>NC_138948.1:22802500-23452500 GCF_965226115.1 Aulonocara stuartgranti
CTTTTGGGGGGGAACTTACAAATCATCGCTGAAACTGTATTCATTTCATTAATAATTTACCACAAATATTTATTGGCTTAAATTGGAAGTGTAATTGTTTACTACTTAAACTCAATTTATTAACTGATCATGCAGGTGATGGGAAATTGTTTCAGTGGGGATGTGGACGGTCATGTGGAAGCACAAAGGGAAACATCCTGTCCCCAGAGGAAGTGACGCTACCAGATTCGCCAGTGAAAGACATTGCTGGTGGATGTTGGCACAGCCTTCTTCTAACAGGTTTGTCTCTGCTTATGTTTGAAGGCTATTACAAACATACCATCACCTGCCAGCTGTTGATGCATATTTCAGTTCAAAGCACATGTGGACATATAAGTTAACAGTGTGGATGACCTCTATGACATTATAAGGGATATGCTGAAATTCTACATGCAGTTCTGATACAAATTTAAATAACGATCTGACCTCAAGCAATGCTTATACGAGTCTTTTGTTGCACATTTTCATTATTTATTTCCCATTTTGTGCCACTGAGACCTAGAACTCTTCATTATAAATACGCAACTGCCTTTCAGCCTTTCATCACAACTTCATAAGTTCAAATGTGTACAACTTTTTGATACTCGATCCCATGTGTAATACTGCTAACGTAGTGGGAAACAACAGACAAACAGCCTCTGGTGAGCATGAACTCATTTTCAGATAAGCTGATAGCGATCATCATGGAGAATACTGGCCAATACCGATGTTTGGCTAATAAATCAGTGCCTTAGTGTCTTAGCCCGCACACAGACATTTGAGTGTGTGCTTTTAGCCGTGGTGTCCATTTATCCACATCGTTCATTAAGAGCTCTCCCAGGGCTTGAGCGGCTACATAAACACAGAGGTTGAGGCCACAGCTGCTCTTTCACCTCACCGCGGAGAACTTCAAAGTCACTTCTCCCCACACGGCAGATGAATGCGCCGTGTCTGCCAGGCTGATATATTGGCCCCAGTTGCTGTCTTCTTACTGTAGTATGACTGCAACTGAGGCCCCATCATGGAGCCTGAGTTGGGCCATTTGTTAGTTTTAGCTGTATCTCCAAGACCTGGCTTCAATTCTGAAGGGAGAACATTAATCCTTTTAATACAACACTTTGTAGTGCCGTTTTCCTGTGTTGGTAATGCCGTCTATTATTAACCCCATTAAAAGTGTAATACAATTTAAGTAGAGTGCTAAAAGTGGATCATTTGTTGCTCCGTTCTGTTTGAATTAATTCTCAATTTATGATCTAAATGATTAAACTATAGGAGTCACGGCACCAAATGAGATTCTTAAACCGCCAGGCATACATTTACACATATTAATACAAACATTTATGAGCTCACATTCACACTGATTGACCAAGTAAAAAAGACACACACTCACATGGCTGTGTGTTGCAGTCCCTCTTCCAAATCCTGTAATGTCCCCAGCTTGATCCCTAGTTCCATTCTGTCAGGAGGAAAAAGAAATATCCATCTCCAATCAGGCCTTAATGAATAGCCTGATGAGTGTCGGGCAGAACTGAATTACCAGATAGATTTGAAGAGCATGAGTGTGTACAATGTGTGTGTGCGCGCGAGTGTGTGTTCGTGTATCTGTGTTCAGTGGTTGGGAGGGGGTAGTTAGAGGGCCAGTAGAACAGGACACATGTAGGAATTAATTCTCTCCAAGTTAAAAAAAGAAAGAAAGAAAAAGAAATTGGCTAACTCTGTCATTTGAGCCTGATGGAATCGCCTTATCTATTGGTATGAGTTTTCATTTATTAGGGTCAAACAGCAGAGGGATACACAACGAATAGGAAAGAAGGCTTTGGGAGAGAGAAAAGTCGAAGTAATGAGGGGTCAGATTTGAAAATTGGAAAGAAAGTGAGAGAAAGAAGAGGAGTAAGTCAAAAAGTAGAGAGATGGGGAAGATGGAACAAAAGGAGTGCAAGGGAGTCAGTGGTATGAGAAACAGCTTGCCAGGGCCGGAGCATATTGAGGGCAGCAGGTGGAAGAGTGGCACAGTTAATTAAAATGCCTGTCTTAATGTCTCAGCCCGTCACTCCAGGGAGAGAGAGAGCGAGAGAGAGAGAGAGTTGCCAGGCTTGAGCTGGGCTGTACCCAACCAGCCATCTAGACAGCAAACCAACCATCCAGCCAGCCCACCAGGCCACATGTCAGACAAGCCCTGACACTATGCCCTTCACCCCCTCTTCATCTTGTGCCATACACACTCACAAATGTCCACAAGCATACAACTTGTCCAAACCCCACCAACTATTTCCCCCTCCTTTTCTTTTTAAACCCATACGCTGAAACCTATCGAAGCCCCCCTAATCTGACAAAGAAGAGAACAAAGCCCCTTCTTTAAAAAAAGAACAAACACACTTCTGATGTTACTGTTTTACTCAGCAGCATCTGTAACCTGCCTCTAGACTAGCAGCCGTGCAGCCTTGCAGCATAATCTGTCTGCTTTTAATAATTCATAGAAAGCACAGGCTGTGCACTATGTACTGAATGCTGAGGGTAATGGGGATGTTGTGATATTTCTATCATGGCCTGTCTGAATCAGCGAGCGAATCAAAACCAGCAAAGATCTGATAAGCGGTCTGTTCTGTCTTGTAACAGCATTGGCTGTCATCACTGCTTCATAAGTGGACTATAGCGAATCCTTTCTGCTGTGTCAGCTATAATGCTTCTAATTGTGATGTATAATGGATGTTCAACCAAGTTTCATGTGACAGCAAATCGCAGATTCATGCTTTTACACAAAAGGCAAAGATAAACCTGATATGTTGGCATCACTGGTGTATCAATATCACAAAAAAAAAATGCACAGGATGATACAGACCAAAGTGAGTTAATGCTTGTGTCACTTCATCTGTGACTGTGTTGAAGAGCCATGCACTATTGTCTTCACTGCAGATATACCTACAACCTGATCATTTTCCTTTCCTATTAATCATATTCACCATATATACGTATATCAGGGATATTAGATGATATATTTCAATATCTGGATTTCTTTGTATCTGTGCCACTCTTTATTGGTCACACTCTTAAATATAATTCTGGACAATCCTTACTTCTTATTGTACTAAAGCTGTGCTCAGCTGAAAAAGGGAAAACAAAGAGTGTGAGCATCTTTCCGAGTGTGAGGTGCGTCTAGATTTGTACGTTGTGTCGTTTGACTAATGTTTTATCAGGTTTTGCTGTATCACTGTGGATTGCTTTGTCAATAACCAGGCCGTTGCCTCAGTGAGCAAAAATCTGAGATTGTCAGGCTGAGTGACAGGCTGGAGATGGCAGATAATTCAAAGAAATTGGAAGTGTGAAATCTTTAAGGGCCACTTCTTAACACAGCAAATGCCAGGGTATCTTTCCATCAGCTGCTGCTCTCACAAGCTACCGCATTGTTAATGGTGGCCTGTCTGTCCATCAAGTCAGCTTCAGGAGGGATTTAGACCTGTTTGGCACCTTATCTCTCCGACTGCCTCCTACTAACCTGACCGATACACAGGTCTTGAGTAACCTGTATGTTCTGTGTCAGTGGTGGTTGTAAACCTATCTCCAGAGTAATATTTTTTTTTTCCATTTGATTTGCTTATTTGTAGATATTAGTTTATCTGTGACACAGAGTATTGATATATTTATTGTTACACAATCAGGGGTCTAATGTAATGGTGCCTGTAGCACTTGTTAATTTAGCTGTCAGCGCTACTGATTGACCTTAAATTGTTGCAGGAGAGCTCATTGTCCTTGTGAGTGAGCTTCTGTGTCTGCTGTCTGTCTGTCTGGATGGATGTAATAAAAGCAGTGTCTGCTTTCAGTTTCAGGCAAAAACATTGCTCTGAAGAAGAAACTCAACATGTCAATCAGCGACAGGGGATAAGTGCTTCCATGAGTCACGACTATAAAAACGTCTTTATTTTGTAAGGCCTCATTAGATATTAAGCAGTTCAGAAGAAAATATTTTTAGGCAAATTTGTGTGATAGTTAAATATTTGCTCGAAAGCTTTAGGAAATCGTATAAATGTAGTCCATTCAGGTCCACTCTATCTTACCAAATAAGGATTTTCCCTAAAGTGTGAAGAGGAGATAATGGAATCAATGTCTTCTATGAATATACATTTCATTAATATTAGAGATCTGGGGCATTTGAATACCCAAAATTAACCTAAAAGTAATCTGAAATATAAGTTAATTATTAGTTTGATAATGAGGTTTATGATTAAGAAGTTAATAAAAGAAACAAAAAAGTCCTTTTTGTGCTAAAAAATAAAAATAAAACCACTGCTTCACGTCAGAGCGCTGAGATGGTTTTTGTATGTGTGCTGGCAGTGCTCCAGTGTAAGTATTACTATTATGAACAGTAGCGCACTGACCTAGCTTGCGCTCACTTTGTCCTTCTTTCCCTCACTCACTACTTATGCTTACACAGAATCACACGGTCACTCATTTAAGACTCAGGTGGGAGAGTACATATGGAAACAAGGGGAGGAAAGTAATCAAAGTAAAAAAAAGACTGCTCCAATTTGGAATCCACAAATGCTTCGAGTCGGTCCTCCGTTTGTTTGTACAGAGAAATAATGTGAGAAAATAGACAGAGAAGCGAGGAGGATGACAGAAAAGGATCCTGAGAGAGGAAGAGAAATAAACAAAAAGGACAAGAAAGAAATATGTCCCCTATTTTCCCCTTGTAATGGTTTCAATTCCCTGCCAGAGCTCCCTGTCACAGGGAGGTAGTTCCCAGGCTGACACATCTCAAGCTGTTTAAACATCCATTAGGATGTTTTGGTTCATACACTCTACAAATACAGCTAGATGAGAGAGAAACTGGTAGATGATGATAGGGAAATTGAAGAAGAAAGAAAAGAGACAGAGAAAAAGAGAGAGGGGGAAGAGGGGAGTAAGTTGATGGGAACAGCAGATAGAGGAGAAGAGGAAATTTATCAAAAAACTCATGTGATATTTAATGATCCTTGTATGTGGAGAGAGAAGACCACACCAGCTCGTTCTCCTCCGCCAAATACCGATCCCCTAACTTAATTTCCTGCTCAATTGCTGTTCTATAGTGCATAGTACAGTGATACAGGCTGGTAATATAGAAAACAGATTGCCTGTGCGGCGGAGTGGATAAGGCTGAGGCTTGTGCTGCTGGAGACCTGCAGTCTCCAGGGGGGTCTTGTCGGTGGGCTTCACAAAACCAACAAAGCCCATCTTTCCCTGCGACTGGCAGCAGCTGGCAGGTAGATCTTCAAGCAGTGGAGGTGGGGAAGTGGATCTATGGGTGTGGTGTGTGAGTTTGAGTTTCTGCAGTGTGTGTTTGTGGTACAGAGACTCTTGCTAGTCTTTGTAGTGAAGAGTTCCACTGTCTCCCATCTTGTGTTTGCTCATGTGCTGTGACTCCAATCCACTCAAAAATGTAGGCCTGCACGGACATCAATCATCCACCTGTGCACAGAACAGTGAGCAACTGCATCTACAATGTTTTCACACACACACACACACACACACACACACACACACACACACACACACACACACACACGTGCGCGCGCACGTGCACTTACAGTCAACCTCACCTTCCATGAGGACATGTACACCTGGCTGTTTCTATGTGGGATGATTCAACGACTATCAGAATTCCCTGCTCATTGTTGCTGTATATTATTCCATACAGACTCACCAAACTCTTCTTCTTTACCTTCTTATTGTTATTGTTATTATTATTATTATTACTATTGCTGCTCAACACTAAGAAGAGACACTACACCATCTACTCTGTGGGCGATCAGAATTAATCAAAACAGAATACATACAAGGCACAACAAAGCTGCAGCATACCTCTGTTGGGCAGTATGCAAATATTTGCAACATCCAAGACACATAGTAATGTTATGAACGCATCAGCGATAAGTGAACGCGATGAGGCTAGTGTGATTTAGTAGAGAAGGACAACGGGGGACTTATGTGTTCACTGCTGTCCCAACTGAAAGAAATGTCTCTCTGAAAGTTATCGGAAAAACTTACTAAATATAAAGACAAAGAAATATAATTGAGAAAATGTGGGACATGAACTACAACAGTATTAGTGATGATAGTTGCTCTTTTTTTCTTTCAGTCAAGAAAAAGATGGAGCACTGTGCCAATAAAATTTCCCATAAAAAGGTTTATGGTTAAGAAATTAATAAAAGAAAAGCTTGAAGATTGTTCTCCTTGACACTCCATATAGTGACAGGATGTGAACCATCACATCCTCATGGTAGCTCTAGGTTCAAGGGATGGACCGATGAACAGAGCAAGATGATGATAGTAATAATAACGAAGAAGAAGAAAAAGAGGACACATTGGATGTTCTGTAAAGTAACAATGTTGCCATATACTGCCCTTTACATTTTACACCCAGTGTTGGTCAAGTTACTTGAAAAAAGTAATCAGTAACTAATTACTGATTACTTCCCCCAAAAAGTAATCCCGTTACTTTACTGATTACTTATTTTCAAAAGTAATTAATTACTTAGTTACTTAGTTACTTTTTAAAAACATGATTTACAACCTGAATAGGTGATAAAGCGATAGATCTTTCAGCCCAATTCTACTTTTTCTGCATAATCCATCATACAAAATGTAATCAAATGGAAAAGTCGCTTTTTTTTTAACTTGTTTTATCAGTTTTAATCTTTTAACTTTATGCATCAAGCAAAAATTAAACTATATGCAACATTCTCTGACTTGAATAAATTAGTTTAACATTTAAACCTATTTTCTGCACATTCCAGCACATAAAATAAAATATTTTTTGTGTTTACACTCACTCTTTCAAATAGATGCAAGTAAAACACAGCAGAAAATAAATAAAGTCAAAGACTCAGCGGTCCTGTTGCTCTATTTACACCTGTAAAGCAGGACTGCGGTAGGCGGAGGTTTACCCTGGTGCAGGTGTGCCGCGGTCAATGGAAGAATCCGCGAGTTTCTCTGTGAATTTCCCATTACGTCATAGCGCACTCGGTGCTTGCTTGGAAGTTTAGGGGTTTTTTCGCTGTAAAAAGAAGTTTTCTTCCCACGCACAACGGACACTAATGTTTTTGTCACTTTTTATGGAATCAAACTCAAAGTAAGGCCAGTACTTCCACGCTTTAAACGCTGCACGCTCATACTCTCTCCCACACTCGATATGTGATCCATTGTTGATCTGCACACAGCTGTTGTCACTAACGGCGCACTCGCTTACGTCACTGTCGTGAGACATTCTCGCAAAAAAATCACGGTTTTAGTAACGCAGTAACGCAGCGTTCCTACGGGAAAGTAACGGTAATCTAATTACCGTTTTTGCAATTGTAATCCCTTACTTTACTCGTTACTTGAAAAAAGTAATCAGATTACAGTAACGCGTTAACGCGTTACTGCCCATCTCTGTTTACACCATCCTGATAATTATTTATTAACACTCAATAGTGATATAAAACAAAATCATGAAAATTAGACATTTGAAAAGTTATGGTTCTTTGGTTGAATTCTTTAAATTTTATTGCTTTAATTCACATTGTTAGAATATGTGAACAACTTAAAAAGACGTCTGATAAACACATCGCAGGTAAACTGACTGCTACCTTGCCTACATTCGGGTACCCTAAATAATGACAACAGACTTATTTTTAATGTTGCTTCCAAAGGAAAAACAAGGGCACAGTTTCAAAGGGAGTAGAAGTCTGAAAAGGCTATTTAACCTCTTTTCCAAAGAGCAATGTTTTCTGCCCAGGTATTTTGTAGATCAACATCATCTTAGACAAGTATCTTGCTCCGAGGCCCTGCTGGTGCTTCAAACACCACTGTGGGATTGTTCAAAAATGCCTGAGGTGTAGTACTCAGGGTACAAAAAAGCAACACGTGGTTGATGGTTATGTTGTCAGGATTGGCCAAAAATGACATTTAATTAATTGTTCAGGAAAGCTAACACAGAAGTAAACCATTTAAGCATGCATAAGATCCAAATCAAATGTCTGCTTATTTTAAGAATATTTGGATACACACTCGGATTTAGAATATTGTGTGACACCCCTAGTGAACTGGTTATACTCAAAAGGTTTCCACTGCTAATGTCTGGTTTTATGAGCTAGACAATATCCATACCTTTTATATGATGTTCTTTTTGCAGTCTCACACAAAGTAGGTCACAGAAGTGAAGTCTTATCATGTCTACCTGGAGAACTGATGTTACTTGTATCCCAGTTCTTTTAAAGATCCTCTTTTATGCAGGGAGTGTCACTAACCTAGTTGCCACTGGGTTTTGCGCTAATGTTAGCAATGTGAACCTCCTTTGACCTCTCAAAGTGACAGAGTTTTGTTGCGTAACAACCTTGTGTAATGAACTTCCTCCCAAGAGATGTCATTAAGGACAGGAATGTTTGTCTTCCGCTCGCTCTAAAATGAATATTCAGCTATTATCGCTGCACAGTATTCAGATCTGATATGTATGTATTGGGTTTCAGTTTGCACAGAAAGTCATACCAGATGAGTTTTACTTACTGTATCTGTGTCTCTCTAATCTGCCTGCGGTTTTCTTAATATATCACATATAACCGGGTTTTGCAGCATAAAGACGGTTAAGGTCATTTCTCCGTCTTTCTAGGCATAGTTTAATCTGGCATACATCATTCAGACTGTCTCCCTTGTGTCCTTCTTACCTAGATTTAAATATTTGTTTTAACTAATGTTCTGTTTTATGGCAGAGAAGATCTGTAATAACACTTCAGGGGTTTCTGCAAGGCAACTACGACAACAAGCCCAGAGCTGTGGATGGGATGGAGTTGTCATAAGGCTTTGCATCCCACACCAGGATCACATTTGAGCACTGATTTTCCTTGATAAATGAACCCAGTTGGTCAGCTTATCGTCTGGATCAACACTGTGTACCTTTCATGCCCCGTCTACTTTTCCCATGTAGGAGGCCCTGTAGAGGGAGGAGTGCGCTGTGTGCGATCATGTGAGAGTGAGAAAAGGAGACAAAGGGAGCGAGTGAAATATGTCACAATGATTATTTGAATTCTCTTGTTTATTGGAAATGACTGAATCCAAGGTTGAGATATTCACAAGAACAGGAAGGAAGAGAGAGAAAGTCACTGTCCCCGTGGGGGAACAGCTTACACCATCAGATGCCTTGATTACTAATCCCCTTCTGAGTATCGTTGTCCTCATAGTAAATATAACTACAGGAAGTAATGATTTCTGCTCCAAATTATGTGGATGTTTACATTTCTTGTCAACTGAGTAATAAATTACCGATCAAAGATAAACTGTATGAAAGAAAAATAGAAGCTTCTTTATTACAGCAGTGAGAAAGAGGAAATGGTGAGTCCCAGCAGACTTATGTACCTTGAAACCCCCCCCCCCCCCCCGCACAAACTCGCCCCCACCAACCCCAAAAAGGACTGACTGCCAAGATGGCTGCTTGAGCTCTAGTGCTGCGGGTCTTGACCCTGTGCATGCTGCCAGACACCATTTCTCAAAAAAAATGCGTCTTCAGATCTTGGCATAATTTCTCATCCTCTCTTCCTGTCCTCCTCGCAACATCTCTCTCTGTCTCTACAGTTCACCTCTCTGTTATTTTCTCCAATGTAGGTCACTGGGAAGATAGTGCGGTGTGGCCTATCTTTCAAATTCCTGTAAGTTTGCAAGAGCAATACTTGCTTTTGAGGATGAATTTTGTGGGGGCTGGGTATGTTGGGCTCCTCCCTACAGGTTTATCATGTTGGCAGCCACGGATGGCTCTTTTTTTAGGGTTGTCCTCCCATGCGTCTGGACCTCTCAAACATAGTGGCATGAATCCTCGGAAAACACTCTAGTCAAATCGAGCTATTAACACAGAATGTCAAGTCTAATTGTGGGCCGTACAGTGAGTGTTTTAGGTCCTTCTGACCTCACGCTGAACTACGCCGTAAACGAAACAACACATGATCCCGCTTTTTTATTTCATGGAAAGCTGCGATGAAATGTGGGTTAGCGGGGAACAGAGGAGTTTTGTAAGCCGCACTTTGCAAAGTGAAACGTCGTCTATTGGATTTTCAATTGGAGCATGCCTCACAAATGTAAAGCTGTGTTTTATTTAGCCGAAGCAGTTTATTGTTTGTGCGTCTATAAGCCAAATACGGCAATAGCTCTGTCCAACTTCAACGCTTCGTGTTGAATATATAGCTTTTGAGTTCAAAATAAGTCATTACATTTGACAAGTCCCTATAATAACTCCTGATTTATTGTCTTAGAAAAGTGGAATAATAAGTTTTCTGTCTTAAGCCAATCACTGAGAGTTTTTATTGGATTTTCCCACTCGCCTAATAAATTTGCATTATTTTCGTTTCACAGCAGCGTACACTGTATACCGCAAAATTGTTCTTGCAGCTTTCATTTTCCATCATTTATAAGGAAAACCAAAAAAGCATTTACGTTACTTCAAGTCACATTATACCTTTTCCTTTATTATAGCAGGCCAATGTGAACCCCTGTCACTTGGACTTCTGGTACGTGTGTAGTTTCACTCTTTCCTCTCTCCTAAAAAAGAAACCCCAAGTTTGTTTGTACTCATTTTGTAAGTGCTCGCGATGATAGTTTTAAAATTAAAGGCTGTACTGTAACCATTAGTGTTTATATTTCATCATCCCAACCCGACACCCTTTTCCACTCTTCCACAGGGTGGAACCACCCTGTAAGGTTGCAGGCTAGCCAAGGCAAAAGCTTTTCAGTACGGCTGCAGCGGACTTGGCAAACCCTGGTAAGATTCCCCGCTACTCAATGGGACATACCAAGTTCTTTGCCAAGTCAAATAACACATTAAGATTTAAGTGGGCCAGTATAATACAGCCAACCCTCTCATCTTAGAGTCGGTACTTCTCTTTGTGCACTAGAGTGTGAAAATTGGTCTTGTTCTTGGGGACTTGCTCTATTTTTTTCTTCTTCTTCTTCTTTCATAATTATTTGGAAACAGGTCATTTGGGTGTGGACGCTATAACTCCACCCCACCGGTTTTTCCCCTCATAACTTCACATTCACTGCTTCATCAGTTTAATTCCTTCTTACCTCCCAGACTCTTTCGCTGCTTCACCAGAACTGCTTCCTTCTATCTGTGTGTCTGAGGTTTCAAAGAATTCAGTGGTCAGGTTATAGTCCCTTGAAGTGATTGGCATTAATTCAAGACCCTGCCTTCCTCTCTTTTGCTCCTTCTGTTCTTTCTGTCTTTCTTCTTCAAGTCGTGTGTTTTTTATTATTCCACTGACACTTCACCTCAGTTTTCTTTTTTGTTATACTATTTTTTCTGTTATTATAAAAAGTCAAACAGGAATACATCCAATATCTATCTTAAATAAAGAGAATATTATTATTTACTAATTGAATCCAAACAGCATCTGTAATATTGTAATAATGTTTTCCAGACTTTTAGCTTTCACATTATTTCAAGGAGATTTTTTTTTTAAAAAAGAAACCGTGTGAAATATGTACACTGGAATTTTTCAGTGTTGAAAAATGTTCTTTGTGCTCTCTCTGACATGTTCTAGAAACCGAGCATGGTTTAAGGTAAAAAAAACAAAAAAACATTGAAAAATCATTTTGCGACAAAATTCACTATACATTTGTGCACAAAGTGACTCTGAAAATGTTAGTTGGACCGTTCAAAGCCAGTAACATTCAGGGCTTGCATGCATCTTAGCAGCTACATCAGGGTGTGATTGTTTTTGGATTGAGACAGAAATGGCCTTTAAGGAGCATTTCTCAAAAAACTGTTGTGATTTGATTACACCCCTCTTATTGTGGGTGGACGAGACCAGTCTGTAAACACGCCATTTATCTGTCATTATTCATTGCAATTCCACTGATCACATCTGCTGCTTCTATCAAAATCATTTAGCTCTAGATGATGATTTTGTTTTTTGCGAGGGAGTCCCCTGAAGCCCACAGCCAAGTAATGTCTCGTTGTGAAACACATTTTTTTGAAAACAATAAGCCTTAACAACGGCTAAGTGGGTATGATGTCTTAGCTTTTGTGGCGTTTTGCTAAATTATGGGAATAATACACTAGCTGGAAGCCAGTGTGGTCAAGCATAGCAAATTGGGGCCATGGGCCAGAGAATAGTTGTAACACATTAGCTGCTGCCACAAAGAGGTCAAACTGAGCTGTGTTAGCGTGTGTTTGCAAGGTTTCATTTTGTGTATGTGCTGTGTGCGTGTGGATGGTTACACCTTGTTACATGAGGCTGTACAGTAGGATAGGGTCCAAGTTCTTAAAAGCAGTTTTGCTATCATAAACAGCAGCCTGAGCAGTAATTTTGCAACTGAATAGAAAGACATCATAAACACAAGGACTAAACTTTTTTTGACTTAAATATTGCAGTTTAATTTTCAGGGTAAATTTTTTCTTGTGATCCAGTTTCCCTTCCACACTCTTTTTATTCATTTATTTGCAAATAAGCAATCACATCTCTTGACTATACAGATGCAGCGATGCACTTACTGTACCTATTCTTCCAGAAATTAAAAGAACAAAGAACACTTCAGACCTTCCACCCTCACACCTGAGATGCTAGTGAGACAAAGAAGACAGATGAGGTGAGACAAGTCGAGGACACGGGCATTTAACGAAATAAGACATCCTTGTTTCAGAGCTGCCGTTTTAAAGTAATTAAATATGACGCATGACACAGCTGTGTCATCTGTCCATTGTTTTGTTTTAGCCTGCCATTGTATGTTTTGCTCTCTGTCAGACGAACAGAGCAGTGTTCATGACAACAGTGTGACAAGATGTACAGATATTATACAGTTGAATTTTTTTTTCTTAATTTACCATTCACACAAAAACGTCAACGACAGAAATTTTGATCTTTGAGTTGTTTGGATAACTAATGAAAGTGATCAGTGCCAAAACAAAAAACAGCTATATACAAGCTCTGGTTTGTATATTTCAGTTATTTTGTGTTTTTTATTTCATTTTAAATAATTGTTCAGATTGTTCTAGGACACATTTGCATACACACAGCACAAATCTTCAAATCTGAGTGATCAGATTGCCAAAGACACATGTTAAAGCCTGGTGTGTCCTTAAATCTTGTGCATCCTCTTTCCTATACACGCCACATAAACATGTGCATTAGCCAGTAATGTTTCATAGTTACTTGAGAGCATCTGAGCTACTTTGATAGTCACTGAAGTGATATTTCTTTAACATTGTTTAGTTTAGTTTTTCTTTTCTTCTCTTTTTTCCTGCACCATACAACGATGTTTCAGGGCTAGAGTGCTGTTGGGCTGCTGCCTCTCTCAAGAAATGAGACTGCAGTTTCAAGAATGGGTATAAAAATATAACCTTATTTTTATCTATGCATATGTATTTTTTTTTCAAACTGCACTGAAACCACAATCACAGTATCACCATGAGATGGAGAGTTCAAAAACATGCAACAGTTTCTGATAGCTCTTTTAGTACAGTGATCTTAGATGTGCCATTTTGCCCTCTTCACAAAGCGACATTAAGTTAGTACATGGGGTGCAAAGATAGAAGACGAAAGATAGCTGATACATAGATACACACTGTGTAACAGAGACACGGTGAAAAAAGAGAGAAAGTGTCAGGACAAAGAAAGTTTGTAGAAATAAGGTAAGGAATTACGGGATCGGAAGGGCAGGCAGAATCAGCAGGAAGTACTCAGAGTCCAGCTGGTTCCCGACTCTCAGGGTCTACTTCAAGGACCTCTTCCCGTTTCTCTCCCTCTCTGACACACACACTTACTACACCCACACATACACACACAGTAACACTCTCCTCCATTGCTCATTGTCTGCCTCCAATCTCCCTGTATCCTCAGTCCCCACTTCGTCTCCACCCACCTTCCCTTTCTTTACTTTTGCTGTATCTGTCATTTTCACCCCCCTCCCCATTTTTGATCCACTAGCTGATAATGATGAATTTCCCTCAGCTGTATAGGAGTTGGCAGAAAAAGTTTGCTCAGCAAACTTTTGAAAGTAAAGTGAAGAGAGCGCAGCTTATAATATGCATACAAGTTCAACATGTTACTGCGTGAGACAAAGACATTTTTCCTCATTTAACACCTTCTGAATGTGTTCTGCAAAGTAAGCTTTTCAAAGGAAACCTACATTTGTTTTTGTTGTTAAACCGGCTTCGATCATTTATTCATCACTCTGCTGTTTTAAATGATCTATAGACCATGTCACATGGTCTATGGCTCTACCTAGCTTTGGGGTTTTGATTTTCATTGAAAGATCACGGACTAAATTCAGCAGAAACTAAAAGGAAACTTAAAATGAAATAAAAATATTTAAATAAACTCTAGATTATTCACCACGATTATTAACCTCTGATTTTGTAATTATCAAACTATTCTCAATGACATTTTTGAAGATAATCTCTTCTATTTCCACATCTTTAACATAAGAGATGATATCATAAGATAAGTAAACACATACGTTGACTGTGGTGAAGCATGCTTTACATTGAATCACCAAAATTCTAGCTCTTCAAGAGTAGCTTTAACACCCCCCCCCCCCCCCCACACACACACACACACACAAAAAGCAAAACATTTGATGACCTCTCCTGCATCCTTAATGACAAGCTTTGATGCCTCAGTATATATCAATTAAAAAACAGTTCAGAAACAAGCCTCAGGGGTTAGTCCTAGTAGACTTTCAAGGGGCAAAAAGCTAAAGTGTGATTCCTGGTAGCTAATTCATATTCATCAAAAATTATTATACTCTGGAAATAATGATAATAATTTTCCACTGTATGCTTTTAAAGTCCACTTTCGTTTTTATTTTTATTTACTTTTCATTTATTTTTTGGGGAAAAATTTGCAAAAATGATTCAGATATGAAATATGCACATTACCTTACTTTCATCTTTGACCAAGGCAAGCATTATACAGGATAGCCAGATGAGGTCTCTCTGGCTTGTTTATCTGTTCTATATGTTCCATATCTATAATTAATGTCTTCTTATGGAGGATGCTAATTATTTTTCTCACCAGCACTTTGTTTTGATTCATGCAGTTCAACATCACTTGAAAAAATCTTACTAATTTCATTCATCCAGACACTTTCTCGCTGCTTACACAGTATTCTAAAGCATCAGCACCCCTGGGCACATTTTTAGATACAGCTGTTCACATCCTCATTAGTATATACACAGATCACCACATCTGTTGGTGATTTTGTTTTGTGCTAACTTGTTTGTAATTGAAAAAGCCCTTCTTTGGTCAACAGAATGCATTCCCCCTGTTTTTTTTTTGTTTTTTTGTTTGTTTTCTACCATGACACAAGATCAAGGTCATAGCAGACCTAACACCAATCCTAAAATTCTATCTAGATTAACCTGAAGTAACAAACATTTCTCAAAAAGAAATAGAATTCCATCCAGATAATGTTCAATGTAGTGATTTCTATCACCAGTACAAGAAAATGTTGGAAATCCCAAACATAGCAAATATGACAACTTTTTATTTGATCACGCATACACTTGAAGGAACCACAGCAATGTTAAATTTAATTAATTAATTCATAAAATTTCTTGAGTTACTACATATTTATTCACATTTAACAAAAAACCCAACCTGTACCTATCTGTATCCTATTAAAGTACTGTGTTACCTAGACTACAGACAGGATAAGTGTGACTCATCCACTGTTGGCGACTGAAGAGTAGGTGAAAAAGGTCAGCAGGTAATGCTCTCTTACATAATTAATGTGGAGCCATGTGTAGCAATTAATTGAATGAAGAGGATTTTTGTATAGTGTCACAAAACAGAGTGGTTTTTTTTACGTTTGTGTAACATGTAAACCACTGTGTGTTTCCAAGTATCACCAAGGCGTTGTGTTTTTGTGTTTTCTGATGTGTTTCTGTCATAATTGCAAGGAGAAGGACCCAAAAGAATCTCTCAAAAGACAAGGTGCATACAAGGAGGACAAACAGGAACACCACTGAGGAAACTGAGGCTATTTATGCACACTGGGGGCAAATCGGGGGGAAGCGGACACAGGAGGATAACAAGATGCTGCTGAAACTAATCAAGGCAATAACTGGACTGGGTAAAGACTGTAGGCCTAACAACCAGATAGAAGAGGACTCTGGTACAACAACATAATTGAAATCAAAGCAGAAAATAAACAAAAACCTGACTCCACACAAAAACAGAGAAACTAGGGATGTAAAAAAATGAGAAATGACCAACCTTCTGTAATAATGATAATAATAATAGAGTCAAACAAAGCCAAAAGCCAGGAATCATGAAACTTTCTCTGTCTGTCAGGGTGTATTACAGTCACCGCACCAGACCTGATGGTCCACTCTGCTCTGCAGTCTGGCGTCTTTGTTGTAGTCTTTCCTTTTAGTTGGTTTTACTTCCTTTGTTATCATTCAACTCTTTTCTGTCTTTTCATTGTCATTTTGTCAGTTCGTGTATGTACAAAGCCATTTAAATTGCTTAGTATTCATCACTTGTGTTCCTTGTGTCTTACTTAATTTACTTGGCTTTTAAATGTATGTGTTTTCCTTGGACTGTATTTGTCCTGTGACTAGGTCCTCATCTCTGTACTTCACCTGGACAAGTGGTTTCTCTCACTGCTGTCATTTGCCTCTAGGGTATAGATAACTGCCTACAAAATTGACCCTAAGATTAGATATTGCCATAACACAATGCTATACCATTAAACTGGGGGGGGAAACAACTACTATAACGCAGCAGAAATGTGAAGCACCTGGCTAATTGGCCTAAAGCTGGTAAGTACAGTAATTCAATTCCAAAGCCTCTTTTGGTCCCCCTCTCCCCTTTTTTTGCTCTCTCTTCTTCTGAACCTCGATCCCTCACTCTGGGATTACGTGCAGGTTACAGAGCTAGCACAGCGTGGATTAGCAGGGTCGCTCCTCCATGCTTGGTGTCTCTCTTAATGTGATTATGCATCATCAAGCTTGTTTACTGTTACCTAGTTCATTGTTGAGAACTGACAAAAGTTCAGCCCCCTTCAACCCACTTACTGGTGCCCACGCCCACACACTCTTACGGCGCTTAAACTGTCAACCCCACCACCACCACTCGTTCACTCACAAACAAACTACACGTAATTTTCATATCTGCAAATGGCAAAAAATCATCAGTGCCACTTTATTTGAAAAAGAAGTCCACATTTTCTCTTTTTGCAATAAAACAAAATGTAGCAGGCCTATTTTTCACCTGGAGTGTAATTATAAGACAGTGCACTACATATCACATATCTGTTCCCTTCAGCGAACCATCTTAAAGTCTCATTCGCCGTCTTGCAGAAGCCTAATGAAGCCATCAAGACAGTCTGTTTGTACAGAGCTTGGTCTAGCTCTGTCAGACTACCCTGCCATGCACTCCATCAGTGCTGAATGAGCCTCTGTGTGGCCTGAGGGGGGGGTGACTTAGACTCGGTGTGTCATTAGCTATTGATGTTATTGGCTCATTATCTCCCAATTAGACTGCTATCAGAGCTAGCTGCCGTTTTCATTACGACGTAGACCTCCACGATCTAACAAAGACCAATGCCACTGATTAAAGATGGTTTCAGCATTAACATGTATGGTGAGGTCTTTGAACTCTGGGTGATATAGTTAGAGTGGAGGTGATATAACACAATGAGGCTGATTAGAGAGGGCATGTCTCTTATTGTGCCACTTACTAAGGTTAATGCAGAGTAATACTGATTAATGCGTTCTTGGTTGCACATTTTGTTAACATGTACAGTCAATTATGAAACAGGATGGCAACAATTAAGCTTTTAAAAAATAGAATAGACAATCAATTTTGTGCCACCATTTTCTTTCCAGATGTGTAAGCACCTGCTTTCTATATATTAAAACAAAGTGTCAAAAAAAAGAGTCATAAATATGAATCTTTTAGATGTATTGTAAGTCTCATACTACCTTGTAGTCACACTGGCCTCTCATATTTTTTAACATAATTTTTTAACCCCACTGTCCCCGCACGCTCTGTTAAAGTACAACTTAATTTCTGTGTGTGTGTGTGCGTGTGTGTGTCTTGTGTTGAAGGGCTAATCAGCTCTGTTAATCACCCAGTGTGGGTCAGCTTGTAAGGCAGGGACAGAAGTCGCCTCTCCTTAGGTAAATCAGAACAAGGAAATAAAGTCATGCAAATTAGAGGCCTAGAAAAAGATTACAGTCACGATGTTTGTCCTTCACTTTGACCATGGAATCAGTGCCAGCTGGGCAATACTTCTCCCTCAAGTTGTATTACTTTTTTAATTAATCCACCACAGATTTCTTAGAGTGACGTGATACATTAGAGTTGTCTGTTAAATGCTATTAATAGTCTAGGTTTGTTGCTGGAGAATATAGAAGATAATTAACACGTCTTTCTTATGTCAGTTTTTATTTTGAGATTGTGTCTTTTAATCAAGTAATCATGACAAACTGGACCTGTAAGCATTAGGCATGTTTATGTTATTTTAATTAATTAAGGAATCAAACAACATAGTACAGTAACTGGTAGCCTGAATATTGGTATGCACGTGTGCATTTATGTGTGTGTGTTTTTATGGCTTTGCCGCTGTGCTGCGTTTCTGCCTGTTTACCCGTTAGAGGGGTTAGTTTCCTGATCCGTGAGAACTCTAAGTGTCTGCCTGGTGATTAACTCCACATCGCAGCACAACGTCTTCCCCCTCACTGCATAAATGGCCTTTAATTGAGGGAGCTGGCTCCTTAGCAGGGAACCTCTTTCACTCTGTCGATTAAAACGTCATTTTACAGCCAAAAAAGAAACACGTTCCCAATCACTGCCCTTGAATTATTGTTCTGTAGCTCGAGGCTTGTATTTTAAAGTCACTGAATAATTGCAATCAGATTATTCTAATCAAGTGCTGGAACAGTAATTACAGGTTGCAGTCATTTAAGCTGCCCTGGAAGTCCCATACACACTGCTGGTGAGCATATTAAAAGTTTATGTCGCAGGAGATAAATTTAATGAAGAGGATTGTAATCTTTCAGCTACTTTTAGGTAGGTTTCACACTTGTATGAGGACCTGAGCCCTCGGAGTAGGTATGCTTACGGCAGTTACGGTGGATATTTTCTGTGCCCTATGCCATTCTCCTCCTGCCCCCTCAGTCCCCTCAGTCAACCAAGCCCAGGCAATAAACAGTCCTCCCAATAGGACTAGACGCGTTTCCACCCACTCATCTCCCCCCACTGATAACCTCATCTGTGCCCAGGTCTGGATTTCATGTCAAAGCAAACGTTAGGTGACTTAGTGCTGTGCCAAGCTGTCAGAGAGGCATGAGAATTACAATCTGGAGGTCTGTGTGACAGTGGAACCGTCTCTCCTAATCCTGTTTACGCACATCCGCATCACCCTGTTCCAAAACAGAAACTAAGTGTGTGCGCTTTTTTCTTTCTTTTTTTTTTGTCTGTGTGTGTGCGTGCATGCATGTGCATTCATATATGTGTACTTGTTTTCATCAGTGTGTGAGTTTGTTTGTGTCTTTGTGGCTACAGTATGTCTTTGGCTATGTGTAGCGCACACATAGCATGTGAGTCTATGTATTGTGTTGATGTGGAAGGTGTCGTACATGCCCTGAAAGTATAATTCAATATGACTAATCATGGTGGTGGCTGCCAACCCAGCAACACTGGCTGACAGACTGGGCCCACAGCTAATTAGATAAGGTTACAATGCTCTTGAGCTTAGATTCAGGTTCAACAGCAGCATAGTGCAACAGTGGTAGCGTAGGGGTGGGTGATCTTGCCAGAAGATCATATTATGACTTTTTTGATGGGTAGAATCCTGATGTGGAATATGAATTACAGTTCTCCCCTTGATAAATTGAATTCCTCAGATCACATGATTAGTTGTGGATCATGGTTGCCAGGATGCACACTTTATCAGTCAAAATAAAAGCCCATGCATCGCTTTCGCTCTGATTTTATTTTCAAAGTTCTGACCAGAAGTGGTCATTTGTATCTTTGCTGCTTTGACACTTTTTTCATCTCCAGCTTTTGCGTAGTTAGTAATAGGAAAATAGCTGTCCAAACCTACTGGTTATGATGATTTTTTTCGTCGCTGAGTACCCGTTAGTACTATTCTGTCCTATCTCATGATTTCCTAAAAGCGGTTCACTTGCCAGGTTGCTGATGGGATTTTCTTTAGCCATCCCTCTTTTCATTTGCTCTCAAGGAGCCAGATTTTCTGGGATTTTTTAAAAAGTGGTCTTGAGCAATATTTCTCCACATTTTTTTGAAGTTTTTTCTTTAGATGTGGGCTGCTTTTTATCCGTTTTCAATCCAGTCCTTGTAACTGGACCATTTTCATTTTTTCAATTTTGTTTTTAGTTATGTTTCTTAAGCCACTAACTTAGCTCTGACTTATAAGTCAGTCAAAAGGCACACAACTCAAGGGAGGAACCAGTATTGTTTCTACACTTACCAACTAATAATAAACTGTATTATTAGGAACTTGTCACAAAACACATTTGTTCACATTTCTTTAGCTGAATCTATGAAAAATGCCCAAGTTAATGCAATTTGGCAGGAATAAAATAGTATTTTTGCTCTTACGAGGTCATTCCCAAAGACCTGTTAGCAGAAAACCTGACTTATCTTAGCACGGTGAGCAGTGTGTCCTTAAGAAATTAAGGAAATTGGACAATTGTCAGGCCTAAAAAACTGTAGGAGATGAGGAGTATCTGAAAGTCGTGTTCCTATCTGGCTGTTTAGTTGATGCATCTACGATTTGCTTCATCACAAATGGTCTCTCTCTGGAGGATGGTTGGAAAGGGAAGCGAAAAGAAAGCGAAGCAGGGAGAAAAGACTGAGTTATGCCAAATTACAGAAGAACTGCACTGAAATCAGTGGCAACGGGTCTTATCAAGTTCAAGTTCAAGTTCAACTTTATTGTCACTTCAACCATATACAGTTTAAAAATACACAGTGAGGCGAAACAATGTTCCTCCAGGAACCAAGGTGCTACAAGACAAGTTAGTGCAAAAAAAAAAAAAAAATATAATATATCTAGTAATAATATTGTGCAAAAGAGCATTTACAGGTTGGTGTGTGCGATGGTTTGGTGGTGTAGGTCAGTGTGTTTGCGCTTGTGTTGGTTAGTCAGTCCAGTCTCAATGTTTTGAGGTATTTGAGTTAAGCTGAGTGATAATGTTAGTGTATGTGTGTGTGTGCGTGTTTATCAGTCAGTCCCTTTTTGCTGAGGAGACGGATGGCTTGTGGAAAAAAGCTGTTGCACAGTCTGGATGTGCGTGCCCGAATGCTTCGGTACCTTTTTCCAGATGGCAGGAGTGTAAAGAGTGTGTGAGAGGGGTGTGTCCGATCAGCCACAATGCTGGTGGCTTTGCGAATGCAGCGTGTGGTGTAGATGTCCTCAATAGAGGGTAGAGAGACCCCGATGATCTTCTCTGCTGTTCCCACTATCCGCTGTAGGGTCTTGCGGTCTGATATGGCACAGCTCCCAAACCAGACAGTGATGCAGCCGCTCAGGATGCTCTCAATAGTTCCTCTATAGAAGGTGGTCAGGATCGGTGGTGGAAGCCGGGCCTTTCTCAGTCTTCTCAGAAAGAAGAGACGCTGTTGGGCTTTCTTGTGCAGGGAGCTGGTGTTGAGGGACCAGCCGAGGTCCTTCTCCAGGTGTACGCCCAGGAATTTGGTGCTGTCAACGATCTCCACAGAGGAGCCGTTGATGCTCAGCGGTGAGTGGTCGCCTCGTGTCCTCCTAAAGTCAACAACCATCTCTTTTGTCTTGTCAACATTCAGAGACAGGTTGTTGTCCTTACACCAGTCCGTTAGTCTCTGCACTTCCTCTCTGTACGCTGACTCGTCGTTCTTGCTAATGAGACCCACCACGGTCGTGTCATCAGCGAATTTAATGATGTGATTTGAACTGTGTGTAGCTACACAGTCATGAGTCAGCAGTGTGAACAGCAGAGGACTGAGCACACAGCCTTGTGGGGCCCCAGTGCTCAGTGTGGTGGTGCTGGAGGTGCAGTTCCCGATCCGTACTGACTGAGGCCTTCCGGTCAGAAAGTCCAGGATCCAGTTGCAGAGGGAGGTGTTCAGGCCTAACAGGCTCAGCTTTCCGATCAGTTGTTGGGGGATGATCGTGTTAAATGCTGAGCTGAAATCTATGTACAGCATTCGGACGTGTGAGTCCTTCTTGTCCAAGTGTGTCAGGGCAAGATGGAGTGCAGTGGAGATGGCGTCGTCCGTTGAGCGGTTATGGCGGTATGCAAATTGCATTGGGTCCAGTCCTTATGAAAGGATAAAGAAGAACAAAAGGCTGCCACCATCCAAAGAAGAGCTTTGAACATCCTTCAAGATGCCTGGAGAAGTATTCTTGAAGAATACTTAAAAAAATGTTAAGAAAGCTTGCCCAAGAGATTTTAAGCTGGCCATGCTACGTAATGACTTTCAAGCTCATTAGAACTGTACAAACTATGTACTGTATTACTATTTACTTTCCCAGCACAATATAAAGAAATTTGAGGTGACTCAAGACTTTTGCAGAGTACAGCACTCCTACTCTACTCTCTGTGCCTTGTGACAACAGTCCTTGTATTGCTCTCTGGGAATTCTGCTATGAGCTAGAAGATTTGGTCCATGCACTGCTAGACTGAAGTCAGTGAGATTTCACAGCAGAACAAAGACTGCCATCACCAACTGAAGTTCAAGACAGTGGCATTAGAGCACAAACTAGCTGACTGAAATTTCAAGTTAAAATACATATAGCCTACACTTAAATCATGTTCAGTTAACACAACATGAAGTACACGAAGGTTGATGAAAATCCACCAGCACTTGAGCTATCTACAATATTATTAATAAATTTAGTATCGCTACACACTACGTAGAGAAGATTATGGGCTGTGGATGCTGTGAAGGTTAATATGGCATGCGAGAAAACAAGAAGCCCACTATGTCAAACAGCGTTTGTTACAAATAACAATGCAACATGTTAATAAAATGTACGCTCGGGTTTTTACTGGTTCAAAACTGGCTCTGGGGATGCCATCATACATAACAGTGATTACATGACATAACAATACATAACAGCCATTATGTGTATTCATTTTTTGCCATTTTATTACCAAAAAAGTATTTAAGCTGTCAAGGTGTATAAGTTGACTCTTTTTACATTAAATAATTTGAAAAAATAGTGTTTTTCTAATTAAGCGATGATTTTCTATATTCAAATTCCTTCACTGTCTTTGTATCCTATACACATGGTGCAAAACTAGAAGGAAATGCAGTGTGACAGGAAAACCTTTAAACGACAGAAGATTTGAACTTGCACTCCTTGAAGAAACGTGAAAACACCTGCATTGCAACTTTCTGGTAAATTGACAGATTTTGTGTGTTTGATATACAGGAACAGGTGTTTAAAGCCTTGGTGTCTGTTATACATCCTTTCACGATGTTTTTAAAGCTGAAAACTGTTCATCTTGATTCTGACATCCCGCCTTATTTTTAAATGCAGATCAATGTCAATATATTATGTGTTTCCTCTTTAGATGGAGTTACTGGAGCAGGAAATCCTCAGAGTATTTAAACATGCTTATCAGTCAGCTGCTAAAGTAAAAGAAAAGGAAGAAGGAATGATGAGAGTGCAAGAGGCAAGGGTTGTCATCAAATGGTTAAGATAAAACTGGCAGGTTATTACACTTTTTTCCATTTCAAAGTCCAATATAAAATTTCTATTATAAGGACAATTAATTACCCCTGCAAAATGGCAAATGTGCATCCTTGTCAGGTGGAGTGTACTCTGATGGCCTTTCCTCAAACAGAGAATGTGAAGATTTGATCTCTTCTAATGGTTCTGCAGGAAAGGGTAATTACGGCATGGTCAAAGCTAATTTGCTTTCTGCCAGATGAACTGTTGTATTTTATTGCAGTCTGACATTTTAAAGTAATTATGGCACTGTTGACCCCAGACAATTTCAGTTGTAGCATGGTCTTGGGTGATCCTCGCTCTCTCTTGCCTTCTGTCTTTCTCTCTCTCTCTCTCTCTGAATGGAAGTCAGAGGCGTAACAAGGTAATGACACGGAGGGAGAGAGCCATATGGGGTCCTCCATCCAGCTCGCAGCCTCAAACCTTCACATCATCGTTACCCACCATGCATTTCACATTGACTTTGCATCCAGATAGAAATATACGCCAGTGCAATGATAATATGTGTGTGGGCATGTGTTTTCTTCCGTGTGCATGTAGGTCAGAGTACACGCTCGTTTGTGCGGGTTGCAAGGGTAATGTGTATTGTCCTTTCATCCCCGTGTTGCATTCATAGTCTATCCCATAGATCCGTGTATCGATGAGTGTGTAATTATGTGCCCCAGTGATCATCTCTCTGTTTCTTTACTGCACAGGAATTAAGTAGGCAAAGGTCAGTGTGTGCTCCCTGAAAATTGCCTGCAGAAAATCATATGGCGATGAGAGCAATTATGGATTTTTTTTCTCCCCCTCTCAGGACCCTTCTCTCTCCCTCGTACTCTTTCTCTCAGTGTTTCTCCTTTTGTCAATGAACATTTGAGCAGATGTCAATCGATGTATGCTTCCAGCAGCAACCTCCGTATTTGTACTGCAGCAGCCCCATAAATTATCTCTCCTGTATTCTCCAGTTATTTTGGAAGTGCTCGCAGACACGGGAGCACACTCGCACACAGCGAAAGTGTTGCGAATCAGTGAGAAAGTATGCTAATGAAAACAATAGTAAGGAGATGCTTCATTAACCTAGAAGATTATCTGATGAATTGTACTAGGAGCAGCAGGAGCAGCATACAATATATACTTTATACGTTTTCATATTTACTGGCACTGTATTTAAAACTTTGTAAAAGTAATACGTACCTCTAACCAAAGTATTGCTTGGTGTTGACATTGTAATTCTAGTTGGTTGTTAATTTTGTGAATTTAGCCATAAAGGGAAAATGGGTAAAGAGGGAAGCTCTATCCGTCTGTCTGGCTCAATCCATCTTTCCCTATCCTTGGCTAACCGTACTCTTCCATCCCCTAATATCACTCTGGATCTAATAAAGACTGACACTTGTGACACTTCAAACATGTCACCACCAAGAGCTCCTGGCTAACAAAAGAGCCCCTAGCGCTACACGTTTTAATGGTGGACCAGAGCAGGCCGGTGCAGCCCGGCCCAGCAGGTGTCTCCCACACATCCTGGTACTGAGAAACGGTCCCTCTCATTCAGTCTGTCACTGAACACAATGGCACAAAAAGCCCTCGCCTGATGTGTGCATAATAGCCACCGTGCACAGACGGGGCCTATAGCTTAGTGATGGCCAGTGTCTTAGAGGAAAATATACAGTATGTGTAAACATGGATTAGAGGCACTTTGGAATGGGCGGTATCAACGACACCGAGGGGATGACACAGATTAAGAGAAGTTGCTTCTGTTTTTGTTTTTCGGTTTAGCTTGGGTTATGAAAACGTGTATTGAAAATTTATGCACATTTTTACTTTAAAAAATATTTTATTTGGTTAATTTTTTAGTTATTCTGATGTACTGTTTAGATTTTAATGGACAAGTTTCCGGTGATTAAAAGCCAGGCATGCTGAATATTTTGCTACCACTTTCTCTTACCAGCATCTCAGCTGTACAGTTGAAGTTATTCCTAATACAAAAGGGTTCTGGGACCTCTACAACCTCTATAAACAACTGGATGGAAGGATCAAAGGCAACAAGCCTGTTCTCTGGTGCCTGTAGGGGTTGTAAGTGAATATATACCCTGCTGTGCATTGTGTGGCTGAGATTTCTTCTCTTTTCTCTCAAAGAATACCATGCCTAATTATAAAAGCCTTGTCAGTTGCCTGATACAACTTTGATAATGTGAGCCTCTAGCTTAACGTGCAGTACAATTATGTTTTCAGGAAGCAAAGCTATAGTTCTTGCTAATCACATTCACCTCAGTAATCTAATAATAACTCCATCTCCTTTCATTAATATGTATTGAAGTCTTTGCCAGGTGATGGCTTTGTTAACAATGTCGAAAAATACTCTAACTGTAAAATTGTCATATCATCAGGATATACTGTGTTCAGGAGAGTAATTACTGTTGAGCTCAGCAATGTTTTAATCATATTATCAGTAGCCTTTTCAAGCTCAGCTTTTAAGTATTCTGGTTAACCAGACAGACTGATGGTAATGCTTCGGTATTCCCGCTTGTGTGCGTCTGTGTTTGATTATGCCTTTTTTTTTTAACACATTTTGGAATCCGTAAACTGTTATTTGTCTGTTTTTTGGCCTCCACATGAAGAAAAAATGTTAAAGAGCTCATAAACCCCAGGTGCAAGGTCTTGAGTTATGGTCATGGAGTACTTGGTATACAGGGAGTGCAGAATTATTAGGCAAGTTGTATTTTTGAGGAATAATTTTATTATTGAACAACAATGAACCCAAAAAACTCATTAATATCAAAGCTGAATGTTTTTGGAAGTAGTTTTTAGTTTGTTTTTAGTTTTAGCTATTTTAGGGGGATATCTGTGTGTGCAGGTGACTATTACTGTGCATAATTATTAGGCAACTTAACAAAAAACAAATATATACCCATTTAAATTATTTATTTTTACCAGTGAAACCAATATAACATCTCCACATTCACAAATATACATTTCTGACATTCAAAAACAAAACAAAAACAAATCAGCGACCAATATAGCCACCTTTCTTTGCAAGGACACTCAAAAGCCTGCCATCCATGGATTCTGTCAGTGTTTTGATCTGTTCACCATCAACATTGTGTGCAGCAGCAACCACAGCCTCCCAGACACTGTTCAGAGAGGTGTACTGTTTTCCCTCCTTGTAAATCTCACATTTGATGATGGACCACAGGTTCTCAATGGGGTTCAGATCAGGTGAACAAGGAGGCCATGTCATTAGTTTTTCTTCTTTTATACCCTTTCTTGCCAGCCACGCTGTGAAGTACTTGGACGCGTGTGATGGAGCATTGTCCTGCATGAAAATCATGTTTTTCTTGAAGGATGCAGACTTCTTCCTGTACCACTGCTTGAAGAAGGTGTCTTCCAGAAACTGGCAGTAGGACTGGGAGTTGAGCTTGACTCCATCCTCAACCCGAAAAGGCCCCACAAGCTCATCTTTGATGATACCAGCCCAAACCAGTACTCCACCTCCACCTTGCTGGCGTCTGAGTCGGACTGGAGCTCTCTGGTAAAACCTTAGAAAAACCAGTCTTGAGATATTTCTTGGCCCAGTCTTGACGTTTCAGCTTGTGTGTCTTGTTCAGTGGTGGTCGTCTTTCAGCCTTTCTTACCTTGGCCATGTCTCTGAGTATTGCACACCTTGTGCTTTTGGGCACTCCAGTGATGTTGCAGCTCTGAAATATGGCCAAACTGGTGGCAAGTGGCATCTTGGCAGCTGCACGCTTGACTTTTCTCAGTTCATGGGCAGTTATTTTGCGCCTTGGTTTTTCCACACGCTTCTTGCGACCCTGTTGACTATTTTGAATGAAACGCTTGATTGTTCGATGATCACGCTTCAGAAGCTTTGCAATTTAGAGACTGCTGCATCCCTCTGCAAGATATCTCACTATTTTTGACTTTTCTGAGCCTGTCAAGTCCTTCTTTTGACCCATTTTGCCAAAGGAAAGGACGTTGCCTAATAATTATGCACACCTGATATAGGGTGTTGATGTCATTAGACCACACCCCTTCTCATTACAGAGATGCACATCACCTAATATGCTTAATTGGTAGTAGGCTTTCGAGCCTATACAGCTTGGAGTAGGACAACATGCATGAAAAGGATGATGTGGACAAAATACTCATTTGCCTAATAATTCTGCACTCCCTGTATAGCCGGCTACCACGTAAAATTCTGCACACTTCCTGTTTCTTCTTCAGTTTATTTTGTGAAGATGTCCTAATTAGTACTTCTGTACTTTCATTTGTCATTTGTTTAGAATACTGTATGTGTTTGTTGATGACAGAGACAGTGAGTCCCTCGTCTTGAAGGAAGTAAATGTGGAAGTGCATATATTTGTTTAACCTCTGCTATTTTGCACCACACAACAAAACTGTTTATGTGCACTCAGTGATTCCTTTACATCAGTTAAAGACGACGCATATGCAGCATCCGCACATTTTGCAGTTCTTTGAAACTGTTTTCTCGTTTGTATGTTGTGTTCTCCACATCTGTGTTTCGTTCTCCGTATTTGAACCACACGAGGAATATTTTTATCATGCACATCACGGTTCACGATGCTGCTCTTTAACATAAAAAGGTAAACCACATGGTTTTGTTATTGCTTATTAATTTTGTGTTTCAACCCGTTCCTTTATTTGAATCAGAGTATCAAACTCATGGGCAACTGTTAACTGCAAGACTGAAACTCCAGCAGACTTAATTAAAACAACTTAAGGAGATTGTAGAAAATTGAGTTGTCTAAAATCACATTGTGACATCTTCTGGCATTATTATGGCGCTAATGTAATGATTTGTTCCTTAAGCACTTGTGGATCAGACTAAGGCTACAGGTTAGATTAAGTCCCTGGAGGTGATGATGATGATAATGATATGACTACTGTATTAGCTTAGGCTGGTTCCGGCCTGTCTGGTCTTGAATGTGCCTTAGAGCCCCCATCCTGATTACTGTTGGATTAGGTTCTTAGTATGAAAAATGGCTCTTTAATTCATCATGCAATCAACCAACCATATAATTTAAATACTTCTAAGGGAATTAGTGTAATGTTATGATAATTGCTATACAATTCAGTACAATAATTTTTCCCCTGGTCAAAATTACTCAATTTTTCACAATAAATGTGGTCGATGTGAAGAATTTAATTGGTTTATAAATATTTTAAAATAATAAGTAATCGGAGAAAGGTTGTTGGCATTTTTCATTGGAAATGCAAAAATGTATCTGTTCAACATTAACTCTAACAAACCATAAATATGGAAGAAAATTTTCTTTTTCTTTTCTTTTTCTTAAAATTGAAAACGATGAGCAAATTTGTAAATACCCCAAGGTCCTGTATTGCAACTGCATAGATGAGGTGGGAGAAAAACACATGTTGGAGTGAAAGCTGGAGGTGAAGGAAGTCAAGATTTCCATTTCCTGTTTTCTTTGTGTGTTATACATCCAGGTCATCACCCCGTTTGCAACATAACCTTTGTGCTTTGCCTCATAGCGGGGCTGAGTGTCTAAAGGTATTGTGTGCAAGATGGTGAACACACACACACGACTGATATTTTTTGTATTGTACTTCTAGTAGCCTTCGTGTATATGTGTTCATGTGTATAGCGGGGGCAGGGGCATTGCTTTCACAGCCCATCACCTTCACTTCCACACCCAATTTGTCATGAGTGTCACGCGTCAGGGTGAAAGCTGAGGGAGTCACCACAAGAAAATGGCTGCTTCCACATCACAAATGGGAAAAGAGAAGGGGCAGTGGCTCGGTAAAGGTGGCAGAGGTGTTGCAATGTGGCCAAAGCAAGACAGTGAGAATGGAAAAAAACTAATAAATGTATAACACACCGCTGACCTCTCCTCTGATTGTGTGAAAGCACATGGCGACAACTCAGCATCCACCATCAGTAACCGGAAAGTAGTTTTCCCCGGTGTTGTGCAGTGGCAATGCTAAGTGAGTGGGTGTGGTATATGACATGGCTGCCAAGGTTCTGACTCTGACTGATGAGCTGTGCGGTTGGTACTGGGCATCTATAAACATCTGCCTTGCTTTTGAGTGACAGGTCATTAGCAGTTTAATCAGATTCTAGGGTAAGTGCTGGTTTTGATTATTGGCTCGTTGTAGCCCCTCCCCGACTCTGCATGTAATTATTGCTTTTGATGGCGTCTCCCGTATTTTGGTTTTCTCTGAATTCTGCCAGGCAACATGCTCCATATACATCAATGCAAACTGTGAAACATGCGCTCCATGTGTGGCAAATAATTTGAAAATTATTGCCAGACACAAGGTGAAAATGCACTCCAAAGAGCCACGTGACAGAACTGGATGCTTGAGCTGTCTTTTCACCTCCAGGTGTGCATTTTCATGACTTTTGTGTTGGCCAAAGCTGAGTAGCTTGAAAAGCCATTACAGGGGGGTAAGACTTGTAGCTAGAGGATTATAGACTGTTGAGGTCTCTGTGTTCATCTCATGCTAGAAACTATCAGTGACATCTTCACCTGCTCAAATCCCACAGCATTACTCCCTCAACCGACTGACCCGTCTGTACAATAAGGAAAGTAACACAGACATAGATGCCACAAAGCTAATGATTAAAACAAAAACATGCATGGCTTTGTTGTGCCAGTATTTACCATTAAATGCTTAATTTTTTTATCATCATATTTTAGCATTTCAGTGACATTTTGATATTTTATGTGTTGAAATGCATATATTATTAAGTTTGGCATGTATTATTATTTTTTATTTAACTTCTAATAAAAAAAAATAAAACTCTTGAAAGTAAAAATCTCTTATACAACAGGGTCCTGGCCACGAAGGATGGCAGTACAATCATACAGTAATAATGCAGTAATAATACATTAATAGCAACAACACATATAAATCCATACATCAGTTAAGCACAGGAAAAGAAAAAAAATAAGTGAATAAAAAATAAAACACATAAACAATCAAAATGTATGAACCTGAGTGTCATTAAAGTATCAATACCTTAGTCAAGTAAATGTTTGATGCTAGAAAGGTAATAATATGCAAGCAAAGAGCACTGAAGTAATTAGGCATTGCCTTAAATTCATTACTGTAAGTGAGACCGATTTCTATCTTACAAGTAATAAGAACAACAGCAAATTTTGCTCTTGGAAGTTTATTTATTATTTGTTATGAGAAGTGTGAGGATTTTACAGCAGGGTCTCAGTCTGACCAAACTCCCTATCTGTAATTGGTGGCTACATTTAAGCAATTACAAACTTCAATGGACACATAAAGTGAAACAAAATAAATACAAAAAAAAAACACCACAACAGTTTTAGCTAAATTAGACATTATTTAGACATAACAAAAGCGTCTTTTACTGTAGTCACGTCAAAGCTACCTACTCATACTCAAAGTAATTTGGCCTAATGTGAAGTAGTGACAATCAGTCTCTCATGGACGTGTATATGGCTGCTGACTGCTGTTAATCGATGATAAATACATATGTCTGGCAGGAAATCTGTGTAGTTATTTTCAGATAGCAAATGACAAACACAAGAAGGAGATGTGCAACCCCTGTTGTCTAACATTTGGTCACTGACATCAAATATGCCTTATTTTTAAATGTAAGTAAGATAGTTAACCAATTAGCACGGACACTTGTTCTGATATTAAACAGCTCATTGCTGTTTTTGTGATACACTTAGAATAATTATCACTTTTGCAAGTGGCCTTCATATATGCCCTTAGAAAACGTATGACGTTAGAAAATGTACATTTATGTATGCATACTCTGTTAATGTATAACAGTTATACATTAACAGTGTTAACAAAGTTACCGCATTCATTCTGACCCCTAGACCTACATTAATTTCCTGATACCCCATAAAATGTATATATATGAACAGAAACTGTGCAACAACCAGTTAAATAACATGACAGATGGAGTGAAGGCTATTTTTAAGACCTTTTTCAGCAGATGACTTAATTTGCAAAGGGAAAGCTGGTCTCCCTCTGACGTGCTACCTCTGTCTCTTTTTCTCTCCCTATCCCTCCCTCCTTCCCTTCTTCTCTCCTCTTTGGACTGTACCGTGACCTTCACTGACGCTCCACCTGCAGGAAGCCATGTTTGATTCTCTGTCCGCCGAGGCGCCTGCTTGACAGCAGAATGGTGTCATAGGACTGAGTGGAGGAATTTCTCTTTCTCTGTCATCATTAAGGGGCTTCCCCCTATGGTGAGGGGGATGAAAAGTACGATTTAATGTTCTCTGGAGAGTGGCAGCAGAAGAAAAGCTCAAAGCCCTGCATGCTGTTTTCTGAGTGGGTCACTCCAGCCCTTGCAGCGAATGGGATGTCCCTGAGGAATTTGCCATAGACTGCCCTGAAAGGATGGGGATTAAGACCCTTTTAAGGATGGAAATGTAACAAAAGGAGCACTTTTATGATGTAGCAGCATAAAATGAGGGGGTCCATTGTGTAACTGATTGCAAAAGATCTTTGAAACGGGCGGCCCTGCACTGCATGCTCGCCTGGCCCAGTGGGCTTTAACGGCTTGTACAAAATGACTTGTCTACATTAGGGACAGAGTGGCTTTCGTTTAGGAGGGAATGTAAAAGATTATTGGTTTGTTTCTATTTTCACACTTTGCTCCTCCCTCTTTCTCCCTCTCTATCATTCACTCTGTCCTCTCTGTCTGCTAGCAACGTTGGCCTCAAATGCGTCAGAGTCCCACTGAAAGATGGGTAATTTAGAGGGAGAGAGAAGGTAATTAGCATGCCCTCAGGCGTGGCTAAGCTAGAATAGGAGGCACTAGCATAGTTTAGATGTGAATGGGACACACCGTGCTTGGTTTTGAGCCAATGGCGAACAGATGCTTTGACTCCACTCAAAGGAAAAGCCAGTCCTGCTAGAGAAAGAAGACGCCGAGGCAATGCCACCATGCAAGCAAATATGATTGTACCTTTGAGTGTTGTAAAATGCCTTAATATGTTTTGTTTTGCACGAGAAAAAAAAACAAGCATGTATTTTATTTCTGATTATTGTGATTGAATCATGGGTAAAGACCAGCTTTGAAGTAAACAAATACATACAGGCGTTCTGTTTGGCACATATCTACCCTGACTTTGAATGTGTTGTGTTTTTATGCTGCACTTTAGTTGGCCACAGTTTAAGTGATTCGCAAGGGAGCAACACGTAGGCACCTGCTATGCATAATCACTATCTCTATTAAATGTACAGTCTATATCTGCGTTTAAATGAGCAGCCCGTTCGGACAGTAAATTAAAACTTGCTCTTTGAGTAGCAGTAGGCACATGAGAGGCCAGTGAACACTAGAGGGGGAGCTTACCCATGATGCAGCCTGAGCCGGTCTTACAGAGGGAGCTGTTCTCATGGCCCCACAACATTGACGCCTTTTGTCACCCCTCCATACTTACGTCTCTCCCTCTTCTAGCACAGGCAGCGGGACCAGAGGTCAAGGGTCGAGATGAGCGGCGGCCTTTTTGCCATTCTCCAAGAAATGAAAGCAGTAGTGTTTGTGTTTGCGAATGTGCACACTGGGGCATGAAGAGAAAAATGTAAAAGTAGTCCAAAGGTCTTTTTATATGGTTATACATCCAGGTAAATCAATGTAAAAACCCTTTCAGATGTGATATTGAAAACATAATTTTCTAATGCGCATGCATCTGTTGGGCTTTTAAGTATGTGGGTTTAGCAATGGCCTTGTTTGCACAGATAGTTGTGAACAGAGGTGTCTGTGAAGACGGGGGTGGACTGGCTGCTGAGTTGGTGAGCAGGGGGAGAGAAGTTTCGGAGGCCTCACACTGTGATAGGAGCTCTTAAAAGGCCTCTGGAGGGAGTGTAATATCAAGAGCAGGATTATTCCCCAATCCCTCTTTTCCTCCCCCTCCCTCTTTTCCTCCCCCCCTCTCCACTCTCTTTAGCTGACCCTCATCACCTCCTCCCTCACTCGCCACATCATTTAAATGTCTATAGAGTAATTGAATGAATTATCATAAAATTTTGACAAATTCATTGACTCGGCGGGGTGAGTGAGCCAAACGTTTCCTTCCATTTGCTTCTAATAAGACATGACATTTGAGATTAGTTTATGTGCTGGTTAGACATTTTACCTTTTCCCTAGGTTCCAGAAACAAAAGGCCAATAAACGTATAAGGGGGGGAAAAAAATCTGAAATGCAACACAGGCTGCAGACTGTTAAAAGAGATTGTGGCAGCTACAGCCTGAAACGTGGCATTTATCCATTCTGTACTCCTACATATTTAAAGTGGGCTAAATTCTTTTTTAAACTTGTTTTGAAGATATGCTTCTCAAACCAGAACCAGTAGCAGGAGAAGTGAAAAAGGAACTGTTGTGGGGGATGGAATTTAGCGCTGCACAGACTGTTTTCTCTGACCTCAGTGTTCCCACATCAAAGGGCCTCCCCAGCCCACTTCCCTCGACGCAAGCTGAAAAGAGGTCTTTAGTGTGGAGGCTTGCGCGTCTGTGTATATGTGTGTGAATGTGTTGCTCCGAGACCTTCAGGCTGACTTGTTTGCTGCCAATATGTGATGGCAATACCAGGTTCTCAGGCGTCTTATGAAACCCTCTGTGCTTAGAAAGGGAGTTGCGAGGGTAATAATATTTAGTGCATTTTTTTTCTTTATAAATTTGAGGTTTCTCTTGCAATTACAAGTAGCAATTACAGTTGTAGGTTTTCAAAAGGGGCACATGCTCACTATTCTTCTTTAAACACACTGCGGGTTAACTGAAGTGTGAGTCTGGAGGTTAGAAAGCAACGAGGCGCATTTGGAAGAGCTCCATGTTTTCCTCTTGCTGGTCACAGCTGTGTGTCCTCTGATTTTGATGAGGGCAAACAAAGTTAAATCTGCTGAGTGTGTGGGTCACGAGCACAGGGTGCTGAATCCCTGCACCACAGAAACTCAGGACAACACACACAGTCTCAAAAATGCACACGTTGACGCTAGAGAACCACCAGTATATACTCTGCTGCATTCTGCCTGCAGCACAAGTAGCAGAGTATACATTGTAGATGAGCAGACGGTGTTGAGGGGGCTAGTCGGGGGAAATATATTGCTGGAAAGTTAATGAACAGTGACCCAATAGTTTCCTATTTTCTGTTGAACCCTAACAAGCTTAATGCATAGGTGTATATTTTTGTGGAAAAAATATTAAACAAAATACCAATATCACTTTTTTTTCCTCCCCTCAAATTAGTGTCAGCCACAATGACCTAAAACCAAAAACCCAGAGTTATAGTACTTACTGTTAGAGCTCTTTGTTCCATTGTGCCAGTTCACATCTGCCAAATGTGACTCACACAGGCTTATATCTATATATGCAAACACGTTCTATGCACTGACATTAGTATTTTACAGTTACACCAAATGTAAATTAAACACAACTTGCCTAACCCTGCTCCCCCCAATAAAATCCTCTCCTGTTCCAAAACATGCACGCTCTCCCCTCCACCGACCTCGCAAATGCACACATGCAGACATACACAGGGCTCCTACTACTCCTGCTGAGTGAAAAATGTGTATTTGCTGACAGGCAGAGAGAGGGCCGCCACTGTGTACCCCATCCGGCTGGCAAACGGCTCGATACATCACGGTGCTCCCCTCTCTTCTGGCCGTGGCTCCACTCCCAGGCCAAATTGAGCATGTTATTCTCTGCTCACATCTGATTTCCCCCAGCCACCCAGCGACTGAGATTTCTCTTCTACAATGGAGCAACAGAGAGACAGGCAAAGAGAGAGAGAGAGGGAAAGGGAGGCTGGTAGAGCGACTCCGGACACACGTTCCTGCACACGCATGCACGGTGAAACCGACAAAGAAAGCCACGCGCCCTTATAGCGAGCGTGGACACACACCCCTCACTCAATCACTCACTCACACAAACACGCACACACGCACACTCTCTGACCTCTGTGCTTGCCACCACAAGGCTGCCACTGATCTTCAAATACAGCAGAGCATCAATCAGATCGTGACTGCCTTTTAGTGTCATTTTTCTTCTCTCCCCTGGCTTTTTGTCCTCATCCTCTCATCCCTTTCTTTCTGCTCCTTGAGTATTCTTACAGGCATTTGCTCTTTCTGGCTGAGCCTGCAGAGCATAGGTCATATTCAGTTTATCTCTCCTCTCCCCCTCACATATCAAGACTGTAAAATATCCCAAAGAGATAGAGCTGGATAATGTATGTAAATCCAAATTGTTGTAACTCAGGCACTTATTTATTCCACTTTTTTATGGAAATCTTTTTTGATTTTCCCCTCTCTCTTATCCTAACGGCCCTGCCTCAAAGTCACTGCGCATCATAAACTTGGATGATACATAAATGCTTTTTTCTCAAAGGCGATAACTCGTGATAGCGAGCTTCCGAGAGCGCAAAACCTATAAAATAATCAGTTTTGTAAAATGTACGTTTTTTTTTTCCAGAAAATACTGCACATCATTTGAAAATTATTTTGTTTCTCACTATTTTTGTGCAGTATTTATACATCCCTCTCCTATTCTTCTGTTGTAATAACTAATACTCACAAAATTGAAATGCATATGCCCTACGCAGCGTTTCGGCTGTTTAAATGTTGAGTCCTTCGTTATAATTTGTGGTCTTGCTTTTTTCAACAACTCAATAATGCTCACATTCAGAGCCCAATTAAGTGTGACTGTGTTTATTTTTAGCTTTATGGCAAATGAATTAAACTTCTCAGTGGAAGACTATTAGACATTCCCTGGCAGCAGCAGCCTGCCAGCCAGCCAGCTTGCTGCTTTGGGAACGTCAGTGCGCTGAACACTTACCCCGCAGAGCACATAATCGTGTTTACTTGGTTGAGGTCCCAAAATAAGTGTTATCTTAATTAATAAACAAATTACAAAATAATATAAAAAATCGTCAGCATAGAAGTTCATCAATTATGAGGATTAGCTAGGCAAGAAGCATGTAATCTACACAGAGACATTTATAGGGCAACGATTATGCCACCTTCCCTATAAGCCTTTATTGTGATGAAATTTGGAGCAATAAAGCACCTTCCCTTTTCCCCAGACAAATCCTGTACTCCTCCTCAAAATCAAAAGGTGAAGCATTTAGCAGTCCGCCTCTAATGGGTAAAGCCGTGTGACGAATGAATTGCCCTACACATATCCAGTGGCGCTAAAGAGGGTGGAAAGTCATACTGGGCGAGTTAGAGAGATTAAGCTATTACATGTGGTAATATATTTTCAATGAAAATTTCCACATGAACTCCACCGCAATCATGCATCTTATCGTATACAGCGTTGGGATATATTGCAACATAAATTACTTATAGCTGTATCCTGCTAAGAAGATTTCTGTTCCCCCTTCACATTTATATATATTTTTTTGTCTTTACACGAGCTGAACACAAGCTGCTAATTATGTACATGAAAGTGAAGTATAGACTGAAAAGCAGCATTGTCTCATTTGGCATTCTGAGTCCTGTTTTACGTCTCTCCCAACATTTTATTTCTAGTAATCTGCTGATAGAACCTATGGATTATAACCAGCAGAGCATCATAAGTAGGTTTCTGGCTCTCTTACCTGAGAATTTGCAATAGACCCCCTCATCTCACTTGCAGAGTCGGGGGTGCGGGGGGTACATGGATAGGATGCACAGGGAAAGGAAATCTCCATGTCTTTCCTTTGATATGTATATTTCCAAACACTTTCCAAAGCGGATATTTTTTCCCCTCCCCTCGCCGAATGCCACTCTCTTTTACCCGTTACAGTAGTCCTTTTTATTGAGGATCAGTTTGTGTTCTCACATCTTCCTTCTGCACAAGAGTAGACACATCTAATATAGCTTTGATATGCTTTAGACTGGCATTTTCCTCTCTGCTCGCAGTTGTGTTAGTCTTTCCAGTCTTTCATACTAGAAATATAAACAAGGTGATTCATTGCCATCTCTTTAATTCAGGGATGATAGTTGTATCCATGGCTGCACTTGTCTGAAAGTATTTATTTATTTTTGAACTTTATTGGTCTCTGGCATTGTAGTCTAGGTTTAGTTGACATTCAGCTTTAAACATCTTCTTTTCATGTCTCAGTGTCCAGGTGTCAGGAGGTCTAAATGTACCTTCTTTTATGTGATAATGCTCGCTTTTATGTTCTCAATTACCTGACATTAGTATTTCCATCCCTGCTGGGGTTGATTAACAGTTGTCGGCCTGCCATCCATCACTGTCCCCTGGGCAGTCTGCAGTTGCCACAGAGTGATGAGCAAACCTTTTAAAAAAAACTTGTTGTAAATGTCAACAAAACAACTGTGTGTCCATGTTTCCACTTTTTTAAATTAATGAACTTATACTAACATTTTAAACTAAAAAGAATGGATTACATCAACCACAACAGCAATGCTCAGACTTTCATTTTGATGTCAATATACACCTGTAAAGTTTTGTCACCGTATCTTGCGCTATATGTTGTCACATTGATAAAATTTCCTCACCGACAGACAAACATATAAACGACTGCCAAAGCACTCAACACAAGCTCTGTGTTAATTGCTGCTACAGTAGGTACCTCTAGGACACACACACATTCACATCAAGATAAAAAAACAAACAAATATACCATCCAAGCCATTTGACAAACTAAGGACATTATCAGTCTAATTTTTGGGCACTCCTATTAAGTGAATTTAGGTAAAATTTCTTTGTCCAAAACTCCACGACTATCCAAGCACATACATGCACATTACTCAGATGCTGGACTTCAACCATCTTCTCTTTCAGCCTCTGTTTTGATGCTAACTACACTTCTGTAAAGTTTCATCGTGCCTCGTTGCAGTGCTGTCACACTGACAAAATGTGTCAGCCATGCAGGCAGAGAGACAGATATGCAACCACCTACCAAAGTCCTCAAAACCGCAGTAGCGGCTGCTATGCTGGGTTTCTCGAGGTCTTCATTTTGCCCGTGATGACACCCAGAGACAGACAGACAGACAGACAGACTCACAGGGTGAAAACAATACCAGCCACACTGTCACAATAATGAGACTTGTTACCATAGGTGTTCCAATCCCGGGATTGTATTAGGGACTACTCTCAGATAATTTATGATTCCTATAGTCCCCCTCAGCGGGGATTAATTTTGAATTATTTATGCTCTTATACGCCCAAAGAGCTGAGGCATTTTAGTAGGTGTCGGATTCTCACTCACAGACGGGGCTAATGTGCGGACTAGCAGGGGAACTGATGGCGCTTCCTTGTTATTTAAAGTCTGGCTTTTATATTCTACTCATTCCCTTTGGGAATAGAGGGGCAAAAGATGAAAACAGTATGTCTCTTAAAATAGAAATATACAGTTCACACAGTGATTGGGTGACACCCAACAGAGCGCTGTGAAGGAAGTAGAACATGTACAAAGTTTGGAGTTGGGGTAAGAGTGTGGGCCTTGCTTTACTGGGGGGTCAGTTTCTCTCTGCCTAGGATGACAGAGCATCTTCGATGGGGTGACTGTGAAATATTGCTGACAACGCAAAGTGTTTGACCCTCCTTTATTAAGCAAAGAGAGTGTGGAGTGTTTTATTTGTGGAATCCATGTCAAGAGTCAGATCTTTATTAATCATGTTTTTGTTTTTGTTTTTGCACAAATGAAAATGGATGGACGTTTTGAACCCCTAAAATGAGAGGTGCTTTAGGTTAATAGTAGCTTATATTTTGCACAATTTGTACAGTCAGTCATTTCTAATATCATTAGGGAAATTAGGTGTGTGGTGATTTATTTGTTTATTCATTTAATAAATCATTTAAACCCATTCTGAATCTTAAGCATGCTAGGTGGAAGACGAATAGCTGGCTCGCTGTGCCCTTATAAACAGGAAGCCACATAAATCAGGTAATAAACTTACAACATGTTTTGCATAGCGCTAATTACTAGTGTTTTTAATTTGTCCGGTTCAGGCAGGGTTCTGTTGCCATGTGTCACATCTCATTGCTCTCTGGTGAGTAATGAATGATGGGATTCAGCCTAATTCATGTTATGGATATTCCCCTGCTTTGTTCTCTCCGTGTCTACTAATTAAATTTCCTGTGCTGGAATAAGGTTATTTTAAATACAGAGAAATGTTTGTAAATTGTTTTTGTATGAATGTTTTTTTTCTCAGTATGCTTATTTTTAAGTGAATCGGGTCAACATAAACAAATTGTAGCTTTTATATAATACCTGCTGGTTGTTTTTGTTTTATCATCATACAGTAAAAACACACAAAAAGAGACACACACGTACACACTGCAGTGTCAGTCCTGCAACCCTTATAACTCAAGCCAGGCTCTGTAATTGTGTTGGCAGCGGTATTGTCCTTGCCATAGGATCACTGCTACTATTGTACAGAAAAGGTCCCCTTTCTCGCTGCTCAACAATGTCTAATAAATCCTGGGGTGGGGGAACATTGATGCTGGGCACTGACTGTGACACAAAAGAGGGGAATTTGGGAAGAGGCTGTGGAGGATAATGAACAGTATTTTAACTCGGCAGTTTAACCTCCGAGCCTGTCAGGACTGACCTTTCGCCAACCCCGGCAAGAGACTTGATTTCTTCTGTTTCTCTGTTTTTCTTCCCCTACTTCTCCTTCACTCCCGTCTCACTCTCTCTTCTCCTGGCCCTTCCCTCGCCTTCCCCTCTCTTTTATTCTTCTGCTGACAGAGAAAGTATACTGAAGTAGGAGAGGGTGTGTGTGTGTATGTGTGTGTGTGTCTGTGTGTATGTGTGTGCGCGTAGGGGTTGGTGGGCGAGGCGGGGAGGGCTGGGTGGGGATGTGTAAGAAGTGTCAGTCCCAGACATTTACATGAAAAGCAGTTAGTAGTTGAAAGGCGAGCTGTTTCACAATCTGCCTGTACATTTTCTTTTTTCTCACCCTCTCTCTCCGGCTAAGTCTCTCTCCATCTCTTTTATTGCCGTGGTCCCTGCCTAGCGAATTGATGTGAGAGCAGAGGCAACCCCCACACGTCTACAGCAGACTGGGAGGTGTTATTGACTCTCATTGAGACCTACATGACCCTAATGCAGTATGACCTTTATACAACCTTTTGCTTCACCTGAGGTTGACCTTGAAAGAATGTGGCTCTGTGCATTTATGTTGGCTATTATTATTGCTCACCACCTCGTGGTTTTTTTCCCCCCTTTCATTTGCCCAACCTGTCCTTCTTAGTCACTTCTCATGGTTTTTCTCTCTTTTTGTGTTTTTTTTCTTCCTTTTCTCTCTCTCGCTCTCTCTCTCCCTCTCTCTCTCTGTTACACAGCAGAGGGTAGGAAGTGTAAATCAAGCGGGACCATTTTCTTTAGCAGGGCCCTGATTAGTGCTGATGATGTTTCCAAAGAGGTGAAGGGGACAACTCAGAGGCCACCGCAGCTGCTCTCCCCTATTCACTGTGTGCAGATTTATGTCCCCCCCCTCCTCTCCTTTTTTCCCCTCTTTCTCCACCACTCCTGCTCTCTTTCCTACCACATTTTCAACATTATCAATATCGATTGGGCTGTGCACTTAGAACCCCTCTTTAACAATTGGCTCCTGCCGTTGATATAGGCATTAATGGTGAGTGCTTGCAGAGAAAGAGAGAGAAAGAGAGGGAGGGTGAGAGTGATTTAAAACAGTTTGAAAGATTTATGTAATTTCACATGAATAACCCACAGATGTCATGGTAGGAGATTTCACTGAGAGAGTTTCATCGTTCTAATAGTTATCCATATGCGTCTGAGTTCACATCATCATACCGTCTTATCTGTGGGTAAATGTTTGTGTTTTATAGATATTTCATGGGAAGCTGAGATGAGGTCATAGTTGCAGTGCTTTGGCTTCTGCTGCTAGACCTGCCCTGATGTCTTGACCCTCCCCATTTGATTTATGATCATAGAGTCCGCCAGAGCTTGATGGGCTTCAATCCATTCCCCTCAATCAATTACTGAACTTGACAGTGGTAGGAACAGGTGGGAAATAGCGACTTTGTTTAAAATAACCAGCTAACTTTATTATCTTTTCTTTGTGATTGGAACAATTTACTTCTGCTTCTACAGAACTATTACATAGTTAACAAAATGTGTGTGTGTGTGGGTGTGTGTGTGTGTGTGTGTGTGTGGGGGGGGGGGGGGGGGGGGGTATTTTCCATAGAGTTGCATTTCTGTAGTGATAACTGCAGCAAATGCATGGTTAATCTCATCAGTGGCCCATGCTAATCCAGTTTGAATACAGATTTTGTTTGAGCCTAAAAACAGCCCATAGCTTCTCTTTTTCCCTGAGAAATCAATAAGTGAACACTTTTGTCTCATGATGATACATTATTCCAAACAAATGAAGCAAGGTGTAAAAACAAGAGGCAGATCTGATTGAAAAATAATAGATTTTAATTTTCATAGGCAGCAAGTAAAATTAGTTGTTCCACTGCAACCCCCCCCCCCCCCCCTTTCATGGTATAAATAATTATGCATGGGTTACTAATTTGAAGACACTGCATACTAAGTATACAAATCCTCTTTCCTCCCCCTGCTCCAGGGTTCAGCAGGAATAACACATGACCGCGAAACAAAGGCAACATCAAGCTCATAAAATTTACATAGCAAATGACCTGAAGAAGAGGCTCAATAAATATTCTGATCTTATCACCTCTAAGTACTGCAAGACGACTAGAGAGCAGCCAATGAAAACACCCTCGTTAATCTTCCATACCCTCAGATAAACTTTTTACAGGAAACCATCTTTCCAGCAACTCTGCAGGAGTCGGGACAAGGGCGCCTTCTCCCTAACTTGATAGATTTTTTTTCTGGGAGATCTCCGACTTTTGTTCAGACAGCTACACACACTGACCTTGGACTCAGACTCAATTTGGCTTTTTTGTTCCTTTTTTTTTTCTTTTTTTTTTTGGCCTTACTTTTTGTGATCTGAGAGACAGCAATTAAATTAATGTCTGTTTTTGATTCTGTATTTGATCTGAGCTACAAAGGGGAATGCGGGGGTATGCTGCACGCTGTTTGCATTTGCTTGTGTCTGTGTGCAGCTGTGCTTGCATACATAGTTGGTGTCGCTATCCTAAAACCTTTTGCTCGTCCCTTGATTTCTCCTAAAGCTCTTTATGCAAAGTGAAGAGATGGAGCTTTGTACAAGTTTGAATGTTGTCGGAGGAAAACACCGTGTGAGAGATGAAGAAGGGATCAATCAGCCTTACTCTTCTCACCTGCCATGTGTGTCATGTGTCTTTTGGCCTGTTTTCTTATGTACTGCAGGTAGATAAAATGCATAATCCCCCTCATTTGATTCAGGTGCATGTTCTGTCAACCTGGCATATGGATAAAAGTGATGGTTCTCTGTGTCTGTGTTTTCCAAATTAGTACGCGTAGCCCACTGAATAAACAAAATCTGCCCTCCACATTAAAACTGGAAGACTCTTAAGCATTGTTTAACATTGCACATTTCATATTATTCTTTTTTTATTTATTAAAAGAACAACCTGTAATCTATAAACACAATGGCTTAGACTAGACAGCACTGAGTATAAACATTAATTAACAAGACAGCATAAGATGGGAAAGTTCTGATTGATTTCAGTCTAGATGTTTTTTAATCATTCAGAGGTGGACTCCCTAGTATGTTTTGGATCATGGTTATGCTGCATAGCCCAAATGAGCCTAACCTTCAGAGCATGAACTGATGGTGGGACAGTCTCCTTCAGTAGTTTTCTGGTAAAGAGCAGAATCCATGGTTACATCAGTTACAGTATGTCGCCCAGGTCCTGAAGCAGCAAAACAGACTCAGACCATCAAACCACCACCCAAAAGTCAAATGTGAGACGAACATTTTGGTTCTTTTTTGTTAGAAGTGGTTGTTCATCTACATAGGGCCTCATTTCACATAGGGCCAGGTAGTTATTGCTTTCCTTTAATCATCGAAATAATCAATTAAAAACTAAATGTTGCATTTAGCCAGGTCCCTTTATCTAATATTCAAATTTGCTTGATGATCTGAAACATTCAAGTGTGGCAAATATTCAACAAAGAATATTTGTTGAATATTCAGGAATCAGGAAGGGGGCAAAGACTTTTTCACCGCAATGCACTTTATCATTGAGTGTTTTGTTTCAGCTGTGCAGTGTCTAATTTGTTCATCGCTGACCTTCCTAAACGAGGGGTATCAAGTTCCATGCAAAATAAATCGCAGTGGATTTTAAAAACTCCAAATATATTCTGCTATTTGTCCACGTCGCTCCCTATTTCCATCCTCCTGGTCATTAGATTCATTGTTCCACTCAAGGCCCATAGGTTTAAACTAGCTAAAATTGTCCTCCTATGAGAATACCACACTCTTATCCAAGGCATCCTGCAGCAAGGACAAAATCAACACAAGGAAACAGTGTCACCACTCCCTGTATTAAAGAACAGGGGCATCTGATGCCCTAGTTTCCTTTTTGTGGTGTACTTCTATATATCTATACAAGCTTCCATCTCCTTCTTGTTCTTAGAGGTGTGCTTGTTGCTCGAAGAACTGTTTGATATCTCACTTTGCTTTTAATATTGGGAAATGCAGAGTCACGTGTCCGTGTTGAGTTAGTGTGCGTTTGAGACAGCTCCAGATGAATGGGGGGGGGACCAGACCGTCAGTGTACTGTGGACGCATCAGGTCGCTCAGTGTGCATGAAATATGTCAGTCGTCGATGTGGCGCAAGGGCTCAGCAACACACACACACTCTCCCGAAGGCTAGAGCATAAATCACAATTATTGAAGCCAGAGAACACTGACTGGCCCAATCGCGCAATGCAACACAGAGCAGCGTTGGGAACTTCTCCAAATAAGTTTTTCTCCCCTTGCTACCCTTGCTGAATGACACTCCCAGAATAGGGATTCCTGTGGGCCCCTGGTAGCCAAACGAGACAGGACAGGAACACAAAGTTCGTGTTTTTTCAGGGCACATCCACATCCTTACTGTTAGCACAGAGAAGAGAAAATAGGAGGGCGGTGCAGGCTTTTGCACTGAGCCAGTGACCTGGGTAATTAGGAGAATGTGTATGTGTTGGGGTGTCTGTGGGCGTATTTGTATGTTCAACCATGTGTTTGACTCTCCTGTCTCCCCTCCCTGTTGGGTGAGACGGACAGGTATTTGTCGCTACTAGCGAGCGATTAAGCTCCCGTTTCCTTTCCTGTTTTTAACATGTCATGAGCTGTTGGATTAAAGCATTAACATGTGACTGTCAGGGAAAAGAGGCAGACAGGTAGAAGTGAAATATGACAAGTAGAGAGAACTGTTAGAGAGCACATCACTGCTCAGATAACACAAACTGTAAAAAAACAGTTGCGTACAGTTTAGTAAAACAAAACAAAACACACACATAGTCATTGTTTCTTTCCTGTCTGTGTCTTGAAGATATGATTTGGACTGACATTGGCTCCAGACTTCCTTACACAACTCTGATGAGTAGGCTGACCTCGTCTCAGACTGACCTTGCCTGACCTCGTGTCCTCCAAGCCCCCTTAAAGACAAAGCTTCATTAAGAAGTAGATGGCCCAGGGGCAGTCATTGTTGTACAGTGTGTGTATATGTGTGTGCACAAGTAGACATTTGTGGTTGACTGTTGTCTCTGTCTAACTCCCCCAGTGGTTTCACGACAGTATTATGTTCTTTTCAACATGTGCAGAATACAGTGCTGCAGAGCTGCACAGGCTGTAGTGTAAATGAGCAGAGCCGCATTCAGATCACAGCTCGTGCTGCCGAGCTTGAGATTTATTTGCCAGTGTGAACATTTCTTAAACGAACTTGCTTCTCACTAGTTTCAAATTAGTTTCCATTTATAGATGACAGGTAGACTTAAATATAGCATTGAGAAAGGCTTTGCTCCAATTATTTACTGCAGACAACAGACTCTTAAAATAGTACTCCTTAGAATGGCAAAAAAGGGACTACTTTTCATAGAGCTCATCACCATTATAAGACTTGAGCAAAGTCAAATAATATATATGTATTCAAAGAGCTATGTATGCATTACAAAATGCACAGGCTGTTGAATGGCACTTTTGTCCCCCAAGGCTTTGGCTAATATGCTGTAAGATGTTGATTTAAGGAAAATATGGGACGATCAGCAGTGTAATCATGGAGCTGCACCAAGTGGAGCAAGGAATAAAATACGACATGCTACCTGGATTTGCATTTTTAATGTGGAAAACTTCACTTTCTAAGCATTGGAGGTAACCGCATTCACTAGTAATGTCTCCCATGAATTATTCTTTGCCTTTTAACTGTTGGGTTTATTACATACATATTTAGCCCTTTGGAGGGACAAAGGGCACAGAAATTATTATAATCATTGTTACAATATGTCTGTGGCAGTTGTTTTTTTTAAATTCTACAGAAAAAAATGCCACTATTTTGCAACATTATTTTACCCTTCCTGTTCACTACACACAATAAACACTGTATGAGTGAAGCTTCAAATAAACCCACAATTGCAGATTTAATTTAGCCTCCTTTCGGTGGCTTTGAGAATTTGCTTATCTCCCTAACGTTAATATTTTCACAGCACTGCTGAAATGAAGCTAATTTCGTTACTCATTAGGGAAGAAATATTACCTACATCACACTAAAAAACTCCATAGAAATTAGAAGATGTGTCAAACTTGCGTGCATGTGCTCTAAGACGAATATTGTGAACTTTTTCCTATATTGACACCTGCCTGCTAGATCAATGGCAGGCAGTCCAACAGGTAGACAGAATGAAGGAAACCCTGTGTTGTTAGTTCTCTTGACATAATAAGTTCCCCGGGGTACTTCCTAAGACTTTGTTGTGGCTGTTTTCCTCCCAGTAAGGAACTTTGAGGAGATAAGGGAAGGGAAGAACAGAGGAGAGAAAAGAAAGGCTGATGAGAGAAGGGGAGAACTGGGACACACTGCATATCTGTATTAATGATGAAAACTCAATGGATGAAGAGTTTTAAATAAAAGAAGCTTTTATTCAACAAGTAGTCATTAAATTTCAGGTATTTGGCTTATCTCAGTAGGGCAGTTGTGAGTCTTGCAGAGCATATTCCAAACAATAACACGGTTTACGCTTTGTTGAAAATGTGCTTTAACACCTGTTTTAAAGCATTTCTGCCATCTCCTATGCGTTCAGTCAAAAGAAGAAAAAAAAACATCCACTGAAACGTACTTTCTCGGTCATAGACTGACTCTATATGAGGTGTAGAAGAAAGCAGATACATGGCTGTATGAAATAAGTGCTACGTGCTTGTTGAAGTTGGAAAAACTCTTCACTTGTGGTCTTTTTTTTATGTCACTTGTTATTGGCCCTAAAAAGCTGCCTAAATCTGAAATATGATTGAGGGGCTTATAAGTTATTTATTTGCAGGGTTAGGGTTAGCATAATACAGTTAATTATCAGCTCATTTAACATGTAATTATGAAGATAAAAAAATAACCTTTGTACAGTGTGAATACATTGATTGATTTTACCTACTTTGATGTAATATCATCCATTAGACGTTATTTTGTTCTTACATACTTGACATGTACATATGATACACAAGTTTTGATCACTTATACCATGCCATAATTCATGAAAGAAAGGACGAAGGGCTTGACAAAAGGAGGAGTGATATTTAGAGTAATGGGATGCACTGCAGGTGTAGCCTACCTTCTGCTTGTAATAAATGGTGTCCGGCCCCTTAAAGACAATTCTATTACCTCCCCAGTCATGTGCAATCAGTCTCTGTCAGGGAAATGGATATGCACACGTGTTACCAAATCGGTAGCCAAGGCCCTATCAATACAGGCTGATCTCAAGATTTATGCCACTGCTTTGGTGGCTAGTGGCTAGTACACATTTCTGACAGAATCACAGCCAAGTCCTTCACTTAAGATCCGAGTACATACAGCCCAATCTAAGTGAATGGATGATTTTCAGGGGAATGCGGTATTAATGTGTCGTCCGTGTTTACTCTGTCCTTACAGTATACTTACCAACTGTAAACGATGTCTGCATTTCAGACAAAATTGTTTGTTGAAGGACTTTTTCAAACCTGTTTTCATCCAAAGACAAGAGTTTGCTGCAATATTTTTTACCACTGTGAACTTGCGTAGGACCGCTGGGACTCATTATTTTCTCGTGGAGTCAACGTATCCTCCTAAATGCTCTAGTCTCCAGTTCTTCACAGAGGTAGCAGCATTTACAGACACGCATCACTTGCACGATTAAAACCCTGAGATGCCTCTTTTTTCAGTCCAGGGCCGCTTGGTGTTTACTGGCACGAGAAGCACATGGCTTGAATTTTTTTTTGTATTATCCTCCGTTTCATTTTATTTCTTTTTTTTCTCGGCTTTTTTTTAACTGTTTCCTTTTTTCTTTTGCCATTTTGTGTTTGCCCCGCGAGCATGAAACCAAAGTCAATGAGAACCAGGGGTGTATGGGTCTCAGCAGGGTGAGGAAATCAGACCCTCTATGAGTGTCACATGTGGGGCTGGTTAAATCGGGTCTGACCCAAATGTACACATTCATGCGCACTTTCGTAGAAGGAGGCCTCTGAACAGTGGTGCCTTTTTGTAAACTCATATTAACCATTCAGTACTTCTGTTAAAATAGACCATATATATATATATATATATATATATATATATATATATACATATATACACACACACTAACGTGCTAATGATGTCATGATGCTATGCAGGGAAGCAACCATTCCCTGTCTGATCTATCCTGCCAGATCGTCTTTTTTGTTAATGCTTTTTCTGCGCATTTGTGTCTGGATGCATTTTACTGACATACCTTTATGTCCAAAATATTGCTGTAAATCTTCATGCCCACCTACGACCAGAATTTTTTTCCTCTGAGGTGCACCTGATACATTTCTCCTCTCTTGTGACTGTCCAAATATTTGAGTGGGAGAGACATTTAAGAGAGACCTTGAGAAGAGCACAATAACCCTCCACTTATGTCTCCAGTAGACGGAAAGAAATAAAAGAAAAATGAAAAAAAAAAAAGCTTTCTCAGGCAGGGGCCAGAACATCTGGAGCACAGGAAAGCACCTAAAGCTGCCCTGATTAAAATCACACTTTTTTTTTTCTCCCAAGCCGTGACAAAATGACACTTAAAAACAGCCAGGCTTAGAGTAACATACTCACATATTAAAATAATACAACTTAAGTCCCTCTTTTTATTAGATAAGGGAAGGCACAGATGTAATTCGGCTCAGATTCAGCTAAGGCTGCGATGTCTGTTTGGGCTCCGTGTTACACGCCAGCTTTGTTTTCTTCTCCCCTCTTTAACTAATTTGTTTGTGGACTTTTTCAATTCTCATGATTTCATCTTAAACTTTCCTCTTAAACCTTGACCTCTGGAGTTATTGTCAAGTCCTGTGGGCTGGACTACGGGCTGGGTGGCCAGGCCAAAGAGGCAGGAAAGAGGAAAGGCTATGCAGACTCTCTGGGATCTGTTTACACAAACTGGAAGCTTTTTGGTGGGAGATAAAAGTTGATAGAAGCAATGAAGTGCTTTTCCCATCCTCTCTGGAATCCTCTTCACATCGACCCTTCTCCTGTCATTTTAACAGATGTTTGGTTTAGGGAACTGTAAACGATGTCTGCATTTCAATTTCTGTTATCCTCTTATTACTTATAACTCTCCAAGCATCATATTAAAGACTTGGCATGGGCTGCGTATCTGCTGACAAGCCAAACACTAAATATTGAAGTGTGTGCGTAACAAGCAACATACACGTGTTGATCTCTGGGGACAGTTGATAATGTAGGAGTTTTGTCATCACAGGACATAAAATAAGATAGACTGCTACTGCAAGATGTAGTGAATAACGGTTATTTGGTCGAGTACCTGATTCCAAAGAGGCATGGAAAAATCAAGCTCTCTGTCTGTGACCCACTGTTTGTCCGCCTAAACCTCTATACTGTAATCCCTTTAGTATTCAATTAATCCACTCAGTGCTGTTCCAACTTTGTATTACACACTGATTTGTATAACCCCTCTCACATAAGTTGTCAGTATCTATGTTAGCTCAGCCCTTAGGTTTTTGCAGCCTTTACAATCACCTCCAGCCCCCCCACCGAACAGGCAGACAGGCAGAGGAAGAGAGTAAGGCAGGGAGGGAGGGTCAACATCAAATGTGATGAATGCCTTTCTACGGAAAAGCTGTACAGAATGTCCTTGACTTTAATCAAAACTATTTGTTTTGGGGGCGGCTCGTCTGTTGTCTCATGCGCTCATGTCCACTGATAGCCTGACATTAATGATACAATAAATCAGGCCAAGTGACGCTGGGGTTTTTGGTAATGTTTCAGGGCTGCTACAGAGATGGCGGTCATTGAGGAATATGAGGAGGAGAGTGAAGAGTCTGTTGGAATGCCAGATCATGTGGGGGTTAACTAGCCCCTTGAGAAAAAAAAGAAACAAGATCTGAAGCTGAGCTGTGCCAGAGCCAAGAGAAGTAAAGCTAGGCTGTTTTTAATATGCATGAGATAATATGTTAGAGACAAGAGCTACATGATCACATTTTGTTCAGAATATTTTATACATGGTCAACAGGGAAACAAAAAGGGGGGGAAAGGGATTGCTGGTTTTCTTCTTCTTCTTCTAAAAAAAGACAGAAAATACAGCTGACACATGATTCCCTTTCTTTCTCTACACTCAATAGCCACATTTGTACTTGAGCAGCATCAAAGACTTGGGCCAAACACGGCTGATAAGCTCCTCTCTGTGGATATGTGAATGCCATGATTCTCTGCTGCGCATCCCTCATCCCTCGCTGCGATAGTCTGCTCACATAAACACACAAGCCCTCTCTGGGCCAGGATCTAAACAAATCTGACATGATTGATTTGACAGAGGCTATGAGATAACTGCTCATTGGCCAATACACTAAGAATAGAAAGACCCTGAAACCTTCATACAGTAGGGATGGGCAGAGAAAACACTGCTGCCCATTTGTATGTTTTAATAAGGCTGAACAGATGTTTAGTGTTTCTTAGGGTCAGTTAGTGTAATTCTATCTCAATTACTTTGGTTTTATGGCATTAAGATGTTCTGTTTTGGGTCAGCGTGAACTTTCACACTGAGTAATCATTAAGATATGACATGATGTTGGAACTGGAGTAGGCTGTAGGAGGCAAGAATTTTAGAGAATTTTACCACAGTCGAGTGCTTACAATACGCCTTGAATGAGTTTCAAGAGCTCAGTAATGTGCCAAACATATAATTTACTAATGAGCATGTGGGTTCAAAGTATTGCTCAGAGAAAACGTACAGCTCCTATAATAACGGAGAATATCCTTTCCTGACCACGTGATTGGAATTGCCTGTGCTTTTTTAGAGCAGCACAAGTGGTGTGTGGCTTTTTTTTCCTGTCACAGTCAATGCAAAACTAAGGAGCGGTACACAAGAGATGTTTGGTTGAATCTTACATTGCCAAGAGAAAGCTATCTAGACAGTGTCTGCCAAAAGGAGTGTGAATTTCTAATCCCTAGATGGCTCATGGGCGCAACAAATCTTATCTATCTACATGCTGTCAAAAAATGTCACTGCCATATCAAATAGAGGAGACGATACCTGAAGGAGAGGTGCTGGAGGGAGGGAAGAGGAGAGGAAATATACAACAATGTGCATTTTCACCACTGCGCACACATACACCTACTCAAATACACTGGAGAGACACGGAGCTGTCGTCTGCTGACAAACAAATGACAGACAAATGACATGCTGGAACACCTCCACCAGGCCTGATAGTAATCGCCCTGCAAGATTGTGCCAATGGCATCTCTTATGGAGAGAGGGAGAGCGCGAGGGGGGCCAGGCGGACCAAGGCCTCTGTGTCATTTTACACAAACAAAACCTCTGCCAAACACCAGATCTGATTGCTTCCACCGCCATCAACTGTGTCCAATCTAATCTGTCTGTCAATCTGAGTTGCAGGGACTGAGGACATGGTTAAAGGAGGCATGATGGAGAGGTGGAATGGTAAAGAGGGAAAGAAAAGGTGGATTTGTAAAGGGGAAAGGGGATTTGACACTAAAGCTGTGACAGTTTGTTAAGTTGTAGCCCTGCAGAGTTCTGCTGTTCCAATCAATTTGGCTGAACATATATGTGAAGCTATCGTTTTAGAATTTAAATGCTTTACTTGAGTGCAATCCCAGTGTATAAGAGGTATTACTATTATCTGCACATGTCACTTTATTATTTGTACACATTAATGTATTTGTGAAGTGCCTCTGTGTGTGTGAACATTTTGTGTTGCAGCTGTATTGCCCTGTGCAGGGTGGATGCCATGTATCCAGCAGTGAAGCGAGTGGATAATTGGAATCATGGTCAGCATCTCAGCAGTGTGTGCTGACCTGAGAGCAGCAACAAAGTGAGAGAGAGAGGGAGAGAGACAGATGAACTGAATGTAAACTAATGACAGAAAGACTGAGCACATATATAATACAGGGAAGCGGGGGGGTATTTATTTATGAATCTGAATGGGGACATGAATATGGTGATTTTTTTTCTGTGTGTGCATGCGTGATATGCAAGGTTCTGCAGACACTTGCTCCATTAGTGGCAACACATATACACATGAGAGTGTGTGTGCACATACAGATTGTACTTGTTTCATTCCATAAGTGTGCATAAGCCAAAAAATAGGTACAGAGAAATTATACTTCAACCCAGTAATCGGTGCATTCATCTGCAGAGTCATCAGTCCTGTTATGACCAAATTATACTTCTATGCATCATGCACTTACGACTCATCAAAGTGTCATAGTGGACAATGCTCCGCGACCTTTGTGTTTGTGTGTGTATATGTTAGCAGTCAGGACCCTGCTGGTGGATACAGTATAATGTGTGCTTTTCTCCCTTAATTCAATCAAGTCCCTCCCATTGCCGTGGCCTCTTTATTCCAATTCGATTAGTGGGCTAAAGCCATCAAGATTTCCTGGACAAAATGAATGCTTGTATTAATCCCCGCAATTTCCATTTAAAACGTAAGTGCATCGACTTGATTAATAAAGGCTGATGCTGAATAATTACACAGCAAACACACGGAGGGTTATAGGAAAAGCACAGCTGGTCCTGCCCCCAAATGCCCTCTGGGAAACCAAGGAAAGGGGAGGGTCAAAGTAAAGCAATGGCAATGACTGAGGTGATGAATCTCTTAGCTGGCCCCTCATGCAATTAACAAGCAACGCTTCTATTAATTTTGTCCCCCTAGAGTGGTGACTGATCAGATGTCTCAGGGTCAAGGGTCAGGGGTGCAGATCATAGGTCAAGCCAACAACAGAATGGAAAACAGAAAGAGAGAAAGTAAGAAGAAAGAGGGAGGCAGAAGAAGAGAAAGATGATAAAAATGACACCTAAATCAAATTCCAAATTAATATGAAATATTTGGTTTAGTTCTGGTTTCTGTTATCGCTTCATTTTTGAGGTGGAACCTTTCAGTTTCCTCTTTTCTAATAGTTTCTGTAACCGCAAGATATTCAGGGCCTAGGTATAAAAGGAAACATCCATTGCACATGTAATTGGGAGTGATCAATCGTTGCATGCAGTGTTTGAGCATTCAATACAGGGCCAATCAATTGTAGGCTTGGGCTAGAGAGAGAAGACAAACAATGGGGGTGTTCTTTAAGATACAGGTTAACATTTATTCATTGGGGATATTGTAAGGCCACTGTTGCCTCTGGTGTAGTATTAAGCTAGTGATCCATCAACACCCATTACACATACTGCATATACATCATGCACAAAGTGACTTTTTTTTTTTTGCTCTGTTCCTTTGTGGTGTTTTTTTCACACTCTTTGGTGTTTACCATGGTTAATGTACCAAACTATATATTTATTAAAGAGAATGTGAAGAAACTGATCATTCTAGCTTACTTTGTATCGATATTATGTAAAAAAAAAAAAAAAATAATATAATATATAAATAATAATATATTTTATCAGTTTATTGCCAAATGTATTCTGTATTGTCTAATTTGTTGTAGTATTTCTTGTTGGGTCTACAGATTTATTTTCTGAGCTACAGCTGCCTTCAGGTTCTCATTGCTTACAAGTTAGTCCTGTGTCATGCATAGCCATCCACCCATCCATCTATCCATCCATCTCCTCTTTGCTTTTTCAGCTTAGGGTCAGGGCTTTATTAAAATATATAAAATAATAACTCTGAGTTTTAGCATTTTTACAATGGTAGCGGCATAAATTTCTTATGTGTTGTGTCCTCAAGAACTCTTCTTTTGAACTGCTTCAGAAAATGTATTCACATTTGTCAAAAAATGTTAACTATAAGGATGATTCATTTATGTTGGTCTAAGGTCAATGTCACTGTGACCACGCAAAAACAGTTTTTTGTTTAGTTTAGTTTCACTTTTTTTAACCATAACCAAAGTTCCCATATATTGACTGTAACAAAGTAAATTTGTGCATTTTATGTCTCAACAGACATGTAAAGTGCAGCTTCATTGTTTTGGAGAGACATATGGCATTTCAGTTGGTAATTCTAGTCCAATTAGTTTGTTTCTAATCACTCGTTCACCTTGTAGGGCTATCAGACATTTGCCAAATGCTTTTTGGAACAATCGTTTATCTCTAGCTTTGTCAGAACTATAAAGGAAATCCTACCTGTACACATCTTTAAAAAGGGGTTTCAATTAAGAAGATAATGGTGCAAAGAGAGCAAATTATTTAATTAAACCAAATAGCAGCAAAACTTACTGATTATGGAGGTGAGACAATGATTTCTCCTATAGGGCATTTTGAAATTTCACAACAGCAGCTGGGAAAACTCTTTGTATGGCTGCCAAATACTTGCAGAGGGAAGGCTTGATGCAGGAAGTGTCAGTACTGTAGCCATTTTCAGATGTGGGATACGTAATGTTGCTGGATTGATAATCTGTTTAAAGCAATAGCATTCTGTCATTCAGAAGTACGTTACAGCTTTATTCAGACAACTCTATGTAGGTGATTGAGAGAGGTAGGGAATTTATTTGCCATATGTGCAAGATTGGTCTGATTTTTCTTGTTTTTCCAAAATATGAACCTGATAACATGAACTCGAGTACTCGGGTGTATTGGACTGTTCATCTATGGACACATTTTTTCAGTCTGATAGCATTGCAACTGTGAATGATACAGTAACTAAAGTTATAGGTGTTTAGATCAAAATGTTAGGTTATGAGAAAGGGATGTTGAGTACCAGAGGTACAGAGAGTACCAATTGGTATTATACTGTATGACATCACTATTTTCTCAGAAAATAAGCACTAATTAATTGATTGATTGTATTTTTTATAGCTATTTTTTTATTTGCTATGGTAGAAATTATTGCAGATTAAGACTGGTTGAAAAAATGTTGTAGCATCTGATCAGAAACTTTAAAGTCATTACCGTAAGTCAAAGTCATCTTTCACTTATGCTACAAAGTTCCTTCTTCACGCTGGATACTTGCATACTTGCTCTCAGTAAACAAATGTCCAGTTGTCTTAAAATTAGTGTCTTTCCAAATAAAGGGAGAAAGTGTTAATATTAACACCGTGTAATGGTCGCTCTGTATCACCATGGTATATTAGGAGTCCTTTTTACATTTTGAGATAAAGCATTCCCACATGTTTTCAAACATAGTGAAATTTTCCAGGGATGGACTGCAGTGACTGCCTCCTGCATGCTTTCAAAATGCCCGTTTGTTAATTGTCAGCAGAGGAGAGAATAAAGGTCGACATGATTTTGATTTTGAAAACAGCATTCAAGCTGCAACTCCTCTAAAGATCGTCAAAGTGGAAAACCTCTGGTGTGACTCAATGTACAAACTCAGTGTTCCTTCTATACAACACTCCTCAATCCAGTCAATCCTCCTTTGCTGGATGATCCTCTACAAAGATATGTCTTCATATAACCCAAAAAAGCTGTGGTACTGTTTAAAGTTTAAATAAAAACACAATTCTGTCATTTTTAAATGAATTTGAATCCTGTATTTTATTTTATTTTATTTTTTTTGGTATGTCAAATATTAATTTTATGCCAATAAGATTTTTTTTTTTTAAAGTTAAACGAAAAAACAACACTCGACAAGGGGGCTTAACACTCTGTGAAAGACTGTCTTGGAAAATAGTTTATGAAGAAACAACTTGTCTCCTTTCATTTTATATATTTCATCTAAATAAAAGCACTAATAGCTGGCGCTTTTATTTAGTACCAGAAATACAGCCAGCTTTTGTGCGATTTGACCCGTAAGATGGATTAAGATGAAGAAGGAACTCTCCTGGTGTCTGAATATTCAACATTTGTTTAAAATATGGATTTTGGCTCCTCCTGGCTAAAGAGGAAAGGAATCATCTGGCTTATTATCAGTTTACAGTTCAAAAGCCAGGCTCTGTGGTAGTATGGGGGTGCATAATTCTGTATGCATAAGTAACCTTCACATCTGTGAAGATGTTTTTCATGCTGAATGGATATATACGGATATATCCACATTATTGAGGAACATATGCTGCCATCCACGTGATGTGTTTGTTTCTTCCTTGGGTGTAGCTTAAATATTTTTGCGACACAATGCCAAACTAAATTTTACATGTTTTAAAGATTGTCCAGATATCAAGCAAGAATGAAAAGATTTTTTATTAAAACTCCACCAGCAGGTCTCCTAAGTTCTCAGATGCTTATATGAGTTTTCCTTAACAATTTATAACACTGAATCATTTCAATATTCGGTGTTTCTACTTACTTAAGCAGAACTGATGAGTTAATAGTGCCGCTTAAGCAATGTGAAACTGCATAGTGTTTCTGAGTGTTTGTGCGCCCTCTGCTTACTCTCACAATTGCATAAACATATTTTTGTTCTTTCTATACATGCTGTTTCAGTGTATGCCGTTTAATTTGCCCATACTGCGTTTCATTTTACACGCCTTTATATATACTTGTAGATAAGAACTACAGAGTAATTTGCCCTAAGCTAATATTGCCATCTGTTGAAAGAAAAGCTTCCCCTCAGAGTCTCACAGCAGTTGAAGTAGAGCAGCACAGTCAAAGAAGACTAACCCTAATCAAAAAGACAAAACAACATATGCTTACAATTTTAAATTTTGAGCAGAAGTTCGTCTCTAATATGTGGTGCCACAGATGACTGACGTTGTTTTGTTTCAGCTGCACTTTCCCCATCTGCCAGCAAAATAGGCTGGATTCATTATATGGGGACAAGAGAAGGCAGTCAGGGTGTGTGTTACTCGCATCTGTAAGGTTTACATGTGTGGACATGTGCGGTGAACGTGGATGTGGGTGTCTGTGTCGTGCTTTTAGGAAGTACACATTACTACAGTATTGATTTCCCCATTGTTGAGTCCCCTTTTAGGATGCAGGGGACAGTTGAGGAAGAACACCCAAAGCTCTCATCCCATCTTCCCCCAGCCCCACTTTCATTGCATCTGTAGCTATTGTTCACAGACATAGATCAAGCACCAAGTGGAACTGTAGAGCCAGGGGACTTGGATACAGAGGCTGATGGAAGGAAAGCTGGCTACAGACGCCATTCTCTAGCTGCCTCCATCCTCTTGAACGCTCAGGGTCCTAAGCCTGGCTCAAGGGGCTTATGTAGATTCAATGACCTTTTTCCCAGGGAGCAGATTTTTACACTTAAATTACCATTAGAGCAGTGGCCTCCCTTGAGGGAGCTATGGACCACCCCAACCCCCAGCAGGGGTTAAAACCAATGGTGGCACTGGTCTGGGCTGCATGTTAAACGATGTGGAACACATGTAAACTTTACGGCTGAATCCCCGTTAGCAGTGAGTCACTATGAAAGTGAGGTTGCAGTTCAGGGAAAAATGGCATATGCATTACACTTGCTGGAGAACATGGATGATTTTAAGATTTGTGTGATTAAGAAATTGGGACAAGGCTTTTCATGTCCCCGTGCTGATGATTTATACTGCATTTAAAGAGTTTATTGGGCAGTGAACCGAAGCATGATTGATTCTGTATGTGTTTCTTCTAGGATAGCTCACATGCATGTAATGTTTAAGCAGCTCAAGAATATCCACTAAAACATTACCGAAATTTTACTCCAGTGTTAGACATCACATCACATATTTGTCATCCCTGATCCTAAATTATGCCCCAGACAAAATACACTTGAGACTTTACCGAAGTAGTTTTACAGCACTGATCATGTTAGTAAAAAAGGACATGAAAGGAAATGGAAAAACAGCAGAGTTCTGCCCTTATTACTCCCTTCAAACATAAGAGAATGATGGCATTTCCCCCCCCCCCCCCCCCCCCCCACACTCTCACTGTAACTCTACCACAGGGACACCCAGACATGCACAGTGAACACACACATACAATTTCACCTCCTCTTCCTGTGGCCACTGGTTTGTTTGTCTTTAATTCCCTGCTGCGTGGGGGTAATGGGGACTCTGTGACAGCTGTCAGTCTGCCACGACCTCAACGGACTGCAGATCAGTAGTGGCACTATGATTGTCAGGATCAGGTGTGTGCACATGTCAATGAGTGTAAAGGTTTGTTCGTTGAAGTGTGTGTGTGTGTGTGTGTGTGTGTGTGTGTGTGTGTGTGCGCAAACGATGGGGTGTGTGCAAACGAGAAAGGACAAAAACAGAGAGTGGGTGTGTTTTTTTTATGTGAAATTGTGATTAAATACTGAAAGGGACTTCCTCCACTCAACCGCCCCCCAGGCCCAACAATATGCCACTGTGAATATGTCTTATTCTGCAGGAGAGTCCTTTTGACAGAAGGCCAAAACAAGCCTCAGACACACATAGGCTGATGTGACACAGGGCATTAGGAACTAGAAAGGCAAATCTAAGTACAGGAGTGTGTGTGAAACATTTCCCTCACTTATTACATTTTTTTTTTGATGTAGCAAAGTACTTTTCAAGGGATGAAGTATCATTTTCAAGCCACAAGAGTGAAAAAATGTCTCCAGTTACACCCCTGATTTTTGTTTTTGCTCAGGTTTTTTTGGCCAAAGGAAAAGACATTGTTATGTTTGCCACATTCAACTGCTTCTCTGTCTCCCTCCCTTCCCTTTATAGCCTCTTGAGTTTATGTTACCTACTGTAGAGGAGCTGTCAGAAAATGTGGAAATAGAATGAAAAGGTACACGTGATAGCGGGAGCAGAGTACGGTCGACTGCTGCTCCAGGGGTGTTTGGGGTGCAGAGGGGAGGTGGGCCGCAGGGTGGGGGTGCAAAGAGATAGGGAGCTAGAAGGTTCTTAGTTAGTGGTTATTCTGCTTACTGACACATCAGACCCAGGCTGTGAGGTTGGTGCTCAGTTCAGTGGTCCCACAGGGAGTGGGTGTCTGCGGTCGAAGACTTGTATTCAACCACAACAGCATCCACGTGCTAAAAAAAAAGAAACAGCTTCTCCCATCACACTCTTTCTTCCTCCAACACCCACCCGCTCCAGACATCCAAACCTCATCATCCCCTTCTGAGCTGCATGGGCCATGCTCACCTCTGATAGGGCAGGCAGTCTCCAAGAGCGAGGGACAGGGTGGGTCTGTGAAGGGCCTCGCCACTGTGCATGAGTCATCCTAATTGGGATGATCTTTGCTCGGCACCAGATTCTTCTCCTGCTGTTTCTGCCTGTTTAAAGTGATGAACCCAGGATGCGATCAACAGTTGGACGCCAGGGCTTTTATTGCCTCTGCGTTTGACCTCGTTCTGTCTTCCTCACCTTTGTGTATGTGAGTGGCCCGTGTGTGCGTAGCGTATGTGGGGTTTAAGATTATTCCCTTCACGAGTGTGTATGTGTTTGCAATATATGAGGGGTGGGCTGGAAGAACAGCAAAATTTATATTGAGGCTGTCGTCCCAATCTTCTTCCTTCTCTTTCTCTCATTCTGTCTCTCTCTCACACACTCACACACGCAAACACACTCCTCTAAAACGATTATATGTCAGCAATCCCCACAATTTGGTTCCTACTGAAGCTGCTGTGAACTCATCACACCCACCTGGGGAATTATGCAATCTGTAATGCAGGTCTCACCTGCCAACACACAGTGTAAGGCCAGCCCAGGGACTGGCCGTCATGTGATAAGTCTGCCCTGACCAGTTCAAAGCTGATTTGGCCAGGGGCTGATTGCTGGCAGCTAATCATTTTAGCAATACCTAGCAGCAAGAAAGTTCAGGGGAGGTGGAAGAAGAGAAAGAGCGAAGTCAGCCAGGGAAATAGGGAGAAACAGGGGAAACACAGAAAACGAAATGGATCATCTGTTGAACTTACCATGAACTCTAAGTTTTTTGGGGTTTATTTATTATTTACTTGGGTTGGACATTTTTTACAGCAGTGGTACACTTGTTGTTATGACTCTGTTTATATATGACATGAAACAATGATTGTAAAACATCACAAACCCTGATGCTAATTTTAGGCTATCACATCAAAACTACTTATTATAAAACATGGGGGATGTAATATGTGATTATTCTCAAAACTTGTCAAACAAACCCCAAACGAACCAACAACTGTGTGCTCTAACACTGAGCCAAAACACCTTAACATGCCCCATTGTCCAGACTTTTACACACAGCACTGTATTTTCATCCTCTGTATTTTATTGTTCTCATCTGTTTTGTTCTGATGTGAAATTCTCTCCAGCAGAGGCTACATCTGCCAAAATTTTTTGCAACAACCTTGGAGAATACTGAATAGTGAGCTGAATTTGATGCTCCACAAAAGATATATTCACGGAGAAAAAAAAAGGTGATAATAAATTTTCAGATGGAAATCGCCAAGGCCGCAGCCAAAATGGAGCGGACTTAGTTTTTACACTATTTAAAAAGTGAGCAGGTCAAACGGTTACACAGAAGCCTTGAATACACTTGATCAATGTTTTGGAGTAGGTTTATACTTTTTTTCCTGTAAGTCTTGCTCTGCTGTCCTCTCCCTGATTGATATATCTATGTGTGCAGATGCTCTCTGGGTCGATGTAGGTAATGGTATTGGCAGAAACCTTTCAGTCCCACTATGGAGCATTCTGCAGCCAAACCCAACCAGGGCTTTGCAGCCTTTGATAAGCCCTCATATGGAGAGACAGGCAGAGAGACAGAGACACATAGAGTGTAAGTAAGAGGAAAGCATAAAAGTAAAAGGGAAAAAAAAGAAAAGAAAAGAAAGAAAAATACTATAGTTGGTATGGCATGACAGGGTGGTCTGCTTGTGCTTGTGTGTTTTGTTGTTGCCTCGGGATTCAAAAAATGGGATTTAGACCATTCAGGGCTTCTTTTGTGCTAATGTATAGGCACTCAAAAGCATTTCTTTTTCCTGTCAATACTTTATTTCTGGCTCCCTCATACATCATAGACTAGGCCTTGCCTACCCATGTTGATTTTTTTTTCTTTGTCCCCCATCATCAGTCGACACAAATACTCAGTATGTCACAGCAGGCTATGCTCCGAACGCCCCCTCAGTGCTTATCTCTACAAAATGTGAATCTGTTATTCTACTGTAATGGAAACCATGTTGGTAACATCTTAACATATTACATTCACTCAAACACACTGTGAAACTCTATCTTACCGCTGTGTCAAAGCTCTTTTTATACTGTGGGAATGTGGAGGGGGGGAGAGGTGGAGGGGGAGGGAGGGATGTGGTGAAACACAACGTTTTGCCCAAAGCGCAAACTCTATGCGAATACACACACAGACTACAAGGTTTCTTTTTTATTCTTTATTTATTTCTTTTTTAAGCGGACAATTCAAAAAAAAAAGGGGAAAAAAAGAAAGAAAAACGGAAAACACAGGAGTATTGTGTGCTTTAATGTTTTGAAGCTCTTGTGTGTCTCTCTCTTTACGTTTGCAGACTAGCTGAGGTTCAGATTTCTTGAGGCAATTTGTTTCAGGTAACTGGAGCTTTCAACTGCAGTTGAGTGTATCCTGGGAACTATTAAGGAAAAAAAAAAGAGTGTTCGAGCTTTTCAAAATGTTGATGGATCCAACATAATGAGCATGTAACTGATCACAAAGATAGACAGATCCGATTTTTTTTTCCTTAGAAAGAGAGCATTGCTGTTGGATTGAAGGGAGACAAACACAATTCTAGCCAGCAGTATAGACGTGATGCTAAAGAGGCTCTCAGTAGCACATTGTTATTCACTTACTGCTCCTGTTGGGATAGCTACAGGCTGTATAAGTCTTTTTTTCTGCCAGAAATCTTTGAATCGAATCACTGCACTGTCAGCATACTGTAAGCTCCAAGCAAGAACAGTTAAACATTCAGTTTTGTAAGGATTTTTTTTCAAGTTTTGTCTATGAGTGTATGTTCTTTGTCTGCATTTTAAATCTCCTCAATTTGACTACTGTGAATTGGACTTGTTTTTCTCATTGGCAGAGTCTACATGATCACCCCCTCACCTAGGTATTTTAAACACTTTCTGTTGCCTGTTGGGATACAAGTATGGTGGAGAAGAGGGAGGAGGAGGCCCCAGGTAAAACATCACTATTTAGGGCATGGATCCCATGGAGGGCACCTGAGAGACAAGAGGTTGGAACAGGTTTTTCTGATGCAGACAGCTCTCATTTAGCCTCCAGCCTTCTGGTTGACTGAGACAGTCATCACTCGCTGATGGCTCAGGTTTAGAGGACATATGATAATGAGTTTAGACTGACTGACGTGACTAAAACCGTTTGGGGGGCCTACAGCTCGGACAGCAGGGCAAGTTTAGAACAGACTTTGCCAGCAGTAATGGTAGGAATAGATCAGCATGATGGTCCCAGGAGCAAATCTGAGGCTAGGTCTGTCACTAAGGTAATTACAGCCATGGTTATGGTATCTGTAGGAAAGACTGATCTCAGACCTGTGGCTCCGCCTGTAGCCTCGTGTCACAAGAATGTCCTTGAAGTTTTTTTGTTTTTTTGTTTTAGAAATGTTGGTAAAGTTAACCAGACATTAGTAAAGAATAATTTGAAACAAAATAGCCTTACAATTATAGCTTGCTATAATTTAATGTTTATCAGTACCCAAGCAGATATGAATATACTTAGGAGACTGTAATAAATGTACATGAGCAACTCAACCAATTTCAATAGGTACTGATAAACCCTGCACAGTTCTATACACAGTAAGACCCAACCAGCATATCTAGTTCTTTATTGAATATTGCATTTTACCCACTCTTTCCCTCTTCCTAAAATAAATGGTGCTCTAGCATAATAAACCTCTATCAGCTTTGCGGTGTCAATTAGCCAGCTAGCCGTCACTGACTCCTCAGAGACCAAACAGAACTTTATCTGACCCCTCGGTTTTACACATGTCATGGACAATTTGCTACTCTCAGGTAGTCCTGAAATGCGCTGCCAGAATAGACAGATGTATCTCTATCACAGTCCCTTCAACTCTCTTTCCCTTCTGAAGTCAAGGGCATGCTTTGAACTGAAACAGTTTCAGTTTTTTCTGCACTGTTATCCTTTTTTTCGATTTATTTCTCTCCCACTGCTGACTCTCCATCATTTATAGGCTTATGGCTATATCCTGGTAAGAATACAGATTTCATGTGTCAAAGGTGTGTCTTGGGCCCCTGCACTAATAGTTTGTCTACTGTCTGGCCCAATCAAGTTTACCCTTCCCGAGGCATGTGTTTACAGCTGTTGCACCTGTATAAGTATACTTTATAGAGTAAGAAGCAGGGAGAGTAAAGATATGTAAGAGATTTAAATAATCTTTTGATAATAATGATGGCTGAACTCAATCATATACAATTAGCGTAACGTATTAAGGAGAGCATGATTCCTCAACTTCACCACACTCCGTATTGTCCCACATTGCTCTGCTATGTATGATTGAGTCTCCACTCAGGGGTTGTAATCCCTGAACCCTACCCCTCTACTGGACCACGTCTCTTCTCTGCACCGTGTCTTCCGCCAGCATCTGCCAGTTTCCAGCCGTCTGGATGGCATCACCAGCTATGACAAGAGAATAAATCCATGAGCCGCCACCTTCTCCTAGCATCTGAGGGACGCACATGACAGCTCTCAATAAACTCCCCAAGATTGTTTTTTTTTTTCTTCTTCTTCTTCCTTTTTTTAATCTCTGACGGCAGACGTTGGAATCCTGCTGTCAGCATAACGGGTGCATATTAGCAGGGCTGGCTCCACCTGGCCCCACCGCTCCACGACCTGTCCCCTCCCTGTAATTATCCCTTAGCCCCTTTCCCATTAACCTACTCCCTTTGATCCCCACACATGCTGATATTATGCAAAACTGCTGAATAGAGAGACTAGGATAGTGCAAAACAGCACGCTGTTACCCATGGTTCTGATTTTCTCACCTATTCTACTCTTCTTTCACTCTATCTCTCCCTAATTATCTGCCTCTTTGTCATGGATTAAATTAATTTCAAAGGAGTCTGCGAGGATAGAAAAGGGATGAAGAAGAGGAGGATAGAGTTGTGGGAAAAGAGAAAATACTGGTATTGGATATTTTACAAGCCATCAAGGGTGAATAAAGAAATCTGAAAAAGGGTCTGAAAAAGAACTATTTCTTTTAGTTTCCCCATGCATGTATCAAGTAAAACGTCTTCATTAGGTCGGGGGGCCTAAAAGCAAATATCATGGTCTGCACAATGCTGAAGGTCTGTGACTGACCTTTCTTTGGTTTTAATCATTGCAACTCTTGACAGCTTAATAAGTTGAAGGTGCCGGGTTGCAGTCTAACGTAATAAGGCCCACACCAGAGCCTTGGCCACCTATGATTGCTCCCATAAGTCTTAGCACATCTGGCTCTGTGTCCTTGGGTGAGAGATATTTTCCATAACTTTTCTTATGCTCAGAAGCCACCATCGGCTTTTATTAAGAATGGGGATGATACAGTGCACAGTGTCTCCTCGTGGTAGCGTATGTCCACAAGGCGTTCGACATTCATAATGCCACGTCGCAGTCACTATTATCCTTTCAGTTGACAACCACAGTGCAGTACAGCTCCAGTGCATCCCACCATGCAGTGTTTAACTTGCTAAATATTCCAGTAATATATGGGTGTACTTTGTAAATCACACTACCATATTTATTTCCTCCCTACTGAAGTATATTGTTAGATAGAATATATGCCATCCATATTCCATGGTTTATTACATCTATGGATGAATTACCCACCATTTATGATGCACATAAGGTGTATAATTCTATATGCAGTAAAGTTTTTTATGGAGACACAGCTTTTCACCCTCCACTTCTCATCCCCACTCGTAGCCCACAGAGGAAGAAATTAATCCACAGCTAAAAAACTATTGTTGTTGCATTAAGAAGAGTGGCAAATCTTTGAGGATTTGAACTCTTTGAGAAAAGAATGAGCTCTAACCTAAACACTCGTGTTTGTTTAGCAGACCACATAGTGTTTGATAAAATAACCACTGAAAACCATATTGCACAAAAAATTTACAGTTTAATTAATATGAATATATACATATAATATATACATATATAAAATAGAAAAAAATGGTTTTAAAAATCTGTTGAATTCCTGCTGACCTCTACATGAACTCGCTATTAAAAGTTTGGACAAGCTAGTTAAGCACATTGTCATCCAAGAGAACTACTTTTGACACCATGACATCTCATCATCTTATATCCCTATGATGACAGACTTTTTCAGATGACGGACAGCCATACCTTTAAAGTGCACACTGGCCTTTTAACATGCCGGCACTGAGCGATCCTTTCAATTGAAAGGCTCCAGACTGAGGTGAGCTGCTATCATTAGCAGTCATGTTAATAAAGGGGACCAGGATTTGTTTGATGGGACTGTGACACAGTCAACCATCAAAGGCTACATCTCACCACCCACTCATTGTTCTGAACAGATGCTTTTCCACTGACTTTCCCTAACATCTTCATTGGTGTTCTGACCCAAAAGGCCAGTCTGTCTGTCTGCCTAATGCAAAAGGCCTGAGACATTCGCCTTGCTGGAGTCCTCAGATTTGTAGAATAAGGCGCCTAAATCTCTCTGTTGTATGCTGAAGGTTTGATCTCTACTGTGTTTTAGCAGAGAGGCTAATGTAGTAGTTTGAACCCCTGAGCTTCCTGTTGGAGATATTTTAATGAATGGCCTTTGTTTGGGCTTCTGGTTGCCTCTGTGTGATCGCCATAGAAGCTATGCCAAGCCTACCGTTGATTGGGCACCCTTAAAGGTGAGGATGAAAGCTCTTGTGGGAGACACAGGGGGTTGAAAAGGGTGATGTAGAAGGGGAATAGATAAAGAGGTGGTATGAAGACAGCGTGGAGGTATTAAAAGCAAGCCCCTGCACTATTAAATCCATCCATAGCAAGGACAGTAGAAATGTAAATGTAAATTGCCTATTACATTTTCATGTAAAGCATCTTTTTCCTCCATTTGCGGCTGTGATTGTATGACGTCTGTTTAAATCTCATGAATGCAGCGGTGAGTCACTTATCCAATGGATCCAATGTCTAAAATGAATTGTTAATATAGGATATGTTGAACCTGTGGAGGATAAGGGCTGTGACACACAAAAAAACGTTTAAAAATGGACCTAAAGTAATATTGTCAAGCTCTTATGGTCATGAGCAGAAGAAATCGCTAAATCACTGAACAACTCTTTAACGTATTTATATAATAAAACATTCTTACCATGCTCTTATCGTATTAAGTCTTTTAGTTATCTTGCAGTTGACTAGCTGGACGTTATTCTCAGCCGCAGATCCAAGTCTGTCATTGCTGTTTAAAAAAATATTTTCTGTAACTAAGAGCTTAATTTTGATATAATTTTCTGTTACACTGATTAATGTTAACAGAGATTTTCTCATACCTCAAGTTTTATTCATATACAAGTTGAGATTATCATGGCCTGTTTTCTTTTAACAAAGCTTTTTGCTCATTTCACCCTGCGATTTATCACGACCCTTAAACTTAGGAACAGATTTTTGTATTTGTTCTATACTCCCGTTGTTCTCTCCATCTTGCTTTTTTTCCTTTGCGGTGAGGGCCAAATTGAAAGAGTGAGGCGCCAGTTTAAAGGGCAGACCCAGGTCCCTGCCTCCAGGGCTTTTACATCAGTGCTGACAGAAAGCCGTGTGAACCACTGGGAAATGTTTCATCGGTCACGACACATTATGCAGCCAAGTGAGAGCCACATTAAACTTTTCACTTACTCCATCAATGCTTCCATTTTATTGTCCGGCACGCCTGCTGACAAATCTGCAACCCAGGGTCCACCGGAGAGTTTAACAGCTCAGAATGTTTCCTCCAATTAATGTAATTCCTCAGGTCTTTGGAATAAGAAAATAAATTTTGTGGCGTCCCAGAGGTTTTGACATATACGTGGGTAGTTTACGCAGGGGGACTGTAACCCTTCATTGCATTTGATGAGAAAAAACAAATAGCTGATTGATTTAGATGCTTTCTTAAAAAAAAATAAAAGGAAAAAAAAAACTTACATTCAGTTAGCAGCTCATGTTGCATGCACGTTCAAACCCCAGTAATACTCATTTGGCGATGGATGGATTTATAAACATGACTTCTACTGACATAAGATGCAAAATACCCATTGAAATGAAGCATGCTGACTCAAAAGATAAAAGTCATGCAACAAGTCAAATTTGAAAAGTTGAACTTTGCCCATTACAGCTTCTGTATATGAGTAATGCTGTTCTTTTAACAATAGAACAGCATTACACAATTTTCTAAGCAATGTCATCCTTTGCAGGGAATGAGATCATGTCTAAGTATTTTGTGCTTATGGATCATTCCCCTTAAAACTACTGATATTTTCATGAAGAGTAAAAGTTAAGTCTGACGATTGTTCAGCCCTTGCAAAAAACAAAACAAAAACAAAACTACAGCCATTTTTTTAAAAAAGTGTCAGACGTTCTCCTGCTGTTTCGCTGCTCTCTTCTAGTCTGTCTTTTACTGTGTGAGTGTAATCTGAGGGCATGGGGTCCTGTTGGTCAGACGAGGGATGCAGCAGGAGGGGTAATAGTAAGTTTTATGTTAAGTTTTCTTTACAAAGATCCACTTTGTACAAACTGAAAAAAACTGTAGTAAAAAGTATAACAACTCTTTACCTGTTTTCATGTTGGGAAGTTCACCAGAATGAGTTAGTTACTCTTCTTGTTTCTCCAACTGCCTTTTCCCTCCCAGTCTTCCCATTTTCCATGTCTCCTGTCCTCTGGTGGTGAGTGGCTTATGTGGACCATTGTGGGTCACACACTACTACAAATTGGTATATGTAGGTTTTTAACTGCATTTTTATTATAAATGCATTCTTACTTTTTCTAGAGTTGGTTAAATTGATACAGATTTTTTGAAAGCGTTATCATTTAACATGACTGTGGCACTGTGTGGCACATCGTCAGTCTGCATGGAAGTGAAGGGATACCTCCCACACCAAGTGAAGATAGCTGGCTTGGTCAGTCAGCCTCAACCACCCTTGATCATGCCATCAACTGCTCTGTCATATGTGAAACCCATGGCATGCATTATGTTTGGCATTAATCAGACTTTCTCTCAGCCTTGCAAGGGGAAAATGTTCACTGGGGTCAGCCAAGGGACATAGAGAGATACAAAGTGTGAGCGAGGGAGAGAAAGAGAGAGCAGACAAACGTGGAAGAGCAGATTAGGTGAAAATAACTGTAGCATGGACAAGAGAGCTTTATTAATGGGATTATGGGCTCATAGATTTTGATATATCATTGGTTCAGAAAGGGAGTGAAAGTGTCAGGGAATACAGAAAATAAGAGGAGACAAGTATTTGTTAACAGTAATTTATTGAATCGCTATCACAGGGAGGTGAGGATGGGATTTGACCAAAAAGAGCTGGGTTGTATTGATGTAGTTAACTTGGAAAAGACCTGCAGGATGAAACGATGCTAACCACAACACATCATTAAACTTGACATTTCATCCAAAATGGTCTCCTTTTTAAAATTTATAAGTTATTTTGTGGTTTTATATCAGAGAGCTATAGGCAAAATCTCTTTAATTACTGAGTCTGCCATTGTTTATATGCCACTACATAAAATTATGTTTAATAATGTGTAGCCAGTATCAAGATGTGGGGATTTACTAAAGCTATACCATAAAAGAGGCTAGTGCTTTTAATGGGAGGAGGAGCATTTACTTGTTACTAAATACAGCAGTTAACCTCTTTTGAGCACATTAGCGGGACCCAGTGTTAAATCTTTTTCCTATTATTTTCCCCACCCTGTTTATGATAGCTATAGCACTGTCAAAAATGTATTTTGCTTTTTAGTAATGACCTTTTTCTTGGTTCATTAAGTACAAACATATCCTCAGTGTTGAGGAGCTCTAAGCCATTACAGAAGTACATATTATAAAATAAAGCAAAGATAGCTTTTTCTTTTCTGTCTTTTTTTTTTTGTTACATATATTTACACACTTTCAAAGCCACCATCTAGAAATTCACACATTTACTACTTAAGCTTTTCGGTGGTCCACGAGGAAACAAGTAAATTGAGCATTAGTGATGATCAAAATAGGGTTTATACAAACCTGACCAATCAAGATAAAGAAGTAAATAATAATAAAAAGAAAAAAAGGCACTGGATGGTAGTTTGAATGTGGTTGTGTGTTGTAGGAAAATGCACACCAGGTGGGCATAAGCTGAAACCGTTAGTGGATATGGTTGTCTTATTTTGTTTTTGTCTCGTAGAGGAATACCATCTATGTAACTGAAGTAGGTTGATGAAACGTACCATGCAGACATCATCAAACACCAATACCCCTGCAGTAGTACCACCACTATGTGCTGCCGCTGATTTCTCTCCAGCTGCTCACGTGGCAAATCCTTTATGTTCCCTCATATAAGAATTTAGTTACAGTTGTCTGCTGTCACTTATTATCTTATTGTCGTATTATATTTCCAACAGCGGGGAATATGGCTGTATAACAGCTTTCTTGCCCTCTGTTGTGTGGCTTGGAATCGTTCCAAAGACCCCGAACACAGTAAAGTACAACTTTCTAAGACTCCCGTTAAGACGGATCGCTTTCTCTTCACTCGAAACACGAGGAAATCACTCAGATGTTTTACTGTATCTAACTTGACTCCTAACAACAGGGAAAGAAAATCTATTTTAGGCGCAACGATGGGAAATCAGCTATCGTTTAGTGCATATCTTTTCTAGAGGGTGAGGGGGTGGAGAGAGGTTGAAATTTTAAATGCCTCATTTTGATGAGCTTTGACAGTAATGCAGCCACATTGGCAAATGTAGCAGATTTCTATGACACCCATGTCATAGGGCTGTGGTTATGCTTCTGCTCGATCATTAGAGAAGACTTCTAAGAGAGACAAGTGAGATGTGAGTAATGGTGCTGAAGCAAGCTTGTATAAACATGTCAGTGAGCAGAAAAGTTCTCCTGTCATCTAGGTATTTTACTCTCAAAGAGTGACAAACTAAATAGCTAAAATCCCCTAGGCTAAAATCTGCACGCTCTACCACATTAGAGTATTGGCTTCTAATGCCATAAGAATGTGACAATCGCATTTTGAAACATTTTACATATTCTTTCCCAAACAGCCACCTTGTTAGCCAACCATGTTTGTTTTTCCTACTTCTTCCCCCGATGCATTTCTCTGCAGGCATGGCTTTGGAAGTGGTGATGAATGAGTGGAAGTTGACTCATTATTAAAGGTGGGAGATGATTAATAAGGACCATATGTGTTTTCCTCTATAGTGTAAATAAAATATATCATTCACGTAATGCAGGGCTGAGCTGGGAGAGTGATTTATGGGGTGTTAAAATGCACGAGGAGCCAAAGGCTGAAGCCCTCTCAGACACACTGCCATGACAGTGCCCTACCCTGCCGCTTTAACATGACTTAGATATCTCACACTCCTGCTCCTTGCTATCGCTCTCTGTTTCCTTATCTCGATTACCACCGTGCGGGATTTATATGTCTCAGACTTTCGGGAGAGTTCCCAAAATTGTTCTGAGGTCATTCAGAACGAATTTAAATGGGACCTCTAAAACCTTACATTTTAGAGTGTAGCTGTATTTTTGCATTTATCATTGATAACCCAGGAAAACTGCAAATATATATAAATATAATTGATAGAAAAGAAGAGGAAATTTTAAAAAAGCGTACCTCGTGTATACATGGTAGTAGAATAATTCTCTACTACTCAGCCTTGATGTTCCAAAGAAAACGCATTGGTTGTACCATCGTCTTTGGCAGATAGCCACCACCGCACACCTAAGGTATCGATTCACTTTAGACGTCACCATATTTCTCAACTTCAGATCCTGATGGAGTGTCTCTGTTTAAGTGTTTGAAGGTAGATGTCCAACGAGACGCATGTTAGAAGCATTATCTCCTCATCAGTCCCGCTGTCTTTGAAGTGTACAATTGAGGAGAGCAGGTCTGCACCTCTCTTTGTTTGGCTGTGCAACAAAAATTGAATATGTAAGCTTCAACCCGGTACACCACAATTGTGCAGTCTTTCTGTGACCGATGTGTCACCAGGAGGGAGAATGAGATTTGAACAAAGCAGTCTTTCACTCATTTTTTTTTTTTTTTTTTGTTTGAGAAAAAAACCCATTCAAAAATCGCTGTGTCGTTAAGTGCTTAGTTTTTTGTGTTCTGGTAACTCTGGTTTCACTTAGCATTTTGGGATTTCTGGTTTATGATATTTCCTCAGCTTTCGGGCAGTTACACTGTCCTCTTCTTCAACTGTGTTGCTGAGCAGCGTAGTATGCTAGATGACCGTATGCTAGTTATACAGCTGTGAAAAATGCTGCCACAAAGTAATGGAGAGAAAAGGGAATGCGGGGAGATGCACTGCTTTTTACATAGGCATCTTAAAAGATTTTGTCTATTCGCTCCATATATTCAGGTCTATTTCCATTGAGGATCCCACTCTTTTAAAGCCACTTTCATAATGATATGATAAAATCATAGCTAACATAAATCTGCTAAGTCAGCTGTGTGTCAGTTTACATCATGTGAAGATGTCTAGTAAGTCTGTTCCCTAAATGAGTTTGTGTCTGTGCATTTTTGTGTGTCTGCCTTCAGAATATGCATAAACACAGAACATGTGTATGAAAATGTGTGTTTTTCACATCAAAAACGACTGACAATGGAACCTTGAGTAGGCCCATGATTCAGTATCCTGCCCATTCCCCATGGTTCCTGACCTGGGGGAAGGATCTGTCTGGGTTTTGGCAGGCTCTATAACCACTGCCCTCCCTCACTGCATTTATCACCACTTCATCTCAAATAGGAAAATAGGGGCACTGATTTATTTATTTTTTATTTTTTTGTGGGGCAGAGGGTTACAGCTATTTCTCCAAATTTCTTTTTAAGTCAGGCCCTTCCAGGCCCACTGATGGCAGCTGCCTATTCTGCTGTTCACTGGGGGCATGCCCTGGTTTCATGTGTGCTGTTGTGGCGGGAGTAAAAGAGAGAGAGGGAGAAAGTGGAAAAGGAAGATGGAGTAGGGGAATAGAAACACTCCCACTGTGCCAGCGTGCCCCAACCTCAGCCAGGGTGACACACTTACCAGCCAGCATTCTGTCACCTTGCCGTGACACTGCAGGAAAGCCACGCTCTGCCTCTGAATGGGGGCACTGGGTGCAGAGGGAACCTGTCGAAGAAGCCTCCTAAATCACGCTGCTGGGGAGACGGATGTTAATGTGCTGTCTCGATGTCTTAAAGTACAAAGTTAGAGCCACAGACTCTTGCTGAGAGAGGCTACAAGACAGCGGCTCCCTCATATCCTTTGTTTACACAGCCAGTGGAGTGGGACTACTTTACCTGGACCCACTGAGTTCACTCACACAAATCCTTCAATATGTACAAGTGAACATAAGGAGCTTAGCCCAGAGAAGGCAATTCAGTCTGCTTCCCCAGCCATCCTCTAGAAATGACAAATTAGAGATGTTAAACAGCCTGGTGTGGGTATTACAACTAAAGAAGCATTTTCGGGAGAGTTATGTACAAAGAGTTATTACTACAAGCAGCAATGCTATAAGCTCAGGCTTAGGCTTAAGTTCAAGTATTAACTACATCTAATATTCTGAAGTAGCATTGATAACATACAAATCATACACTGGTTGCCATCCCTTAAAATATATATTTATATAATTCCTAGACTTAATTTCGACATGTATGTGGCTCTAAATACTGACTGCGTCAAACATATCTGTCCTCACCCCACCGTATTCCTCCCCCGCCCCAAAGTCAGTCCTCCTTTCTTATAGCTGGTACCCAAATAACACAGAGGCTCAGTGAGAGCCATGTTTAAGCTAATACACAGCATTTTCATGGAGTGGGTGTAACTGACACCAATCCCAGTGGGGCAATTACAGGAAATTAATTACCAGCCATTCCTGTATTAATGGTTTATTCCAAAATAAAGCAAGCTAATTTATTTATTTTGACACAGAAAATTGTTTCAATGAGGATTATAAAAAGTTATTTGCTAAACAAAATGGAAGGGAGGAAGGCGAAATGAAGCAAGGGTTAAAAAAAGAAAATGTGAAAAATCCTGCAAAATGCAGTAATTAGTGGATAATAATGCCACTGCTAGCAGTGCGCTTCCCCAATATGACTGTAGGTATTTGACTGAGAATTAAGAACCATTTCCCAGTGTCTGCTCTTCCCTGCCTGTATTGTACGCTGCACCGGAATCTCACACCTCCAGCAAAGAAGCAAAATCTCTGCAGAGCGAGGATGATGAGGAGGGGCGACGTCCTGTGAACCTGGGGCCTGAGGGTGAGAAGAGAAAATGGGTAGGTTGTCAGGGAGTAAAAGAGCAGGAGTGGGGGAGACATAGAGTGACAATGCAAGATGAGTTAGGGAGTGAAGTGGGGTGGTGGGAAGTAAGCAGGAGTGAGACAGAGAAAAAGAGAGAAAGCACTCTGACAGCCTGAGAAACCTTGAGGTGCCATCTGGCGTGTGGGGGCCAAAGGAAAGGGCTCACTGACCCTTGACCCAGATCCCCCTTTTAGCAAACATCCCAGTGCTGCAGATTTATAGTCTGCTGAGGAACAATATCTGTCAAAGACCTGAGGTGAAGGCTGGCAGTGTCCGATTATCTCCAGGTGACTAGAAACGATTGGAAATACGAATGCTCAGGATGTGGTGGTGCACTTGTGAGTTTGACCTCAGCAGCAGTTCAGACAACACAGAGCAAGAAAGTAGAATGTAAACTGGAATTTTTCTTTTGCTTTTTCTGTTGTTTTTTTGTGTTTCTGGCTTGTTCCTGTTTAAGAACTGAAGGAATACCAAGAAAAGGAGGGGACATTTACCTGACAGCAGTGAGGGGCTGTGATTTTACAATATCTCACAGAATAAAAGAGTAGTATGTGATATTAGTATGAAAATCAGTCTGCCCTCAGCTGATTAGTTTGTCTGAATATGCTTGGGCTCTGTTTTTGTTTTCAAAACTATTTGGTTTCCACTCCGCTCAGCAGGAACGCCACAACAATAACAATAACTGCTCGGGGTCCAATGTAACAAGGATCAATACTGCCTGCAGAGATTGTTAGGACGCCCCGAGGCAAAGCAGCCCCCACAATCGCAAATGCACATGCATACACACATAGAAGCCTACACATGAACATGAGCCCCTTTACTCAACCGCAGAGAACCAAAAGCTACCTTAGAACAAAAGATTAAGAAGAATACTCATGTGGCAGCCAGCTGTCATTCACCATCACATTTGATTTGTGCAACGGTATCCAATAAATCTGGTCGCTGGCTTTCCTTTCTTTCTTTTTATTGCCCACACAGACTCTTTTGCCCTTTTTTGCATTTTAAGGAGGGGTGGGTAAGTCTTTATATGGGCTCAAACCTGAATAGATCTTTGTCGTGCTCATTTTTCCTGGTTCTGACTCTACCCAATGCATCCCACAAGTGGCAAAGTCCCTCTCAACCTCAGATGCAGGCAGGCTGTTTAGTAGCTAGTTAGCATTCAGAGCAGCTATGCTAACACCCAGCAGACAAGTATGCCATGGGGGGCCGGTAAAAGGACTTGATTTCTTAGATATGCTCTATTAGTGTGGCTTGAAATAATCTACTGAGTGATGATTTTTTGTGGCTCACATTATAACTAAAAAGTTAAATGATGTGATGTAAATGGCATATTTTTACATTTTTGTTGACAGTGTGATTATTTTATTACTCAGTGCAGCTCTGTGTGTTAAGTGAATGACTCCTAAATGCAAAGAATTTCAACGTTTATCTAAAACAACAGTCCAGACTGTCTCGCTTGTCCACGGTTTTTCTGCCTCTCCTTTGTGCAGTGTGCTGACATCATAAATGGTAATGTCTGCTGGCTAGCAAGGCATTTCTTAGCTGGTGGCCCGGAATTCCTGATATTTGCTATCGAGAAGCAGCAGGATCAGTAATGCTAACTATGTGGATCATTCTTAGAAGACTCGGCAACAGCCGTCATGCCCTCATAATAATGCTGTGCATTTCAGCAGTATGTCTCAATTGAGAGCTGCAACAACCCAATGCTTTCATTGTTCTTGTCTTCTTTTGTGATGCAGTCAGGAAAAAAAAATTTCATTTCTTTTCTAATGGCATGAAAAGATTTCATTGAAGTGCAGATTGAGAGTGTACCGCTGTGGCTTGTGGAGCCAGGCCAAAAATACAGTGCCCGCGAAAATGCCCTGGCTCTGCAGTATCATTCCAGAAGCAAACTGGTGTTCTTCACTGAAGCTGAGCAGCGTCATAGCAACCCAGTGCAATGCATAAAAGATGACCTCAGAGGCACTGGCTTGACATGCACTTCCACAACAAGACACAAGATGGGCTGGTTTCAAACTTACAAAGGTCAAACGAGGCCAAGCATCAAAGTGATAGTTTGTGCTATGATATATTTGTAACATGAAAATGTGCATTTATTAAAACGATGTATCTGCAGACTGGATCACATTTGCAAGAAATCTAAAATCTTTTCTCATTTTCCCTGCGTGTCTTTGTCAATGCTTGCATTGTAGCGCACAGGGACTGTCAGTCTGCCTAATTGCAATCTACTGTGTGTATATAAAAGTGCCTGAGATAATAAAGAATGCTTGGATTTCCTAACTCTTATTTGGAGCCCAGGCAATTGTCTGCCAGTCCATGACCTCATATATCTTATTTCTCACTCTTTCTATGTGAGATGGACTGCTCTTTAAACTTACTTAAATATATATAATTTTTCCAAGTGCGGTAGTATTTTTCATGGAGCTTATTTTGCAGGTGAAGTTGTTGTGGGCTGTAACGGTAAGTAGAGCGGGCAGGTCTTCATTGCCAAAGTGCTTGGTAGTAATGGTGAAAATTGGCTGATGTGTTTGAGATCTAGCACTAGTCCAAGTGGAGAGACTGTTTCAAAATGACACATAAATGGAATTTCCTTCCTCCTGCTCACCGTGCTGCACATCCTAACCTCTACCATGTAAAGAAAAGAGAGAAATGTGTGTCACCAAATAAATTCAGAGAGAAAAGAAGGCAAGCTGGTGGGTTTGTGTGCGTATTCACGGGAAAATGTGTTTACAGTATGTATGGTAGATGTGTGTTATCAGTGTGAGACGACAATCCAGCAAGAATGAGATGGGTGAAAGAAAAAGCAATTGTCCTGTAGGGCTCAGACACTCATGAAATTAATCTATTATCTTCCTGTGCAGCTGCCATGTACTATACAAGGTGCTTGACAATTCCCTGTGCCATTGCAACTCCGTGACATTTGCCCATTCACTAAGCTCGCTGACACCAACAGGATCTGGCCTTGCCGCCAAATTAAGGCAACGAGTGGGGAAATGAGAGCGGTGGCATCGGCCAGGAAGAGCCAGAGAGGCGGGATAGATTACCCCTTGTGTTTGAAGACCTGACCTAAGCACCTTGCCCAGGGGCTTTTTATCAGCTGGAGCTGAAAAACACCTTCAGGAGGGATACGACGATATAACCACAGCCAGTTGTAATGGTGTGACAAGGCTGTGCTGTCCTTGCACAAGTCTTCACTGCCCTCCCTCCTCCCTTCACTACTATCCCCTACCCTTCTTCCTCCCTCTCTACCAGACTGAGTCCTCTATCTAAAACTCCGTCCAGTTGGGAATGGGCAGACTTTAAATGCCTGTCGCCCAGTGTCACAGAAGTAGCTGCACACGGGGTGTCCAGTGTGACAACACAGTCTGGGTCCTGTCAAGGGCAAAATGAATTTGTTGGAGGAAGGAATGTGGAGGGGGAGAGAGAGAGCAGAGAGGGGATATATTATGGCAAATGATGAATAACCTGAAAGTGCACAGATACTCCGCAAAAGCGATGAAAAGAGGCGAGACGAGATGGGAGGAAGGAAAAGAAGAGCGGTAAAGAGGGGTCTAGCCCAGCTGTAGCTAGCTCAGGCTTACAGATAGCAGCTGTCAAAGGAGCAAAGTTTTATTTATTTAATGTTGGTCTGCTTAAAGAGACAGGTGAAGGTCAGGTTATGTGTCTGCTCCCCAGCTTTGTTGTGTGAGCTGGATCAATTTATGAAATATGTCTGTTAACAATGCTGCCGATGTAATCTCTCTCACCTCCTTATGCACTCTTTCACACTCCAGTCTCCTTTTCTACTATTAGACTCCTGCTCTTGCCACTACAGCTAAGGTAACCTCATCACTATAACCACTGCTGCTGCAATTTTATGATTTAGAGGTCAGAGTATTGTTTCTTTGAAGAGGTAACTGGGAGGGTCTGACAGCTGTGACGACAGTATCAGTGTGGTCAAATGTTATATATTTCCAGGAAATGGTTATTTATTGTTTAATAGCCCAAGGATAGCTGGTCTTTTGTAAATCAATTGAAAGTTGTGTATTATATTTCAATTCCACATCACCGCTTATCTATTATCTACAGTCTGGACTCCTGTACTGCCACATGTACTGTGATTAACTACCACTTTTTAAAGTAATGTACTTCTGTTTATACAGTGCTGTATATTGTATTTATACGATACGCATAACGTGCAATTATAATTTATGTCTGTTGTTGGGTGTTTGCTTTTAGTCTAACAGGCCAAGTGCTTTAAGAGCCAGTTTTACATAAAGTAATGAACAAAGCAGGAGTTTAAAGGTACACTGCAAAAAATATCCAAATATTTGAAATATTGGGAAATAAATGCTTAATTTGAGAAGTAATTTTCTTTCTTAATTTGAGTGAAAACCTAAAGTGAAAACTTAGTGGCTAAACCAGAAGATTTCTTAATTATGTGACAGATCATTTAACAAAGTAGTTGTTCTCTTACACCAATACCAGCATAGCAATATTACCAAAACAAAATAGTCACTGGCGATTGCATTTTTCAACATAAGGAATATACATACATATATATATATATATATATATATATATATATATATATAAAACACCCAGCACGCCCCTGCGGGCGGTTTATCCTTCAAGCTCGGGTCCTCTACCAGAGGCCTGGGAGCTTGAGGGTCCTGCGCAGTATCTTAGCTGTTCCCAGGACTGCGCTCTTCTGGACAGAGATCTCCGATGTTATTCCCGGGATCTGCTGGAGCCACTCGCCTAGCTTGGGAGTCACCGCACCTAGTGCTCCGATTACCACGGGGACCACCGTTACCTTCACCCTCCACATCCTCTCGAGCTCTTCTCTGAGCCCTTGGTATTTCTCCAGCTTCTCGTGTTCCTTCTTCCTGATATTGCTGTCATTCGGAACCGCTACATCGATCACTACGGCCGTCTTCTTCTGTTTGTCTACCACCACTATGTCCGGTTGGTTAGCCACCACCATTTTGTCCGTCTGTATCTGGAAGTCCCACAGGATCTTAGCTCGGTCATTCTCCACCACCCTTGGGGGCATCTCCCATTTTGACCTCGGGACTTCTAGGTTATACTCGGCACAGATGTTCCTGTACACTATGCCGGCCACTTGGTTATGGCGTTCCATGTATGCCTTGCCTGCTAGCATCTTGCACCCTGCTGTTATGTGCTGGATTGTCTCTGGGGCATCTTTACACAGCCTGCACCTGGGGTCTTGCCTGGTGTGATAGACCCCAGCCTCTATGGATCTTGTACTCAGAGCTTGTTCTTGTGCTGCCATGATTAGTGCCTCTGTGCTGTCTTTCAGTCCAGCTTTGTCCAGCCACTGGTAGGATTTCTGGATATCAGCCACCTCCTCTATCTGCCGGTGGTACATACCGTGCAGGGGCCTGTCCTTCCATGATGGTTCCTCGTCTCCCTCCTCTTTCTTGGGTTTCTGCTGCCTGAGGTATTCACTGAGCACTCGGTCAGTTGGGGCTATCTTCCCAATGTATTCTTGGATGTTCCTTGTCTCATCCTGGACTGTGGTGCTGACACTCACCAGTCCCCGGCCCCCTTCCTTCCGCTTAGCGTACAGCCTCAGGGTGCTGGACTTGGGGTGAAACCCTCCATGCATGGTCAGGAGCCTTCTTGTCTTTATGTCAGTGGCTTCTATCTCCTCCTTTGGCCAGCCTATTACCCCAGCAGGGTACCTGATCACGGGCAGGGCGTATGTGTTGATGGCCCGGATCTTGTTCTTACCATTCAGCTGACTCCTCAGGACTTGCCTGACCCTCTGCAGGTACTTGGTGGTTGCAGCCTTTCTAGCGGCCTCTTCATGGTTCCCATTTGCCTGCGGGATCCCCAGGTACTTGTAACTGTCCTCTATGTCTGCAATGTTGCCTTCTGGTAGTTCAATCCCCTCAGTTCTGACTACCTTCCCTCTCTTTGTTACCATCCGACTACACTTCTCCAGTCCGAACGACATTCCAATGTCATTGCTGTATAGCCTGGTAGTGTGGATCAGTGAATCGATGTCTCGTTCACTCTTGGCATACAGCTTGATGTCATCCATGTACAGGAGGTGGCTGACAACTGCTCCGTTCCGTAGTCGGTATCCGTAGCCAGTCTTGTTAATGATCTCACTGAGGGGGTTCAGGCCTATGCAGAACAGCAGTGGGGACAGAGCATCTCCTTGGTAGATCCCGCACTTGATGGTAACTTGTGCTATGGGCTTGGAGTTGGCCTCTAGTGTTGTACGCCACATCCCCATTGAGTTCCTGATGAAGGCTCTTAGGGTCCCATTGATCTTGTACAATTCTAGGCATTCCAGTATCCAGCTGTGGGGCATTGAGTCATAGGCCTTCTTGTAATCAATCCAGGCAGTGCACAGGTTGGTCAGTCTGGTCTTGCAGTCTCGGCTGATTGTTCTGTCTACCAGTAGCTGGTGTTTTGCACCTCTGGTATTCTTGCCAATTCCTTTCTGTGTCCCGCTCATGTATTGACCCATGTGCCTGTTCATCTTAGCCGATATGATGCCTGACAGGAGCTTCCATGTAGTACTGAGGCAGGTTATTGGTCGGTAGTTGGAGGGGACCGGTCCCTTCTTGGGGTCCTTGGGGATCAGGACCGTCCGGCCTTCAGTTAGCCATTCCGGGTGTCTCTCGTTAACTAGCAGCTGGTTCATTTGTGCTGCCAGACGCTCGTGGAGTGCAGTCAGCTTCTTCAGCCAGTAGGCGTGAACCATGTCGGGCCCTGGTGCTGTCCAACTCTTCATACTGGAGACCCTTTCTTGGATATCTGCCACTGTGATGGTTACTGGACCCTGTTCAGGGAGGTCGCTGTGGTCAGCCCTCAGATCCACTAGCCACTGAGCATTGCCGTTATGGGTTGCATCCTTCTCCCATATGCTCTTCCAGTATTGCTCCGTCTCCAGCCTTGGTGGTGCTGTTCTCTTATTGTTCCCTTGCCACTGAGAGTACACCTTTGCTGGTTCTGTGGAGAACAACTGGTTTATTCTCCTGCCTTCTATCTCTCTGGTGTACCTCCTCAAGCGGCTGGCCAAGGCTGTGAGTCTTTGCTTGGCAGTTTCCAAGGCCTCAGGTATGGACAGCTTGCTGTATTTCTTAGGCACCTTATTTGTCGCACCTTTCTGCAACTCTGTTAGTTGGCTAACCTCCCTCCGTGCTACTTTGATCTTGCCCTCTAGCCTCCTTCTCCATGGAGGGTACTGCCCCTTGTGGCTGTTCAACTTGTAACCAAGCATCTCACTGATCACTGCTGCCGTATTGTAGATCAGCTTGTTAGTGTCGGTAATTGTGGTTGTAGGTATTGCCTGTAGTGCTGCATTAACATCATCTAGCAGACCTTCTGAGGGTACTTCACGTAATCTTGGTAACCGGCTACGGCTGTGTGTGCAAACCTGGTAAAGACCTATAGTAAACGTTTGACCTCTGTTATTGCCAACAAAGGTTATGTTACAAAGTATTGAGTTGTATTTTTGTTATTGACCAAATACTTATTTTCCACCCTGATTTACGAATAAATTCTTTACAAATCCTACCATGTGGATTCATGGATTTTTTTTTCACATTCTGTCTCTCACAGTTGAAGTGTACCTCTGGTGCAAATTACTGACCTCTGTCATCATTTTAAGTGGGGGAACTTGCACAATCGGTGGCTGACTAAATACTTTTTTGCCCCACTGTATATCATCTTTTAAATCTGCCCCAAAAAGTCATTATCATTATTAAATAACCATTCAGTTTAGAAATGTTGGCAGCAGTGTTGTGTACTTAGCGCATCCCATAGATATGTGTTTGTGGTGGTTGTGCTTGGTGCTCAGTTTAATCTCATTCTGACTCTCTGGCATGCCACGCAGACTGTGGCCTGGATCACTGCTTCACGACCAGGCCCCGCGGTCCTTTGCTTAGCCGGCAGACCAGAGCAGAATCATTCACAGTTCGTTACAAACCCCAAAGCGTGTCTGATCACTCTGAAGATAGCATATTCTTTTGAGTGGCTCTCCTTCTTCTACCTCCTGAAAAAAGAGTGAAAGAGGGTAACAATGTGGGTTTTTTAGGGATATATCTTTTTGGAAAGTGGTTGCACATCTGAGTTTAATACGGTGTTTTGTTGGTGGAGATGGGTCACACCATTCGTCTTCCCTTAAGTGAAGGTATTCCTGGGGGTAGGAAAACAGGCTGACAGGGTTGTGACTAAACAGTGTGAACGACAGCAAACCAAGGGAAAAAGCAGAAAGACCAGTTTGTTTTGGATAGCTGCAGGCTGGACAATTTATAGACAGAGAGCCGGAACGTCTAACCCCCCCCCAAATTCAAGATTAAGAAGTAAAATGATTCCAAAATGACCACATATTACAGAGTAAAGATGAATTTGATGGAAAGTGTATATGACATGGGTACTTAGCGGTAGGCAAAGGAAACCGAATGAGGAGAAGAGATCGGGCCACATAAGGTCCAACTGTTACATTTTGTGAGTGATGTAAATAAGAGCTTTGGAGATTCCGAACCCAAGAGCCATGACCATGTAATTATCACAACTTAGGGATCAATATCCGCTCATTTGCAGAACAAAGCTGCAATCTAACCATCAGTCCTCTTTGCTCCCTTTCTTGCATGTGTCTAAGTGACTTTGACAACTAAACTGCATGTGTGCCCAGTTTTTAAAATAGCTTGTCTTTCTTTCATGTGGCAGCATATTGAGCGCTCCCATGCACACATAATTTTTATGAAATACGTTAGTGTCGAGCATGTGCTCCTTGGCCCTGAATATCAAGAAACTGACACTGATAGAGAATTTATTTGATCCACACAGTCGTATCCCTCCACCCTTATTCAAACTGTGGATTCATCTAAATTCTATGGAATCTACAGCAACACATTTCTCTTTTTCTCTTTCTCTCTTTACGCCCTCAGAGTTCAGAAGCTTGTAGGTCTTTAATTATGTATAATATTCTTTTGCCCTGTTTTATGGAAACTCCAGACTGGATTCGCTCAAGTCATCGACTTGAAAGTTTGAAAACCTCCAGTGACAAGAATATTAATGTGCCAGCAGTGTCATATCTGTTTCAGCTCATGCATATTCAATGTCCCCCCAGCTCTCCAAGATTTATGTCAGACTTTGCCAGAGTGTAGTTTTCCACCATTGGAGATAATAGCATGCTAAATTGATGTTATCGGGGGCAGGTTTTTTTTTCTTTTTTTTTCGTCTCTACTCTTCTCCAGGTCGGGGGGTTGTGGAGGGGAGCGAGGAGCAACCCACTTGTCTGGCTGCTATTCAGTCTGTTGGCAGCTTTAATGCTCACCTCAACCCACCGGCCTGTTCTGTAGTAGTAGCAGACTGAAAACCTCTGTCATGGGTGGAGAGGAGAGCATATTTTGGAAGGAGATTAGGGGCGATCCTGTGGATTATCTTTTAATTAAGGACGGTTGAGTTGTGCCCACTCTGGTGGAGCAAACGCCCAGCTGCTAATGAAGTTTAAACAGACATACTTTATTTAATTACCGCTAATCGCTGGGGCCCAAAGTCCAGCCCTCTTTGATCTGCCTGTCGCACTGTAATCTTCCTGGCAGATACCATCTCCCGTTCTACCCGGATCCCTTTTAGAAGTTGCTACAGGAAGTCCAAGATTAACCATGGGTTAATTGAGACAGCCAGGGTGGAAGTGTGTGTGTGTGTGTGTGTGTGTGTGTGCGCGCGCACGTGTGCGTGTGTGTGACAGAGAGAGAGGACAAGAGATGGAGAGTAGGAGGGAGGATGGGAGGTAAGTTGACTGATGTGTTTGTGGCTTTAGAAGTCATCCTGTTTTGTCTCTCTCTCTCTCTCTCTCCAGGATGTTTTGGTCACATGCTGCTTGACTGGTTGCCATTATGGTTTACCAGGGGGACCCAGAGTACAACTGACGTCTTTTTGGAAGATTTCTGAGCACTGTTTAGTGTCCTTTTATCAGCTTGTAATGTCTAGTGAACTATTCACAATTCCATATTTTTCATATCTGGGACTTTCTAAAATTTCTGTTGAGTTAGTCAAGCAAACATTCAAGCCTTTCTCTGATGGATGTTCTTTGTGCGTACCAGACATCTCACAGTGCGTCCTTCCACCCCTCCACATTCCCATACACCTTTACATCACTGATCCAGCTGTTGTTTCCTTCAGTGGTGTTTATTGAACATATCAGCGTAAACGGATGGTGAGAAACCTCGCTGTAAGGAACGGAAAGGTCAGCAGAGGCAGCAGAGAGTACGGTGGAGGGGTTTGTGTGACACTGGGTGTGTGAGAGAGGAGAGGAAAGAGAGGAGGGGGTGTCTTTATCTGACCTGGGGGAGCTATGGGCTTCCTGTTAATTGGGTTAGTGTAGCGACCAGGGGCAAACCGTGTGACTGGAGAAAAATACTGTGAGAAAAACCCTAAGAGGCATTTTTGTCTCAGCTGAGACATATGGCAGAGGAGCTGTGAGCACACTGAGTCTTCATCTGGAGGTGTGAGAAAGAGCAGAGAGAAAGAGGGAGATGCATGTTTCCCCAAATTAATGCGGTATCCCCAAATCGAGTTTAGAAGAGCCAGCGGACACACTTGCTGTGGTAAACTGATCTCCCTATCCGTAGCTCTATCTAACATATGCACACACGCACACACACATATACATATACACAAACTCAAAATCCTTTGTCTTTCTAACTCTCACACCCTCCCCAAAATCTCCTCACCCTTTCAGTATGTTTCTATTTCTTTACTTTACCCCTTTGCACTCGCCTGCCTGTTCCCATCCTCCACAGCTGAAAGATTGCCAATAAATGAGTGATTTATATTCCGATAAGAGATGTTAACTAAACCGCTGCTTGCATATTCATACCTGAAGCTGTTGATTAATGCCGGCTTCACCATAACAGAAAATGTGTATTGTTTTTCTTTCTTTTTTTCTTCTTTTTTTCATTGTAACATGAACCATAGAGTCAGTAAAGGCTGGTCTGTGCCTCACAAAGAGATTTACTGCTTTAATTATCCAAAGTAAAATGGCTAAAAATATTCATAGCCCTGCTTAAAACATGGTTGATGGAATTATGCATTGCATTTTGTGAATAATTGAATCTTTTCTTCAGATTGTGACAGAATAGCTAATTTATTAATAGACGTACACAAAGTCGAGTCAAAGCCTGTGTCGGTCCTGCGGGTAGAACTGCTTTCAAGAGAATGAACCCTTGTTAAATAAGTTACAGAACACAGTCCTGAGCAGACGCCTCAGTTGCAAACAAACCCAAAAGACAGAAAGGGAAGGGAGAGAGAAAGACAGAAAACGCGAGGAGCTTCGCAGACACCGGGTGTTAAACACAGTGACGTCTCAGAGGCCCTTCGGTAGAAGAAATGAAATATTAAATGCTTTCGTGTTTATTAACGGGATGAAACAAAGGGCTGCTTCCCTTTGACTTGTGCACATTGACACTTGGCACAGAACAAACAAAATCAAATATGGTATTGATCCATAATGGATGAAAAAGCCATCCATGAATGAGTGGCATTATTTAAGAATTAGGAAAGGGAAGAAACAGAGAGCAGGGAGACACACTGTTTGGAAACATCAACATTTTGTCAGCTGCCTGACTAATACACAAGTCTGGTTTATTACACATAAGTGTTATAGATGAATTTCATGTCATGACCAAAAATATATTATCGGGCACTATATTTTATTAAGCATTTAAAATGCTTCCACTACATCATATTTCATGCATTTATTTTTATTTTTGAATGCAAATGCACTTGATTTGTAATGGGCAACAGTTTTGAGTGAGTCAGTGCAATGCATCATGTAACATTGGCGACAGTGGTTGATGCAAGCCACTTTGCATTTCTTCCGTAGTAAAGCAGGCCCTGGGGTGACATTTAATGTTGTTAGCAGTTTAACCCCAAGTCCCTCTTCTTGAGGCCCTGTCATGTCCGAGTGGCACCCCAAATAAGCACTTTTGACATGGGGGGGCTGCAGGCCTGTGGCCCCTGCTTTTGTTGACAGTTCCTAACAAAGGGCCCCCTCTTCTATTGATTGCCCTTTGCTGTTATGCAAATTCAGAAGTCTTACTGCTGCACAACCATGGATGGAAGGTACAGGGTTTACAGTAGATAAAAAGTATCTTTTTTTTTCTTTAGCAAGGCATCTGTGTTGTGTCATAGAAGTTAAACACTGTATCCCTGCAGTTGTTTAATCTCCCCAGAACAAAATAATACAGCTTAAAAGCATACACGGAGATAAATTTACAAGTGCACGGCCACAACTACATGGAGCAATGTGCATACCTAAACACAGACAGAAACAAGCAGCACTATTCACTACCTATGATCTCTCACTCACCCACATATTTAGTCTCACTAGCACACATTTGACACGCAGCTGAAAATCCCCTATAGCCTATTCCTTCTGGTTGTGGTTCAAATTCTGTCCTAATGCCTTCTCCAGCTGTGTGTTTGTGTGTCCCTGGGGAGTTCAGGCATAGCTGCTGTTGTGACCTGATAGCATCTGGGAGTAACTGATGGTTTTGCCCACATGCTTCTGAGCTTCAGGACCCCTCGGCCGTCCTTGCAAAGCCAGTTTCCCTTGGACCCTTTCAACACCTCCTCGACACCCGCTTAATACAAATTCCACCAGTGAAAATCCAAACATTCTGGGTTTTTTATTGAAAATGTGCCTGTAGAATGATTTCTCATTATCTTTGAAGTGGAATCCCTTGTCACAGTGAAACATAGAGTGAAAAGGTGAACCTAAAAGGCCACTTTACATGTTTCATTTCGATCATTCCTCATCAAGCTGCATGGTTGTAACCGGAATGAATTTCCCCCTTAAAGAAACTTTTTGCTTTTAGTTGAGTTTTGTTTTTAGCAGTGAGTTGAAGAATACATATCAGCTAGTTTGACAAATTCTTAGTTGGAAATAATTATATAATTATATAAAGCACATGGCAGGGGAGTGAGATAAAACACCAGAATGGATGATTTTGCCTGTGAGTTATTTCATGACTGCCTTGACCTCAAAACTCAAGGTTATCAAGGCATCAGAGCAGCCTGTTCTAGGATTCCAAAACACGACAAAAAGTTGTTTATCCAAGGCTGATGAGGTGGTGATGAGTTTTTTCTTCCCTCCAAATTCGCTGAACTTTTCCATATTGTTACATAAATTGCTCGCAGAGTTGCAGTGAGGGTGAGAACGTTTTTATGTTTAGGAGTGTTTAATTGCACTGAGATGTGATAGCGGCCCTCGTGTATAGGCAAATCACGTCATCCTGTAACACTGAAGTTATATTATTTAACCCCCCGGGATCATATCCCTGGACCAGTGTGTATGAAGTGCATTTTTATCATCCCTCTCACATTTCACATGGAACTGTATGCAAGTATGTTTGTTTTCATGTCAACTTTTAAAGTGAAACAGAGGCAAAAAAAAAGGAGTAAAAAGTACGTGATGGCCGATGAAGGGATGCATATGACCCTCTCCGTAGGAGGAAAAATAAACAAAAAAAAGGAATGAAAAGGAGGAGGAAGAACGGAGGAGGCGGAGGAATAATAAAAACAGAAAAGAAGTGTTTCCATGCTTTCTCCAGCTGTTTTCCCATGGAAAGACACCGGTTATCCTACACAGCTTGTTACAATAGAGCAAACAAGCCTGGTGGGATCTGGAATTGACAACTTGTGTCTGCTTAGTTACACTAGTTAATGACCCTAATTATCTTCCTCCTCGCTGTGAACAGTCAATAAACAATTAGTGTGGCATATGGACCCCCTAAACTCTGTGTTTTCTATCTCCAAGACAATGGGGTGTCCTTCTCTGGCAGTGGTAAAGTGTCACTACAGGCTGATTAAAGTACATGGGAAACAGTAATCAATGGCTTATCCTAAGACCCTAAACATTATCCTTTCCTACTAGGTTTTGCCTCTCAGCTTCAAAAGCACTGACAAATGGAGCAACTTCATGCATATTGTCCATCCATATATCTTTTACCTTCTACTTCCTTAGATAATTTGTTTAGAAAGAAAGACGACATGGTGCTGATTAATATGTTTGCACTGAGGCCTTTGGGCCTATGGCTAGCTCTATCTGTGTAAGCCCCTTTCAATGACCATCTTCCACATGGCCACATCTCTGTCATATGTTTATGAGCCTTTCAATAGGGCTTTCTCTCATCCATACCAATAGGTAGACCGGAATAGCTTGCTGGAGGGAGGAAGAGACAAACCTTTTGAATATGGATGGAGTTCAGGTGAACTACACCTGAACCCTGTCTGTGATGTCTTTATAGAGAGTGTTTCTGACTTTCCTTTGCTTTTCAGCCACCATCAAAAGTTCAAGAGGCAGTAGTGTTTTGTATTCAGGGAGAAGAGAACCTTTGAAACCTTTGGGATAAAAGCGTTGCACTGTGTCAGTCTGGAAGGTAAAGGAGAAGGAGGGAGAAGGGCTAAGAGGGTGCATGAGAGGGGAGGAAAAGGGTGCACTTTGTTGTGCTGTTTCACAAGGCTAATCTGAAATAAGCACCAACCTTTATGCAGGAGAATGACTGATAAATGTTAACTAGTGTGGGCCAAGTTTTACAGCAGCTGGTGACCTTTAAATCAGGGTTCAAGGTTTTTTTAAGTCTGCTCAGACAAGTGTGTTCATTCTTTGGTAACTGAATATAGGAATTCAAACACATTGTCAAAATTGTGATAGTCGTATTATGTATTTAACACAAAAGTACAGAGACAAAATAACTGTTAACAATTGCTCTAATAGCATTCATCTACTCTTGATAACCTATCTTAGTTTCCATTTGAGTATGACTTCATTCAGCCTGAATTAGTAGCTGATCCTGAAGAAAATCATGCAGCCGTTTTTGGAATAAGGAGGTGCTAAAGTTGCATTTTTCATTGTGATCATTTCCTTGCAGAGCAAGTTCAGACTACATTTGAGTTTTGGAAAGTTTCTGCAGTAATTTTAGATTTCTTAAAAACTGAAAAAAAGCCCAGTAGCACTGTTTTGAATTTTTCCCTTTGGCTAGAGTAGAAGATTTCTGATCTCTTGGTACGAACTGTATCCCTGCTGGCAGAGAGTCTGATGTCTTGTAATGGCCCTCCGTGGATTTGATAAGATTATTGCTTTTCTAAATGTGATGTTTTTCCCCTTACTTTTCTCTTTATATGGATACTGTTTCTGTATTCATGATACAGTATTACAGCTATGTGGCATTAAAAAAAAAAGTTTGGCCTAGAATTGTGTGAAAAAAGTTTGTCATTGCTATGCATGAGGCTGTGAAGAACAGATACCAGATAGGGTTAATCTGATGGACAAGGATACTGGCGACTGATGATGGTGGGAGTAATCAGCATTAGCTTGCAAAGTAATTGCTTAATTTCCTATTAATGCATAATCATTATTATGAGATTCAAATAAAATTGATCTTACCTTGAAATAGTTTCATGCATTTTCACATATAATCAACAACTGCGATGTAAATATATTTGGGCATATGAGTGCAGCGCAAACACAAGTTCATACTCTGGCCTCTTTGATATGAATGCACGTGTGGGGAACAGCTGCAATGATCCATCATCATCTCAAAACAAGACAAAACAGAAGGAGGGTCTTTTTGTGTTTTGATTTGATTTTAAATTGGAGCTTAAGGTAACTGTGTTTGGAGGAACACTGGTTATGTTTCCACTCCTCAACTTTTTTTGTTCTTTCCAATGGGCGTGTTTGAATGTGAAAGAAAAGGCATGATGAAGTGAAACAGTAAACTGATTGAAAAAGTTAATAGAAATTTGGTCTGTAGTTTAAAAAAGAAAAGGGTTAAAAAAAGAAGAGGTAGGCAAAGATAATACTATAAGAAATATCCGAGACATTTGTCTACTGTTGTTGTCAGTAGGCTTAATCATTTGTGTGACCAGGCCTGCTCTTGTTGTACCCTGTAGGCTAGTTTAGCTTAGTCTTTCTCTTCATGCTTGAAGATGATAAAATTTTTCTCTCCTGTTGTGTGTTTTGTATTTGGACCACACAAAATGCATTACAGAGTGTAGATAGTTCTTCCCTGAAGGTGTCCTTAGGGGAGCACAAATTGCCCAACCCTAGTGTAATTTGTGTCTTACCAACAAATACTATAGATTCTATGTGTTTTTTATTTGTAAAAAAACAAACAAAAAAGCTTTGTGTTCATGCTGTCAGTTGTCTTGATGTGGTTTTTCAAGTATGTTTCAGTTTTTGTTTTATGCCCCTTATCCCTGGTGCCAGGGCATCAGGACGAGTCTATAATAAAATGCAACAATTCGCCAATTCATATTAGGTGTAAATTACTCTGAAAGCTTTGGTTCTGGTTGAATACCTGGGAAAATTACTCTTAATTTAAAAGCATGCATGTTTTGGGTTTTTTTTCCTAGGAGAGATAAACCTACGTTCTAACTTTGCAATTACAAATCACAGCGCTAAAAATGTTGCACTTGTGTGTCGCTCTACCAGTGGTTGGCTGCTACTTGAAACATGCCTTTTTTGGTACGCAATTAGGCTGACTCGGTACTTATGCACTAATGGTAAGATGGTCAGCTCAGGGGATTAACTTAGTTGTGTTGGAGGGTTGGTGAAGGGGTCTGCTTGTGAGAAGCCCTATTGTCCTACTGGGTCACTGATCTAGGGGTTCATACCCACTCAAGACCAGGACTTTACCCTCCTTCTCTCTCCACTTCAGCAGGCAACAGAATTGGCTGCATTGTGTGATATGAGGTGGAAAAGAGTCCGCCGCCCCACCCATCCACTTGGGTTTTGGAGTGTGTTTTGAGCAGCGCTCATCACAACACTGGCTGTGCACATGCACACACTCACACACACAAATGCGCAGTGGCGTCCTATCTGCACTCAATAACCAAAGGGAAACTCCAGCTGGGAGAGCCATTGATGCCTCCGTAACAGGCTGATTGTTTCCTATAGGAGAGGGAGGAGTGGGGAGGAGAGAGTGGGCAGTTCTCTAACTCCACCCCAAGGCTTTGAGTGGGGCCTAGCAGGTGTAAACACCCACTGCTTTTTGCTTTATGAGTGGGCAAGAGAAGAAGGACCCCCAGGTAGTCATGGGGCACTGCTCTGAAGGAATTAAGAAATTAAAAGTAAAGTGAAAGCGAGAGGCCCAACAAGAATCACAGGACAAAATGGATATGTGTTAGACTCGGGCCAGGTGTTCTACTGTTATGATACGAGTTGCCTCAGCCATGCTGTGAGAGGCAGATAACCTCTCTATTGACCACAGAGCCCAAGATCACCTTCCATGCTGGGGTGTCTGTAACACAACCAAACTTAAAGCAGCAGCTTAAATGGGGATAAATAATGGCATTTTCTGGCACTGGCAACACTTGTCAGCATAGGAAGGCTTCAGTGATGATATATGTTTGAGATGCTTCTGATGCTTATAATGCATACTCTTTGGGTAACGCTGTTAGGATTATAGAGTAGAAAGAGGCAAATATATAGACCAGCATGCTGTTTATCCGCCGGTTCCACACCCTCCAAACAGAACCCCATTACACAGACCAGTTTGGAGAGGCTTAACACCTGTTTTTTTTCAGCCAATATAAACTCATTCTCTCCCTCCCTCTCACTTACTTTTTGTCTTCCAATGCAAAGAGGATGAAGCCAGGGGAATGAGAAGAGCTCCATTATTGCTGTATTTTCTTTCCAGAAAAATGTTATTTACTAGAAAGATATCATCCTAGCTTTTAATCCTCTTAGTGGTGGATTGCGGTTGTACTTACATCGTCATGCACCTGCTAAACTGCCTTCTCTTAAAGCTGTATAAACACAGCCGCGGGAGCCATTGCTTTCCCAAGCCGAACCCATCAGCTTTTTTTTTTTGTGCTTCTTTTTTCTGAGAGTTACACAGAGGAAGAGAGCTCACAAGAAGTTTAGAGGACATGGTGTTGAGAAGGATGATGCTCATGAGAGCAAGCAGAGACCTCTTCCTGCTACACCAGATGTGGCCAGACCCCACCTGATGCCTCTTCGCTGGTCAGCTTCTTGGTGGAGCCTCAAAACCACTAAACAGAGGAGGGCCTGTGTGTAGGAGTGTTTATACAAGGCCTGTAAGCATCCTCTCATGTCCTCACAGTCTTAAGTTCAGAGGAGCAGCCTTAATGTGGATTACAGAGCACTTAAGGGGTGGGGGGGTAGCTTTGCTTCTTTTGTACCACAGATATTTATATTTTGTTTCCTGTTGACTTGTGATTGTGATTTTAGCTAAAATGCATTAAACACATTTTATTGCAGCACTGGTCTGATGTGTCTTCTGTATAATGATTGTAAAACAAATAACTTTTGCTCCTGGGCTCGTGTATATATTTAGAAAGTTGAGCATGAGCTGTTTTTTTTCCTTGTGAATAATCCCTCTTCCTCCTCAGTAAAGGACATGTCGAGCTGGTGTGACAGGTTCTGCACTCTGTTAACATAACCTCCCCTGTTCTAACATGGTACAGACACCACTCATCCTCGTGTTCCCTGATGGGAGAGAGAGAGAGAGACAGACAGAAAGACAGCGAGAAAGTAACAGCAGCTGAGACAGAAGAAGATGAAAATAGAAAAGGTGTCCTTTATATGTGTGTGTGTGTGTGTGTGTGTGTGTGTGTGTGTGTGTGTGTGTGTGTGTGTGTGTGTGTGTGTGTGTGTGTGGGCTGGAGGGAGGGAACTTCGACCGCAGGCAAACAATATGGAATTTGAAATATTGGCTGGCGTTGTGATTGAACATGGCTCCCTTATCACTGGGTTGCCAGGTTGGCCAGCTATAACGATGACTTATCACAGGGCTGAGGAACTTGGAGTATATAACAAGATTCTCCGACATGACAAACACTGCCCCGAGGAGACACACACCACAATCTGTATAGACTGCCCCAATCCAGGGCATCCAGCACTGGTAATAGTGGATTCTCTTAGGAGTATAGCACAGGTAGAGTTACTTCTAAAAATGAAGAAGGTCCTCTATGTCTTTTACTTACTGACATGCATGAGATGAGAGTGCTGTGCACAGTGGCATTTTCTGTCATTAGAATAACAAGAATTTTATGTATCACTGAACTTTTGGTACGGACACACGCCTGTCACTGCCTCTGCAGTCTGCCTAGGTGTTCTAGCTTCCTGGTTTTCATAGTCACCTTGTGACCTACGCTCTCTTTTTGGAGCAATAACCAATCGCCTTTTTTATGTGCCTAAAAAGAGGATGATGTTTCAGCCTCATTTGCAACACTTTTCACTTCAGCCCAAAGTCACACTTCAGAGTATATGTTATTATAATTATACCATATTTAATTAACTCATTCTGTTGTGTTTTTTCTTACTTTCTTGCTTCTATTTAAGATTGAGTAAAAGTGTGTGCAGTGTGTGTGTGTGTGTGTTTTAATACGTTATATGCACAAATGTGCTGTAGATCAATAATGAGCTGTGGACTTGACTCTCTGCCTTCCTCAGTAGAGGATAAACAAGCAGATGATTCAAGGTCAAATGGATAAAGACAAGTCTTGAAGGTAGAGTAAAGGAACGATATTGTAGGTTTGGTTTTTAAATTTCCTAATCAGATAAGCCCTGATGCATTTTGGCTTTGGTAAGTTCCTCATCATGTCCTCCTTGTTCTCCATCTTTGGCCAGAAACTACACACTGGGGTTGAATAAATTAATATAGAAGCTAAATGCGTCACCCAAGTTACTAAATTGATTTGCGCCTGAACTGTTAGATGCTCAGTTTCCCCATTTAATGTTAAAGCTGTGAAAATTCCTTTGGTGTACTTGAGCTGCTCAGAACCTATGAACCATGAACTTTGACCTTTTGGCTAAACCAAAACAGATGCCAGGTGAGGTGACTCACATCCGGCTTTAAATACACTGGTGAGGAATTTTTCACCCTGTTCTCTGTGTTATTGCTTCATCTCCTCCTCCTCCTCCTACTGCATTTCTCCACTAGTAATACTCCTTAGCCATGAGAAGACCACCCCCTCTTATCTTCTACATTTTTTTTCCACTGACTCTATCCCTGTTTTCCTTTTCTTTCATATTATCTCTCTTGAGTTTTCATTAATTACGTTCCTTTGGCAGGAACTTGTTTGCTTTCCCTCTGTATGTATGTATTGCTGGCATTGGAATGGATTTGTTTATAGTTGTGACCCTTGCTGCTTGAAGTCTTAAAGCAGCTCTACTGTCAAGAGCCAAAACTCTGGCAAGGTCAGCTCATTTCTGTTTACGTTTCGAGCACTATTTACCCTCAGGGGCTTTTAAAAGCACTTCTGCAAAACATCACTTTCAGGAGGGAGAAAGGGAGCGAGAGAAAGGAAAGGAAGGTTGGAGAGAGAAAAGATTAAATAAGAAACCGAGAGGACGGTGATAGGATTCTACTTTCCCATCAGTGACACTGTCATATTATACTGAACCAGGAAATTTCTTAATCCTTCTTATAGTGTATTGAAAATTGCAAATTCGTACTTTGCTTCAGGTAACCGCACGAGTATATTGATATGAATATGGTGCATTAACCATAATTGTCCTAATTTGCCCTCTGCTGCATTAACTCTCTGCATATGCCTTAATAAAAAAGCGATATAAAAATAAATAAAAATGTTTTTGCATGATAGACCCTGAGGCTGTTGCTTGAATGCAAAACCATGGACTTGGGATTAACCCATCAATAATCACTATCTGCCGTGCCATGCATTTGCCCCGGCAGAGCTAATGATTAATCTCCCCTATATGGGACTGATCACTATCAGATTGATGAATGTACCGACCAGTCATGTTCCCGCAAACCCACGGCATGTACATACACCAATAAGTGATGATGAACAGCCTGTGTTGTTGGTTATTTATGCTGGCTGTATGGAGTAGTCCCTGTGGTTTTTGTATACAGATCTAGTCATATAGTTTTTTATATGTACTTTTTTGGCCTGTGTATGGATATTGATTTAGGTGTGTGAAGCATGAAGTGCACTGTTATATGCTGTGTAAAAGAAAGAGAAGTCATGTCTGGTTAACCTCTTATTATGGCTAACATCTTAGGAACATGCAGTAGGACCCGGACACCTCACGCTCTGAAATCCCAGTGCAAACATGCTTTCTCCAATCTGTGTGGAGCGACTGAATGTTATGTGTGCACATGTGCTTATAAATGTGTGCGATTGCAAAGCTGTATGGGCAAATTGTGTTTCTCCATGTAAGACGCACTGTATCTACCCTTGAATGATGGATGTAGATTTTGTCCTTGTTGTTGTTACTCTGCCTGGGCCTCCGTGTGTTTCATGCTGATGTCCTTGTATAGTCAGGCTTGGGTTTATTTTCTCTGGATCGACAGAGACACCTCCTCTTGAACTTTTATAGCCCCTCTTAGTGATGTGTATCTGAGAGAGCTGACCCGGGTCACCAGGCTTTACGGGCTTCCGCCTGCTTCTCATCCTCTGTGTTTGTTTTTCTTTCTCTTTGCTTTTTCATATCATTTCGTTTTGCACGTTTGCACATGAGCAGAATAAAAATGACAGAACAGAAAAGCGAACAGTTGTGAGCTTGCAGGCTATGGGAACAAAGAGAAAATAGAAAAAAAATAATATCCCTGTTTAAAGTTTAATCCATAATAAAGTATGAAATGACCTCCTCAGAAAACATGTTCCAGTTATTGCTGTTGTTTGTTTTGTTTCTCATGCTCTCCAGACTTTACACGTTACATCTTGTGATTTTTTTGACAGGGTATCATTATACTCAATATTCTCTGAAAAACAGTAAAATAAGTTGTTAGTAGAGGTAAAAGACCAAGGGAGCAGTTTTTAGTTTCCTAGGTCTGATATTCAGTCTGGGTCATTTCATAGTATAAACTCCAATAAAGATCCAGTGCACAGCATAAAGCCTAATAAATGCCAAAACCAGTAAAGCGAGCTAGAAAGAGCTGAGGGACATGAGACCCCACGAACTTAACCCACACTTTACCTTTAACCAGAAACCCAGAACAACAGTTATACCTCATGCTAACAACCCTTAGACACCTCCTGCCTCCCCCTAACACACACACAGGTGCCTCTCGGAGAGAGAGGGCAGGACTCCTCGGGGACTTGTTCACAGTCAGAGCACCAGACCAGGTCTGGGAGGATTATCTCTGTATTACAAAACACTATAATATGGAGTTCCCCTCTACAAATTACTGACCAGACACAGGGAGCTGAAAGTCTGTGGGCCTAAACTAAAGTGACAGTTATTGGCCCCTCTAGCTCAGAAGAAAAATCTGCTAAGCCATTTGCTGTTGTCACATTTCTTGGTGGAGAATGTATTCCCATGCATTTGATACAGCCACATTTAACCATGCACTCAGGAGCTCAGTCCATAACTTTTCTCTCACTGAAATTTATAATACAGAGCTGCATTGTGAGATACTCATGTATACTGGCCACAGAGCACTCCCCTGTCTGCTGTTGACACACCATAAACAGTGACACAAACTCCGAAGAGTTGTCCTTTAAATTGTTTATGTCATTACCTTCTTTGTACCTTGAGGAGGGTAAAAGAGACAAATCTCTTCCTGTCCTTTTATGACCAATAGAGTTGGGTTTGGAAGGGGATGAAATCTTCTGGCAAGTGAAAACGTAGCTTGTCATGCAAAAACATGCATACCGAAGAGCATCTGAGGACGAGACACTTTTTGCTCCGTCACTCTTAACACATCCAAGATCCCCTGTTCATTCAGAAAGCCAAACATCTTTTATTACTTCATATCCAAACTTCTGATCTGCTCTGATCCACTCAGTCCAGAAAGCCATAGTCAATCATGCCCAATCATGAATCACCTACATTTAAATAGCAAATTGTACAGGGAGTGCAGAATTATTAGGCAAATGAGTATTTTGTCCACATCATCCTTTTCATGCATGTTGTCCTACTCCAAGCTGTATAGGCTCGAAAGCCTACTACCAATTAAGCATATTAGGTGATGTGCATCTCTGTAATGAGAAGGGGTGTGGTCTAATGACATCAACACCCTATATCAGGTGTGCATAATTATTAGGCAACATCCTTTCCTTTGGCAAAATGCGTCAAAAGAAGGACTTGGCAGGCTCAGAAAAGTCAAAAATAGTGAGATATCTTGCAGAGGGATGCAGCAGTCTCAAAATTGCAAAGCTTCTGAAGCGTGATCATCGAACAATCAAGCGTTTCATTCAAAATAGTCAACAGGGTCGCAAGAAGCGTGTGGAAAAACCAAGGCGCAAAATAACTGCCCATGAACTGAGAAAAGTCAAGCGTGCAGCTGCCAAGATGCCACTTGCCACCAGTTTGGCCATATTTCAGAGCTGCAACATCACTGGAGTGCCCAAGAGCACAAGGTGTGCAATACTCAGAGACATGGCCAAGGTAAGAAAGGCTGAAAGACGACCACCACTGAACAAGACACACAAGCTGAAACGTCAAGACTGGGCCAAGAAATATCTCAAGACTGGTTTTTCTAAGGTTTTATGGACTGATGAAATGAGAGTGAGTCTTGATGGGCCAGATGGATGGGCCCGTGGCTGGATTGGTAAAGGGCAGAGAGCTCCAGTCCGACTCAGACGCCAGCAAGGTGGAGGTGGAGTACTGGTTTGGGCTGGTATCATCAAAGATGAGCTTGTGGGGCCTTTTCGGGTTGAGGATGGAGTCAAGCTCAACTCCCAGTCCTACTGCCAGTTTCTGGAAGACACCTTCTTCAAGCAGTGGTACAGGAAGAAGTCTGCATCCTTCAAGAAAAACATGATTTTCATGCAGGACAATGCTCCATCACACGCGTCCAAGTACTCCACAGCGTGGCTGGCAAGAAAGGGTATAAAAGAAGAAAAATTAATGACATGGCCACCTTGTTCACCTGATCTGAAACCCATTGAGAACCTGTGGTCCATCATCAAATGTGAGATTTACAAGGAGGGAAAACAGTACACCTCTCTGAACAGTGTCTGGGAGGCTGTGGTTGCTGCTGCACGCAATGTTGATGGTGAACAGATCAAAACACTGACAGAATCCATGGATGGCAGGCTTTTGAGTGTCCTTGCAAAGAAAGGTGGCTATATTGGTCGCTGATTTGTTTTTGTTTTGTTTTTGAATGTCAGAAATGTATATTTGTGAATGTGGAGATGTTATATTGGTTTCACTGGTAAAAATAAATAATTCAAATGGGTATGTATTTGTTTTTTGTCAAGTTGCCTAATAATTGTGCACAGTAATAGTCACCTGCACACACAGATATCCCCCTAAAATAGCTAAAACTAAAAACAAACTAAAAACTACTTCCAAAAACATTCAGCTTTGATATTAATGAGTTTTTTTGGGTTCATTGTTGTTCAATAATAAAATTATTCCTCAAAAATACAACTTGCCTAATAATTCTGCACTCCCTGTATTATGGAGCACTGGATCAGTGTTTTTTTAAAACTTTTTTCTAAATAAAATATTGGACGATAATTTTAGCAATACATTTATTAGCTAATCAGAAACACATTCAGACAGCACATAAACATAGTAAGATAAATAACACAGATACATTACATTAATGCCAAAGCAGACATACCCTTTAATAAATTTAAAAAAATAATACAATAAATAATGTACTCTATGCTACAAATCAAATCTGTAATAGAAAACACAGGATTTCAGACCATTTCAAAATCTTGAGTTAAGTGCTATTCAGACATTGTTTACTCTGTTCTATCCTAGTTGGTTGTTTACCATACAAGGGATTTATTTGTCCTTTTGGTTTTGTGTGTAGGTTTTAATGCATTGCAGCTTCACTCGCACCACGATGAGTAAACATTTTATGGCTCCAACTAATCTCATGCAGCAATTCCAACAAAAACAGCTAATTGTGTTTAGCTTTTCTGTGACTCAATGAGCAGTATTTGTTTTAATAATTACGCTCGTGTGGACAAGACACCGTGTTTAAATCACTTCAGGAGAGCGGGGTATTTGGTAGGATGAGAAGTCACGGCATAATATTTTGTAGAGAAGAGGTGAAACAGAATACAATAATGCTTTTATATATGTGCTTTACACATATTTGCAGAATGTATGCTGTGTGGTTGGTCTTTTCATAATAGAATGGTTGGACATGCAACAGAAAAAAATAAGTAATACAGTAATTTAGGTTTTATAGTCATTCATTTGCTTTTATGTGGGTGTTTGGTGTAGTATGTGTTATTTACATTAGAGCTAGATAGGCATTTTTTAGCTTATCACACATAAGTATCACCATACTTGGGGCGACCGTGGCTCAGGGGGTTGGGAAGCGCATCTGTAACCGGAAGGTCGCCTGTTCGATCCCTGTACTCTCTGTCCTGGTCGTTGTGTCCTTGGGCAAGACACTTCACCTAGCGCCTACTGGTGTTGGCCAGAGGGGCCGATGGCGCGATATGGCAGCCTCGCTTCTGTCATGTTTACATTTCTCATTTCTTTCACCACTTTCTGCAGCACATGTGGCAGAGTATACACCTAATTCATATATCTATGTCTATATATATATATATATATATATATATAGATAGATAGATAGATAGATAGATAGATAAAAAAAACAAACTCTTTTCCACTAAAAACCAGTGCCAGTCAACATTCCTAATTGGGGATCTGCTGGATTTAAAATGAACTGCTTGATCAGATTGCCATGACTTTTTCTGACTCTGTGTGTGTGTGTGTGTGTGTGTGTGTGTGTGTGTGTGTGTGTGTGTGTGTGTGTGTGTGTGTGTGTGTGTGTGTGTTTGTAAATTCTTGGATAACATACTCTTGATCAACTGTTGCATTCTTGCCAAGTTGTCCCAGTCCATTTTTGATGCCAGCAAGCACGCAGTGGTTAATATTCAGTGCGTTTTATGGTAAGGTTTTGATCATGTACAGATTTTTGACACTGCTTTGCAGTCCTAAAATCTATAAACATCTTTCTCTGATATATATATATTTTTTTATAAATGTTTTATATCTTCTATTAAGATCTAATCATACTCCGGGAGCGGTCACAGTGCTGAAAAATAGACCAGACATGCATTCCTTTCAAATTACACATTTATTCCATATTACATATTTTGGATATGCTTTAGAAAATTTTAGATTCCAGAAAGTTCAATGACATTACAGCCTTTCATGCTTTAGAATGCTAAATGAAAGAATGTTTCACTGACCTCTTCAACTCTAATGACTGGTTAGTCGACATTGTTATTCACATTTAAAAATACTTTTGCAAAGCCATTTACAAAACACAGACGACCATCACAGACTGGGAACTCTATAAAATATTTCATATGTATTGAAGTGCTGGACGTTTGTCACCTCTGTGATATTTTGTAAATATTAATGTCTGTTGCGTACGCCTCTGCACTCTCAGACCGACAGTTACACACAGTGCAATTAAAGCACATGTGAGGAGCATTACCCATTTCTTCTCTGTTTACACAAGTCGGTCTTAGTGAAAAAAAGAAGGAGGCAGAGATATTATTTTGACACTCAGCGTAATGCCTTTCTTTACACACTGGCCAACCATGTGTTCTCCCTGAGGCGAAGTGTGGCGTTACTTGATGTTTAGCTTAATGAACTTCAGAGCAAACTGAGAGCTCATGCAAATTGCAGACGAGTGTAGTGTTAACTAAAATGCAACTATACTTACAATGTTCTTGTTTACTTTTATTTTTACCATCGTGTTATTTCTTTCATCATATGAAAAAAAAAGTTTCTTGGAATTGACTTATTGTGCTATTTTGTGTATTTCTGTGCTCATTAACACTTACGCCCACTCTTTACATACTCAGTCCTGAGTAATGTCTATTATGCCATTTAAAGCATGCTATTCATTGGATAAATCCTTTGTGTGATTGTTTAGTCACAGGTGCCGCCATCGCTGTTATCATGTTGTGTGTGTATCTCACACAACAGGGCGATGACTTCTTTTCGAAGACAAGTTAAGTTGTGAAAATAATTTCTTGCTTTCTTTGTGTTTTTCTTGTGGAAAGCCTGACCGGCAGTTTGTAAGGAGACAGTGTAAGGAGGTGAAGGCAGAGTGGGGACTATAGTGAATTGAGAAATTCTAGAAACTGCATCTATTGAACCGTGAAGCCAGGAATCTTTATTAAAAGTCATTGATGTTATTATTATGTGTAGTTTTTTTTCTTCTTCTTTTTTTTTACTTGTTTTCCATTATTTTAGAAATCATGTGTTCCTCACATTTGTATGGTATTGTGTTCTGCGATTATGCTAATTGAAAGGTAGAAAGCCATACTGTGTGAGTGTGTGAGACCTGTTTTATACTTAAAGATTAGCGAGCCATAATTGTTGTGTAGGGGCTTCCCACTCAAGCTTAAAAATATGCTACTTTACATCCCCCATCTATTTTACTTCTTCTGTCTTTCTGTCTACCCCCCCCCCCCCCCCCCCCCTTCTGTCTCCTGTCATGCCACCCCCCCACCCAACCCCACCTATCCTCGACCTGGTTCTTGATCCCTACACTGGGAGTGGATACTTCTGGTAGGATTAATATTTCTGCCACTTTGATGTCAGAACTGTGTTTCACAAAGACAGAGTTAGGATGTGGGGGCGATGGGCAAAGAATAAGACAGAGGGAATGAAAGAAAGAGAGGGATAAGGACACAGAGAAATGGAAAATGGAAAGGTGGCAGAGATATGAGGGATCCTCACTTGGCAGCCAAATCTATAATCTCATAGCGTGTGTATTTCTGTGTGAGGAGTTGTGTGTGATTTTTGCATGTGACTGTGTGTGTGTATTTGTGTGGAGGACCCTTGTTGGCAGCTACCCGTGCTCCCACCGCAGGCTGTGTTTGCAGAGGTGTGTCATTGTTGCTGTGGGCTAGCGGAGGTCAACAAGGGGGTACAGGCCAGGCGGCTGTTCCTCATTGGCTCCCAGGCAGAGGCTCTGGCCTTGCCCATTAAGCCAATCACTCATAGCCAGCTGACCCCTGACAGCCTATCGGCTTACTTGGCCTGGAGGCTGAGAGCAAATAGACAAAGGCAGAGGTGTGGGGCAGGGTTATGTTATTGGAAGAGAGCTTGGAAAGAGATGCAGAGAGAGAGAGTGAGAAAGAGCGAGGGAGATAGGGAAGACGAAGCCGAATGAGTAAGACTCTTAGCGTGGTTTCAGCTGAGGAGCCAAAGGTGAAAGCAAGTGGTGGGCGAGAGCGCCCTTAATCTTCAGCTGACGAGGGCACCAGGCCTCCATACAATAATTACATTAGAGTCAAACGGATCCCTGTATCTGAAAGCAACACATTTATGCCCTGCAGGAGAATCCCTGGCTAATTGTAATCCACCAAGACGGAGTAAGCGCAAGAAGTGCCTACCTTTAAAGTGAAGAGGTTTAGGAGAATGCTTTTGTATAGATTATTGTGTGTGTAAAGTGCATTTATGTGCGCCTTGTTTTATGAAAACGTGAACTCTAATGGTTACGCGAAGCAAAAACGAAGCCCGAGAAAATATGAGCATTGTGAATTCATTCATCCAGCGTGTGGATATCTGCACATCGACATGCACTTGTATTTACATGCATTATGGCTCTTGGCTGCAGTGTACGTTGGCAGCATTGCTTTTAGCATTGCTCGAGGGATAGGTGGATGTTGGAATGGCAGGATGGAGAGATACTACAAGGGGAATGGTGGGATGGAATGAGAGGAGGGGGCTGGTATATCTAGTGAGCAGCGCCAGGCGCAGCCGGAGGGGAGGAGAGGTTGATCTGTTTAGTGTCCGTCTCCTGCCAGCTTTCACTGGTCATTAAAAGTAGGCTGTTATCAGACAGTGCAGGGAGGACTACCCGAGCAGCCAGCACAGTGCTGCGTCTTCAGGTAACAGCTCCTTATCTGTTCACTGATTGCCTTCACGCTCCCAATCCATCTGACGTTGGCGTCTCAATCAGTCTTTAAATAATCTGCCTCCTCACAGCAGCGCAAGAAGATCCGCCTCCATACCTCCACCTTCCTCTCTTTGTGGCTCTAGATCTTTTCCTTTCCTCGTTGTGTATGAGTTGATGTTGAATATTAATGCGGGAAAACATTCTGTCTTGCACACTTATAGGAAATAAACAAACAACTCTCTAAATCTGCCTGGGTGTGCTGTGCTTTCCTCGGAGCATGTGTACTGTGTACAGCTCAATCCTACAGATCTGAACACTTGGCTTTGAGCTAAAGAGCCAGTGATTCATACAGCAGTGCTGACATTACAGAAATATTTGAAACTAATTTGAGAACGGGTTTTTTTTCTAGTAGCTTACTTGTTCATATTGTTTAGAACAGATATGTAATATGTTTTAATGTTGAATCTTAATTCCAACATGAATTATGTATAACATGTTCCATGCACTAACCTGAGCAGTGGCCAAACAGAAAGGGGAAAAATGCAGCTTTATGACTATATACAGAAAATCAACACCAATTTTTACCTTAAAGTTGTTCGAGTTGTTTAGCAGAACTGCAGGGCAGTTCTAAGTTGAGTTGGCAAGTCCTGTTGCCAGCAGCGTTGCTGATTATGTTTTTGGCAACAGGCTACACCAAGCCTCCCACTCACCTCCCACCCCGGGCCCGCAGTACAGGACCACTACCATTGTCAGCTCCATCGTACTTATCTCTCCTGGACACTGAGAGGGATGAGATGCAAGTGAGGTAGAGATACAGCTTGTTATTCAACAAATAGAACATGTGCGAAGAGAGCCTGAAGGAAAAGTGAGAAAAAAAAAAAAAGAAAACCCATTTTAACACTTTTATTTTGATTATAGAAGTTGCATTTCTGATACAGTGTCCTATTTGGCCACAACAGCTGGAACTCACATCACCTCCTCTCTTGCTATGGCGTTTCTAATGGAAGCTGTTCAGCGAAAGGCTTGTGGCAGGACAGTAACATGAAAGCTGCTGACCCAGTGGGCCTGACTTTGAGAAAGTGCTTCCTCTTAACTGGTTTCCATTAACATAGTGCTGGTGTCTTGGTGTCTTAGCTTCATTTTGATGTGTCTGAGAACATTGCAGTGAAAGTTAGAATAATATTTTGAGAGCAGACAATCAAGGCAGCAAATTCAGTGTGAATTTTTAATGGTACCCCCTCCCATAGTCAGTAATGTCTGTGGTTCAAACCTGAGCCCAGCAGTTTTTATTGCTGTGCCCTTTTGCTCCTGGCACTTGCCTTTATGGTTGAATGGTGTCGTAGCATAAGTAATAGTATTTGATTAATATTAGTTATTATTACTAACCTGTTGTTCTTTTAACTCACCACCTCATCTTAAAACTCTTAAACAGTGTGTAGATAAGAATACACCTTGAGTGTAATTATCATTGTAAATACACTGTAGTTACCTGTTAAATATTTTGTTTTATTTCTGATTAGGATATTTCTAAATCAGACCTGCATTTGAAAACTGAATGCTGTAGAGCTGTATTATTCGGGTGGAAAGTGTTGGGAAAGAGAAATTATAGGAAAAACTTGAACCCCAGCAGTGAAGGAATACGATGAGTCTATTGTGGTTTCGGTCCACTTGTCCCCTTGGAGTGAAGGGTCACTGCAAATCAATACAAAGTTGTTCTGAGTGATCACCTTTATCCTGTGATGACACATTTCTATTCTGATGGAAGTAGAAGGTCAGTGCCTCTATCCATAGGGCAGTAGGGGTCACTGACTGGTTAGATATGTATGGAAATGATGTCAATCATATGCTATGAGCAGATCCTAACCCAGCTGACCACCTATGGGAGATTTTGGTGTGTGTTTGACTGCATTCTCCACCATCTCTATCATTATCCAAACACCAGATGAGGAATTATCTTTGGGAACAATGGCTTTCCTTAGAGTTCCAGAGACTTGTGGACTCACTACCAAGATGCTGTGAAGCTGCTCTGGTTTCACATGGTGGCCTTACACCTTACAGAGATACTTTATATTGTTTTCTCCTTTCATTTGTCACCCGTCTGTTTTTGTTTCAGGAGCTGGTATCAGCTCCAGTAGATGGTGTAATGGTGACTGTACTTATTGACTGTACTCATACCTCAGAGTGAGTCAGATAAATGAACGTTTCACCTCCGTCACTACTTCACTGCTGATGTCATATTGGATTCTAGACTGTAGGTGACAACCAAGTAATAACTCCTCTATCTCCCCACCTCAATCTCTCACTTTCTTTTGCTCACTTGCTTGCTCCCTTCTACCTAGAAAGCATACTTCCATTTCTGAGTTATCTGTCTCTCTCTGTCTGCCTCTCCAGTTCCTCTCTGTCTCTCCCTTCTTGCCCCTGCTCTCATCCATATGATGTGTGATATGTATCATTGGTTAAGACTACTCCAGGCCGGCATGTTGACATTCCCCCGTGCCTCTTCATCTCTCCCCGCAGAGCTGAGTGCTGTTGAGTTGTGTTGATTAATGATATTGATCGCTCCACACACGGCTTGACTTACAGTGAATGAGAGAGGGAGCAAGAGACAGAAAGTGAGAGCAGAAGAGAGAGAGAGAAATTGGGAGGAAAAAAATAACTCACTCAATCTCGATACACTTTTTTTTCCCCTACAAGCTCTGTTTCCATGGAAACCATACCATAGGGACAGTCAGAGACAGTATAGATACGAAGAAAAGGTGAAGGGGGGAAAAAACAAAAACACAAAAGTCTGACTTGAAGATTTTAAGGGTACAAGTTCATTTAACTATGGATGCCTGCTGCAATGTTGTTCTTTTTTTTATATATATATGCAATGAACAATGAGAAAAAATGTGAAGGCGTGATCAGAATATGTGACAACACATCAATGGCACTAAATCCAGGTTGCCAATAATCCGTTAAAGGCAGTCTCCTTGACACCTAATAAGTCATGTCAATAGCAAAGAGGAAGTGTCAATACCTTTTTAGGTGTAGAGAATCTTGCTGTTATAGTGTCATTCAGTTAAATGATATAGATAAGACTGACTAGGTGCTGTATCAGGAGAAATTTGCTGTCTTACTTCTCACTGGCCAGTTTCCAATTTTTCGTATTGAAGGCAATATCGTTTAATGTTTTATACCCATTAGTCAGATAATTAATGTTGTCATGCATTTGGTTACTTAAAGGTTATTTGTTATGAAATCATTGGGCATCTGATACTAGCAGTGGGAATTTCCCCCGTGATGCTAACTAATGGAGCTTCCTCTGCTCCAGTCCTAAGAGGACACATGGGGAGAGTCATACCACAACTATGGTGGGGTTTGCAGGCTCCCATGAAAGCTTAAATCCCAGAGAAATGTATTAAGGCACTGGTATGAGGTCTGTGTGTATGTGTGTTTATTATGGTGTGTCAGTACGGGACAGGATGCAGAGTGTGTGAACCAGGGCATGTCTCACTGAATCATCTGGCGTACAGGAAGAGGGGAAAAATAATAAGTACAAGGGGACACATGAGTATGCAACATTTTGTCATCATTCTGTGTGGGGGGTTATATGTGAGGGGTTAAAGAAAACCAGAATCTGAGTTGTGTGCTTTTCCTCTCAAATCAGCAGGCATTTCCACATACGCCATGTGCAAACAAATATAACCAGGTGCCCACTGTCGTTTTGCTGTGCAGGTCATAACCTTCCTATAATGTGTCATCATAGGAACCAGAAACAGGAAAGGGGGACAGTGATGCCACAACATTACATGAGCAAATGAACAGTGTTTACTGAACGCCTTTGAGTTCAGATAAAAGTTCAAAAAACTGACCATTCGCACATTTGAGCATGCGATACTCAAAGAGTCTGTGTGGAAGCTAAATTCTTCCATCATATATTTGTTTATGCATTTTTTTTGTCAAGTCTGAGTACATTTTTGGTGTGTGTGGGTTTTTTTTAGATATGTGTATTTGCTGCTCATGCTCACTACTGTCTGGCCTTTTCTTGTTCCCCCAGCTGTCCTAACACTGGTCTGTGTTGACAGTAAACACAGCTGCAGGTCATAGAGGCCCCGCTCTGGTCGAACACGGGGCTCTGAAGGCCAATGGGGTAGAGAGCATACAGGGAGCATGAATGCAGGAAAGGGAAGGTATAACTAGTGGGGGAATGCTCTTCTTTGGCAAGGCACAGTGTACTACATAAGTGGTCCAGCATGTGCTTTTTTTGATCACAGTGAGAGGCAAACTGAAGGAGACACAGTGGAAAGGAGTGGGACAGTAAAGCAGAAGACCTGTTACTGTACTCCAAAAAGTGAAGAAACGGATGATGAGAGTGATGGAAAATGGCAGAAAAGGGGGATTGGCTGATTCCAGGCATCAATGACAGCTCTGATTGGGATGTGAGATGAAAGAAAAAGTACAGAAAGGGGGAAAAATAGTTCAGACAAGAAAGAATGAGGTAAAATATTGTCAAGGTCCTGCCCTTGGTATTAAACATCGAAATGCCGTCTACATCCTGGAGGTCAGAATCAGAACAGCTAATGACAGCAAACACTAGTGACCTGAGTCCATGTGTGTCATTAAATCACAATACGACCAGGCATCTACTTTTAGAGAACTTTTCCATAATTGTGGATGTGATGTATCTTTAGGATCAATATCTCGTGATAAATCTATGTCGATGTTATTAACAGATTGCATTAGCATTGCCTTCAGACGCACCATTAGGGGTCTACGACCTTTGTATGCATGATTGATAGATTGTCTTAGCCCGTCTACGTGTCGTGGCCTTGGCTGTAAGAAGCACGTTGTTTTGGTAACCTACCAAACGCTATATATACACTCCCTGTTAGGGTCTTTGCGCATCCAAAAGACAAAGATGTGTGGGTGATATACAGACAAACACAGTCACACGCACATAACCCACAACCCTACTGCAATTTATATGTACGCCAACACACACGTGCACGCCCGCACACACTAGAACCAAAAAAACCTCCATCTGACATGTTCTTTTCCGGCCCCTAAGGACAGATCAGGCACAGCTGTGACTTGGGAGGTCATGAAGCTCGGAGGGGTCAGACTGAGCAGACTCTGAGAGAGCCCAGTGCAGGGTCACAGGTCACTCCCAGCAGCCCTAGCGGTGTGAAAGGTCATGGGTCAAAGTCTCACCATGATGCGTCGGCTGGGTAGGGTTTCAAAAGGCGGCTGGGGCCAGTGAGAAGCACAGATTTATAGATACTGAGCTGAGCCCCAGTCCTCAGCCCAAGGTAATTACACAGAATATGAGCATGCCCGTTGAGGCTTGGCCGCCATATTTCATTTCCACCCTGAGCCCCTGTAGACTGAAATAATACATGAGATAGCCAGGGAGAGATGAGAGGCGAGACCAGGGGGCAGAGAGGCAAAGAAAGGAAGATCCACTGATGCAAGGTAAGAAAAGACAGAAAGTGATGTATAGAGAGAGAAAAGGAGAGTAAATGAGTGAAGGGATGTTAGAGCAAGTTATTCACTCTCACATTTTGTTAAGAGCGAAGTAAACTCAGAGTGAGAGAAGCGGTGAGCACCAGACCAAGTAAAGGCAAAGGGTCATATTTGTTACTAAACAAAACTCCATTCTTAGCAACAAGACCTTTGACGTCAAATTCCAGTAAGACATGGAGAAGGTCGCAGGGATCATCCCTGGGGAACGGCGTGAGTCAGAGTGACACGGAGCACGGACAGCAGGGAGTGACGGCCTCGCGAGAGGAGAGGAACATAGGAACAGATGGAGCGAGGGGTGGGGGGGGAGTGAAAGAAAAGAAGAGCCCAGAAATTAGATTAGTTTAAAAAGTGAAGTTGTAATGCAGCAGGCTTGATATCCTGCTCAGAGCAGTTTCCCGTGAGAACCTGATCAGGCCATCGCAGGCTCATTGGGATGGTCTAAACATATTTACCCCTTGTTGGAAGGTACAAATTAAATCACGCTCCTCCACAAAGAGGAGATGTTTTCCCCTTCTGTTCTGATGTCATGGTAGTGGGGTGGTATAGAGTGGGGGTCGGCCCTCTCTGGCCTGCATGCATTTATCTTAGAGGCAATTTATCTTCCAGTAACACCCCCCCCCCCCCCCCCCTCACACACACACACACACTTCTTGTTTTCTAGATCCCTCTATTCCTTTTTGCAAACACTGTTTCAAAGTCTTTGACAAACACTGACAATGAAATTCAAGAACAAGTCAAAGCTCCGTCCTGTTCTCACCACCAGCTCCATCATCATCCGTCTGTCCCTCTGTTTTCTCTCATCTTCCCTCCCTCCCCTGCACCCCCTTTCGGTTTTTATCCGATGTTATTTGAAAAGAGTACATTGTGTTGAACAATTGGACGTGCCCATCCTTTTGTTCCTCCCTTAACAATGCCATAGCAGGTTTCATTGGAGATCATTACAGTAATTGCCTCATAATTGCATCGACTTTAGCCTTGGCTGCAGCCCATTCTCTGAGTGCATACAGGCCCAGTCACAGACTCTGTGATGCACAGCAGTGTGTGACCTTAGACCGTGAAGTGGGTTGGTCGCTGTCACTTAGCCTTTGGCCAGCCTGGCATCACTACAGCATTCTTGCCCATGGAGAAAGAGGGGAAAAAAATAGCTCCCTCTTTTTGTCCCTGAGTACAACTTGTTTTATTTTCTCTTACATGCCACACTTCCCCTGTCATTTTATCTTTTAGCTCATTGCTCTTGCTCAGTTCTTCCTCACTTGCTGTGTTTCTATCTCATGTTGCTGGATCATAAATGTTTCCAGATAGGATTTTGAAGGACAGTACAGGGAGGCCTTCACCCTCCGCCCTCTCATCTTGTATTTATAGAAAGCAGCATCTGCTTCCAATGTTGCTGTTTTTTTATGAAGGGAGAGAAAGTGTTTGATGACTCAACCAAGCATTTAAATTAAGGTTCATACAGCATGCTTCAGGAGTTAGAAAGAAAGTTGAGTTCATTGTGTGTGTTTTCACAAATGCACGGTACAAAACACTTAAAGCAGCCTCATGCCCTTTCCCTGAGCGCTTATCAAGCCCTACCCTAACTCTCCCTCTGAGACAAGCTAAACCACTACTGTGACATGCAACAGAAAAAGAAGAAAAAAATCCTAGAGTCATGCAAACACACAATAACTCAATCCATTATTTACGAGTGAACTCATTCAGAAAGGAAGCATATGTAATCTACTCATCCATGCTGAGAAGATGCTGAGAGAGAGGAGGAGGAGTGGAAGTGAAGGAGAAGTGGGGTGTGTTCAGGGACAAGGCAGGCGGCCAGCTGAGAACGAATTTTGTTTCTGTTACTAACTCCCCAAAGAGAGGTGGGAACCAGTAAACAAACAGAGTGAGAAAGTGTTTCCTTCTTTAATGACAAAGGGAGAGGCTGAGAGAAAGCCAGGGATGGAGGGAAGCAAGGCTAGGAGCTGGCGCAGTGTGTCAGCTGTCAGCCTTTGTGTTTGATTCTGTGTGTGTGTGTGTGTGTGTGTGTGTGTGTGTGTGTGTGTGTGTGTGTGTGTGTGTGCGTGTGTGTGTGTGTGTGTGTGTGTGTGTGTGTGTGCATGCCCTCTGCCCTGTTTGTATGCAGGCCAGCAGTCTACACTACACAAAGGCACACAGGAGGCATACACGCAGATGGGTAAACAAAGCCATTGTTTGCTATTTTGTATTTTATTATTGGGAGAGATTAGTTGTTATTGATTATTCTCAGTCAGGGCCAAGAAGAGTGGTGGCAAGTTGTACATGTTCCCATCAGACCCCATATCTTCATGCACTCACTCACACACACGCATACAAACACACACACTCTTCCACAAGTCTCATTCCTCCACCATACCCCACTTCCATTGAGGCTGTCACGCCCTTGTCAGTTCCTGTCACAGTGTGTCTACCTGAAGTATGCAGATGAGGCCTTTGTGGTCCCCTGTCGCTGCCTGGATGCCCATTCTTTGGGGCTCAGGTCTATTATGGCCTGAGCCTGGGGCGGGTCTCCACACATACACAGAGCACTCCTGGGGTCATAGCCTTTCAACCTCAGGGGCTCGACTTCTGCCACCACAGCCTGACAAATCACCCCACGACACACACACAAAAAAAGCGCCAGGGCCCCAGTGTGAGTGGGGCCCAGTTCCAAACAACTCCTCAAGTCTCCGCTCTGTTACAAGCAATGCCAGTGAGCTACTATTGCTTTGCTCCCATTGGATTTGGACAAAGGGGAGGAAAGAAGATGAGGGGAAAGAGAGTCTGTAAAAAAAAAGAGAGAGAGAGAGAGCGAGAGAGAGAGAGAGAGTGAACCAACAGGGAGGGATGGGAAGAGAGAAAGAGACGGGAGGAAGAAAGAGACATTTGGGTTCTTTCATTTGGTGGACTATGATAAATGGCCTGGCCTTTAGCCGTTCTGTGCTCCCCCAGCACTCTCTCTGGGCCTCCCCTGACAAGAGGGTCTTTCAGGGAGAACGGACCCCACAAATATTGCTCTTTGTCCCAGACGAAGCTTAGTCAAGACCCCAATGCTCTGACTTTAATCAAGTAAAATCAGCAATGCAAGGGTCTTCTTTTATGTGTGAGAGTCAATCACTTTGTGTGTGTGTGCGTGTGTGTATCTGTGTGTGTGTGTTTGAGGTGCAACAGAGAATAGACAGGATGGGGAGAAGTCTGGGAGGACTGAAGAAAAGTCAGCACACTACATTACACTGGCACGTCTCCCCATTACTCCTTTAAAGACATTCAGAGCTTTGCCTTAGGGGAACGTGGGTAGATTTGGGGGAAGGATGAATTCAGATAGACCCTAAAGGCACATAACAAACTGAGTCAGCGATCAAAACTATTTCTGAAGTTCACCTCTAACAAGGCGAGGTCTTAGTGACAAAAAGTGAGGGGGGGTAAATCATTTTCCCATACTAAATGTTAAACGAACAAGTGCATGTCTGTTTCAAAGCCTTGTAGCTAGTTATTGAGCTCTTATTGTTCTGCAACCAGCAGTTATATTACAATTATATTTGTTAAGTTTACCGTGAATAATATTTGTGGCCAAAATAATATTTCTACTGTATCGGTGCATCTTACTAATCCTGCAAGAGCATTCGCAGAGTGTTACAATCAAATTAATGAACTGCAAAAGCTGATTAGCAAGGTTGACAAAAAACATCTGAAAAAAGGCAACAATGAACACCTTTAGTGTCATAGATGGAAGTTTACGGTGGATTAATTGTTTATGAAGTTAGCCCACTGGCAACGAGGGTGCACAGGGCAGAATTACACAGTTGATGAAATCAGTGATGGGGACTCGAACAGAGAAAGCCGGGCTGCAGTGAAGCTCTGCTACGAGTTTATTTTTGCAACAGTGGCACGATACTGTCGGATGGGTGTGTGACTGTGCCTGTAGGTGTGTGTATAAAAGATTGTGTAAGAAAAAGCATGTGAGGCAAATTGAGTGTTTTGGGGATTGTATGGAGTCGTGGGCGGAGAGTGTAGGTTATGGAGCTTTTTGCCTTTTGTCAACCCTTAACATTCATTTCTAAGCCCTTCTTTGCCTTTTACACTTCCTCTTCCATCAGTGTCACTCGCCTTGTGTCTTCTTTTTGCCTGTGGCCATTCTTGAGCACTGGATCAAGGTTTAAACTTAGATCACCTCCTTGGTTTTTGAATCAAAGCAGCATATACTGCATGCACTTCATACGTGTGCTTGGGTGCGTGTGGATTTCTGCATACATATAGACGAGTCCATATATGTGAATGTTCATGCACATATCTCCATTTGTGTGATGAGGGCAAACCTCAGTGCCACACAGTGCCACGGTGCCATAATCTCCGCCCTTGCCCAGTGGCCCAGATTTAATCCAGGCTTTGATCCACCCCCTAATCTGAGTTTACAGGCTCTGGGCTGAGGGTGGGTGCTCCACTCTGCCTGCCAGCTAGATTCTGCTTGCTTCTTTCCTTTCTCCCTTGTCTGTCTGCCTCCTTGCTGCCCCCCCACTGAGGAGCTGGCAATTGAAATCAGCTTTAGAGTTGCTTAATACAGAAGCGGGCAGAATTAGGCCCTTTAATGCCTGTCATGGTCGAAGATTATATCAATGGCTCTTTTTGTCACTGCCACATTGGTGTCAATGGAAAAGCGGCAAGACTGCCAGAACGAGACAAAGGATACATTTTTAGATTCACATGTAGTTTATCCAGTCTCTCGCTGCACACAAAACATACACTCACACATGCACACACTTATACATCTATAAGCATGTGCACGCACACACGCAACATACACATAATGTTCAGACAAATACAACCTCTAAACATATGTTGCTTGTTTGAGGTAAACTGTAGTTTCACCAGGGTATCGAGTGATGTACATCTTGTGATTGTAAAATCAGCTTCAGTGGCGACCTCTTTTGAAGTGGGGTGTGGTTTATTCGTTCAGGGTCAAACACATACGTAGTCTATATTGGAACCAAAAGCCAGAGCCTTGGCTGCGCTTTAATGCTACAGTGAGTTTGATTTACTGCCCATCTGCAACTGCACAAACACTCTTTGACTAAATGAATAAGAAGCAGGAGACTTACTGTCGTTAACCAATTTACCAGTTTGTGTAAACAAGCCCATGGGTGATTTGAACGGGGTCTTCCTAAAGTAACAGTTTACAACACAGGGCATTAAAAATAATTAGCCTTAACACAATAAATATGGAGGAATGTCAGAGCCGTAAGAGTTAGTGTAGAGTTAGAGTTAGCTGAGTTGGCTCAGTGTGCTGCTCTGTTTTGGCTGCTACCAACTGACATTAACTGAGGTGGCTGTGGCTTCTGTGGTAGAGCGGGTTGTTTACCAATCAGAAGGTCATTGGATCAATGCCCGGCTCCTCTAGTCTGGATGTAGACGTATCATTGAGCAAGATACTGAACTCTGAGCCCCTCCGATGCATCCATCAGAGTGTTTGTTTGTGTGAATGATAGATGAATGAGTGTGTCAGAGAAATTGGGAGAGTGAAATTTGCAGTAGAAACTGCTTTGAGTGCTCAGATGGAGTAGAAAGTACCGATACATTTAACTAAGATTGAGGAAAAACTCAACCTTACCAATGTAATTGGCTGTATGACACTGTTACATGAAATCTTATACTGTACATCTGAGTGAGGAAGCATATCGAAGTTGTTGGGTTAAGCAGTATATCAGCTGAGGAAATACACACAGGCCAGGACAGAGAGCACCAAAACACAACTATTTAATTAGTGAGCACAAGTGGGCAGAGAAAACGCTATTGGTTCATATAATGTTTCTTTTTATATATGTAAAAATGGTTATGGCTATGAATAGATACATGGTTAGGTAATACATTTTATTAGCCTAACTTAATGGTGTTAGCCTATAGCCTACAAAAAATATATTTAAAATGTTAAGGCCCGCTATGGTGCTGCCCTTTCTGTACACATACATACATATATACTGTAGCACTGTTGATCGCAGCAGAGTAAAGGTCATACTTTTTCACTTGACATGAAATTACTGCTCCGTGTTTTATTTTGGAAGTAGAGAGAATGGCCACAGCAGAGAAAGAAAAGCTGAGCGAGTTGGAAGACGACATTTGTAAACAAGTCAAGGTTTGTCACAGAAAATCTCTTCTGCATTTGTACAAACCAAAGTAAGTCCACTTCTCGGCAATGAGAACACAGCACAAGAGTGTACTGTATCTGTACTCTTACTTGTCATACTCATCATGTCAGTGCTTGCTTCCTTTTTTTTTCTCCCCGGTCCTCTGAATACAACGACATCCCACACATGTACATTTCAGTGTGGGACACAGACAGGTGCAGGAACATGCTGAATGATCCAACACACGAACACAACCCTAGAGAATGTGAGATGTCGTCCACAGTATCGTCATGAGTTATTTGTCTTGCTTATTGGCAGAGGTTGACCAATTAACACCCCAGTGCGAGGTCCAGATCACTGGCTCGCTGCACGGTGGCAAAGTGTGAAATGTGCCATAAATCTAGGGCATGGCACACAGCACATAAGGGTAGCAGAAGACTGGCACATGGTTCCTCTCACTTGGGTGAAGAGCAAAGCAGGGTTCACAGGGTCTGGAAAACTGATCCAATTAAATGCTGCCTCACGATATTCTTTGCCCTCTGCCGGAGGGCAAAGAATATCGTGAGAGCAGCTTTGTGTTCACATTATGAGCCCCACTGCGTGTTTTTGTGTGTAACAATATGATAAATCTAATTTCACAAGATCACAAACACCTTAAGGTAGTTTTGACCCTTAACGCCCTTCGGGCTTCAGATCAGAGTGCCATGATTCCTGAGCCTAGTTCTAGTTTGTTTCATGTGAGTGATGAGCCTTAGATCCGTGAATGGGTTCTCAGACAAGTGTCCTCAAACAATCACTTACTAGATAGCCGAGGGAGGTCAAGGGGTCACTGGTTCCTCTTGTTACTCCCTGATAAGAGATTCATTAGTTTAGGATTATCTACAGGTAGGTGCAGAATGGAGAGTTCAAAAGGTTAAAGAGAAGTGAAAGGTCACTCAGGGAAAATTTGGGCAGTCTTTTGTATTGTGATCCATTTGGTGCCATGTTGTTCTCTGTTTGTTTAGTGTTGATTTTTTTCCTTCTTTTTCTTTATCACGATCTTGCCACACATTGACTGAATTCTTGAAATAAAATAGTATTACCGAAGCCTCTTGCAGTTAGCATGGTCATCTACCAATTGACATCTCAGCTGCTCAACCTTGACTTAAACACAACCGATGTTTGACCTCCAAGTCAGTTTAAAAGCAGATGTATTTATTATTTTCTTCTTTTTTTTGGGTTGTATGGAAGCCCCAAACGCAATTTCATTGTTCTTGACAATGACAATAAATAAATAAATACTAAAATACTAATATCATTGTTTAATAAGCTGGGCATCCCCCCAACTTACATGGCAGTAAAAATAGGAGGCCCAGACTCTCTTCACTAAAACCTCTAAGCATCACATCATTGCCACTTAGTAATATGATGCTGAATGTGGATGTGTCACTGTGCCCAAAAGGATTCTGTAGGGTGTGAAGGTTGCCTATAATGCCAACGACACCTCATTCTAAGCCACGCCTCTAAACTTGCTGGACTTGTGGAGGTCTTTTGAGAGGGGTTGACCCAGGTCCCCACCTCTTCCTCCTCCTTTTCAGTGGAATAAGAATTTTGTCTAAATTACTTGGCATGGAAAGGATGTAAATTAACGCTGGGGGTTGTTGTGCTCAAATCCAGCCAAGGTCAGGGATCCAGCTGTCAGCTCATGTTTGGGACTAATCGTTTATGTGCCTGCACCACTCTCTGCTCGCTCCCTCATTCTTTCTGTGTCTGTCACACACCTCTCGCTTTAACTCAGTGCCCTACCTTTTACCACTCACTCTTTTTTTTCATCTGTCCAATTCATCTCTCATCCATTTCATCCTTCATATTTCACATCCTTAAACACAGTCCTTTTTAAAAGGAGAGCGATCAGCTCGTGGTGTCATTAGTCCTTTTGCACCACAGCTGAGATGAATTCATCAAGAAACAAATTTACATGTGTTTACATTTAATACGGTGATACTTTTTTGTGTGTTATCACGAAAGAGCATACATATCTTTACACTGAATCATTCTGCAAAATGTGAGATTAATTAAAGTTTAATTCCATCCTGGCTTTAGACTGGCATTACCATGGCCATGGCCATTGCCTTCTCACTGGTCTGTGCAAGCCATGCCCTGCCACTTAAAAAAGTGGCAGGTTGCAGAGTTCAAGTCCTTCAGAATGTGAATTGAAACAGCTGCCCCTAATCACTAGCACAAGCTGGGCTTAAGGGCCTCTCAGTTTCACCCCTCATCTGCCTGGAATTTTGAATTTCCTGAGGAGAGATCAAATGGCAGCCCGAGTCAGTGAGACCTTTGATATACGGACACCCATCTCGCGAGGGCCTTCTGCATCGGGATTTACGCTTGACAACACACTTGGTGTCACCTCCTCTCCCAGCGGAGGCTCTGAGACCCCTGGAAACATTGGGCCCCTTTGACAGCTCAGCAGAGCCTACTCCCAATCCTCCTGGAGTGACCAGCAGTTATTTATTAAATTTGTTGTGCCCACCATGGTATGGTTTCAGTAGGCCACTTAGTTTTGGATTGCACTCTGGATTTTTCAATTATGTGGTTCATTTCACCTGCTTGTGTTCCTTTACCCCCCAGAATCAAGGGCACCAGAGATCACATTTAATTATTTCAAAACAAGAAGTCTTAACTGGGCCCTGCAGATCTATAACATTGTGCTTCCTTATCTATTGTTTCATCGCTACTACTTCCAATAAGCAGTGTTTAGAGCGTTAAAAAAACGAAACTGAGAATCTCCTTCCTCTGTGTCCGATCACCCCATTACTCATGTCAATAAGGAAATTTGTCTCACTAACAGGAGGGTAAATAAAAGGGCAGAATATGGGATTTCCAGAATTCCCTGCTACTCGGGTCTCATATGGACCACATTAGTGAACACTTTGATTGACAGGTACTGTTATGTATAGCCAGAGGGAGAAGCAAAGACAGATAGCAGATGATTATATCCCAGGTAATAAGTGTGGGAGGTCCACAGCATGCTGTCTGGAATGGTTGTGGCCTATGGATTAGAGAAAGTTAGTGTCTTTATGTGTAACATGTTTGTGCATAGACTGCTTATCTAAGGAGATGCAATAAACATTTGCACAGCTGTACTTTTTTTTTTTTGTTCTGCTGGCTCATTTGCTCCAGCACATCCAAGTGAAAAAAAAAAGGATTTATACTAATACATTAGCATTAAAGGTGTCATCTTTAATATTTTTAGAACTACATATAGAAAGAAGTCTGTGAGGACTATGTGACCTTTGTAATGCATAGTGTTCTGTTTGATAGGGTTGAACAATACTATAAATGGCTGCTGTTTGTTTCTTTTGTTACTTTTTACACAAATTAGCTCACACAGAGTTGACTCTCTGTCAGGTGTCACTGTTCGTAGAAGAGGTGTAAACATCCAAGTGAAGAAGATGATAAAGAATCTAAAACGGGGTGGGGGCAGCTGTTAGTTTTAAGAGTGAGTTAGAGTGGGTCATCTGCCAGTCAGAAGGTCAGTGGTTGGACTACTGGCTCCTCCAACATACATGTCAAAGTGTCCTTCTTCAAGATACTGAAACAAGGTGACTCACATGCATCTGTCGGAGTGTGAATGTGTGAAGGTTAAAAGTGCTTGGTGTTTAAGCATATTAAAAAGCACTTGTATCAATATGTGTGAGGCTGAGGTTTGTAGTACGAAAGTGCTGTGAGTGCTCAGACTGAGTAGAAAAGCGTTATAGTACCGGCCTGTTTAAAAAAAGAAAAATCCACAAGAAAGAAACAGAACAGTTTGCTCATGTAGTAGATCTTGCAGACATATACGAGAGCGTTCTGTTTGCTCACATTCAACCAAAAGGAGAAAAAAATAATTGGATGACAGTTCGGTATTCAGCAAGATCAGCAATCAAAGAGCTCAAGCCAAAGAGCTTCTCCGGATGGAGACGTGGAATATTCTGACTGGCAGTCAGACCCTACAACAAAAAAAGAAATGAATGTCTTTAAAATATTAAACATGATCATTTTGTTTAACTATGTGTGTCTATCCAAAGCACTACATTTTATTGTTTAACGGTTCCTTCTATATTTACTGAAACCTACCCAAATTAAGTTTCAGACTTTGACATAGCTGGAGTATTCATTATTTTATATCAAACAAAAGCACACGGAGAACAAAAAACATTGTGATTGTCCAGTATATAATTATATACCCTTAATTATATAATTTTATACTTGAGGTTTCATGTGTGTGGAAGGGATCCTTACAAGAGCCTTTCTTTAACAGCACTCCATATTTCCACTTTGTAGCATTGCTACAGGAATATCAAGCATATCCAATGAACTTAAACTTGAGTTTTGTTGGAAGCCTGTACTTTTGCACCTCATAGATGCTCCTGTGTGTCCAATGTTTTAACATCACCTAACAAATGTATAGCATTTCAATCTGATGATATGACTAATGTTCTAATGGTGGTTGTCCATTATTTATTATAGGCTTTGGATTTCCACACCTTACTCACACAAATGGAATGTTAAATCATTTTTAACATATATTTAAGTAATTGTCTTGGTTACCTCTTTGTAGACAACATCTCAACAAGATGATAAAAAAATGATTTTTACACCTAGTAGGTTGTTACCCAAAAAATAATAAAGAACATGGAAATAAGCACAATTCCTCTGAACTTGTTGAAGTTGAAAAAGAGGATATAAAGAAATCCATTGGCTTGGTAACAAAAGCTTTTGTTGATTTGGTTCGTGGGAGCCAAATGTTGCTTTGGACAAAATGAAATTGACCTTTCACAATATCTTGAGTAGCACTGAGAGTTTTGTTCTTCAAGAGTTTCTGGTCATTAAAATAATTCATTACTAATAAACGGTAGAGGCTCCGCAATGAATCAGCAGGCTGTTTGTATTCTTCTAAAGAACATGGGTGTGGGGTTCAGTGAGAAAATATGTGTGTCGGTGTGTGTGTGTGGTGCTAAATTACTTCATAGTTAGATCCACAGGGACAACAGGAATCCTGAGACCCCACTGGACAATAAGAATATATTTTGTGTGGCACACTGGGAGTGTGTTTGTCTTGTCAGGGTGTGGTGGAAGAAATGTTAAGAGAAAACTAAGGAGAAGACCTTGTTATGTTTTGCCATCAGTGCCTTTTTTCAAAACTTTACTTTCCTTCAGCCTACTGATTTCATAAATCAGGGTAATAAAAAGGCCTCACTTTGAGACAAAACTGGGAGGGGGGGCACAGTGACCATTTTCTGACCCTGGAGTGTGGGAGCCCACCTGACCTTAATAGTAGGGTTCAAACGGTCAATTGCAGGTCACTGGCAGGGGGGTGTTGTGGTCTGGCTCCAAGAGTTTGACTAGGTGCCAGGAGCTGTAGATTGTAGAGCTTATGTACAGCATGTGTGAAGTCTAGAGGGGATATAGTCTTCAATCCTCAATTAATGTTTATAGTGAATGACCTTACTGGCAAACAGTGCTCTCTTTCCTCAGATTTCTCCATATAAACATCACCTGTCAGGGACATGCTCATAGCATCCAACTTTGCACACATCATGTCCACATCCACAGCCTGTCCCGACTCCTACTGTATGATTGTTTCTCTCTCTCCCTCCGTCTCATCCTCTTTCTTTTATCTCTGTTATCATCCTATCTTTCTTGCCATTCATCTGTCTCTCCTGTCTTAGCTACCAAGCTGGCTATCTATCCTTCTAATGAGCTCCATGGACTCCTCTAAAGAGTTGTCAAACACTCCTCACACAGCCATCACTTTTACTGGGCTGAAGCTAAGGCATAAACAGCAGCGCGCATGTGGGAACCTGCCGGGAAAAAAAGAACAAGGGAGTGAGTATAGATTAACAGACTTAGCACTAAAATATGTCTTTGATAAACAGGTTACAAGTGGGATCTCCATTGAGTTACGAGTGAGTAAATCCTGTGTTCTAAGCAGTCAAACCTTCAGTTAAATAATAATGTCCCTATCAAAACAAATCTAAAAAGCAATTAAAGTTGCTGCAGTTGTTATCTTTGCTAGCTGGTTTGCTAGGTAAAAAAAAGAGCCATTTTTGTTCAGCAGAGGTCTCTGTTTCCAGTTGATACAATCAAATTTGTACATAGAAGCTAAATCTAATTACATGTGGTCACACGAAATACGTTTAAGATACTGCTGGAATCTATTTGAGCTGTATCTAGAAACATTTTTTCTTTTTACTTCAAGAGTTCACTTTTTGTACTGGAATGGCAGAGACTGACAGATGTTAAGAATCATCAAACATGTGGCTTCCAGTCAGACAGAAAGACTTTTTAATTGTAAGCAGTGGATGAGAAACTATGGAGAGCTTTTACTTCCATCTCTCCCTAATTTCCACAACCTCATCCTTCTTGAGTCCAACATTTGAACATCACTCACAGTGTCTGTAGAAGGTGAGTGCCTAGTTCATCAGAAACACCTTCCCTGGCCCCAAACCTGACCCGTTCTCTCCTGGGGTCGAGATAACGGGCTGCAGGGCTAACACGCTGGATGAGAAATGGACCGGAGACAGTGTGTGTCTGTGTGTGCATGTGCCTGCTCAGCTGTATTTGGAATATATGTTTCAGCATGTGTAATGTGTATGACTACCCTGTCAGAGGGGACCAGTGGAGGTTACACAAACACAGAGGAGGGTTATTTATACTTCCACGAAATTATAGTGGTTTCTGTCAGATCTGGCCCACTCTAGCTTGATCTGGCTTGGTCTTGGTCTAGTCCTAACCTATTTCCAGCCCACACAGAGACAGTGATTCACAGAGAAGCAGAATTGTGCTAACATGGCTGTCAGTGACAACCCCAGTGGCTAAACTCTGTCAGTCTACAGCTCTGAGCCCACCTCCACAGATGGTCCAGCAGTACTTAAGAATTCACCCCCAGGGTTTTACTGCTCTGTTGTATGGAGGGCTGTGACTGCACAGGGAGCATGTGGTTTAGATATGGGAACAGCATCCTCCAAAAGCTCTCAAGGCCTGGCACAATAAGATGTCTCCACCCCCTGTGAAAGACAAGACAACTGGGCATGACCTCTTTTATGACAGGACAGCCTACCAGTTGAGGAAGATGAAGTTGGTGATATGTTCTAAACATTGCCTTTTGCATAACACAGCTAAATATTATCCATTTTAAGCTTCTAATTTTTTTAAAATACTTTAATTCACTCTCTTTTACCAGCTCTGGGTTGTATAACATGCTAATGTAACCTCGGTTTCCATGTACTTAGTAAGTCATCTAGTCAAACTGTCAGGCAAACAGCCAGCCAGGGGATGGTGATTTACTGCCCTGCATCCTGAGAAAGAAAACCTGCTGTTACCTCTCATTCAGACAGTCACACTTTCAGTATATAAATCCACAAATCAGCATTTACCCCACCCACACTTACTTATATTGATCTCCCGGCTAAAAAGCTGAAAAGTATTGCAGAGTATGTTAGGCCTTCAAAAAAGAGAGAAAGAGGCTGTTTGCATTAATATGTGTATAGGGAGTGGGTGTAATAACTCCCCGAGGCATCGCACCCTTCTTAGAAAACTGAACATATCCAGTGACAGTCTCATTTTGCTTTGTTTTACACTGGTGACTCAGAAGTAACAACGTTTGAGATGTACTAGTCCCTGAGGTCAAAGCACGCACTCACTGTGCATACATGTCATGCATGTGTGCATGACTTGTAGTAAGTGTAATAATGTATATTGGTGAAGAAAGCGATGAACTCCGTATGCGTCATAAGCAAACAAACAGGAAGGAAAGGAGGGAAACACCCCTAAATGTATCTGTCCTTGCAGGTCCCTTGCTCAAATTCCACTGATACAAATTTAATCAGACATAATCTGCTTATCAACCTCCTGGGGCACTGATCAGCCTAAAGTGCTTAATGGAATGCAGGAACCCATAAGATGCTGTCACTCGAGAGCATAAGGTGGGCTGTTACTGAGGTTTTTTAATACTATAATAACCAGACTGAGGCCAGATTTTCAGGGAGAACCAAAGGGTGTACCATTTATTCTCACTCCCTTGGCCCGACCTCTGTGCCTCTCTTCCACTCTCTTTTAATTTAAGAGAGGCCGAGCAAGCTAACATTTAGTTAGCTTGCTCAGAACTGATCTGGATTTGGATTGTAGTTTTGTATGCATAATGTTAGCAAGCTTACAGATAGCCAGCTAGCTGTTACTTTGAAACTTTAGTCGTTTTCTACTGTTGTCAGTGAGATGTTCAGTTTCCCAGGCAGAGCTTCCTCTGGAGTTTAGATAAATTACTTGTGCAAGTTTACCCACAGCATGTCCACTAATGCACCTCCATACCATGACTATTAGCTTTTGAACTCTGCATAGAGTAACAACCACAATGGACCACGTTCATGAAGGCCACATGAAGTTTGGAGGTCAGTAGTGATTGACTCTGCAGAAAGTTGGCGAACTCTGTGTGCTGTGCACCTCAGCATCCACTGACCCTGCTGTGTGATTTTACATGGCCTACCACTTTGTGGCTGAGTTGCTGTCATTCCCAATTACCTCCACATTGTAATACCACTGACAGTTGACTGTGGAATATTTAGTAACAAGGAAATTTGACGACTGGACTTATTCCACAGGTGGCACCCTATCACAGGACCCCGCTGGAATTCACTGAACTCCTGAGAGCGACCAGTTCTTTCACAAATGTTTACAGAAGCAGTCTGCGTGCCTAGGTGCTATTTTTTTCACTGTTTTCAAATACATTTAGAATTTAAATGATTTCCAAATCATTGCATTCATTCTTTTTTTCAATATAGCATTTCAGGATTTTGTAGCACCTATAAAAAAATATACAAGTCAGTCGTGTTGTTTGCTATGACTGGGAAGAGCGATAGAATCATCGACTTGCTTTTGTAATAGGGGTTAAGAGACATAACCCCAGTTAATGAGAGATGAAGACAAATTTGTTCACGGCAATAAATTTCATTCAAACAAAGCATTTCAGGGAGTATTGTGTGTGCAGTAAAAGGAGAAAAGAAAAACTGTGTGTGCTTTTTGTTCTGTCTCTATCTTATGCTCCTTAATGTATCTGACACCGTGTGATAAGGTGAGTATAATGTTAGATGAGTTCACGGGCCATGTCAGAGCACTTGTCACCTGTGCCATCTTGTGATCATAGATTATCAGATTAATGCTGATGCCTCACGTGGGCCGGTCTCAATTTAATTTGATTGAAGAGATCAGTGAGGTCGCTGCCAAGGTGCAAGTGCTCTGACCTCCACAATGTTTGATTCATTTACACACAATAAAACTGAATTGGCTTTGGCTGCTGCAATTTTTTATTTTCTTTTTTTAGTGCTCATACTTTCTTGTACCCCTGCAGCTCACTCTGTTTCTGTTGTTGCTTCGTCTTGTCCCACTGCATCCTCTGCCAATCTCTTTTGTACTCTCATTGACCTTTCATTCCCCTCATACATGTCTCCTCTCAAAGGACAGGCCCTTGCGTGGAAGTCCTTCTCATGTTCAATGTGATCAATACAAAGGGCAGAGACCCTGCACACAGAGTCTCCCACTGACTGAAAACGAAGGATTAAAGGCTGGAGTGACTGTGTGGTGGGTGCGAGTGTGTATCCATGCATGCTGCTTGCATACCTAAATCGCACGTGTCTCCATCTGAGACAATGTCATGTTGTTACACTTGCAAATAAATATTTTTGCAATCTTTGAGAGGTAGGCTAAGAAAGCTCAGAGTTTATAACCCCAGGCTGTGTCACGGCAAAAGGTCCCTGCAGGTCACACAAATGCACACACTCAGCCGCATACTTGCTGCCTTTTAACCTAAGGAGAGGAAAGGGAGGAGAGGGATTAAGAAAGATAGGCAGCACTAGCAGCTGGTTGGTCATTTAGAGAGTCCTATTATCCGGTTGGTGTGGTATTATTAGAAACTTGTACTCATGCGGCACCCTCTCCAAAATAGATGTTTATTTCCCAGACCCTGACTGTCTCTGATGGGTGAAGGTACAAATTGGGATGGCAAAGTGGTGAGAAAAAGGTCAACAGGTGCAGAGGTGATCAATCACATCCAAGAATGGAATGCAATTTTTTTTTTTTGTTGCTGTTGTTGATTGCAGGTTCAACTTATTCAAGATAAAAATTTGGAGCACGCCCACTTATTTAAAAAGATAAAACATATTATCAGTTGCACTCATTAGGAGCCTGTTCAAACTGAAAAACATACAGTATTTTTAGATAGTTAAATAGACTATAGTTTGATGTATTTGTAATAGAAAAAATACATATCTTCACTCATTAGATATGTATTTTCAATCTTTAGTGTAATTGGATTAGTTCACATACCTCCAATAAGGTATGTAAATTCACAAAGTGATGCTTTTTATTAATTTTCTTATGTTTAGCCTTACAAGCAGACACAAAGCTTTCAGTAGCCCTAGTTTCTCCAGAAGACTGCCTTGCATTTGCAGTCGAATGTTTCAGACATTATGAAATACTGTAATGATATAATTGTTCTCTACTCCCACCGCCTCTTCACAAGTTCTGTCTCCTCAGAGCTCATTAAAGGTTTGTGAATTGCCCCCCTCTCGCCTGCTGCCTGCCCTCTGTGGTTGTCACTAAGCAGGGGTCCAGCCCTCGCCACTGGGCTTATCACAGGTCAACATGCTGCAAGGACACACACACTTACACTTACACAGACCACAAGCTGGACACCTCTTAGCATAACTCCTCGGTGCTATAGCGCAGACCTTGCCACAGGGGGTCTGGTGTGTCATCGTCTGCATTTACAAACAGATAAACTACAAACACACTGAAACACTCACACCAGCAAACATTCTTTCCCTATCTCTCTACAACTCTCTCTCTCTCTCACACACACACGCACACACACACACGCACACACACATATTTCCCCTTTTGCTTGCCCTCTGTAACCCAACATACACACTCCCGACTCCCACCTCTCTTGTCACCTGACCAGACCAAGGTCAGCTGTCCAGACCTGCAGTTCTTGATGTAAAGGCTTTGACCCAACATGGCCACCTCTGTCTCTCCAGAGAGATTAGCACAAGGCTGGGACAGAGAAACCGAGCTCCATGTGGCTCCATGTTATCCCAGCCGCTCTCTATGTCTCTACTCTCACTTCTCATTCTGTCTCAGATAACTCCTCACGTCTGCAGACAGGGGACCAGGATGAGCTGCAAATTGAATATGTCTGGCAGGCAGATCTGTGAAGACTCGTGGGGGATGTTAGCGGGAGAAAGCAGAATGTAAGTGTCCACGTTGTGTCACTCAGGCAACATACATAAAAGAATATGTTAAGAAAGATAAGAGCGATTTATTACGGTGCTTGTGTTTCTGCCACTGTCATTTTTATTATTTCTTGCTCTTATTTATTTGTATTTATTTTTTTAACACTTGTTGCAAGATAGTGGAGCAAAGGACCAAGGTTGCGTCTCTCAGCAAGGAAATACAGCATCAAGTGACACCTCTGAGAAGGTGTTGGTTGTAATGCTGTTCTTGAGAAGCTTAAATGCTTCCATGTTGACTTTGTTTTCCTATCGCCCATCCCATTCCTTTGCTGATTCCCCCATCATTATTGCTTCTGTTGGATGGGCATGCCATGGCAGTCAAAAGGTTAAACAAAGTGCTGCAACTGTCAGGCTGAGTGAAACCAACTGGCGCTCAGCTATCAGAAGATAATCAAGGCTAATAGGTACATAATGGCTAACAGTGGGGCCGCACTCATTGGCAGATGCATCATGGGGGACAGAACGCAGACAGCGTGACCTCACATTCCCACCGCAGCTCTCACCGCTTCAGAGTCATAAGGCGGAAAGACCCAGACACCAGGAATTTTACCCCTCCTTTTACCCAGGATTACTCATAGAAGGCTTTGATTGTAATATGCTTGTAGTTTGCTTTTTGTCATTTTTTTTCCATTTCTCTTAAACTTTTTAATTTTTCATTTGACATTTTCATTTCAGCTTTAACTAATGGACCATGAAAGGAATTGCTATTGGGAATGATGTCACCACATTAGCCTGAAACAGGATTGTTCAGTATTAGTCGGTCCTGAGGAGATCTGTGTACAGGCTAGTGAGTTATAGTTCCTGTAGCATATGCTTTCACTTTTGCCTAAACCAACAAACAGAATGTTTGTGTAACTGATGGTCAAAGTGCCCAAGGTCCTGAAGGACACTTTGTTCTGAACATTGAAGATTTATGAGTCTCTGAAACAAAACAGACAAGAGCGATGTGGTGAGCCAGTAAGCTATGTTAATGTCAATAAGAGAAAAAAAACCCAGCTATCTGCTTTTCAACTACAAATTAAAAGCCACATCTAGGCACAGCATTTTGAACGCAGCCTAGATTTAGCAAATATAAATACCAATGAAGCCCTCCGAAACTCAGCATGCTGACCGCACATTCTCCATGAATACATTATAGTAAAACAACACTCACCAAGTGTGACACTTTGACCTACCCAGCAAAGAGTTAACATGCTCTAAATTGATGCAATTGAGCAGAAAGGGTCACAGGATCATGTGTTAACGAATGTACACATGCTTGGTTCTCAGCGCTCTGCGAAGCATCCAGCCAACACTTCCCTTCTGACAGCACTCAGTTGCCCCGGACTCCTCTCCAAAGACTCTCTCTGTAAATAAAGCCTGCTTTTGTTGAGGCCCAGTGCGTCAGAACCATCATCTCCAGAGGGCAAGAGGGATATATGTAGGGGTGGGTGGAGAGAGTCAGACACACGCACACACACACACACACACACACACACACACACACACACACACGCACACACACACAAGCACACACACAAGCACACAGAAGTGTTTAGGTGGGGGTGAAGGGCAGGGGAACTGACAGAGGTCTGGGTAATTGCAGCACAATGGAGATTGTGTTTGATCTCTGAGGTGTCCAGGCCTATTTAGTGGGGGTGAATGTGCCAGGCTGAGGAATGTTGTAGCTCTGAAAGACTGAGTTTATCAGGAGTTCAGCAAGTGAGAACAAGAAGGGAGGGAGGGAGGGCAGCAGTAGTTTGAGAGAGATAGAGACAGAAGAGAAAGGGACAGAGAGGTTAGCCAGGCTGTCTTTTCATTATTGGCTAATTATCTTAAAAGCCTCTTACAACGTCTTTGTACATACTGTTCACACATGTTGTATGTATTCTATCATGTGTCTCTCTCTGTATTTGAGCTGAAGTGAGAAAGGCCAGTCTGGTCTGTGGTGCAGTGCAGCAGCAGCCTCCTGATAGCAGGGCTAAACTGCTGGAGAGCAGAGAGTGCCCGCACAGAGCAGAAGGCTCTTTGAACTCTGTCTGTACTCTCTGCTGCAGAGCTTGAACTGGGTTAATCGCTATTAATATTTAACACGCTGCCAAAGTTCCAGCCCAGAAACTATATCAAAGCCAAGAGCTCCATCCAGCAGAGCTCTTTCAGTACTCTTCTGTAGCAAGCTGGCTGGTATAAACACACTGAAGCTGCCGACATGAGAGTTGATAAAGTTATTTAATTCTTTTTAAATAAAGGAGTGGATTCTTTGCATGAGTAATCCATTCTCCATTCAGCTTGATACCGTGTTTCAAAAAAAAGTTAGCTTTCCGATTATACGGAGGGAAATGTGAATTGAAATTTGGCTTAATAGCTGCTTTTTTCCTGCTTTGTAATTGTTATAAATAGGCATAACCACAAACATTTGTAAGCGTTAAGCAACAGGGATGTGACATGAGAACATTATGTTCATGTGTAGCATTCAAGAGTATTGACCAGGGTGAAAAATGAGCAGATAGGGAGCTTCACTTTGTAATCAAAAGCGCTGGGAGGACGGGGTCTGTTATAAAAACAACTGCAGGTCACCAAAGGGCTGCTGTTCTCTCGCTGCTACTCATCTCTCTGTCTGTCTGGACTGTCAGCTCAACAAACTGGATTATTTCATCAGAGTTCAAGCCTCTATTGCCTTTGCCACTGCAGTCTTTTTCACTCTCTTCCCTCCTCTTTACATCTATCTCTGTATCTCTCTGTGTCGGTTTCTCTCTTTCTATCTCCCTTCTTTCTTTCTCTCTGCTCCCAGCGCCAGGACCTCAAACAGCATGGTTAAATACCCAGGCCAATGTGTCGCTCTTCAAAGAGACTCAGGTAGTAGACGTGCTGGCAATAGGCCAAGATCAAAATGAAGAGTTATTGTAGAGCATTGTGGCTGCCTTCACTTGGACCTCAGTTAAACCATATTAAGGGGCCCCACCTGGGCCAAAACATTCCCACAAGGCAGCTGAAATATGGGCCCTAGGTCCCATTTCGCCCCCCTGAAAAACCCACTAATACCATGCAGGGACCCATTTTTATTTCACTTAATAAATCAGCCAAACAGACAAGGAAGTTCATTTGGCGTGGAAGTGCTTACTTATGTTAGCTTTAGTCCCTGTCGTAAAGTTCCTTCTCTTGGTACATCTGCCTGTTCAAATACAGCAAAAACAACAGAAAACTGAGAGCACGTCTAAATGGTCAGAATTAGCTTTGATTACTTAAGATTTGGAAAATGAGTGGCTGTTTGTTGCTACAAGTCCTGCTTGATAAAATATTAAAGCACAGCTGAAGGGGAGCTTTGTAGAAGACAAAAGCTGGAAGCAATTTGTGTAGCTACCAAATTAAAGTTATTCAGCACCAAGGGTAATTTAATTACCATTCTTTAAATGTTTGAATGACTTTGACCTTTGGAGTACTCTGAGGTCGTGCAGGTGTATTTACTTAAGCTAATTCAGAATCAGTAACATGAAATAAGATCCCAAATCAAACAGGCCTCCTCCCAGAATATCTGGTTACCAAGTACCAGCTCTTTCTGTTTGTAAATTAAATTAAATTAATATCTATCTGCCGTGTCATTAGGCCTGTTTTCACAAAACCTTGAAATCTCTCTTAGGCCCTATTTATATCCCAGAGCATGAGACAATGACTATGAAGAGAACAAGAAAGACATAAGCAGCAGATGAAAAAAGCTGACAGCGTATCCCAAGATGCACCTCTCTCCCAGCATAGCTCATGAATGGAAACAGGTGTGTGTGATTGTGCGGTGGGTCTTGAAGATTCGGGCCTATGTGGCATTTCTACTGCCTAGGTGATTTGGGTCAATGGAGCACATCTGGTACTAGTCACAACAGAGTGCACATGTCCACGGCCATCAGACACCCCACTAGGCAAGCAGAAAGAGAGAGAGCGAGAGAGAGAGAGGCAAGGGCAAAGAAACATCTGGGTTCTCTCTTTCCCTCTCGTACACACACACACACACAAATGGGCATGCATTTGGGATTCTGTGCTTTTTAAGGTTGCTTGGATTCCTCCAGGTGCATCTGGACTCGGATGGGGAAAGAAAGGGGGGGTTGAGAGTGAATTTGACTGACAGCCTTGAACCAGAATGTTCCCTGTATCGGGTGAGCAACTCTCCTATTGAGAGTTGCTCTTTTGTCTTTTGTTTCTTCTAAGGGCTCTTCCCCTAATTTGTTTTTGTTCCCTCATTTTCCTGTATTCAGTGGTGTTCTGTTGCTGTAATGTGGCTGTGGTGGGGAAAAAGTGTATTTATTGGGACGAACTAAAGCAGTCGGGGCAGCTTGTGTTTGTTAAACAAAAGAGTGTAGCTATTTTATCACACGTTGGACACCTATGAGTGATGCAGTAAAGGAAAGCAAGAGATATGCCAATGGACATGAATTACACATTTGCCTACACACAAGTATTCGTTTTGGCAAAACTATAAAACTCAAGTGGACTTGATATACTTTGGTAAAGATAGGGCAAAACTATATATGAGGCACTGTATTGAATTCTGATGCTGAGATTGTTCTGCACTGACGACTCTCTCAGACTCTCTTTCTCTCCCTCTCTCTTTCTAACCCACTTACCTCAGTTCACCCGCTGCCTTACCGCATGCTCGAGGAAACAATAATAAACATGATCGGCTCTTTACACAAAAGAAGGTGGGCCATTATCGGACAGGCATGGCAGGGGGCAAGTGTAACTGATTTCAAGTGTATCAGTCCAGGTACAGAAAGTGTGGTTGTGTTAACCTTAAGGTTTGAGGTTCTTTAATGTTTCACAAGTGTAGGGGAGCATTTCCTTGCTTCATTTGTAGCAGCAGCTAAGAAATCAACTGCAGAGTCCATTCTGTTGCCTACACAATCCAAAGAAGGAAGCAAGTCGATGTTTTTCTTACTACAAGCCTCATTCACCCATGCAAGCACGTTTTCTGTGCCTAAGTGCTTTTAACCTAGTTTTCACACGCACATCAGGGGCATGTTTGAGGACACTTCAACATGCAGACTGATGTGATAGTAGACAACATGCCCCACCTTATTTGTAGCCTTTTGATTGGCCAGTATGTCTTCACACTTAGGGTTATGTTGCCACATACTGACGGTGCAAAAAATTGTGCTTTGCGTTTTTATGTGAACAGTGATTTTTGTCAAAACTAACTTGGAAAAATCTCATCTTAAAAATGTAGCCTTAGTGACAGTCATTTGTAATCGAAACAGGTTTACAAGTGTGAGGAGTTAATGATCATTTATGGTGTTGAATTTGATATGATGGACACAGCGAGGCAGTGATGGACAGTGGAAGAGATAACAAAGGAGTGTTTTCAGGTGCCTATCTGCCCTTTTTTTGGTTTTTCATAACTTCCTGCCTTGCTGCTAGTGGTTGAAATCTAACAACAGCAAATGACCAGAGATTTTTAATCTGAATAACTACAACTGAATAAGTCAGAGTAAGAGTCATTACATCTAAGCAGAGGAGAAGACCAAAACCCAGTGCAGTCATTTTTAGTGCTCTAAATGTACTCTTATCTGCGCCAATTTAAATGGTCACTGACAGACATGCGTTAAACCACAATTTAAAACCTTCATCCCCCATTCCAGCCTTAATCCTATTTTTTTTTACAACTGGAACTCTTAAAGAAAATAAATAAATAAATGAGGATATAATTCCGTTAATGGCTTGCTTCTTTTTCTTGTCTATTTTCAGAAATCTAGCTGTTTCTAGGTTAGTGTGATCTAACTGCATGTGTGTGGTTGCTGTGTGTAGGGGGTAGCCTTGTGACCACAGTTGCATTGTTCATCCACAGCTATGGATTCTGGCCCAAAGAGAAAACCCACACACATTCAGTGAGCTATGATCCCACTTGGAGTCAAACCAAATAATTTTTCATACTTGTACAAGTGAGCCTGATTTGTTCTCTAATATGGCCACTTTTTTTTAATGTCCATCCATATCCAAATAGAGTACAAGTGCACAAACACTACCATAAAGAGCATGGTAACTACCACAATGAATAGCAAAACATGGAGTTGATTACATGTTTCTGCAGTAAGAAAGTCTGCAAAAAATGTTTTCACAGTTTTCAAACGTGCCCCCTTCACGATGCATATTCCAGCTACTTCTTGTTGTCCTCAGTCATCCAAGGGGATTGCATACAGTCACAGATGCTGCTGCTGCTGCTGTGAGCTGTTAATTTCTCAGGAAAGCCATTAGTGTTGTTTGTCTGTTCAGAGCAGTGCTGGGTTACTGGACCCCTTACTCCTAACAGTTGGCTCATATTGGCAGACAGTCAGGGCGCGTAACTATGAACAGGAAAATTACTTGCCCTCAATGGATTCCATTCAAATTACAGAACATGTTTTGCTTTTACTTTTTATGAAGTTTGCAATTATATTTGCCTTTAGAGACTTAATTTACTCATGTTACATTCTGCCATTCACATTCTTTTGCTTACTTTTTCCATCATTTGACCCTCTAAAGTGAGTATCAGATATACAGCAGCCAAGAAGGGCCCTGATTGCTTACTTTAAGGTGTTTCTGATATTCCTGTGTTGTGGTGTGCCTGCATCATCATCGTAATTGGTGGTCCAAGATTATTGAAACTGACTAATCATGCTGGTGTGAGGTCATTGGGAAAAAAGAAAAAAAAATACCCTTGTTTATATAAATCTCTCTTCTAGTACAAATGCTAAGCATTTCAAGAACTGTCTTTATAATTTTGGCAAAATTTAGGTTACTCTAGTAACCCTAGTCTGCTAGTCTTAATTTTAAAAGAGAATTAGCTAACTTCGTAACTAATGCTAACTAAATACTCCAATACCATCATTGGTCAGTTGTCGTGTTGACCCAGGACCAACATTATTCTGCAACATCAACACAAGCATATCAGATAAAGCTATTTTGACAAGGGCGTGATCAATAGCCTTTTACAACAGTCCTGCATTAGAACAGCTGGATTCTACAAAGAGTGATTTAAACTGTTTTACAGCAAAAAATAGGAAAATCCTGTAGCAATGAACTTGGAATTGGAAGTAGAAGCAAATGACAAAACAAGAAAATACATACATACAATTCTTTTTTCCCTTACATCTTCAGGAAAGTGGTGTAATATTGGTGCTGTCCAAATGCAACAGTTTCCTTAGTCTCTAGACACTTGAGACAAGCCTCAGAAGGAGTGGAGAGGTTCTCATTCAGTGTTCCCAATGAAATTCTGTTCTATGCTTTTGGGAAATATTTATACTGTAAAAGCTACTTTGGGCTGTTCTCTTGTTCATTAGGGGTCAGCACAGCAGGTTTCTCTGCATGTTTGAGTTGGCAGATTTTTATACAGATGCCCTTCCTGATACAACTCCCAAGGGATTTGTGACCCCTCCCAGAATCAAATTAGGCCACTTTTGCTTGTTAGGTAGATTTGCAAACCTCTACAATATGGGGCGCCCTGAAAATGCTTTTATTGTATATAACAATATATTATATCTTTTTGTGTGTAGCTTTGCTTGGTTTAAATTTTGATTCTGACACATTCACTTTGTCTAAGAAGATTGTGACTGTGGTATATTATCATTATACCACCTTGATCCTCTTATACTACTCAAAAGTAGATTTTTGCATCATTATAAAGTACTCCTATTACAAATAATGCCCTACCTTTATTTTCAGCTAGCTAAGAGAGTCTCAGAATAATTCAGCCTAATATTTAGTGCCTGGATATTTTGTCACACTTAAGCAAGACTGTAACAAGGTATTTAACTATCTTTAATCAAACCTTTGTGTGGGTTTGTGCATGTGATATGTGTGTCTCTGAAGATGTATGTTTCTTACTTCTTTTGATGTATTACCAGTGTACAGCCAGTGTCAGTGCCAGGATTAACCACTGGCATGGGCTGGTAGAAAAATGGCTTGCCGTGTTCATTGATGCTTAGCAATTTACTCTATACATCATTTTAAGAATGGAAGAAGCACAAACACACCAGATCGCTAAAGAGGAAACTGAAGTTGTATTCCTGTCTGAGACCACGTTTTAAGTTTTTCTTTACTTGCTGTTTCAGTTCAATTTAGTCATCAAACTACCCGATTAGGTTCAAGAATGAAAATCTACTTGTTTATGGAAAGATTATAGTTTATGTAACAAAGCATCTTAGTTTCCAGTTGTCCACCTTCTCTCCCTGCAGTTGAACTGAAGGAAGGTTACCAGACTCCTCTGGCATGTTTACTGACCTTGTGCAAAATGGTTTTGGCTGAAAGGACCTCACTGTGAACTTTTGAACTCCTCCCATGAAAACAGCAATGCTGCTATAATGCTGTTCAATGTTACCTTTAAGCCCTCAGTAAGTGGGATTTAGAAAATAATGCCCTTATGCAGGCTGTTTACCCAAGATCCCTGCCATACCAGCCACTCTCTTGCCGCCATACCAGCCACTCTCTTGCCGCCTCATCCCCCTCCTGCCTCAAATCACATTTAATAGGGCTAGTTTGATCCCACGCCAGCATAAGCATACACTTGCTTTGACCTTGGTTGAATTTAATGTGGGTTAAAGAAGTTTTCACATTGGCAATGCACACATTAATAGTTTGTCTGGCAGATTTGGTAAATTGAAAGAGATGGAAGTGGAGTCAAAGCGTTCGATTAATTGGGTCTGCATCCCACCCTCATTCCCTCCACTGCTTGCACAGTACTCCTCCTACTCTTACCATCCTATCCAGGTTAACCTTGGGGTATTTTACGACGTTCTGGTTAGGCCAGGACTTGTGTTTTTTGTGTGAGTATGACTGTGTGTGTGTGTGTGTGTGTGTGTGTGTGTGTGTGTGTGTGTGTGTGTACTTCTACATTTACGTGCCATGCCTGTGTGGGAAAAAAAAGACTGAGGGGGAAAAAACAAATGAAGTGGGAGGTGGATGCGAGGTGAATGAACGTTGGTGGAATGAGGAGGCGTAAAGAAAGTGTGAAGTAACTAAAAGTGCACTAAATCAATAAAAGTTTCCGAAGTTAGAGTGATCTGCACAAAGTTTATATCTGTGAGAAATATGGAAAAGAGCAGAGAGATCATTAAACTACTCATAGTATGTTCTCCTTGGGTAAGAAATGAGTTGATTTTTGCATGTGTTGTTTTAAATTTAGACTTTTTTTTTTTTTTTTGCCATTTTTCCACCCTGTCATTTCTTTAAGTATTCTTTTGTTCCACATTTTACTGGATTTTGTTGGATTAGCACTACTCATAGCCTATTAAACATTTTCCAGATATGGCAATGCCAGCCTCTATACAGTTATTCTTTGTAAGTGTCTTTGCAGGCACCAGACTGTAATATATGTGATAATTGCATGGGATGTAGCATCATGGTGTGAGCCAAACAAGTCTAGTAATCCACTGTAATTGGTTGGATTTTTGCAATGACTCAACCTCTCTGTCTGCTTGCCTCTGCGCCTTTGATAATCCAATATACTGTTCTTTAATCTTTACCCTCTGTGTTGCGCAAATTAATTAAATATTGACAAGGAATCCTGCAAAACCACAGAAAAACAGAATGTCACAGCTAAACCTGATTACATCCATGACAGAGGTAAGAGAGACAGAGAGAGATGCATTATCTATATCAGGCACTATGAATGATTAAAGACCACGGACAATGGTTGAATCCTGGAAACAGATGAACACAAAGTGTGCAGGCTGAATACTGTATCAGGCTAGGCTACTTTCATACACCATCAGTTTGCGGCTACTTGTCAGACTTTTCCCCCAACATGAAAGAGATAAGAATTGTTTTCTAGGTGTTTTTTTTCTCCAGAGAATCTCAAAAACACAGGGAAATGCAATATGGTGTAGAGAATGATTTGAGGAATCCATACGAGCTGCTGCTGTTTCTTTGCCTATGGTAACCTTATTCTGACCATCATCCTTCCCTACACAAGGGTAACTGACCAGTCTGATAGATAACCGTACACTACGCGCTGGAAAAGAGCCAAAAGTATTCTGGGTTTGTGTGAGCTCAAGCATTCACATGCTCGTGTCTGCCTTGGATTGTGCTTATGCCCTTCCATTTGTGACCGTCAACAGACACAGTGATGATGGAGTTGATTTTATTAGGGATGAGATTAGGTTCATGTTGCAGTATGCTTGCTGTGGTCTTATTATTCTGATCTGTTTGCTGGAGTTTTCTCCTGCTTAGAGACAGCTGGATCTGTAACATGATCCAGACCATCAACTCGCCTCTTACTTTTTTGCAGCCAAGTCAAACCCCAGGCCAAGTACTATAATAGATTTATATTTACTAAACACATGCACAGAAAAATACATTTTCCCCCTTACCTACAGTAAGTGTATGCAGCAACATAGACTAAAGTTTAACTATCCAAACCACACAGGATAGGCTGCACGTTGGGGAGCCAAAGAAACAATGTTTTCTTTTTTCATTTTGTTTTTTGCAAAACGCTAAAGAAAGAAAGGAAGGCATAACTGAAAATGAGTGTTGAGTGTTAGGAAAAGCCCTCTGGCTGGAAAAGGTAGGAGAGCTGTGAGTGGTGAGGAAAGAGGAGGCAGATTCTCACTACCATCATGTGGCTGAAGCAAATCCCCTCTCTGCTCTCCTCTTCTGTCCTCCTCTGTGCGAGGAGCGCTTTTGGCCTGGGGCACATGTTCAGATACGGGGGATAGTGATTGGTTTGCTGCCAACAGTGGCAAAGGTCAAGCTGCTCTGTGCTCTTTGTTGTTGTTTCCTCAGAGTCACTGTTGTATTGTGTTCTGCAGTGCAATCTCATGTTTCATTATTACAGTTGGAGGTTGGAGCAGTGATGTAAGTTGCATTGGTAGAGTGCTGTTTATTCTCATTATTGAGCTTATGTGTAGTTCCTTTGTCCAATTTCTTGATTCTAAATTGTTTACCGTCTCATTCGTAGTCTGAAGTTATTTGAATTGTATTTTAATACTTATATTCAGAAATAACCAATTTCACAAAGCCTTACAGGCAGGTGTATTCAGATAAAGGCATTATCAGTTTTCTGCCAAGAAGAGCAAACCATGGCTTTGCTGATTAAAAATTAGGGGAACTAATTAGTCTTCAGGATAGTCCCAAGTGAAACAAAGAACAGTAAAAAGATATTATTAGGCATATCATCAATTATTAACTTTATGGAAAGAGAAGACAAAGGGAAAAAATGCTTTCGTCAGAGAAAGAAGAAACGTTCATCTCAATGGATCACAAGCACAAAAGCGTTCAGTAACTTGACCTAATTCAGTCCTTGGTGTCATTCAACTAAAATATTCAAGTTGTTATGCCAGATAAGTTAGTTTGCTTTGCATTTAATTGTGTGAATTAATTAATTAGTTGCAGGAGTGATAATATCTGATCTAATTTTCTAAAGCAAAGTTAGCTTTTCGGTGTGTTTGAGCCTCTGTCCACTCTCTATATAACTACAGTTACGTGTCATAGCCTGACTAGCAGTAGAGAAACAAGAACGACGATCAAATAACGTAATCTTACGCATAAATGGGCCACAAAACTAATTTTCTCATTGCCGCATATGAGACCACCATATGCCCTATTCCAATTTCTATGCTCTTCACAGCTGGTGTTTGGAAACTTTAAGCAAAAGAAGTAATGCATCTTATATATTGTACAGGGTGCAATCTCATAAAATATGATATGTTAAGTATTATGTTAAAAGAAGAAGGAAGGAGGGTGTTAACTGTTTCAGAGGTTCAGAGAGGTTAATGCACGTGAGTGTTCCCAAGGCAAACAACGTTAAGTGATGTGTATCATTTAATAAAGAACTTGTTGATTATAGCAACAGTGTATAATTCAAGTTAATGTAATTGCTTACTGGTGTTTTTGTACTGACCCAGTCAATACTGACCCTTTGAGAGAGCTTTTCACATTTATGTATTCCCCATCTCATTTTTTCACATCCCACCAGGTTACATCTGAGTTGTGAACTTTAATCTTATCACAGTTTGGTTTGACGCTCCATGGACTTTCTGCCTTTTCCGTCAACAGAACTATTGCCATGTAAAATAAATGAAGTGTTGGCTCGACAGTGTTAAGTTGGTTGTCTCTCCCGAACTTTATGTGAATTGTTTTGCTCTGTGGCACTGTTTGTGTTTAGCAGTCTGCAGTGTGTATGCCTTCAGACATGTTATTTTAACCCCTGAGGTGTGGCTTTCATCCCTTGCCCTCTTTCTTCTGAGAGGTGAACCAAGCGCTCTTAAGACTGATGTGTGTCAACAGTATAGGCAGAGAGAGCACAGCCTGCAGGACCCCATTTTCTATCATGATTTCCACAACACAGCTGTTTGTGGGAGCCACACATGTGTCGTATTCATTGGGTGTGAAATGTTGCCTAAAATAAGGGTGAATACGATTGCTGGTGAATTCTCTAAAATTCAAATCAAAGTAATTATTATTGTATTCGACTCGACAGTCAAATGAGCATTAAATAAAATTTTGTCATTGAATGAAATGCTCTTAAAGCTGTCCAGAAGCACACTTCTTTGAAGAAAAATTTCATAGCTCTTTGGTTCATATTCATCCAGATATTTTGTCTGCTCAGCTGAAATTACATTTTCCTAAAATTCCTAATTTTTCTGTGCCACCCAGTTATATTTTCCACTATAACTAAATCTCTCCCCGCCTTCCATCTCATTCTGTTATTCCCTTCCCATCCTCCCTGTTTTCCATACTGGCCTTTTTGGGTTTCTTAGCCCAGCCGTTTTTCTTCATAGAGCCTGGAAAGGCGCTTGAGCAGTGAATAATTCTGAACATGATAAATCCCACCTTAAATCCAGCCATGAGACTCCAACAGGGTTCCACATGTAATTCTAAGCCCTATTATAGGCCACTAATGCCGGTAGAGGATGGCGAATCACGGCACAGCCTGCAGCCATGTAAGAATTAGAAATAAATATGCATTGGTACCAGATAAATATAGCAAGCGGCAAATCTGCCACGAGACTGCGTGTATGTGTGTGTGTGTGCATGAGAGAGACACCACAATTTGCAGGCGATGAGAAGAATTCGCAACAGCTCCCTGGGTAATTGATGGATTAAATTCAGTGGTTAAAGAGTTAGACTTAATGTGCACCATAATTTAGCAAAGGGAAAGCTCTTTTTTTTATCCAAACTTAAAGAAATGTAACAGTCATCTCTGAACACCTCATTTCAGGGTTTGTAGTAGGTGTCTCAAGGCAGTTAAGGTCCCTATCAATGACAGCTATCCATCTGTTTATCGACTCTGGAATTACTAAATGACTAGTGTAAGCTAGCCAGGCTAGAGCTCTATAGTGCTCGGTAGGATTTTATTTTTTCACATGCCACCCTTTGAAGTCATAAATATAAGTCTAATATTATTTTACTGAGCCCCAACCAGACAAAGTCTTTATGCCTATTTCCTAGAGCTGTACTAACCAGTTAGAGCTGTAGTCCAGGAGCTGATCTCCTCCCATTCCAAGGCAAATCGCACCGTTACCAAGTGTAGTCCCCCTTTTTTTAAGTCTTCTTATAAAGCAGCTAGCCATCCAATTAGAATGCAGGATTAAGTAACCCAATTCATGATGCTTTCCATTGTCTGCCTGGGGACAGACACAATATTGAGTTAAAAAATTTGTACCTCATATTTTGGAGTTGTAAATTGTTCGAAAAAATCTAAAAAGGGCTTTACAAGACATCGGCTTACCCAGCAGAGCTAAGACAAATTGTCAGTATACCATAAACTCATGTATATGCAGCACAACAAATAATGTAATCACTAGCATTCATTGTTATACTAAAAAAATTGCATCCTGTTTATATTTGTATTCCTAGTTTTGACATATCAATTCATAGCTGTTTATATTAGACCATTTGGTAGGTGATTCAAGCTAGAGATGCAATGTGATGTGCCAGTGTGTCATCAGCAGTCACAGACTGTAGCGCACAAAGTTTGATGGCATTGTCATGTTTAAATGTTGGGATGCCTTTATTGACTGGAGTGGAATAAAAGTGTTTTATCCCAAGCCACAGTAAAATATTAGAGAAAAATATTCATGTTTTAAACCACTTATTTAATTCAGGGTCATCTGGGGGAGTGGGGGACCTGGAGCATATCCCAGCTGTCATAGGGTGAAAAGTGGGGTAGACCCTGGACAGGTCACAAGTCTGTCAAGGGACTAACACAGAGAGACAGACAACCATCCACATTCACATACAAACAGCGAAGGCCAAACATGCACAGAGAGAACATTTTTGTTATGTTTTGAGCTAATATCTCAAATTAAAATATGATGATGATCTCTTTATTTTAAAAAAAGAGCATTTTCGGATTTAATACAAAAAAAATGTTTAAAGATCAAAAAGTGAAACCAGATATTACTGATAGCGATCACTTTCACATCAGGAATCACTGCACCTCCCTTTAGTCTTATCACTTGTTGCAGTTAACCTGTGGATGCTTATTACTTCCCCTCTGAATACCAAGGCCACCATAGCAGTTACTTTTTAATTAAGTATTTTGCTATATTAGAGACTTCTGTCTAAACTTCAAACATCTTATTAGAATTTTTCCCTACTGTGCTGTGAGACAAAGAATGAATGCCGCAGTGATTTTTTTTTCACCATTTATGTGGAGGCATATACTAGTTTTTGTTCTCCTACGCTGGAGTGTTGCTCTATGACATGGTATTTGAAAAACCCCAGTTTTGTTGACTTATTAATTGCTTGTGTCTTCTAACTGTGCACTGTGGAGATGACACGGCATGCTGTGATATTCTCTTTAGATAGTTATAGTAGTTGCAGTGGGGGGTTGGATGTGGGTGGAGGGGTTCTTCTTCCTTCCTTCTCTCTCTCTCGCTGTCTTCCATCGCACTTCTCCCTCAGCTCATCAGTTCATCAGGCTTCTCCATGGAACACTTAGCCCTGAGCAAAAGCCGTGGGTGGGGGTCTGTAACTTTTGATGAATGAATACATCTCTGACTCACTCCTCTTTTATCTGACTGTTTAATCTTGACTCTCTCTCTCTCCTTCTCCATTTCTTTCTCCATCTCTCATTTGCTCCGTCTCTGAACCTCTTCTTCTTCTCCTTTCTGGCCTCTGCTCCTCACTCAAGACAGTGGTTGCTGATTTAATTGGATTGTGCTGAACTCTAGCTCTCTGTTGCATCTCTTATGATCATCGAGGAGACTCTTTGACTTGGGCTTCCTCTGAAGTTCAGCCTTGTAACACTGTATGAACTTTGCTTTCTGTGAGTGCAATGTCTCAGGTTTTTCCAGGTGCACTGTGTAGATGAGCTTATCAATTAGCTTTAAACATATTTTTTTAATAGATCAGAAAGTAGGTTAGAGTGTAGGCAGTCCTGAACATAAAACCAGGGCAACTGATATTAAAGTGTTTACAACAGGTTGAGAGGCTGCAAGGCCAACTGAGAGTTAGTCATCCAGAGACAAACAGGCTATGTCATGAAGCCTTTTCCCACACAGGGCTCACATCCTTGGGCTTGCCCTGTTGCCTCTCTCCTCTCTTCTCCCCTCCCCTCTGCTCTCCTTTCCCCAAAATCCCTGAGCTCGATTGAGGGAGATGATTAAGACATCAAAAGCAGTGCCTCACTGTAGATCAAAACTCAGGGCTGACGGGCGGGAGCCTGATCCCACATAGACTTCCGGTGCATCCCCACAGCCGGAGATTTGCCATTCCCAGCAGCTCTCCTGCTTCACTCCATTAGTATCTTCATGCCAATCGGAGGCTCCCTGGGGTTTAACATGTAGCCAAGGATGAGTCAGGGCTGTGCAATCAACCCCGTCCATGAACAGGCAGGTGCTTGAATGGGGAGACACAGCAGTGTGTGTGTTTGGGCATCTGTATAACTGTGTTTGTGTGTCCATATGTTTATCATAGCTCAAGGCCCTTATTCACCCCCACTGTTTTATCATCCCCAACACTGAACAGCAGCAGCCCATCACACTGCCTCTATCCCTTTTCTTTCACTCTCGCTCTCTCCCTCGAGGTGCTTTACTTCATGTGATTCCACGCTCCAGCTTTAGCTCAACTTTGCCACTTGGCAGTCTTGGTAGATTTTTTTTTTCTTTCCCCCCCTTCTTGTTTCTCGTTTTTCTCCTGCTGTTAATGTGGTGATAAAGACAACAGAAAATACATACAGGATCATGAGAAGAGACTTTTCACTGCTGGTAAAATGAAGTGCTCATGTTCCATCTCAGCAACGTCAGTGGAAAAGGGTGAAACCATTCAGAAATGGTGAGGACAAATTGCGGAGGAAAAAAAAATTAATAAACATCATTTCCATCCAGGCATAGAAATAATAGGAGGAAATAATTGGAGTCTTTCTATCCAATGGGGGTTTAATAATAATAGTCTAAGTACAAATAAGGAGGTTTATGAAATGAGTTGGTATTTGTTTTTAGCAACGCAGAGATAAAACTGGGGTGAGAACAGAGTGTGCAAATAGTGTTATTATTCCCTTGTAACCTGGCTATTCTAGTAAATTCTTTTCCATGTTCACTGTAATTTGGTGCTGATGTCATGGTAAGTATGCTTCTTGTACAGCCATTAATGCTGGTGGAAAAACACCCGATCCTATGAATAGTCTTTATATCCTTGAGAAATAGAAAAATGTGCATCAACAATCACGCAGTGGCAATCACGGTACCGACTCAAGCAGGCAAATTTACAAGCGACAACATCTGATCGCCGTTGATTAGCCTCCACTTACCAGCTCATTGAAGCTTGTGCCACTCTTCACATTGGCAGCGGAGTTACAGTCATCTGAGCAGACATTTGGTCATACAGTTTTAGCCAGTCAACCAGTGAGTCGGGCCCTGGGGCTAAGCTCATTAAGGCAGGAGAGTCCCCTACTATCCTCCCCTCCCGCTCTGCACCTAAGGGCCAGCCCCCTCCCTGTCAAATCCCTGCCTTTAATTGAGTTCTCACTTCTCTTTATTTTACTGTCAGCATTATTCCTCTCTCATTGTTATCCCCCTCTCCATCCCCTTTCTTGAGCCCATCTCCTCCCTTTCCTTTACTGCTACCGCCACCAACACTCTTTTTTTGGGGGGTATTTCAGAGAGTAAGCACTTTCTCCATATTAAGATGTGAAATTCATTTTGACACTGGGCTGAAAATAGAGTGGAACCGGCAGTATGGCCCTATCTGTTTCTCTCTCACTCAGTCTCTCTTTCTCTCTTCTCCACTCCATACTATGTTTCTTTTTTCTTCTTCCCCCATCTTCAATCCATGAATCCGCACTCCCACCTCACTTTCTTAAATCACCTAGAGAGTATCCTGCATGGTAAGGACCTGTTTGCCCCAATTATATTTTCATAAGGATGGCATTGAAGAAAGGAAATAATTCCTTACACCTCTTTCTCAGGATTTGTGCCTGCTAAGAAGATAGATTATGGAAGAATAATAGCAAAAGAGTGTAAAAGGTGTAAAGTAGAAGATGGAATCCGTAATGTCAGCAGTGTACAACCTATTTATGCACTTTCAAAGTCAGTTGTTTCAGTGAGTCAGCTGGTAATGTTGCAAAACTATGTACTAGCAGATACAGGAGACACGGTAAATATGTGGATTGCATTAAAACGATTGTATGATTACCATATACCTGACCCAGCAAAGTATCCACTTAAAGTGTAATAGAGCTAGCAGAGACATGGAGATGATTAGACTCCCTGTTACAACTGGCCACTAGCCCAGAGCTAATTCACATAGTTGAATAACTGTGTGACTGCACGGCTGGATCGCCTAGACTGCCACTCTCTCCTCGAGATGATATGATGCAACCGGATAAAGAGCAGAATGTGGCTGTATAAATACGCATAAATGCACTTGAGCCAAGCAGTGGCGTTTCTTACATGATTTTTCATCATGGCTAAATGTTTGCTTTCCCCGCAGGGACAGTAGCGCAGGGGATCATGACTATAACCGCGTTACCGAGGTGGATTTAAGCCTTAAGGCACGTTGTAGCCCCAAAATCACCTCTCACTCTCGCCGATATACAGTGAATGGACAAGCTTACATATATAGGCATCCACTGTGTGGTGCACACAAGTTCAAGAATAAACATATGTTTGAAAACACTTAAAGGATCTAGAGTCCCTATTCTACATATTTTATTACATTTACATTCACAAAGTCTTGAGCCACTTCTCATTTTGGTCTTGAGCAGTAGTTCTCCATGCTTACTGAAGGTCTTAATGAAATTTTTCTTTGGACATATTGGCTTGAGTCCAGTCCTTGAACCAGCATATTTTTAAGGAATCTGTTTTTGTTAGTTTATTTATTTGTCTGTTTCCCAAAAGGTTGATTCTGTTCATCTGGATGTAGCGTTTTCAGTCGGAGAAATATTTCGTCACTCATTCAAGTGACTCAAGACTGAAGAAGTCACTTGGATGAGTGACAAAACGTGACGAAACGTTCCTCCCACTGAAAATACTACGTCCAGATGAACAGAATCAACCTTTACGGATTTACTTACCAGAATGACTGAGCATGCATCAAGTTATTTGTCTGTTTATTTGTTAAGCCACTTATCTATGATTATGTTGAGCCACTGATCTATGAATGATTTGAGCATAAAAAGGGAACTAACTCTAGGGATGAACCAATTGTGTGTCTACACATAACAGACAACGTCACAAAATAGCAATCAAGATTTTATCCTTAGGCATTTTGTAATTAACAGCCTGTCACAAAAACACATGATTTGTTCCTATTTGTTAAACTGAATCCTTCTCACACACACATTGTCATACATAGAAAGCCTCCTGACTTGTAGCGCCACAAGCCAATTCCTCCAATTTAATTTGTAATCTAATAAATCTAAAAAAGCAATCAGCGACAGCCAATGGCTATTCAACTTAAACCCTTTGCCCTGCCTGACTAGACGGAGATAATTGTCCCTTAATGTGGTCAAGAGGGCAGAGGGGAGAGAGACTGAGAAGAGCAGAGGGCTAGCGCCCATCTTCTTACTTAAAATAGCCCCTAAATGTGCAAGGCTCCAATTATAAGGCCTTCCAAGTTGCAGGGAGGTGGCCAAGGGCTGTTTATATTTGCCAGTGATATTTGGAATGAGGGAACGGAGAGAGTTAGGAAAGGGAGAGGAAACCATGGAGGGAGGGGAAGAGAAAATAAATTACCAAGATGGTCCAGGAAGTGTGAGGCAGGTAATTGCAGTTGACAGTCCAGTCTGCCACATAGTTAATTTGAGCTTGAGCCCAGGTCCCTTCCACTATAGCACACCATACTTATACATAGCACAATCTGTCTGCATAGGTACATGCCCAGACACCATCTCTGTCTCGCTCTCTCTCTTTCTGTCTCTGGCAGTAGAATTATGTCGTCAGCAAGATATGAGTAGCCATGTCTCTTCCAGTCGGTGCACACTCCATGTCCTTATTTTCCCTATAGTTTAATTTTCCACTGAGAAATATTGAATTTTGAGAAGGGTGATAGTGTACCTGTCAGTGATATGGCGTCATCTCTAACTCCCTCTGACAGGTGGACCATTATATCTGCAAGGGAAAATAATCCCTCTCTACTTTAAGAACAGCAAATTTCAACCCTTTGGTTGGGGAAGAGCAGCAAAAGAAGTCCTCTTACCTAAATCTGCTCTGATCGGTTAATGAAAGACATTATTTAGAAAGCTGATTGCTTTTTCAAAGTGAACAATCAGTATGTGTGTTTACCTTCAGTTATTTGAGACTCTATTGTGGTGAACCTGACTGTGGGTATACTCGGATAGAAATGCACGTAGTGAAAATGTGCAAGTTTTCTTTAAGTGCATGGTGATTTTAATCTACTTAAATGAGTTGTAAAATATATCATAACATAACAAATGTGCCATTTTTGTATGGTCTAATCTAATTCTGACTAAAGTTCAAACTCTGTAATCGCAAATTCTTCCAGGTACAAACCTGCCTAATCTAATCTAATCTAGGTTAATAAAACTGAACCTATAATCTAAAAACTCAGATTTATAGTTCACTCACATTACTGTAAAAATAGGATGACAACCCTGTTGTGACTAGGAAAGAATCAGTGGTTGTCCAGTGATTGAATTTAAGTGACTTCAGTGACTGACTGAAAGTAGTGAAACACTCCAATTCTGGGCTAGCACTTTCACGAGACAGTTGCACTGGTCACCTGGTGGGAGGCAACCTATCTCCAAACAGTTACAGTCTAACTCAGACAGATTTGCAAATAATTGCGGTCATATTTGTAAACAGACAGATTGCTATCACTCTGAGTTAGTCTGTGCCAGTTAGCGAACCTTGCAACAGTGAGCAAGTTTGCCAAGGGCCTTTGTCATTTTGCGGTCACCCTCCTGCAACAACTATGTCACTTTTTCTGTAGGAATTTTTGAATTTCTTTTTCAAATCAGTGAGGTTCTGTCTGGACTCCCAATGCAAACAGTGAAAGTGTGTATAGAAAACAACAGATTTGAATCAGACAGCAACAGATTTGCAGCTTTCACCAGTTTATTACGAATAATTGCTGTATTATCAAAATAGATTGCATGCAGTTGCCAGCCTGATCCCATTTGGTTGCAAGCTGATAGCAGACTGACTCTATGACTGCATGTATGTATGTATGTACCAAAGTTGCTTTGAAGACAACAACTTCAAGTGGTCGCAGAGCACCTGGTCTTCTGTCCAGAAGAATTTCAAAGCTAATAATCAGCTAATCAGCTAATAACTCAATATACACCATCAATGTGTCACACACAAATGTTAAAAACTACATTTTATGTTTAGTGAGACAAAAATGTAGTTATGTTTTTATGAACCAAGCTAATAATCATATTGATGACATCTGCTCAAACATGGTCCAGTTGGAGATTGAGCTCAAACCAATCCTAATTTCACTGTGCTGTCCTAACTGTTAAGGTTGGGTATGCCCAATGGCCCCACAGTCTACTGTACCATGGACGACATCAACCCCTCTGGTCCCACATCCCTGCAACCACTTGACATTTCTATCGACATTTCCCACGGTGCTCTCACATTAAAGGGCGTGACATTTCATTTGCACACGATGTTGATTAAAATACACCCTTATGGTCTCAAGAAAAAAAGGGGGGTGCGGGCCCTTTTTGTACCCTCTTCTTTGGGAAATTGCGAAAAGATTATGGAATAAATAGAAGATCAGCTGTCTAAAGGAATAATGAAAAGGTTGTGCTGATGTTCTCTACAGATTTCAAGATGTGAAATCGTAACACTTTTAATGCGTTACTTAACATGTTGTGTTTAGAGAAGAGATAGTCAACAACGAAAGAATTCAGGTTTTTGAAGTTCATTGAGACGCATTTCATTTCAGTGGTTTGTTTCAGGCCTGTGAGGTTTTGACAGCATTCCTCTTTGCAATGCCTCTTAATGCAAATAAAACCTGATTTGAATCAAGCTGAATTCAGCCAGAGTCCATCAGTGGCAGGTCATATTTACGTCTGTGTCAGGCCACCTGCATTGTGCTGTTGTCTCCTGATGTGTTAGCCCCAGCTGGACTTGTATGATCTGACTCCAGGCCAGGTCTCACCTGCCAGCTCCTATCGGGTCCTCCACTTGTGTACTGGCCTGGGGCCTGTCACTGATGGGCAGCCTGCCGTCCACTCTAAACGGCTGGTTTCCAAAGACATTCACTGATGTCTGCTCTCCTCTGCCTGAAACGGCTTCTGACAAGACACTGAGATGTTTATTTCCTTATTCTGCTCATGTTTCATCTTTGTCTGTTCTATGCTTGACTTAAACTTTAAGTTGTTAATTGTTTGATATTTAGAAGATGTGCGTGGAAATGTATGAATATCAGAATTAACTTCAGGATTTTGCAGTTGTGTCGTATCTGACAACGTTTCGTTGTGGGATTAGTCTGTGTAACCTGTGTTTCATTTTCTCTTTCCAACTGTTAAAGGTTCATTACATGTATAACTCAATTATATTAAATTAGCTTAAAGGGAAATATATAGCTATGAAATAGGCATTTATGGTATACCTTTATCCCCAAGAAGCCAATAGCAATCCAGAAAATGTAACATACTAATCTAATTAAAAGCAGTTGATATGATACCCAGTGACCGCTCAGTTGTTAAACTAGGAGAGGTGGGGGGGGGTTAATCATAGCCTGTGAGCAGTTTCGTATAATAGAACCATAATATGATAATTAGTTCACTTTTAGCCAAACTTATCTGTGTCAATAAAATATATGGCCAATCAGGCAGCATCTCTTGGCCTGATCCACTAGCACTAGACAAAACATCCTCTATTCACAAATCATGTAGCCCTGCGTTAATGGCAGTAACATGTAAAGGCATGGCAATAATGAGAGTCTAGTATTGCTACAAGGTGTTAGGACCCTATTATGCCTTACAGATAAGCTAATTTGGCAACTATTATGAGCAGGTTGCCCTTCCACCTTGATAGTATTTCTGTAATTACTGTAGTGACAGCATCATCCCACATGGTTACCCTATTATAGGGCAGGAGATTGTGTTTAAGTGATTCGGTTTATTAGTGTACCTTATGTCATAAGCAAATTCAGGGAAAAAAAAAACAACTTCTTGTGATCTTCACCTGCATAAAAAAAGGTTTAAGTAGAGAATTTGATTGCAGAACCTTTTATTCTGCCCCTCTAATGAACTGTCCCATTTTGTAGCAAACTGCTCCATCATTTTCAGAAAGGTATTTATTCTGGCAGTAGTTCACACCAGCAGCAGACTATAGTTACAGAGCAGCTATCATAGTCTGCCATCAAGCTACGGAGATGACAGTTATATCATCAACTCTATCAGCTCTCCTCAGTGAAACAGTTTGCAGTGTCTACAGGGGCACACACAAACAAACAGTTTTCCTAATATTCCTTTTGCAAGCAGACAGACTGTGAGGGTCCCTTCTAGCTATCCTAGCTCAAGGGGAGGGCAGCATGCCTGCAGAGAAATGTATATATAGAGAAGGAGAGAAAATGAATATAGGAAAGGAGGAGGAGAGAGAGACTTATCAAGTAAAAGAGAGGGACAAAAAGACAAAAGGGGGAGAGAGACGAGAAGTGACCCTAAATTGGGAATCTATTACTGAGGCATAGGTGCAGCAGCCCCTCTCTGTCTCCCGTAAACACACAGAAATGTGTTCAACTGCAAGGGCTTTATAAGTTTCCCCTTCTCCAGAGTAATGTGCTTTGAATGGCTGGTAAAATGGGACTGGGAGAATTTCATTCCCGCTGCCTCCCCAGGCGACTCACCTTTGGCCCAGCAATGATATGAGCCCTTTTCTATTTTTTCCACTTTTACTCTCCCTCGTTCCCTCTTTCCATCTACCCGACTGATGGAGAGGAGGAGAAATAAATGGAGAGCAGCAGAACAGCAGGGGCTGGAGGTATGGGAGTATAGACAGAGGCACAAGTGGAGGAAGATTGGGATACAGGGCTTATTTATTTAGTGGAATGAGGCAGGTGCCTTATCCACAGCTCAGATTAGCTCATCTGTTTATGCTAAATGCCACACCATGGGAAGCACGGTCATGTCACAGGAAGTACAGAAACCCATTTTTCTCACTGTATGCTGCTCCCACCAATTGCTGGATCTGTTTTGTTCACCTGTCAGACCTTTACTGGGATTGGTGTATCAGATATACTCAGATTATTGGCTTCTGATATCACTTAGCTATGTAAAACAGGTAGTTTAGCTTGCTGATGTCTGCTTCTTATTTTACTTTATTTAAGTATATGTTATAATATTTTTTTTTCTTCCCTGTGACTAAGATAATGATTACCCCTCCTCCGGCTGTTAATATGTGGGTTATTGTACATTTATAAGTTGACTGAATGAAAATGTGATCCAGTCCTGTTTGGCCCCCGTACAGACAGTCATGAAGCGCTGGATGGGTCTTTTAGTGTCCACTTAGACATGACCAATTGAGTTTAAAGGGTGATAACACTATAGACAGGTGATATATCAAGGGAAAAACTTAAATCCTTTACTCATACAGTAAAGCTATCCAGTGGCTCAGGGGCATTATTGTGAGGCATTTTTCTGGCATAGTGTGCCTTTAAAGGGGAGGGTGACTGCACATCATTATAAAGGTTTTCTGAGTGATCACCTTACCCTATCATGGGAGAGATCGGTTTCAGGAGAAAACATCTTTGGAAGACTATACTTTCCAGAGACTTTGACACAATAATATCTGTACCTTTAGTATAAGTTTTTAAAATAAATATTTGGGCAATCCTTCTGACCTTCTGACCATCTTGATTGTTTTAAAAGCCACTGTGGTTGTGTGTAAAGGTAACAATGACTGTGTAACTGTCCGATCATTAATAAATGTTTATATGACTTTAGAGGAGTCAATATAACATTTTATTTACATTATTTTGTACAGTATATTTATCAGTACATTTATATTATGTTTTAATACTTTGTGTGATTTTTTTATTGTCATTATAGTCATCTTTAAATGACATTTTTAATTCTCCTACACATAAAATCATAAAAATTACTGCAGCTATAATGATATTTGTCACAGTTTCGAAGAACCAGTCTTATTTACAGTTTACGTTGAGTCCCAAAGTAAAACCTAAATATTGGTAGAAGCTAAATTCAGCAGAATAGAAAGAACAGTGTAGTGTGCTTTTGGAGGATCAAAAGTCCATCCATCCATCCATCCATCCATTCGCTTCCGCTTATCCTTTTCAGGGTCGCGGGGGGCGCTGGAGCCTATCCCAGCTGTCATAGGGCGAAAGGCGGGGTACACCCTGGACAGGTCGCCAGTCTGTCGCAGGGCTAACACACAGGGACAGACAACCATTCACACTCACATTCACTCGCACATTCACACCTAGTGACAATTTGGATTAATCAATTAACCTATCCCCACAAGCTGCATGTCTTTGGACGGTGGGAGGAAGCCGGAGTACCCGGAGAGAACCCACGCAAACACGGGGAGAACATGCAAACTCCACACAGAAAGACCCCGCCTGATGGTGTAATTGAACTCAGGACCTTCTTGCTGTGCGGCAACAGTGCTAACCACCGTGCCACCGTGCTGCCTATTGTTTTCATTTTCAACTACTGTTTAGCCAGTACAGTGGTTAGCACTGTCACCTCTCAGCAAGAAGCTTCTGGGTTCAAATCCTCCGCCCTGGGTCCTGTGGAGTCTATATGTTCTCTCTGTGCTTGCATAACTTCCTCCCATAGTCCGTGTTTGTTGGGTCAAGGGTTAATTCTAAATTTTCCTTAAGTCTGAATGCAAGATTGAATGGTTGTCTGTCTCTCCCTGTGACAGACAACCATTCAGTATACTTTGGAACACAGGAACACCTATGCACGGCTCCTCTTTGTAGACTACAGCTCGGCTTTTAATACCATCCGGCCATACAAACTCCGTCCCAAACTCCACCAACTGGGACTTAACTCTTCTCTGTGCAACTGGATTGTGGACTTCCTCACTAACCGTAGACAGAGTGTCAGAGTGGGTAAGAACACCTCTTCCACCCTTGTGGTCAACACCGGTGCCCCTCAGGGGTGTGTTCTGAGCCCTCTGCTATACACTCTCTTCACCCATGACTGTATTTCCTCCTGCGCGTCCAATCTCATTGTTAAGTTTGCAGATGACACTACAGTGCTCGGACTTATATCCAACAATGATGAGACAAACTATAGGACAGAGGTGCAACAACTAGAGTCATGGTGCCACGACAATAACTTGGTCTTAAACACCAAAAAGACCAAGGAGATCATTGTAGATTTCCGGAAGAGGGGTCATAACAACCATCTGCCTCTCTTCATTGGCAGTGAGGCGGTGGAGAGGGTGAGCAGTTTTAAATTCTTGGGGGTAACTGTGACCGAGGACCTGTCCTGGGGCAACCATATCACCTCAGTTGTACGGAAGGCCCAACAGCGCCTCTACTACCTGAGGAGACTGCGGAGCGCACACATTCCCAGATCTCTGATGTTGAACTTCTACAACTGTGCCATCAGCAGCGTTCTGACGTATGGATTTCTAGTGTGGTTCCCCAGCTGCACCAAGGCCGATCAGCAAGCACTCCAGCGGGTGGTGAAAGAAGCTGGCAGAATTATTGGAACAAGTCTGCCAGAGATCAGTAATATCTTCCCCACTCGCTGTCTGAGGAGGGTGCACAGTATCCTGCGGGACCAACATCACCCTGCGCGCCACCTTTTCCATCTGCTGCCCTCAGGGAGAAGGTACAGGTCTATACAGGCCAGAACATCCAGACTGGCCAACAGCCTGTATCCACAGGCTGTGAGGCTCCTGAACTCTCTGCCCCCCTCTCACAGACAATAACCATATCCAACTTCTTAATAGCAATGAACTGGTCTGCATTGGTGCATCATATCTTTATTCTCTTCCCCCTCCTGCCCCCCCCCCCCCCTCTTTCTTAAATAGATAACTATCATATCTGATATCATATCTCACAGTACAATAATATTGAATGGGTTGCATTGTTGTATTTTGTCATGTTTCTCAGGTCTTTGTCTGAATTTCTACGAACATTATTGCTAAGGATTGTCTTATTGCATTGGAGTCACACTGGGTTAAATATGTACACTTGGGTTTTAAGGGGTATTTATTATTTTCTTCTTTTTTTTGGGTTGTATGGAAGCCCCAAACGCAATTTCATTGTTCTTGACAATGACAATAAATAAATAAATACTAAATACTAAATACTTTCACCCCATGATAGCTGGAATGCTACGATAGGCTCCAACCCTCCCCTGTGAACATAAATTGTATAAGTGGTTAAGAAATGCATGGATGGGTAGATTTACTGTTTGGTAGGTAAAAATCAGTCTTTCAAAACATGTGCTGCATGTGTGAGGGGCTTTCTGGCAGAAAGCCCCGAAGGCAATCTTTTCCCATATGTAACAAGCTTGCTCTATATTTTCTTGGTTATCTGTTTGAGAAGTCCTGTCCTATCAACAAACAGTTTACATGTACTTATTCATGTGACCTCAAGGCAAATGCAAACATTGACTATTGGAAGTGTTTTTAATGACAACTGCCACTTGTCTTGTGAGGTTGGGCTGCTTGTTGAGGTAGAAAAGCTATTGTCAAACAAAATGAGCTTGATGAAATGAAAGCCAAAGAAGCAAAGAAATATTATTTCTTTAAGTTGTGAATTTGATCATAGGTCATATTCTCCTTCACTAGTTCTGGACACATTCATTACCACATGATGTTTCCACTGCTGCACACAATGAAAAGAGCGTGCCCAAGCCTCAACCTTTCACCTCTTTGGCCTCATGCGGAAAATCGTCCTGATAAGACATGTAATAGCTGAAGCATTACTGCAAATGTGTGTCTTTCTGTATATACCTTGTGGATAGCATGTGAGAGGGTCATAACCTCCCCGCATGTGTGGCTCCCACCCACGTCTTCTTTCCCTCACCTTTTTCAATTCACTGAGCTGTGAGGCAGACGCTGGGTGTGCTGTTTTTCTGCCATTAGAAGATGCTAGCTAATGCCTCGGTGATGGCACCACTCACTTCTCCAGTGGCGAAAGTAAATGGAGCAGCCTTTCACAAACAATAAATCCCTGAGGGTCTCTTTCTTTCTTTTCTCCCCCTCACCTCTGAGCACTGGCTTTTCATTTGTTTTATTTACATAGCCGCCTTTATGAGCTTTCATCAGCAGGTCTGCTTATATATGAAACTAATGGCTTCTCAGAGCTGTAATTTGAAAGCGTGCGTGTGTTTGTGTGTGTTTGTTGGTGTGCGTGTGTGCATCCATCCATATATTTTATGTTGGTATTTCCACCCATGGATTTGCGTGTGTGTGTGTGTGTGTGTTGTCCTCTGTCTTGTGCTTTTGCTCCAGTATATTCCTTTTCTTCTCCTGCCACTTTCCCTTGTTTCCGAACCTCTCTCTCCTGCGCTGTCTGTGCCTCAATATTTCATAATCCCGTTTCTTGTTGATTATCCATCATCCATAATTTTTGGGAGAAGGTCTTCTACTTAATACTTTTGTTCAGCGCGATTTTCTGTGTGCGGGATTATGTCCAAATACAGGCCTGTATGTTTTAGTTATTCCACATGTGCAACTAACTTCTGTATGTTTCATGGGATATCCGCTTTTCATGTTTTGTGCTTTAACAGCAGTAAACTCAGCAAGCAACTCCGAAATAAACAGACACATTTATGTTGTGGGAAAAATAACACTTCCAGCACCTCTGCTTCCATCCTCTGCCTGTTTAACACCCTCCGCACCCCCCTCGGGCTAAACAGAAATGGGTCCAGCTTAGGGCCATAATTGGTCTTGATCCTTAGGCTGCAGGCATATTCCAGCGGTGGGTCTGGATGGGGTGCTTGTTATGTGTGAAAAGGTGGCAGGGGAATGCCTGGCCAGTAATTAACAGTGTGCAGGGGACTGTGGAGGAGGAAATTTAAAAGTGAATGGGGGAGGCCAGTTCATTCTGTGGCCCTGTTCTGCCTCTCTCTCCGCCTCCTCTGTTTCTCATCTATTCAGCCTTGCCTGTTATTGGAGCTGATGGGTTTATAGAGATTTTCACACTTTTTGGAAGTTGAGCTGGCATTGTGAATTTGTTTTCGCTTGCCTCCTCGTTTCTCGCCCCTTTGCCCCAGCTCACCGCACACAAACATGCACCCGTGTCATTCCGTTTCTCCACTGCTCACTTTCTCAGTTCCACTTTTACACATTTTTTTTCTAATCTTTTGAAATATTCATACCACGTGTGCAGCCTACCTGTTCACGTAGTAGAGTTGATCACAAAGTTTTGGATATTCTGTGCACTGCAAAAGAAGTGTGGAAAAGTAACAGAAAAATTTGCTCATCAGCAAATTACTCTCTAAATTGAAAGTCTTTCTGTGAATAACAAAGCATATCTTCTCTCGTGTCTCTCATCTCCTGGCCCACATTATTCATTGGTATCACTGAGGCACTTTATCAGGACCCATTTTTACGTGTTACCTCTAACAGATTGGAAGACTCACTCAGCCGTGCACTTAGTTGCTCTCTGAAAAGCTAAGTCTCCATCTTGTGTAGATTATGTCTAACGCAGTGTTCCCCATGGCTGGGCTGTCTAAACAAAGCCAAGAGCTGAGTATACTGTGAGGCAGAATGCGTACATATCGTAAAACCATTGTGGAATGATGGATGTAATACAGTTAGGGTACAAACAAGTCTGTGTATTTTGTGACCCTTCATGTAAAGTAAGCTTATTTTCATTTTTCAAAAGTTGCTGAGTGATAACTGGAGAGCTCTCAACGCATATGTTGTCTATAGCAGGCCATAAACAAGAGCAACACACTATTGGAGAAAGTGTGACACATAGATAAACACTTTCTCCACACATATACATGTTTCTGTATTCCTCACTTGCCCACGAACAAATTCCATCCTTTAAAAACACAATAGGATTTATTGGCACAAAAGCTTATAGACTAAACTCCCAGAACAATGCATTTCAAGACAGTTAAATATCAATATATTATTTATTATGTTTCTCTAGGGTTACAGTATTCAGGGAAATGATTTTTCAGATTTCAGTATTTTCAGACCTGAAAGTGTGACCCAGGTGAATCATACAGATACATTTTTTTTGTCTGCAGGGTGAAATGAAATTAGCCTCCTATTTTCTATAGGCTCTATAGGGTTTTTTTCCCATTACAATTAAACATGAAGACGTTTGGGATAATAGACAGCTATGCTGTGCTCATGGTAACAGAAGGATGGACAAGCTTACTGCAAATTGTAGACGATGCCTCTTAATGTTCTGAAAGTGCGAATTTTAAACCCAAGCCTAACCAATTAGTTTCACAGATCAGAGTAAATTAGCAGTAACAGAAAATTAAAACAAACAAAAAAGTGAAATCAAAGTCTTCGACACCTGTTTGAGTCCTGTCGTTGATTGATTAGGATAACTGGGGAGTGAGATTGCATTGGTTTATGGTATTAATAAACAAAAAGATGAGCAATAATTACTTTTTTTTAAACTGTGATTTTTGTTGCAGAGCCATCTTTAGAACATATTAGAAACGCACACTGAAAAAAAGCATTGCTGCCAAGGTAGTAATCCTTTGTTATAATATGAAGAATATAGATTATGGCTCAGCTTTATAGACTGGATAAAACATGGGATTAAAAATGCGTTCCTCCTGAAATAATCTTTTTTATTATTGTTGAATTTGGGAGCGTGTTTATGCGTCAGTAACAATAACAGTACAATCAACGCTGTGGTATGTCTTGGAAATAAACCTGCAGTCAACATGCCAGTGAATGAAAATATAAAATAAGGTCAAATGATTGTTAATTACAAAAGTTCTAATTATAATTAAGAATAGTTTGAAATATTAATACCTACTTAAAGACTTGGCTAGGACACACAAGAGGCCTAATTTTCATTCACAGTAATTCACTACATGTTTACAAACAGATAGGCGTATTATATGTGTTATTTGAATATGCGGCAATTAAAATGAGTGTACTATTATGGATTGGGTGCATTAGAACGTAACAGCAATTTTGGGCTTTGGCATCTAAATGTTTCCTCTGATGCCCCTGGGCCTCTTCAGCTGGCTACTGCATGTACTTGTGGAAAGCCCAGTACAAAAAAGACAGCTGGGGAGAGTGTTGCACAGTGTAACACAATGTTCACACACCCATATTGGTCATACAGCTCCTTTAGTAGAGCACTCAATGTCCAAGATCTGTACAGTGGAATAAAATGCATTTTCCAATGTATTTTGTACTCTTGTGCTGAACTTAGAAAGTGAGCTGAATATATGTCATTTTGGCTTCTGTTTTAATTTTTTACCTTTACCTAAAGCCAAACTTTGGCGAACTTTGAATAAGATATTAAAAAAAAATAGGATTGCTGTATGCTTCTCCCTCAGCATACACTGGTGCGTTAGCTTTCCAGGGATTCAGCAAGCTCTCTCTACTCTTCTCTAGCCAGGCCAGGTCCAGACTAAACATGTTCGTTTGGGAAGCTTGTTTACAGTGTTTAGGTAGACGGACACACAGGAAGTGTGTTAAGCGATTAGAAATTCCCTGACAGGCCCAAAGATAAATGGATGCCTTGCTAAATGAAGGAAGGAGAGACTTCAAATGAGCTGACGCAGTGAAGCGCCTTTTATGTTTCTCGAAACACTTCAAAAAGTGTACGTGTGTATAAAATGAGATTGTGTGTGGGATAGAGAGAGAGAGCATTTTTAAGTATGTCTTTTCATGTGCAAGCATGTCCCTGTCTGTGTGTGGTTCTTGGGGTAACAGGTGGGGGGTATGCAATGTCCTGGTTAACAAGAGTGTTATTGTGTTGTTCTGTCCTGCATGACTGACTGTCAGCTGTGCGGGGTCATCCTTCTTCCCCCTTAAACCCGGAACACTAGCACGGCAGCTACGCATGCCCGCACACACATAACGCACACACTTTTGAGACACACATACGGAGGTAAGGACCCACCCAGTCATGCACACAAACAGGTTCTGCTATGCATCAGTTGGTGGCCTGTAATTCAATTGAGACTTGACCAGTGATATTTCCGATTTGGTGGCCCGATGCACCCCAGTGAAGAGGCATCTGCTCTCTTTTTCCCCTGCCACAGAGCTGTTCAAGGCTGCAGGCAGCACGAGACATGGCTTGAGAGGTTCACACACACACACACATACACAAACAGAAACCCCTCCCTACTCCATGTATCCATAGCTTTCCTGTGTCACTCATACACAGTGCCTCAAGGCACTTTTGCAGTTCTGTTACACTACTCAACAACAATACGCCCTCAAACGCTTGGCTGTTTACTTTTCCGAAAGAGATAAAGTCTCTCACTTAAAGGATTACCTTTCGCCTCCCTGGACACTCTGACCTCACTTCAGCAGCATATACACATTTCCAGACAGGCCTACACATATGCACATCCGGAGACACCTAAACACATGAATGAACATACACCTCCCACACACACAAAGACAAGGCATGAAAAAAGCATTGCAGAAGTAGTAGAAGTAGCCAAGTGATGATAATGGCCTTTGTCCCAGCTCTACCTTTTCAACAGGGCAATAAAGATCTGTCAGGAACCTATAAGCAAAGCATCCCCCTGCTCAGTTCCTCATTATTTAACCAAAATATACATAAACTTCAGTATTTTTGTTGTTTTTACTATCTTAAATGTTGATCATTCTTCCTTTTTTTCCATGAAACATCTACATCTACAACTGCATTTTCCAAACTTCTTTTCTTCTGCATTGTGATCTGAAGTACTTGTGGTAACACAGGGAGTGGAGTCGTACTTCTCTTCGACTCTCTGTGCACTGAAGTGGAACTCAAGTGGTTTGACAATCTCCACCTTCCTTACAAAGCACCCCTTCTGGGTGGGGCGGGGCGGCCTAAGCACAGAGGCGGGAATCGAGGGTCATAACTGATGGTCTTGTTTACATACAGGTTAATTGTTGCCTTGTGCTATGCTTTTTATGGCACTCTGACTCTGCGTGAATCAAGTTCTAAGCAATGGGTAAAAAGAGGAGTTATGAGGGAGTGAGAAGGACAACCATATCAGCAGCAAGTCCCCTTTGACTGCGAGCATCCGTATGTTTGCTAGTTTGCACTGGCAGGTGTGTGCTTTGTGTCCACTGACACAATCACGCAGCCAGCTCTGTGTTTTTTTTTAACTTCCCGCTGCAGGAGCGAGGCCAGTATTGTTTTCATCTGTGTGTGTGTATGCCTGTGTCATTGTTGCAACCTGTTGCACACCTCAAACTCTTGATGCATGCTCAGTCATCTTTTGGGGTACCTCAAATGTTATTTGAACCACCCTCTTTGGGCATTTACATTTATCCAAAAAAGAAAGCTTTCACAGGACTCTGTTCGGTCATTTGAAAAACAAAGTACATAGCATAATTAAATAGTTTGAAGAATGACCTTTGCCAGCAAAAGCTTAAAGTAATAATTTTCTGTATGACTTTTTCAGTCTTTCACATGGTTGTGGAGGAATTTTGTCCCACTCTTCTTTAGAACAGTGCTTCAATTCATTGAGGTTTGTGGGCATTTCTTTTTATCCACAGCTCTCTTAAGGTCTAGCCACAGCATTTCAATCAGGCTGAGGTCTGGTCTTTGACTGGGCCATTGCAATACCTTGATTCTTTTCTTTTTTAGCCATTCTGCTGTAGACTTGCTGGTGAGATTGGGTTCATTGCTCTGCTCCGTGACTCAGTTTTGGCCAAGCTTTAGCTGTTGGACAAATGACCTCAGATTTAACTCTACTGTACTCTTGTATACAGAAGAGTTTATGCTCGACTCACTGACTGCAAGGGTTCTGTAGCTGCAAAACAAATCCAAATCATCACCCCTCCACCACTGTGCTTGACACTTGTTTGTGCTGATATGCTGTGTTTGGTTTTTGCCAAATGTGTCACAGGAACTTTAAGGCTTGGCATGCTAACTGAGACCTGGAGAGTAAGAGATGTAGCACTTTTTTGCATTTTTTCCGAGTATCAGGGCGAGCACACACCTGAGTGCTTCAGACCAGCAAACTATCAAAACTTCTGTTTTTATAAGAGTGCTCACTTTTGCTGGTGGTCAGTTAATTAATTACTTCCTTAATTCCTATGAAAGTAGTAAGGGTGGACACTTTCTTTTTGCATGACAGTATATATCTGTCTTGATTGTCTACGAGTGAGTGTACATTTAAGAAACTTCACAAGTTTGAAGGTCAGCTGTGAAGTAGGACATGGTCTGACCCACAAGTACGGAGTAAATAGTACTGGAAGTAAGGTAACCAAAGTACAAAAGACCAAAGTTTTAATTTTCAGTTATTAGATTTCTAACTCCCCCTATTTGAGGTATCTATAAATATATACCTTCAAAGCCCAAATCTCCCACCGTGTGCTCCTGCAGGGGGATGGTTTAACAATTTCTTTCTTGTATGAGCTACATGTATGTCTGCATTATTGTCTCTCTGTCACTGAGCTTTAACTGTTATCTCTTCATATAGCCTCTTGTGTCGTGGATGAACAAAAGCCACATAAAGGTCTGGAGGATTCAGAGTGTGATGCTCTCCAGCACGCTCTTAATTATGGCTCTCAAGGCAGGAAATGCCGAGCTTATGGGGGTATCAGGTCCTTCACTGTGACACAGTGATGACTGGTTTGATGTAATCCACCTCCCTGGATAAACATTCTGCAAGGATTGGACCACTTTGCACATCTATTTGTAGCCACATTGGGGTGGGCTAGAATGGTGGATGAATATATACACACATTTTCAATGAGAACAGCAAGCAGAACAGTTATTGTAGTCAACTTGTTTTCCATTTTATTTATACTGGTAGTATGTATTCTGTTTAGCATTTCCAATACATTTGCTGGCATATTATGACATACATGGTTACTTTGAGTACTCGCTTGCGTAAAGTCCCTCACTCACACCTTGGAGCCACCCTAAATTAACATAATGTCATGCCTGCCCCTTGGAGAATGCAGTAGACAGCTGAGTGCTGGAGCTTATGAGAAAGCTCAGTTGTCAAAAGGGAAGAATTTACATGAAGACGCCGCTTCCAGTTTATGTGCTATGCATGACTCCCACATGCCAGCTATTGCACATGGTATGTGCATGTATGTAATGTGGGGTCGTGTGAGTTGTGGTGGGGGGACTTACATGTTTACATATGCTACTTTGAGTGAGGTGTTTATGACTTTGTTCTTTCCAACTGCTGTGTTATATTTGTGCATCTGTTGCGTATCTGAGCACTTTCATAGTGCCTCTTTAAGTGAGGATGTGTCTGTGAAACAAAGAAGACAAAAGGCTGCCAAAGAAAGCCCACAAGGACTCAACAATCTGTTTGATGTTTCTTTTTTGACCTTGCAAAGTGTGTGAACTCCCAGAGTTCTCCAACAACCGTATGGGAAAACATTGCAGTGACAAAATACTTTTCACATGATGGCATTTGCCAGGTAGGTTAACTATTTCACTGTCATCTTTAGAGGTCACTGCCTGGACTGTGTAAGACACCTCCACCTCCTTCTCTGCCTTTCTTCCACTTTCTTGTCACAAAGAGTAATTTTAAACTAACATACCATATATATGGCCAACATATAAACCCATTGTTGCACTTGGGAAAAGATTCACATATTTGCATTGATATTATATGTAAGTTCAAGGGTTAAAGAAAACTTCAGGACTGGGATTGATTCAGCTGATAAAGAGTCAGTTATTGCTTCATAGTTCACAAATTACTGCCAGTACTTGCTTTTAAAAGAAAAGTCCTCAGAAATATGTTCAAACATCGCTATAAGTGATGTGTTTTGTTCCAGCTTCACTTATTTTCCAAGAGTTGTGTGAAATAGCATTACCCTGTAGCACTGAAGTATGGTATGTGGCAAGCCAGCCCAATAACAAAGAACGCATGCACCCATGCATACGCACACATAATCGCGCACATAGTCGCACATGCTCACACAGTGTGTCAGCAGGTTATACTGTGAATGACTTGAAGTGCTGTGTAAGACATACATTTGCACATAAACAGCTACTAATAAAGAAGCCAATAAATACTGTGCACCTTCTCAGATATTCAGGTATGCAGCATGCATTCAGAAAGTGAACAGAAATGTGTGAACTGAACCTGTAGAGAAATATTAAAAGCTAAATTCTATGCTGTGTGTATAAATGCATTTTTCTTTCTTCTTGATTCAGTTGTATATTTTAGCATTAAAGCAACCTTTCCATGTACAAACAGGATTCATATTATTCTGTTTGTTGAAGCCTGGACTCTTTTTTTTTCAGTCCTTGGCTGTTGGGTTTTTGTGTGTGTATAAGTGTAAGTGTACTTATAACATCCATTTACAGTGCCACACGATAGGAAATCTTCCGCAACCCAATCTGCATGTCTCAAACCATGAAGGTGGAATTTTATCCTGTAAAGGGTGCACTAAATATTAGTAATCGGCTGAATCAGAATCCACCTTTTGTATTCAATGAGTCACTCGGCAAACTTGTCCACCTCAGTTTTACCCAATGACTCAACTTCCCATCTCGCTCTGTGACTCTGTGTCGCTTACCCTTGCTTTCACCCAGCTTTTCCAACCATACCTCCCTTCAGACACAAGTCCATTTCCGCTCTCTTCCCCACTCAACAAATATGTTCTTTGGAGCCCTTCCCAGAATACTTTGGCATGCACCCATGCCCACTCCCAATCTGCTCTCTTGCTTGAAACAGATCCAGAGGACAGCAGTAAGGGGGCAGTAAGGGTGCCAGGGGGTACACCCATATAGTTATTGGGAAATCAGGATGCGGCTTTCCTGTTTGGACGTGGTTTACTTTCACCGAGAAGGCTTCGTGAAGCAGGCCCCTGCCTAAAAATATTCTCGTTCTCTTTGATGGAAACTGTGACTCTGCCTAATGAGCGCTGTAAAGTTATGAACAAGTGATGAGAGGCTGGACTAGAGAGAGATGAGAGATAGATAGGAAGGGGGTGAGAGAGGGATGGGAGACAGATGGGTGGTGGGGGGTATATAAGTAGAGGGTGAGACAGGGGAGGAGTAATGGGGTGAAGATAGGACATTACGGGTCAGCGTGTGACACATCTGGGTTAAACAAGTCTTCAGTATTCGTGAAGCCACAAATGATATTCCCAAAAACGCAGTGTATTTCGAGTCAGGGGACATTATGTCTGATTGTTTAAGCTGAAGCATACTGTTTCCCATGCCCTAACAAAAAACATACGTTTTAGAAGCGGAGCATTTGCAACCAGAGTAGGCAAAAATTCAGCATGCTGTATCTGTTCCACTTCCTTCCAGATATGCCGCTTTAGTGTATTATACTTCAGAGAAGGACTTAACAGAGAAGCCTCTGTTGCTGACTTGTACTACTTTTTGCCTAAAGAATCATTTTATAAGAAGTTTCTGTATGAACTTTGACATCTTTCCCAAACCACAAACTTGCATTTTCTGCTAATTACTAGCACACTGTGTTGTTTCATCAATGCCTTTCTCGACAAACTCTCTTTGTGTACCTTACTTCATATTTCATCCCACTCCTGTTTCGTCAGAACCCTGTTTGTCGTCTCATCTTTCTAACTCACCACTTCAGAGCTGCTCACTAAGGCTTGAGCAATCTCCCAGTAATGGTGTTTTTAAGTGTCCTGTTTGTATAGAGGGTCTATGGAGAGAGGGCCTGTGAAAGAGCCAATGACTAAGTGGGGCTTGTTACAGTGACTGAGCTCATATGCAGAGCCCAGTCATCCACTGGGGGACTGGCTGCTACTGTAGTCTGGCTGTGGTCTCTGAGCTATCACCAGCCAACACAGTTTTAGCAGTCCACTGTAATGCGACACTTGGGGATTTTACAAAGTGTGACGGCTATGCGTACTTGTACCTTGTGTGCTATGTTGTAGTTAATGTTTTTTTTAATGTAGGTCTGCATTTCCCATAAGCACAGGTTCCTTTGTGTCCATTTCTGTGTGTGTGTGTGTGTGTGTGTGTGTGTGTGTGTGTGTGTGTGTGTGTGTGTGTGTGTGTGTGTGTGTGAGAGAGAGAGAGAGAGAGAGAGAGAGAGAGAGAGAGCAGAATAGCAGACAAATTTGTGTCTTCATGTGTATCGGGTGAGTGTACACACAGTTGCAGATGCATAATAATCATCTTTTCTCTGATTTCATTGTTGCTACAATAAGTCTTTCTGAGTGCCCCTAAAGAATTGCTAGACATCTCCCTTCATGTCTGCTTTAGATTTCTTTTCATGGTTTCTTTCAAATTTTAGTGAAGTTATTTGCTTTTACTTGGCCATTGATAAAAGCCAAGTGACTTTGATGCTGGGGGAGAGGAACCTATGGCAATGAGCCTTGATGAGACAGCCAGCCGGCCATCCAGCCAGGTTTTCATTAGATGAATGCTGTGTGGGACTCTAGCCAGTAAGATGGGCGCCAACATACTGGAGCCAACCAATATAGTTATAGCAAGGTGCTCTGTATTTCACTTCCTCTATGTCACTGACCGTCTTTGTGGAAGTCAGTGTCTGTCTCTCCATTGCCGTCTCTCTGTATAACCTGTGTTGCTTGAACAGCTTCCATGCTCTTTGCAAATCAACACACCCAGCGCAGTGATTTCCATAAAGATGTCTTGGCCGAGCTTTGTTTAAGAATAGGTCGACTGAAATAGGAAGGTTAGTGGTAAATGTCAAAGAAAGATCAAAGAGGATGGGGAACATGGAGAAAAACAGAATGAAATACAGGCATAAAAACAGGAATATCAGCAAAGACATGCTATGAAAATATTTGAACATTTAAAAGGTTCATGACTAAATTGATGCAGTTGAGCTACTTTCATTATTTTTGCATCTATTTAGAACATGCATGTATTTTCTGGTATTTCAATACAGCATACAGTGTCCACATTATGTAATTCACTGCACACTCACATATATAGTATTATACAGTATAATGCAAGACCCAATATTTATACTTCCTGGAGTGTCAGTAGAAAAGAAGATGCAGTATATTATGTGTTTCTCACAGAGAAAAGCACATTAAACAGTAGAGCTCTTCATCAAGCATCTAAATTAAAAATTAAAAAAAACAAATCTTTTGTTTCTTGTCTAAACAGTGTCACAAGCGAAGGTCAGTGAGCACTGAAGAGTGTGTGAGGGGCAGCTGTGTGTGCATTTCCAGGGCCAGTCTTTTACTGATGGTCAATTTTGCCCCCATACCATGCAGGATGCCCTGGATTCCCACAGATAATAATAGCTGCCAAGAGTGGTGTTGAAGAGTACAGCTGTGGCACGACTTCTCCGCTCTGCCTAGTGACAACACATCATTTCAAATGACACCTTGACCTTCTGCACCCAGTCCACTTTTTCTCAGAGACATTACATTTTTGTGAAAATACAACAAGTATATGTAGTGTTAATGTTAATAAATAGGTGGTATTTACTGACGGGGTGAGATGTTGGAAAACGGGAGTCATTTGCAGGTCACTTTTGACTCAGCAGTCACCTCTCATCAAACATTTTCCTGCTGTTCCATTGCTTCTCTTGTCTCTCCACATTTCACTTGAAGAATTTATGATCCCAAAAACAGAAAGACCCACACACAGAAGCCTCTGTTCACTCATTTGATTTCTACTTTCGCATTTAGTATGCATGGGTCAGTTGTTCAAACATTTACTGTACTCAGTATCTGCAAGTCTACAGGTGTTAGGAGAAGTGAGCGGGCCCATTTGTGTGGATCAGTGTATTCATACATGGCATGGCAAATCCTCTCAGTGATTGTTTTAACTTCTGAGAGCCTGCGTGTGTGTGCACACGATGCGACAGATAGCTTATATCTATCGGGGTGTTAAGCTGATTAGTGTGAACTGTGGCCAGGTTCATTTGCATACGTTTCTTATCTCATTAGATTAGTATCAGCCTCTGTCACCATGCAAGGCCTCGGCTGGGATGTCTTCCTACTTCGCTCTGTGCGCATAAACACACACAAACACACAGTCACCCTTGATGCCCCCTGGCAAACAACAATGCTAATGTGTAACACCAGCCAAGAAGTGCAGGCTCCTCATCTCCTCTTGTCACCAGCACTACTACACTGCTGTCACGCCAACACATCAAGTCTTGTCCTCAGGCTCTTTGTGTCCCTGGTCTTATCAAGGTCATTAGCTCACATTTTTTATTCCCATCTCTATACTGTCTTCCTTACTCATCTGATGAATTTTCTTTCTTCTTTGTTTACATTTATTTATTATTCTGGGTGTTCAAGCTGGGATAGGCTCCAGTCTCAAAGCCAGAACACACCTTGAAGTGTGAGGTGGTTAAGAGGGTGGATTGATGGATTGATTGATGGATTGATAACAAAAGTTGGCTATACCTGGGTTCCCCTGTCACCCTTCCACCCATGCCCTTGTGCTTTGCAAGGTAAACATGTTCATATTAACTTCATGGGCTGTGGATAGTCTTAGAATATCAAAAACTCTTGCATCGGAATGGGCCTGGGTTGGTTTATTATTACATGTAATTTTGAAAAATAAGACGACATATCTGTATGGTGAGAAGCAAAACTTTTGAGAGAATTTTACAACGCTTACATATTACAGCGTCAGCATCATTGTTTTCTCTATTTTCCACAATGATTTGAAGTGAGTGTAAGGGCCACTTTCATTTGCTGTGGTTTCCTCGGGCACTGCTGGTGTTTAAAGATGCTTCTCCCACTGCTGCTAGATAACATTTTATTTACAGTCATGCCTTCCTTAGCAAGGACAGTATTAACAAGTTGTCATTTCTGCCACGCCTGTGGACAAACCAATACATTGTTCTCATTTATCTATCAAGTGCTTGCCTGCTTTGAGTGAGTGGACCCACACAGGGTCCTTGTTTCAGCACTGCTCAGTCATCTCCTGTACATATTTCTATTGTCAGGCAAAGCCATACACACTGGTTGAGACAGTGTAAATCATTGCCTCAATAGCCAGCAAAGACAGACAGAGGTCATGTTAATTTTTAGTTAGAGCCAGAAGTTACAATATGCTGCTGAGGTCAGCAAATGTCCTCCTGCAGAAATATGAGTATCACTGCAGATAAGCCAAGATTGAAGCAGTCTGGAAGTACAATAAAATGGAGACCTTAGCTTTTCTAGTGCTTTTACTATTAGCAACTGATACAGAAGAGATAAAAATCACCTAATCACTTTTCTCAATTAAAGAATACTATGCAGAATTTCAAGTCATTTGGCTTGTAGTATTTGAGAATGGTAAGAAAAGAGCACAGATAAGATTATTGCAAGGCAGAATTGGCTTAGAGCAACTTTCTCAGTATTGTTATTATTCTGCGACTCTCTCCCCAAGTGCTGCTAATCAGTTTCATGTCTTTTTTTGTCTGTTTGTGTTGTTTTGTTTTTTTGTTTTTTTAAAGGACTTGTGTGAAAACAATCATCAATCTCAACAATCAGTCAAACTATAAATAAAAAAAGATCTGAACCCCACGTGCATTGTCTCATTCGCTAGACTAATCCTCAAAAAGAGCAACATTTTGACGAGCTAATTTGTTTTGCCGCCGACTTAATTTGATTTACTTATTAATCACTAACCTGCTCTTACACTGTAAGGGTTGAAGTCATACGTCTACCTCGCTTTGCTGAGCTGTAGGCAAACTGATCAGCAAACACAGCTCTATGTAAGGTCACAACTGTGTGGGATATTGTTGAAAAGAACATAGCGTGCGACCATGAAACTTAAAACGGCATTCACAGCGCTGGAGTGAAAAGGATCAACACATAAACCTTGTCCTTGCACGTGGCTTTGAATTTGACACATTTAGCGGCATCGTCCCATGCACTGCACAGAAAGCGCTTTGGAAATGATTTGTTCATGTTCTACAGTTGCATTAGAAAGGTGGGTGCTGAAAGGTGTTCTCAAGGTGTTGTTTTTTTATTTTTTATTTGTGATACTTTATTTATCATTATACTTCTGATTAGATGAGATGAAGCCTACCTGTACACCAGCAGAGAGAGTAACTTCTTTTTCTTCACACTCTTGAATGTTGGTCATCTTTTTTTACCAAAAAAACTGAAGGGTGTGAGCCAGTCAGTGACGACAGTTACTTCAAACTTGTGATAAGTTTATACCTGACCTCTCCTAAGTTTAAGACTCTGTCATGTCCAGACTTTGACATGACAGAGTCCCAGAGTTTACCTTTTAGAGACATTTTTTTGTACCGTACCTCCTTTGCGATGAAAGGAGTACATGTACATGCCTTCGGGTTAACTGTTAGTTAGAGTTAGTGGGAAAAAGAGAGCTACCGAGACAGCCCCTCACATCTCTGTTCCCTTCAAGAGGCTAATGCCTTATTTATAACACTGCACCCCCCCAGGTGCACACCTCAGGTCCCTGCACAGCCCCTTCTCTTCCCCACAGGTATACTCTGTGCCTGTGCCTCGTACTGTGCTACCTAGCGCACCTTCACATGCCTTTCCTTTCAACATCCCACTCCTGCGGCTGCATGAGAGGAAGAAGTTGGGGAGAGAGATACAAAGACTCTGCGTGACGCACATACAATCTGCAGACTGAAGCGGTTTCACAGCCATGGTCTCCGATGTCTCGCTGCAGTTCTCTCGTGTGTTGGAGAAAAAGAACTGAATCCCCTATCCTCCAGCCCTGCTCACTCCCGCCGAGCCGAAGAAACACCACAGAGGAGACAGAGAGAGCGAGAGATGGAGAAAAAGAAAATGTGGAGGAACACTAAAGAGATGGTGAAGTAGAATCGGAGGGGAGGTGAATGGAGAAGACAAAGAAGTGGTAGGGGGGTGTGAGGGAAAAAAAGGGAGATTGAAGAAAGCATGATAAAGAGGGGAAGAAATCGAGTCTCGCTCTTTTTAAACTTGGAGATTCTCAATCCCTTCTTCTCACTCCAACCTGCATTTCTGGGTCACTAGAGACATTTAAACTGCACTTATAATTAACAGCTATTTTTAAACAGGGAGGGAGAAGTGGAGCGGTGGCGAGGTACAAAAGCATTAAAATTGCCCCAGATTCGCTATTGAATAGGACACATCAAGGCAATATGCTGGCAGATCAAAGTGAGCGAGGAGAAAGGAGACAGGGCCGATCAGTGGGGATAAATTGTTCCCTTTATAATGGCATAAGAATAGACCTCTTTGCAGCTGAAACAATTTAATAACTGCATTCATTACCTCTGTCCAGCTTGTCTGTCTGCTGCACAATGTGTAACCGCTTTACTACCTCTCTTTGTCTCTAGTTCCCTCTTCCCCTTTGTTTTACGAACTTATCACTTCATTCCTTTCTTTTCTTTACACTCTTTACACATCCTACACCAAGTCCAGCATCCACTGCAACCTTTCCTCTAGCCCCTGAAACCATCGTCTTCTCCTAAATGTTCCAGCAGTAGCTACGGCGGCAGAGTTTCCACTGAGCCCATGTGCTGCAGGCCCCACAATGAAGATGTGCAATGTCTGACACTCTTGGAATGAGAGCCCTAATAGAAGAGGAAGCAGTTATCACAGGGCTCCCCCAGGACCAGCCTCTGTGTGCCTGACGCTAATTATGGCGCATGCAAATGAATGTGCAGCATTAAAATCAGGAGGAGCCTGCCTGCCTGACTCTGTGTGTAGAGGGGTTGTGTGTCAGTGTGTGCGTTTAGCCGTGTACGAGTGTGTAACCGGTATCATGTTTGTGTGTGTCTGTGTGCAGGAGCGCGTGTGTGTGTGTGCGCGTGTAAGTTCACAGACCATTTGCTCACAAATAAGCTCCCATATTCTTACATATGCACACTTTAGGTGCTTGCGCTTGTTTGGATACATATAGGTGTGAGCACAGTTGCATGTAAACGCGTAGTAGGAACGAACCGTTAGGCCAATATCCCTTTTACCTTTTCACACCTCCAAAGGTGCAGATGCTTAGACCCATTTGTTCTTTATTGTTTTATTCAGCAGTATAGACTCAAGGCATAGGCCATGCATCAAGGATTAGGATGAAGAAACAGGTAATAACACAACATCTCTGTCTCATTCTTTCTGTTTCCCTTTCTCTCGCTTTCTCATGCAAAGATGTGAATCCTGGCACAGAGGATCTCACAGGAGGATTCCTATAAATACATCTCCCTCACATTCACCAGCAACCTCTCCAAGAGGGCGTCTTTATTAAAACCATTTTGTCTTCCCTGTGTGCCCTTTGTATGCTAGTGTGTGCATGTATGTTTGTGTGCGCACACATACTTTTAGTATACCTGCATAGGTTTATGAGTGCATTACTGCATGTGAACGCTGTGAAAGTTTATGTACTTTTACTTGAATTTATTATTTGAGAATGTTTTTATAAGTGGCATCTTCATGTGACAGCCTAGGTCTGTTTTCCCATTGTTTGTTTCCGTGTGACTGTGTGCACTTTTGTGTGCGTTTATGTCTGTGCGCACGTGTGTGGTATATATGTTGGCCATCTTATCTCCCCATTAGCCTCTTGTGCCCTGACCAGTATTCCCTCTCTCCCCTTCCTGCTTTCTCTAATGGGTAATTTAGCCATGCTCGCCTGACATCTAGCCTATTCCTTGTTTAGTTGCCATGGCTACGCAGGCCTATGGATTGCTCCCTTGCTCCCCTGGCCTTGCTGTGGATGCTATAGATGTCTCAACTATTAGAGGGCAGAGCTGCTAAGCACAGAGCGCACACTTAGTCTCTCATATATTCGGTGTAGAGTGTGCAAATTAAAAATTGAGCACTTTGTCTTGAATATAGATTCGTCTCTTCACAGAGCAAAATCTCGGACTCCAGTAAGTAAAGTCATCGGCTGGTGAAGCCAGTGGTTTTGCTGTTTGTTTAACAACATTTTTAAGGCATTTTAAAGGCTACATTTATGTGTTTTGTGTGTTTGTGCATGTGTGCACGTGTTTCTTTTAACACTGTCACTGTTAAAGCCGAGTGCACAATAAGTGATGCCTGTGAATAGCATGCTTTATACTTCAGCATGCCTTCCAAGGTCAACCACATTGTACCGAACCGAGCGTAATTCATCTGCAATATGATGAGAGAATGCTAAAAACTTGAGTGGTCTCTTTTTCTTTTTATTCGGTTTCATGTAAGGTAATGTCTGGTATTATAGTGAGCACTTTACTATATTTTTACATTGAACTGCTATGACAAATCTGATTAGGGGCAACAACCTGCTGACAGATATGACCCTTTGGCACTTCTCAAGAAATAACTTAAATTCTCAACCCAGACAACTGCAGAAGTCACACAACAGCAGAGTGGAAGCATAAATGCATGTTTGTGTTCACTTTGTGCATTTTTATACTTTTGGGTGGTATTGATTTTTTTTCTCGTTTTTTCATTGTTAAGTGTATAACTTGCAACACATTTGAAAAACTGATGCTCTTTCCTCACAAGAAACTTCATTTTCTGCCATCAGTTTTGTGAGGTCACTGTTGTAGTTGCAGTGACATACGGCAGATTTGCTTTGTGTAAAACTTACACATAAGTATCACATGGAAGAATGAGAGTTGCATTTGAGTGAGAAAAAAAAATCCAGATTTAATCCTCATGTATTTTGCAGGACTTGCAAGTAGTAAGGGTGGGGTGGGGGGATGGGGGGTTACAGCAAGGGTCTCAGGGTCAAAACAAACATCTATGCTTGAAGTTTTTATGCTTTTGCAGAAGATCTCGTTGTCTTTGAAGTTTTCACTACTGAGAGCTAAGAAGAGAAGGAGAGGCAAACAGGCGTAGAGAGAGTTAGGATAGGGAGAGCAGCGAGGGAAGGAGAACAAGTTAAAGAAGTGCGAAGCCCTTGAGTTGAAACTGTGCCTGCCTGGGCCTACAGAGAGCAGATGACAGTAGCTTTGGTTTCTTTTGCGGAGCTCACAGTACTTTTGCCTTACATAACCCCTCCCATTGTGCTTTTTCAATTATTTGGGGAGAAATCTTAAGTATGCATTTAAAAATGTAATGCTTTCATGTATTCCAAAGTAGGGGAAGAAGAGGGGGCGCATCACAGATCACGCAGAAAGGAGACGGCACTGACAAGTTTTCAGAATATCGACAATTATAATATTCTATAAGGTATATCAGCGGAGTTTAACATTGTGCGGGAGTGTTTTGGGAAAGAGAGAGGGAAGATAGGCACTCGGAGCAGATGCAAGCAGTGCAAACTCAGACATTCTTATTTCCTACCCTTCCCCCAACCCATATTCCCCCTAAGGTGCCCCTTTACTCCCCTTCTCCCCTCCTTCTGCTTCTCTGAGAGGTTAAAGCGCACCTTCCCACTAAAGGGCTCTGGGGTCATGCATCTGCATGTGAAATGTGAACCCGCTGACATTCCAGGGCAGCCCTAAGCCGTGCAGTCCTTTTGTTCACCAGGGTGCCAGTGTCAGGCCTAACAAGCTGAACGAAGGTCTATGTGAGCGCAGAAGGGAAGATGGGGAGAGAGGTCGGTGTGTTGTCGATGCACTCTCCAACTGTGCCAAAAACAACAGGAAAGTTATGGTTGTTGAAATGGTAGGATAAATTCTTTAATACCAGGCAACCTCCTAAAACACTGTTACCACGAGCTGGAAGTAACTGCAGAGGATATTTCTTTGGCTATGTTAAAATTGTGTTTCCTTGAAACTGACACTGGTTTAAGACAAGTGTTGGTATCAGAATTGATTGTATTCAGATAAGGTATTCAACAAGTGTAGTAAACTTAGAATCTGGAATACTGAACCTGGTATGTTTAACCTAACAGAAGGCTTTCAGGCAGACCGTGGACATGCACACTCTTTTAAATCATCCAGCACACAGAGGTGCAGGGCTGCAGTCCTTTCAGTGTCTGAATTGAGTTCTGAGGCACAAAGGGCAGCTATTCACCAGGCAGTGATGGACTTCACACTAGCCTTTATGTCCTCAGTGGCAGGCAGAGAGAGAGAGAGTGGAGGGGGGTTGGAAAGAAAAAAGTTTTGAGGAATATGTGCAATACAAAACAGAGAGATTGTTTGGAGGGCAGGAGCATGGATTGTGTAACATTTTATTAGAATATATTAATACATTTGATCAGCGTGAGCACAAGATTTCTGTGAGATATTTGTATTGTTCCCAGAAGTAGTGTCCTTTTAGATCTGTTGTAGTATTTTAGAGAAAGGCTCAGAGAACATGGTGCAGCCTCAACAGGTGTCAGCAGGTGCTAAAGCAGCATTACGGTTGTTTTTACATTAAAAGAATCTAAAAGAATTACATACAAATGCATGCACTATTTAGAAATAATATCTGTCTTGTTTCTTTGAAAAGAAAAAAATTATCTCTGAGTTTTAAGAAAATCATGCCAAACCAGAGCAAGGGTCCTGTGTAGAAATCTTATCATATGCTCTAAGTGTCTTGATATTTCTACCAGTTTAATTGGGACTGTATCTGTCAGAAAATTCGTAGTGTGTCTCATTCGATATGAAGACTGAGCACAGAGTGTGAACCTGTGACCATCGTGATTCTGATTTATTTGACCTCATGTCTAATCTGTGATGTATCCATCCATCCATTTTCTTACGCTTAACCAATTCAGGGTCACGGGGGTATAACTGGAGCTTATGCCTGCTGTCATGGGGCTAATAGCAGGACACGCCCTGGACAGGTCACCAGTCTATTGCAGGGCTAACACAGAGAGACAGACAACCATTTGTGCTCGCATTCACACTTTTTGCAGTTTAAAATTGACAGTTTTCGAACTGTTGGAGGAACCCACACATTTGTAGGATCCTTGTTCTTTGAAATCTCTGAAAGACCTATGTGCCCTGTTGTGTACGCCTAAATGTTGGTGTGTGTGTGTGTGTGTGTGTGTGTGTGTGTGTGTGTGTGTGTGTGTGTGTGTGTAATTTCCCACTTACACTATAAATGCTAAAAAGTTCATAAAACATATTCACAAATGATGCTGTGCAAACATGCATGTTGTTTATCATTATCATATTATTATTATTGTGATTATTATTATTATTTTTTTATTATTATACACTTTCACTAAGTCTAACATATTGTAATTGGCCTTACACTCCCATCCTGCATTCCTTCCCCTGGGGAACCCAGTCCAGAGTGAGTGATTCAGTTAACATTACTACATTAGAGCTGTCCATCCATCCGGTCTGCTTTTCCAAACACATTCATCCCAGTCCTAGTTAAAACACTGGGGGATCTCCAACACTCCACCTTTATATACCCCCACCCCCAAAGTCTTTTATGATGTCCATAAAATGGAAGAGTGCAGCTTTACTTGAACTAATAATATCTGAGCTTACAGGGCTGTGATTGATGATCTTTAAAGCCAGCCCGATCGGTCTCATCTTTCTTCAGATTTTTATCACTGACTTGTTTGCAGTCATGTGCAATCACAAGCACCGGGAGAGGTAACAAGTGCTTGATGTATGATACTTGAGCCACTTTTGTCAGCTGCGCATTTCCCTTCTCTCCCTTCGTTTTTTTTTTTTCTTTTATCTTTTTCTTTTCTATTTTAACCTCAGTTTTCTATATTTGTTGCCTCGCTTGAGTTGTGGACTGTTTGGTTTACTCTGTTCTCTCTTCCTCACGCTGTCTTTCTCTCTCTCACTTGTTTTTTTTTTTCAGATGGTGGGAATGTCTTCTCCTGGGGGATGGGGCAAGAGGTAAGCCAAACATTTTTCCACTTTTGGTCCTGTTGGGATTGGCAGACTTAGAACTGGACTCCACGCTTTTTTGTTCATGTCATGTTCTCTTTGTGTCATTTTAACTTTGTCCTGTTTTGAGATAATTGGAGAAAATTGTAGATTAAAACATTTTTGTCTCCAAGCGCTCCATTTGAGCACTTAATATACTTTATGGTGTGCCAAGAATGCACATCTATTTAAATTCTATAAATCATCTTTATAGGCTCTGCTGTTTGTCCATTTCGACTCCTCTGCTTCACATAGGCAGAACAGGAAATCCTTTTTATGGGACCCTCTGATGTTTATATATGAGCATGCCCCTTCAAATGTGCATAGCCAAAAGTATGTGTATGTGTGTACGTGTGTTAGCTGGCCCCATCCTACTCCTCTTTTAGATAAAAAAATCCCACCTGTCACTAAGGATTGTTCTGGCCTTTTATTTAAGATGTTCTTTAAAGAGCTGCATCATTACACAGCCCTCAGACAAAGCCCACAGAGTATAAAACCTAGGCCTACCTCAATCTCTCTCTTCCCATCTCTCACTTGTTCTTTTTCCTCTTGGCTCTGGTGTTTATCTGTGGGGATGTTTGAAACCATGGCCAAAATGCGATCGTGTTTACAATGTGACAGGATGAGGCTTTGCCAGGACAGTGAAACAAACATGTAGGTGAAGGTTAGGGAGGCGGCGCAATAAAAATGTTAGACATCAGCTTTGACGTGTGCCTGGCTTCTGCACTACATTCTTACATTGCAGGATGGCTCCTAGTCTAACTACACTCATTGGGTTTTCATAAGCATTGTAATGCCTTTATAAGTTTAAGTTAGTCTCTGCAAGGACACAATGTTTTTCTTTCCTCCATGATGTTCTTTCTCTCGTCGAGTGTCCTCCCTCACTCATCCTCTACTGCTTCTTTCCCTTCCATTTTTCCCTACTCTTCTTCCATCTCTTCTATCTTCCTCTTCTCTCTTCTGTCTTGGAGCCATTCTGATGATTGATTGTTTCTCTGTGTAGTCTGACAGGATGTAGCACACTCTCGGCCCCTGGGGCCCCCGACAGACTGCACCACCTGATTAAGTCTCCCCCTGTAATCAGCCGCATAGTGCCACACCAAAACCACTCCCGTCAACACATTAAAAAAAATCAGAAAGGTTCCACCTTCTGAGAGATAACACTTTGTTTTTTTGCACAGGAAGAAGTGAAATGAGGGGACATCTTAAACTTTTTTTCTTTAGTAGGCTGATATCTTCTCTCTGGGGCTTAAAGGCTCTTATGTATCAGTAGAAGCAGAAAAAATGAAAAAAACAAAAGGTCTTAAACTTAATAAAGTTCTCTTGCCTTACCAAGGTAAACCCAGACAGCTATAACCCTTTTAAGGGTAGTAATAGTATTACAGATAGAAATCTCATTGTTTTCCTCCTATTGAAACTAAAAGACAGACGGCCTGCTTGGTATCACATGATTGAGGTGAGAAGGAATTTGAATGATGTCAGAGAGCAGGTGCCACAGCCAGAATCAATCTGCTAACAGAATAACGGTGGTAGCAAATAAGCGTCAAGGCAAGTAGAGAGCTAAAATTGATATATCATTCATTTTGTGGAAGAAACCATTGCTTTGACATACACCCCATTCTTTGGATTAAATAAATAACAACCGAACCCAGTGTAACTTATTTCATGACCCTAATGCAGGAAAATACAGAAAATCTACATTTTAAAGCCTTGTGCTGTTTCCTGATATCAATTGTGCAATAGCAGGGTCAACTGACTTAATTCCTTAAGTTCAACAACCTAATCAAGCCTTGTAGGAGTCTTTCTACAGCTTGATGGCTGCCGTTACCTCCAGTGTACACCATCTGGTTCAGGGGTTGCCGTCATGACGGACACCAACCATCCTGCAGCCCCCGTCTCTGTGCAGTGGAGGCACAGAACGGGGTCCACTCTGATTCAGTGTCCCCAAGCTTTCTTGGACTGCTGTTCTGCAGGAGCATTGAAAAGCTCCTCTGCCTGACGAGCACACCCTCATTATGCATTTTGGTACATTAGGGTTGTCCAGCATCCTACTGGACCACCTGATCCAACCTCACCAGGTGGGGAGCAGTTAACAGCTCAGTTCCTCCCTTCGCCCAAGTGTCCAAGACACATGACTATAGTTCTGATGATACAGTTACAAAATCGATCACCTACCTCTGACCTAGGGCTTTCTTGTGCCAAGTGCATTTAGGAAAACCCTTTTGCCCTAACGTGGTGTTTGTAATGGATAAACTGTGGTTAACAAGCCCAACAACAAAACGCCCCTCAGGTTTAGATTGAGCAGGCCATTCCTCCCAGTCACAGGCCCCCAGGTCACTGTTATTCCCTACATCCTCTATGGCAGTGTAGTGCTGGGCTGGGCCACCTTCCAGCATCATGCCTAGGAACTCCAAGAAGGTTGAATACTCTGAACTCTCATTCAACACATAAGCGCTAACACCCATTCCCCAACCTTAATGGTGTAGGGAAACAACCCTCTTAACGTGCAGGCACCAAACGAGAGGAGATGAGAATGAGATGAGTTGCAAATTACAGAACATTATTACCAATGATTTTAAAAACTTTAAAAATCCTTTAAAGAATTGTTTTTAATTGGGCAAAATTGAGAATTACAACAGAAAAGTAATGTATAGCTCCAGATCAGTGTGGCTATTTAGCCTGTCTACTGCAATCCTTTATATATTGTAATGAGGGTGACTCATCCAACATAGTAAATAATAAACAAGCCATCCTTATGGTGGTAGAAGCCCTGGGCCTTGTTCCAACACAGTTCAGGCCTCATCGAACCTTGGGCCTATTCCAAATTGATGCTAATACAGTTTGGGATTCAGCTGTAAACTGAACCTTTTTCATTCTATAGATCTGCAGGTCCTTCCCTGCACGGAAGTGTGTGAAAGTGGAGGAGTTTGTTTGTGCATTAGTGTGTGTTCATGCATGCTTGTGTAGTGTGCGTTTATGTATTCTCATTCCCTCAAATGTATGTGTACATAGTGTAAGCATCTTTGCCTGTGGGTGTGTTTGGTATTTTCACCATGCTCACATTTATATCTGTCTATGTTTTTCTTTTCCCTTCCTGCTAATGCCATCAGTACACACATTGTGACTGATGATAGTCGTTGCCACACTCTGATGCTCTACTGCTTAATGTCCTTTTTGTTTATTAATTAACTGCAGGACATACAGGCTGAGAGACACCTATTGATTCTACTGCTGCATTAATTGATTTTGTGCTTCACTAGTCATATTGTTGCTGCAAGATCATTACGAGGCCTCTGTGTTGTCTTTGTGGTGGCGCATTATGTGTTGACATACTGTGTTGTTTTTAGTTTTGTGGGTAAAGTGTTGACTGTGGTTGTCATTTTGAATGGATATGTCTTTATTTTTCTTGTATGATAGAGAATTCAGAACAAGTGGGTGCTGCAATACCCTGACAACCAAAGCCCAAGAATGCACAAATGTCACAAAAATAGTTGTACATTTTATGCATTTTTGCAGTCACAATTAAAAACGTCTTTTGATTGCTTTTGCCATTAGCAAATTACCTGTGTTTTGCATGAAGACAATGACAAGTCTACAAACACTCATCAAGTGCTCACTAAGTGGTTGTGAAACCGTGTGAGTCCCATGCAAACCATTAATGGAGACAGTTGGTTATCTAAAACTAAATTCAAAGTTGCACCATTGAAACATGTTGGTTTCAGCAGGAAATGCTTTTACTGTGTAACTTTTTTGAGTTACACTTTCACTTAGAGGTTAATTAATGAGTGTTTGCAGATGAGACGGCATCTTCCATGTAAACTGTGGGTAACTAAAGCAATTTGCTAGTGATCAAAGCAATCACAAGGTTTTCTTTTTTTTTAGTGCATCATTCCTCTTGCAGAAGACACATTTTTGCCATAGGTAGCAGAGGTTGCCAGAGGGTCACCAACTGGTCTATAGGCCAGTGTGGCTAACTTCTTTTCTTTCATGCCATATGTCCTGTACCTAATTTGTTCTACAATGTCTTTGTACTTATTAAGTGAAAAACACAGGGAAACAAGTCCTGCAGCATGTTCTCCAGTTGTAGCTACATAAATTCTAAAGCAGCAATCTGAGCTGAATTCTCTGATAAACATAAGAAACACAATAGCATGTGCTCTAATTACTGTGAAAGGAATTGAATTTGTTCATTAAACCGATAACTCAAATGAAGTATAAATTAAATCTTGTGATTTTGTCAGCTTCATATACATGCATGTTTGCAATAAACACAATAAACCTGGATTGTACTGTAGAAAGTTGGCTGACATCTAAAATGAGGTGAGAGTGTTCTCCGATATAGAGCAGTGTTATTCTATTATTGAAACAAACACATTGTAGTGTTTGTGTGTATCTGACTGCCAAAGGTTCCCTAGTGAGTCTGACCGGGGGGTTACAGTGTAACCAAAGCATCTGTCTCCTGCTCACCATCCAGATCAGCCAGTTCAGCTTGACTGGGCCCAGTTGTCTTGGTTTCATACTGACGACTGTCTGGGAAAGGTCTGTCTGGGGTTCAAGTACATTAAAGTCATCCGTTCCCCTCCCACTGCGCCCCAACACAGATGGCTCCAGATGCAGCTGGCACAGCATGGAGCAGCACCTGACAGTGCTCATTCACTCAGACACACAAAAATACACTTAAACAAGTACAAACACATGCAGACGCACAAACAGGTACGGACACATGTGTTCACTTAGTGCACCTAAATGCAAGTAAGCTTTCACAGGCACACTCTGATGGAAGCACAATGACATTCACACCTTAAATACTTAGATGCACACACTCACAGCAGGAACATATGCTGCCACGCATCTACAAATCCTCACAGTAGCGCGCATATGAATAACCAATTAAAGACTCCGATTACTGCATGGCGCACACATAGACTCAAAAGTAACCCATACATATTGTGCTCACTTTCAGACATATGCCAGGGCATGCCGATGTGCACAGTGCAGAAAGCCTTTATCTCTGCAGGAGCGGAGAGGAGCAGGGCAACTGACAGGAGTCAAACTGAACACCCTCACAATGTGTAACAAACAGAAAGATGTAAATTAGGAACAAAGCCTTCTTTTGTACTGTGGGAGATGCTATGGCTATTAAGGCTCTGTGCTGGATAGGGGTGGTAAATGAAACATAAAAAGAAGTAGACTTATGAATGATGAAAAAAATGCTGTGTGCTTTTTTTTAAATAGTGCTTCCTCCTTAGAGACAGCGATTTGAACCAAGATGAATTGCCTGTTGCCCATCTCATTTATGCAGTACACAGCAGATATTATAACAGTGCTTTACAGGAATGCGCTCATGACACTCAGCAGGTGATCTACAAGTCCTCTTTGACAAATATAACAACCATCTTTTCATTTTTGCAATGGCAGGGCAGCATGATTTAACAGATGAAAGATAGACTTACTGCTGCCTGCAAAATGGTAAAATTATAGGAATAGTTAAATAGTGACACATCCTATCTGTAAGCAGTGAAATGGCTTTTGTTTTAATGTTTATTCTACTTCTGTAACTTACACTGTATCGCTATTTTACTTGCAGGGACAGCTTGGACTCGGAGAGGACAGACTGCACGTATCGACTCCTAGCCTTCTCAACTCTTCACAGCTTTCTGAGGTCTCGCAGATACGAGCTGGGGACAGCTACAGTGCAGCTGTCACAGGTGAGCCAGACATCCAAAATGCAATAGAAGACCACTGTTTGATCCTATCTTTCCTGCGGCTGTATTATTTTGGCCTGAAAGCATTAAGTCCAATTAAATAACATTACTTAACTAAAACCCTCAATGTCTAATTGTCACTGCAAATATCTCTCATTGTGATTAAAAAGTCCTAAAAGTTGTATTCACTCTACGTAATATATAAAAACCACTTATTAACTTGAAACCCTTATTTTCCCAGTAGTACCCCTCACTGTGGCTTTGAGCCATGCAAATTTTTCATCTACATTATTTCGTTGAGTTTTAATTAACACAACAAGGATTCAGTGTCCTCAAATGACATCACTCGGAGCACAAATTCAACCTCATTAGCTCTCAATATCTCTTAAGCCAAATGAAACTGCACAGCACTGCACCCAGTTTCAGCTTCTTCCGTTAGGTGATATACAAAATGAATTGATTTGTTATTCAAGTAGTTATCCCTAAACTACCCCACTCAGATCTCAGACTGCCGCCATAGCAACTGAGAGATAAGGAGGCACACCAAGCAAATGTCATCTTTCCCTCTGGCCTGGTCGTCTTTACTGTAATTCCTGAAAAGCTGAAACTCTTTGCTAAGTTTGAAAACAGGTAGCGCTAGATCATTTCTTAACTCATCTCTTATTCGTTATTTTCTCACGTGCCGCTGCTGGGAACCATGTGCTCGCTTTTACATTTACACCACTGCAAAGTGTCAGGCAACTGCTTCTTCTTCAGCAGGAATTAAAGCGGTTACATGGCCAACGTAACATCTTCTGCATAAAGAGAAAAGGCAGTGTAATTGTTTCAAGTGAAAGGCACATTTACATGCTACTGCTATGCTGCAACATTCAGAGAAAAGAATTGCCTATTGTTGAACGGAGACGTTTGCTGGCACTGCGTGCACGGTTTCACTAGAAATGCCACCGGATCATTAAATGAGCTGCACTCACCATATATTAAGTTTGTTCCATTTGAATTCTTGGCTCTCTGAAGACCATTTGGCACATGAGGCCATACCTGCCTGTGGTACAGTTATGTCTTTAAGTGATCTATAAAATGTTATTATTTAAAACAAGTGCTTTATGGATTGCTTACGAGACATGCTTAGCACATGATTGATCTGACCTTTCACAGACTGTCGTTCGTACGGAAAACATCAGCCTTAACCTTTTTTAGCCGGATTACTCTGCCAGAGTCTCGGTAAACGTGTCTGCGTGTTTGTATTTTGTGTGTATGTACATGTATGTGTTAGTGCTGCATCTGTTGTAAAATGCCATCCAGAAATGCCTGTCTCATATGCTTTTATAAGGTTTGCTTCACTGAGATGAAAATAATACATTACTGATTGATTGATTGATCAATCATGTCTGAAAGGGTATCTGCGTCTGCATGTGTGTGCGTGCGAGCGTGTGTGTGTGTGCGTGCATGCCTGTGTGCGTGTGTGCCAAGGCTATGTACAGCTTGATGCAGAATAGAGATTGATGGAGGCTTGCCGTGAGGAGGATACTCAGTTATCTCCTTGTAATTAAAATCCACCTCATAAAGATTATTGACTCCCCCACCACACAAACCAGCAGGCTCCCTCGCTTGGCAGGGTTTGCAAAGCGCTTCTTAAAAAATGAAAAATAGCATATTAAGCAGCACATATTTCCCATTTATGCGGAACATTTAGATGTGGTTAAGTTATCGTAATGTGCAATAAAACCTGGATGTGAAATTTGTAATCCACTTTGGAAAATTGCTTACTATATTGCTTTAACATCCCCTGAAAGAGCTTTTGAGATGTGTGTGCCAGGTTTATTGTACGCCATAATTTAAAAGTCCTCAATGCAGGCAGTAAATATAAATTTATTAGTGGTGGGTTTAAAAAGCCAGACTGAGTTAGTATGAGTGGATGCTGGAGTGTTTGCAGTAGGTGAGCACATATTATGTATATGTTTTTTTTCAATAGGTGCCAACTGAGAATGTGTTCTCTCCATTCAGTGGTGAGGGAAGAAAGTTGATCTCATGTGCACGTGTGCGTGTGGTAAAAATGTGATCAGGGACTGATGTTTAGGAGCAGCTAATACACTAGTTAGAATGAGAAACAAAAAGTCTGTAAGGTCATTTCATTTTTCATATTTTATTTCCCTTGTGGCACCGTGAAATTGCATGTGTTCTGGTCTATCTTCAGAACTTTTGCCTCTTTTTTGCTCTCTTTAGCAGGTGGAGATCTGCTTCTCTGGGGTCAGATCCCCTGTGTTTCCCGGGTCACATATCATGCAGGCCCCAAAGGGCTCTCGACCCCCCAGCCTTTTCCACTAGCTGGCCGAAAGGTGCGTTTGTGCCTCAAGGTTTTCAGAGAAATGATTTTTATCTGGATATTTGTAAGTTCTTAAAAGGTAAGTCCACACTGCATTGCTTTCCATTGATTTAGAAGTTACACTTCCTGCAGGCTTACATTATGACCTCATCTTGCACAAAGAGCTGTAGATCAGTGCTATATTAAGTATGAAAATATGTAGCAAAGGTCTTAGGCATCTTTGTGAGTCTCATTTCTCACTGTCTTATCCTTTTATACAAATTTACAACATCAAGTAATTTTTGGGGAAAAACGTCAAAGCTAAGCTATGTCTTTGGAATTTTCGCACTACTTTAAAATTTAAAAACATTTGATTTTTTTTCGCAGGTGATCAGTGTTGCCTGTGGTGCATGGCACATCATGGCTCTCACCACAAGTGAGTAACCCGTCATCATTCCCAAAGATTCATGTCTCTCCGTTTAATTGATCTTGGGGCAGTTAGACTGCGTCACTAAAGATAAACCAGTCAACCTCAGGTATTTCCTCTCCGCACTGGTTTCCTCATCCTTTTCTCCAAATGATGTCTTGTTCCTCCTCAAAGCCCCTCCTCACTCACTTTCTCACTCATCGAACCATAATTCACTTCAGAGGGAAGCATCATTAATGCACAGTAGGACCCAGCAGCTTGATGTGTGCTAATTATATTGTGTGTTTTACACGCTGAATGACTTTTGCTTAGTCAGTGATGAGCTCAGTCTCTGGTAATTGTTTTTTGGATTTGATGAGTTTATAAAAGCCTGTCTGTGAGTGCGTATCTGGGCATGTTGCTCGTGTGCTTGTCCGTTCATGTATGTATTAGTAAACATGTGGATGGCGAGACTTTACTCATAGAAATCCACATTTATGTGTGCCTGTGCTTGAGCATGTTGCCTAGATGCACAGCCTACTCTGTTTTTTACACATAGCCAGAAAGCCAAGATTATTATTCAGCTCTGCACATTATACGCTTCTGTGAACTTAATAATGATTAGCAAACAGTCAAAACCTCGAGATCGTTCTGACACATTAAAACTACATGCAGTTTTAAACTCTGCCATTCCAGCCTAACACTTTGACATGCGCATTCAACCATGACACTACACTCCATTACTTGCTTGCATTCTTCACAACCAATGTGATCCTTTTTAGTACTGTACATCAGTCGGTGCTATAGCAGCCTTTGGCTAATCACACTGATTGGAGGTGTCCTTTGGCTCACCTGGGGGCTTCCAATCCTATTAGGCCAACAGTCCTGAGCCTAGCGTACCCAGCAGCCGCTCGTGTTTGATCACTGGTGCTTAGAGCCCACACTTGTCCTCTTATGTTGGTGTTAAGGCATGGAGGAGAGGAGCAGCAGGGTGGGGTTTGGAGGGGGTTAAAATGTGATCTCCTTAACTCTCTAGGGGGGCAGAGGGGAGCTCAGTGCCCCACCTCCCTCACTGACACTCCTCTGCGCCTCCAGCTGGAGCTGGTCTTTAAACTTCTGATGTCATATGAAAAGCGGAACACTGCAAAGTTTTTTTTCAGGCAAAAGAGAAAGAGATGGAGGGACCGAAAGAGTGAAAGATTGAAAGAAGCACACTGTGAAGAGACGGTTGACTGTATGTGTCTATCTTTTTGAGAGTGTAAGACGTTTAGAGGTTCACTCAAATTTCTCACATCACTCCCCTCCTCCCCTCTCCTTTCTTAATCTTTCTTTTTCTCCCTCTGCACACCTGAGCTGATTCCACCAGGCCTGTCACCTCTGTCTACCTTCTTCCTAGCTGTACCACATACATTACCTCCCCTCCATCACTTCTTCTCTCTGCCTTCTTTCTGACTGCTATTTTCCTTCACTACATGCCCATCACTGTGTCTCTCTTGTGGCTCTCCCTCTTCTCTCCCCCTGCTGCCCCCCACCCCCCACCGTGACTCTCTTCTTCCCTGGGCCAAGAGCGCCCAAGAAGAGCCATGTGTTTCCAAAGTGGACTGGATGGGAAATCGAAGCAGGGCTTCTGTGTTTATCAAGCCACAGCTCCGTCACCTTGCTCCTACTCCCGTCTGGAGGCCCCGGCAAATTGGTGACAGCAACAACAACAACCCTGCAGCACACATGCCCCCTTTTCCCATGTGCACATCCATACACGCAGTTACACACTCGCACACACACGCACGCACACATGCACACAGCATAGCACCTTGGCCTGTTTAGTTTTATTGCTGGTGTCAGGTGAGGAGGTGGAGGTAGGAGTGCTGTCTAATGTTCAGCTCACACACACACACAGATACACTCACACACAGCTATTTCCACCCCTGCCGACACCTTGGCTAACAAGACCTGTGAACTGCAGTGACAGAACTCCAAGACTTGTCAGAGTCCCACTCATTTAATGCCAAGACCCGGCCCCAGCTCTAACCCATCACAGTTTCTGTATGCACACCAAGCCACATTAGGCTGCACAATGATATACAGGGTGTGAGTCTGTACTACTACTACTACTGCTACTTCAGGTTAATATTGTTTAAGTAATACCTTTACTAGTGATATGTATGGTAATTCTTTTTTATTATTATTAAATCAACGGTGTAGTATAATATCAGTGTCGAGGTGAAATGTGTCATGGTTTCGTTTAACTTTACCTTCAGCCTGCACCTCATTACAGTGATGTGCATCATGATTTCTTTCATCTATAAATGTTTAAATGTTTGCTATTACTCTTGCCTGTCTAGTTGCATGTGTGACAGTACAGTAATGTGTCTGTAAACCTGCTGTACCCACAGGCATCTTTATCTGGAGCATCTAATAGTCTTGGGTCATTACAAGTAGTTTTGCATGGAACACTGCCCCTTTTGTTGCATGTGTACAGGATGCTTTCTGCTCAATATCTTTTTCAGTGCCCCCTTTCTTTGCTTTGACGTTATCGTGTAAGTGGAGAATAAAAGAGAGTTGACTTTGGTTAGAGCCCTGCACGGCCTTGCTACCTTGGAAATTAACTACACAAACAATGCCTTGCCATTGTGCCTAAGCACTTACAACTATGCCATTTAAGAGAGTATTGATCTACCCAATGCAGGGTCAATCATTGGATCAATGGTGTGTGGGTTGGTTGGCTCGAAGGCTGTTTGACTGCATGAATGAATGGATGGTTGGATAAGGAATGAATAGGCGGTTGCATAATGAATGGATGGATGGATGAATATATGGATTGATTCATGGGTAGACTTAAAGATGGATGCATGGAGGGCACCGGTGTCGGGTCTGCACAGAGATGAACTTGTATAGTTCTGAAGATGTTACTTGCTTGCTGTATTTTGTGTAAGACTCACTTCTGTCCTGTACACCTGCCACCATTAAACACAGCCTGACATTTACTGCAGGTTGAAGTTGATTTGTTGTGAATCCTCCGCGAAGAAGCATTTCTTAACATGAAGTGATTGGGTTTTTTTTAGTTATTGCTGATTGGGGCAATTTTATATTTAAGCCCAGTAGGTATAGTAGATAACTACCTCCTATTTACCAAAATTTTTGCTTACCTGGATGCAATATTAAGCTGAAATCCGTCAAGTAGTATTACTGAAACTGAAGAGTGAGAGACTGAGAGATATAAATTAAAAAGCAGTCATTGTCATTAGCATGTTCTTGGTGGATTGTTGTGATGTGTTTACACCAGGGTTGATTGACCTAGTTACCCAGCCCCTGGCAGCATACGATGGAGAAATGAAGATAATGCAACACAAGGGAGAGAGTTATGTTGCTTTATTATTCTTATATGTGAGGCACTTGCACACACATGCACGCACGCACACTGAAGTGATGATCAGGCGCTAAGGGGTCGCGCCTTGTGACAAAGTAAAAAAAAAAGAAGAGCTTATTTAAAATTCTGTAAGAGATGTCAATTGTGCCCTCTGCATATTTCTATGGAAAATTTGTAAATAGATCCTTTGTAAATAGCTTCTCCTTTGCCAATCACCCTGTCTGCTCTGTGCACAGCAGCATTAAAAATTGATCCTTAGCAGCACCAGGGTGAAATGCTAACATTGCTGCCAAATGACTGATTAAAAAGAAAAACCTTTAATCTTTGCTTAAAAGTGTCTACTGCCTTGGCATGCCTTCCCCTGTGCTCCTCTATCTTCCAACGCTGTGAAGGGAAGGAGGGGGTCGTCGTGGGGGAAACGGGGTCACGCTTCATGTAGAGTCAGCACTGTACAGTGATATAGCTCTAGAGGTGAGGGATTTCACTAAGAGGAGATCCAGGAATCAACATGCATTGCTGTCTTCTGAATTTAACCTTAAGCCAGAGGTTAAAAACACATTTGAGCTTTCCACAACAGGAGCTGAGTGTGCTGTGGCACTCCTGCTAATGGCATGTAGAAAAAAGAATTGTTTCTTCCAACTTAACTATTCAGGTTAACAAAAAAAATCACTGGGGCTCTAAAGTTTGACACTTCATTTAGCAGCACAGAATTAGAAACTGACGCCCAGCTTCTGTATATGATGACTACAGAACATACACATGCAGTTTTGGAACATAAAAAGGTATTATAACGTATATTGAAATTGCTGAGAGGTGTTTGTGCTTCAGAGAGCAGAAAGAAGAACAGACAGTGTGCTCACCCAGAAACTCAAACTCACTTCAGAGACCTTCCTCACTTCAGAGACCTTGTCAGAAAACCCTCACCAATAGAGCACACAGAGAAAGAAAACACGGCACAGGTAAGATAAACATATCTCTTCTTTCTTGCACTACAGCCTTTTTATTGACTTACATACTGTAAAGCTAAATCTAACTGACTCGCTAACCCAACAGCTCCCTATCTTTTGCCGTGGATTTTTCCTGAGTGATATCTTTCTCTTCCACACTCCCTGCCCCTGCCTGCCTTGTTGACATCCTCATCGTCCGTCCATCATTTGCTGCTCAAATCTGCTTTGCATTTAATAGTTTCAGTTTCTTTATGCATGGTGTAAATGAACATATCAGTAGTTTATGATATATATATATATATATATATATAACACCCAGCACGCCCCTGCGGGCGGTTTATCCTTCAAGCTCGGGTCCTCTACCAGAGGCCTGGGAGCTTGAGGGTCCTGCGCAGTATCTTAGCTGTTCCCAGGACTGCGCTCTTCTGGACAGAGATCTCCGATGTTATTCCCGGGATCTGCTGGAGCCACTCGCCTAGCTTGGGAGTCACCGCACCTAGTGCTCCGATTACCACGGGGACCACCGTTACCTTCACCCTCCACATCCTCTCGAGCTCTTCTCTGAGCCCTTGGTATTTCTCCAGCTTCTCGTGTTCCTTCTTCCTGATATTGCTGTCATTCGGAACCGCTACATCGATCACTACGGCCGTCTTCTTCTGTTTGTCTACCACCACTATGTCCGGTTGGTTAGCCACCACCATTTTGTCCATCTGTATCTGGAAGTCCCACAGGATCTTAGCTCGTCATTCTCCACCACCCTTGGGGGCATCTCCCATTTTGACCTCGGGACTTCCAGGTTATACTCGGCACAGATGTTCCTGTACACTATGCCGGCCACTTGGTTATGGCGTTCCATGTATGCCTTGCCTGCTAGCATCTTGCACCCTGCTGTTATGTGCTGGATTGTCTCTGGGGCATCTTTACACAGCCTGCACCTGGGGTCTTGCCTGGTGTGATAGACCCCAGCCTCTATGGATCTTGTGCTCAGAGCTTGTTCTTGTGCTGCCATGATTAGTGCCTCTGTGCTGTCTTTCAGTCCAGCTTTGTCCAGCCACTGGTAGGATTTCTGGATATCAGCCACCTCCTCTATCTGCCGGTGGTACATACCGTGCAGGGGCCTGTCCTTCCATGATGGTTCCTCGTCTCCCTCCTCTTTCTTGGGTTTCTGCTGCCTGAGGTATTCACTGAGCACTCGGTCAGTTGGGGCCATCTTCCCAATGTATTCTTGGATGTTCGTTGTCTCATCCTGGACTGTGGTGCTGACACTCACCAGTCCCCGGCCCCCTTCCTTCCGCTTAGCGTACAGCCTCAGGGTGCTGGACTTGGGGTGAAACCCTCCATGCATGGTAAGGAGCTTTCTTGTCTTTATGTCAGTGGCTTCTATCTCCTCCTTTGGCCAGCCTATTACCCCAGCAGGGTACCTGATCACGGGCAGGGCGTACGTGTTGATGGCCCGGATCTTGTTCTTACCATTCAGCTGACTCCTCAGGACTTGCCTGACCCTCTGCAGGTACTTGGTGGCTGCAGCTTTTCTAGCGGCCTCTTCATGGTTCCCATTCGCCTGCGGGATCCCCAGGTACTTGTAACTGTCCTCTATGTCTGCAATGTTGCCTTCTGGTAGTTCAATCCCCTCAGTTCTGACTACCTTCCCTCTCTTTGTTACCATCCGACTACACTTCTCCAGTCCGAACGACATTCCAATGTCATTGCTGTATAGCCTGGTAGTGTGGATCAGTGAATCGATGTCTCGTTCACTCTTGGCATACAGCTTGATGTCATCCATGTACAGGAGGTGGCTGACAACTGCTCCGTTCCGTAGTCGGTATCCGTAGCCAGTCTTGTTAATGATCTCACTGAGGGGGTTCAGGCCTATGCAGAACAGCAGTGGGGACAGAGCATCTCCTTGGTAGATCCCGCACTTGATGGTGACTTGTGCTATGGGCTTGGAGTTGGCCTCTAGTGTTGTACGCCACATCCCCATTGAGTTCCTGATGAAGGCTCTTAGGGTCCCATTGATCTTGTACAATTCTAGGCATTCCAGTATCCAGCTGTGGGGCATTGAGTCATAGGCCTTCTTGTAATCAATCCAGGCAGTGCACAGGTTGGTCAGTCTGGTCTTGCAGTCTCGGCTGATTGTTCTGTCTACCAGTAGCTGGTGTTTTGCGCCTCTGGTATTCTTGCCAATTCCTTTCTGTGTCCCACTCATGTATTGACCCATGTGCCTGTTCATCTTAGCCGATATGATGCCTGACAGGAGCTTCCATGTAGTACTGAGGCAGGTTATTGGTCGGTAGTTGGGGATCAGGTCCGTCCGGCCTTCAGTTAGCCATTCCGGGTGTCTCTCGTTAACTAGCAGCTGGTTCATTTGTGCTGCCAGACGCTCGTGGAGTGCAGTCAGCTTCTTCAGCCAGTAGGCGTGAACCATGTCGGGCCCTGGTGCTGTCCAACTCTTCATACTGGAGACCCTTTCTTGGATATCTGCCACTGTGATGGTTACTGGACCCTGTTCAGGGAGGTCGCTGTGGTCTGCCCTCAGATCCTCTAGCCACTGAGCATTGCCGTTATGGGTTGCATCCTTCTCCCATATGCTCTTCCAGTATTGCTCCATCTCCAGCCTTGGTGGTGCTGTTCTCTTATTGTTCCCTTGCCACTGAGAGTACACCTTTGCTGGTTCTGTGGAGAACAGCTGGTTTATTCTCCTGCCTTCTATCTCTCTGGTGTACCTCCTCAAGCGGCTGGCCAAGGCTGTGAGTCTTTGCTTGGCAGTTTCCAAGGCCTCAGGTATGGACAGCTTATATATATATATATATATATATATATATATGGAGAGAGAGAGGGGGAGAGACATAATGTATATACTATGGATACAATAGAGCAAGTTTTACTTAAGTAGGCAGCACAGTTGTGAAAACATCAGAGTGAATATATATTCACTTACCTCTCAGAATATCAGTGAAGGCCACTAAACTGTCACGCAAAGCCACACACACACACACACACACACACACACACACACACACACACACACACACACACACACACACTTCCACCCCTCCCCGTCTCTCTGTCATTCAGGTGTTTACTGTCATTCATACTCAGGGTTTTGTATAATCCTCTCACCACACCTGAGTGCTCCCCACTCAGTGTCACTGGATTTACTCTCTCTCACCCCCCTTGCTCACTTCCCCTCTCCTCGAGCGCGCAGCCTTTTTCATTTTGCATCGCAGTCATTCTTTTACACATGCTGTCATTTCTTATGTAAATAACCACAGATAAAAAGACAGTAACAGACATTTTAAGATTTACACACACCGCTCAGCGCGTATGTTTTCAGTCATCCCCTCTCATCAGCCAGTTTGTTTGTAGAAGTGTCTTTGCCTGTAGCCATAAATTAGGGGTTGTGATTTAACTCATTGAGACAAAAGAGAAAGACAATGAAACATGCATAAAACAAATGATGTGGAGAAGGTGAGGGAAAGGGAGAGCGAGGGAGAGAGGAGAGAGGCGAGGAGGGTGTACTGAAGGCAGAAATGGGCCAGTATGTATTTCTGCTCTACTTTCACTTCGGGAAGGCTTCATTAAGAAGTCTGTTTCCAGAGCACAGCGGAATCTTTACGCACGTACATGTGTGTGCGCGCACAGGAGTGTGCATATATTTGTAGTTTAGTGTGTTTCAGAGCCCATGCACATCCATGTGCATATATGTGTGCATGCACATAACATTATTTGTGTGTTCAGTGAGAGAGATCTCCTAAATTATTTACACCCAGAACAGCTGGGTATCAAAACTTAATTGGTATCAAGTTTTTAAATGGGGTCAAATGAGCAGTTCCATGCTGCTTTCTCTTGCCTTAAGTCTGTATCATTACATCTGGAGCTACAGTGCAGCTATTTCAATGAACTTGAACGTCTAAATGCTGTATTTGCCTATTGACTGGGGCTCTACTCTCAGACTGGAGAAATACGCTGCATCAGGCTCATTTAGAGGAGGGAATGTAACTGTATTTTTCCACCGTCTGATAGAGCTGTTTTAGTCCATCTACTCATGTATGTTACTCTGTAAATGTTCTGTAAGAAATTTGTTGAGGCATAAACATTAAAAAAAGAGGTGCACACTCACAAACACACACTCAAAGCCTTAGGCAGGGCACAGAGATGGTATTAGACTTAAGCCCTCTAATAAAGCCAATTAGAATTACACTGCGCACTGATGAAGGCAACCTTTCCAGGGACATTCTCTCACCTCCATATATACACATCTAAGGCATGCAGCATGCACATGCACATACACACATCAGCTAAATATTTCACATTGCCAAATATCTCTGTGTTATAAAGGGATTAGATACAGTTTGTCCAATGCACCATGTTTGGCCTCAGTGTTGTTTTAACAGGCATTTCTAGAAACTTAATTTGCTTTCCTGAATCAGCTTTCCCCTCCCAGTTTTATGTCAGGGCGGGAAGTGTTCCTGGCAGTGATGATCTTTTACTGGGCAGAGGTACTGCCGCACTGGCACAGATGTGCTCCAGGGTCTCTCAGTACAGAAAGAGAAAGCTGAAACTTAAATTGTCAAAATAATAAAGGGATTAGTGACTGTAATGTGATTGCTGAATTTTAAAATGTAGTCCATTATAGCAGAATGACAAAAAACAATAAAGTAACCACATTAGTAATGCCATAGTAATGCATACATTACTTCCAAACATGAAGAACATTACACTGGCTTCCCAGAAATGTGCACAACACTAAGTTTCAGCAAGTCTGGAAGATTTGGATGAATTGACAGAACACAAGGTGTTAGTCTATATTTTTTTAAGTGACTCAAACAAGTGTTCATAAATGAGCACATTGTTGACTGCAATACATGTTATATGACAAAGATAAATATTGATGTCTATTGCTGAAATTCTCTGTTTCCTATAAGTTTACTCTACAATGAAACTGACTGTACAATATTACTACCCAAATCATAGTAAAAACAACTTAAAAGATTGTGTGTATCCACCTGACAGGGCTCCAGACATGTCAAACACAAACTGGTTCAAGGTTCGGAAAGTCCAGAAGGCTTTGAGGAGCAAGAGACAGATGAAGAAAGTGAAAGTGCAGAGGAAAAAGAAAGACATGAACAAAAACCATACACAGATGAGGCAATGTCTGCAACAGAAACGGATGGGACAGGAAGTGGCCACTCATCAATCAAATCCAAGCAGGGGGATGATACAGAGGGTTGTCAGACAGCAGTGCGGTTTGAGCCAAGGAGCAGAACATGCAGAAATAGTCAAGGCAGTCTTCACGTAGTCTTCACTACACTGCATCTTTTACCTAGGTCAGATGGCAAGCAATGCAGGCCCACTGCTGGCACTCTCCCCCAGCTATCAAAGGGACAACAAGCTCAAAGCAGAATTTCATCTGGGGCTCAAAAGGTGAGTTATTTATATAGTCATCACAAACAAAACTACAACTCCAGTTTTTCCAGTTTGTCACAATATATTGTACTTATATTTTCATAAATCTTTATCTTTTCAGAGAAGATCATATCTGACCAAATCAGTCCAAAAATCTGAAGGCGGCAGCAGCATTTTGCAGAGCCCCGAGCTCAGGCCTGCACCCAGACCTCCTGTGAAATGTCCTGGAACTCAATTTGTAACCTCTTGTCACCATCCAAGAACGGGACCACACAGTGGCCTTAAGTCTTCCATTTACAGATCTTCTTCAATCTCTAGCTCTGGACAGCAAGTTCACACATTCCCTTCCTCCCATTTGAGATCGCAGGTTGAAACCTCTCTTTCTCAAACTCCTCCTTCATCTAAGCCATTTAAAAAGTGCTCTGCAAACAGAAGACAAGCTTTTTCCTTTGGCATTACTCCAAGAATTCACAGGTCTACTTCTGCCCACCAGTGAACCAAGTGAATATGTATGCAACTTTTTTTTGTTATCCTAAACATGTATATTTCTTAACCAAAAGCCGCAAAAAAAATCACTGGCTATGGAATTGTGCTCTCTGTTATCTACTTGATAATGGATGTAAAGCTAAATATTTTTGCTTGCAAAAACAACCTTCTGCTCTGGAGGAGCTCTCCAAAACAGAGTCCAGATGAGCATTAATAGGGTCCAATTTACCCCTGTGATCACACATTCTGATTTGGCAAGTACGTTCCTCCGATAAGCCATCTCAGTCAACAACACTCCTGAAACTTGACCTTATTTGAAGGCATTAGACTTTTGTCTAATGCCCTACAGTCAAAACCGTGTGTAGAAAATGCTGAGACCTTGAATCACATCATTTCAACAGAACTTGAGAAGGTTGTTTCTTACCCTACACACTGCGCCACATTCATTTTAATGCTTACAGTATGTTGTTTATTAAAGACATAACGCCTTCTCGGATCTTGGCCTCTTGTAAGACATTTTCACGGTGAGGCATTTTCATGGCTGTCCGTCTCTTCGGTATGAGTCACATGTGTTTGCCACTGTGGCTCTTTTCAGTTTGAGGAAATTGATTTGTTGCACAGATAATGTGAGCTTGCTCTTTGTCTTTGTTGTCTTGTTTCATGTCTGTCAGTGTGTCCTTTAATATTGTGGTATGCAAACTGGCTCTTTAACTAAATGCTTAGTGCAAAACCTTTTATCATCCACCTTTAAAAACACCTGTCTGTCATGTAACAAGTTGGCTTTTTTTTTTTTAGTTGTATTCAGTTATTGTAAGTTGTGATTTTTGTTGTAACAAGAAATTGTTTGTAAGGAAAGGGTTTGTTAGTTTTAATTGCCACTCCTGGGTTGCGTTTTTTTTGTTAATTTTTTTGTTTGTTTGTTTTTTCTTTACCTATGTTCTAACATGAGAAGTTTTGTTTTGTATTCAATTTTGTATTCAATTCTTCTTCTTTTTTTTCCATAAACTGTATCCACAATCACTCAATAAAAATATTTTGAGAAATGTTGTAAGACATTGTATAGTATTTGGCTTTTACTGGAAAATTAGACAAATACATGCAAAGTTCATTATTTCTTTGAAAAAGTGCTTAATACATTTACTATACCACTGCAAATTTGGTGCGCCCAAGCAAAGGTATGTAAAGGAATGGTAATGTTCGAGACTGACAAGTAAAATTTAAAAAGTGCCTTTAAATTGAGTCTTAAATTTGTTTCCAAGTAACAAGCCCAGCAACTACTTGCAGGAAGGCAGCACTGATGGCATTGAGACATCCACCCACGTCTCTCTTCCACTCCCTACGGTTTGTTTTGGTGTGAGTTAGTGCTGATTGTGTGTGTATCACGTCTTTGCCCTGCGAGACTCCTGCCAATCGATTCAAGGTGAGACCTGTCGATTAAACACCCTGACCGGTGCTCTCTACCTAACCCCGGGGTGATTCAATCCCACCCCTTATACACACGCATGCGCGCGCGCACACACGTACACACCCACTTCACCTGTCATCCATCAATACCTCCATCAGGGCCTTTATTGATCCCCTCCATCCAGCCTCTTCACCCCACGCAGTACAACATCAGGGCCAGGATGACGTTGGTGCAGGTTTAATTTTTGGCAGATTTACAATAAAGCTCAAGTTATTATTTAACTCTTCCAGCTGCGGTGTGCTCTTTGATTTAGCACCCTGGGAGAAGATGAGTTACAGCTGACACTGAGAATCTGCTGGGGCTGGAATGGTAGGCACCCGGTTCATAACTCAGCCGCCGAATGTGTAGTTAGTCAATCACTTGATCTGTAATCACAAATGCTGCCAGAAATTACATGAGTGATGAGCTGTAATAAAAGCACTTACTTTTCCTGCTCTGTCTCTTAAGTGTTATTGGCAGACCCCTCTCTCCCAGGAGGCCATGGCTGTGAAACAAAATCCCGATATAAACTGCCTCATTGGTCCCTGCCTCACGCGCTGTCTCTGTGGCGTACTGTATGTGTGTATGTGACTGTATGTGAGTGTGTGTTAATGCAGAGTGCTTCCACCACAGTGTAATACAAAGCTCTTTTTGACAGTCTTTCTTCAACTTTTAGATTGCCTTGCTTCAGGACAAATGATCCTCACTCCAGTAAAGACAGTCATGCTCGTCTCTATCATTTATAATCTCTACTGTCGGCAGAGATGCAAAGACACTCGCTCACAATGACTGTTTTTAAATAGGCCTGGCACTATTAATTGTTAAATAAAACACTATTTAAATTTACTTCTAGACAAGTTGCTATGCAGTAGTTTAATATTATAGTAAAACTTTCCCAACCCTGAATTTGATCTCAGCCAACCGTGTACTCACAGTTTATATTACATTAACAACATGACCTTACGTACAGTAATCAAAACATGTCAGGGCCAAGACTCAAACCTTTCTTTGACAGTCTGTGACTCCCAGCTCAGTAGCCTTTAGCAGGAGTTCATGCACGACAGTTTTATTGATACAGACCTCTGTAATAATTACACAGCGTCTCGCATGCACTATTGATCAGGCCTATTGATAAAGTCATATTTTACTGTAAAGGTCTGTTGATTTGATGCATTACAGCATAAATCTGTCCTCACAAGCAGTTGAGCTGGAAATCCGACTGCAGAGTGACGGATGCTCTCACAGATAAACACACGCAGGGCTGTTTATATCCATTGTTTGATTGAGGTTGGGTGACATAAGTTTAAGATAGTGATGTAATGATATTCATATCTTTAGTCCAACCGCATGAATAGACGATCACACAGAGACGACAAGTGAGATCTGCCTTCCAGTCCAGCTCATATGATGTGATATATAAGCGAGGGTGTTTATAGAGTCACTGCTCCATCTTATCATGATTTGTGTTGTCAGCAGGGGCTGGATCTGCATGACGTTAATAGATTCTGATGTGGTTCAAATGCCCCATGGTGAATGTGAAATAGAGATGAATGTGACAGATCGCACAGGACTTGTCCTGTATATAAACGGCCTTTGGAAATGTTCTCACAGGGAAGGAAGGATGGTGTAAATGCTGGAGTGTGGGGGAACGCCAATGCTGGTATTAAAATGGTAAGAATGCGATCCTCACAGCTGACCTGTAAGTCGAAACAAGGAAGAAATGCAGGTGATTTTTTTTTCCAAGAAAAATCATCAGATTGGTTTGCTATAAGGTTTACTGTTATTAAAAGAATCTTTGGCATCCTGAACCTGCAAACACCCTGAACTGTACACTAATGGAGAACTAAATGTAAAGTGTCAAGTAATATGCACTGGTGTTGCACATTATCACCCTTTGATCTTCCCATGGAAAAATATAATATGTGTAATAAGGGAAAAAAGCAAATTTATTACCATTGGAGGAAAGGAAAATAGATCTTTATGGTCCAGGTTAAAAAGCAGCTTACTAGACCATGTTTCCGTTTTGGCCGGCAGTTCAAAAGCATGTTTTCTTTTCGAATTTTTCTCTGGCCGGATTCTGAATCACTTGGGGGCAGTTCGCAAAAGGCTGTGGTGCACCATTGCCGGGCTGGTTTTCACATTTAAAGAGCCAAAGATACATGGGGAGCATGTTCACGTTCAAAAGGCCTACAAAACTCTAAAAGCTGGGATATTGAGTTAATTGCTGGCCCAGTCAAAGCAAGGCTGCTGCTGCAAAATGCGGTGTACAGCCTCGCTGTAGAAGAGGACAGAGGAGTGAAAACTGCTCCTAATTACCAATGATTTGCTGGATAAGCATGTGACCTGCTACAACATGAGCAATTTTAAATGACCTGGAATCTTAATGACAGTAAACAAAACTCATGAAAAACAGGCTATAAAAACGAAAAAGGGATGGCAGTTATTTCTAAAAGGGGTTTAGAAATATATAGTGGCTGAAATAAAAATAAAGATTTTTATAAAATAGCAGATTAGAGTGTTTTTGGCTTCATTCGAGGACTTCTATTGTGCATGGTTGTTACAGCATCAAATCTACCAACGGAATTGGTACAAAACTAAAGCACACCACTGACTTTGAACACTACTTTTGTACCACAGCTGTCTGAAATGCTAATATATAGTCTTGTGGAATAGCAACAATACCTCCAGTGTGTTCCCCAGAGCTGGAGGGAGGAGGCAAGACAAGACAAAGACAGTTTTTAATCTGAGCAGGAAGCATACAGTGGCGATTCACTGTGAAATGGTGAGTGATATGACTGAGTAGTGTATTTACTGAGTCTGACAGGGTAGGAGAAAGAGAGTGTTTTCTTCCTGTCCATACATTTATCCCCCTCCATAAATCACCACCAATGGGATTCATAAATGTGGAAGAGCAAACGTCCTGTTGCTCCGACTCAAGCAATTCCACTTTGACCTTTAAATTTGGCATTGGTCACTCATGCTAAATGTGTGCCACGACCTTCCATGACCTTGGACTATTCATATTTAATAGCCTTTCAGTCTGATGGTTCCACAGAATGCATACAGTATATGAATGCACACACTGCAAAGAGAAATCCAAACATTTAATGCCTTAGTTTGAGAGTCTGATCACAAGTGATTCTTAGTTGTCTAGGTGTCTATCTATGAAAATACACATAAATGAAGAGAATATATCACTGTGTCTTTATTGCTTTGATTCCATTATCCCTACTCGGCACACTCTATGAAGCCCTATGTGCATCATAACCTTTGACTCCAGCCAGTGCTTTTAAGGTTCTGCACTTTGCCCTCTCCCATTTGACCTACTGAAGTATACCTTTATAATTGCCCCTGTCGCTATCAAATGCGCATATGAGGGGGTGCAGGGGCACCAGGCATAAGTCTGTCCAGTAACCTTTTGGCCTTTGGGCCATTCATTCTGCTTGAAGCAAGCACAGCAGGTCTCCTCTGCCTTCCCACAGTCTAATACTGTATTAGTCTACATGTCTGAGTTATTGATGGTGCTTTAGAAATATTTTATTGGTCAGTCATGACCTTTGACTGGGGCAACGCAAACACTAACCCCCCTAAAGCTTCCTATTGACATGGATATATGTATGATCACATGGTTAATAGTATAGATTTAAAACAGCTGAAGACCTGGTCTTTTGGATTTTTGCACTGTGAGCATTGCATTTCATTAAGGGTTAGCTCTAATAAAATTATCCACTGATGCTTAGGGAAAGATTTTTAGGAAAAAAAATATATAAAAATTATTCATATCAAATAATAGATTTGAATAAATATTTTATGTCACATTTCCGAAGCACAATGTACAAGTATCCATAGGAAAAATGTCACAGGCACTTTAAAATGCTAAATCTTTTCCTCATATCATCCTCTTGTCTCCTCCCATTACTTGACGCAAAACTCTCCATCAATGGAAGTGTAGCTTGCACTTAAGCACCTACAATTAAGATAAGCCTAGCCACAACTGGACAATTACCTGCCAACTAACCTTTTCTGGAGGCACTTAAGAAGGTAAGGACTCCCGAGGATAGATGTGCCATGAGTAGAACAAGCTCTTCAACAGGCCAGAAGGAGAGAGGCAGAAAGGTAAGGAGGATGTAATGTATGAGAAGAGGGGGATAGAGAGAGTGTGTCAAAAAGAGAGGGAAAATGATAGAAATAGAGAAAAGGACAGTATCATGGTGAGATTACCTAATCCTCTGTCTGAGAGGAGTATTTGAAGGACCTGGTGGTGTCAGACATGAGGGGGCTTTGTGGAGGTTTACCCAGGAGAGGCCAGCTTAGCGGTGGAACACCAGGTGACCAGTGCTTCGTCCCCAAGCACAAGCCTCAGCTTGTGGCTTTGTAAACACTGTTAAATTGATTGCAGAGAGCTGATGAGATTTCCCTGCAGCCTGGGTCATTATCACATTGTGGAGTCGCTCTAATTCACTGATACTGAGGCCTATATGGGTTGTCACTCACTTTTATGTTGTCATTTTTAATGTAAGAGGCATCGTTTCTGTCAGTGCGTATCTTTCAGGTTCTGAAGATGCAGACATTTGAAATGTGCAATGAATTTAAACACTGAGGAAGACTTCATTTCCTAAATCATTGTGCAACATTTTTAGCACCAGTGAGGGTGTCTCTGCTTCTGCACAACGGGGTGAGTTTCAGTACTGTATGATATCTGATCCCAAAAGCCCTGCGGGGCAGCCACAGCAAATCAACAATGGATTAATGGATGTGGGTTTGCTCATAAATCTCGTTGGGACTGGAAAGCATTCGAGAACAGTCAGCCTGTAGTGGTGCGCTTAATGTTACAGGCAGTTTGGGTTTCCCATCGTTCAAAGCAGTGACAGAGTAGTAAAGATGTGGCAGCATCTTATGTCTGTGTTAAATCAGTGAATGTCAGAAATGCTAGATAGTCAGTTCGCTGTGCTGAGAGCTGTACCAAAACTGATTCATTGGTGCAGATATGTTTGTGAATAACTCCAATGATTTTCCATAGCGCTCAGTGTCCAGTAGAATGACTTCATGTACCACAGCAAAGACAGGAAAAACAAAAAAGATATGTTGTGGTGACATGCACTAATTCACTCGTGTCACTACAGCCCTTCAACCTTAGCCTAGTGCGTTAAGGCCTCGCCATAGATCACAGTGGTTAACAGTTAGCTGTTCCTGCAGGTGTGCAGAGAATGGCTGTAACAGTCTCCATTACTGGAGAGAATGGCCCAACTCCCACAGCCCCCTCCAGACAGTGCTGTCATTACCCATCCATTGTGAGGCCTGAGAGGAAGCTGTAAGTACGGCAGACTTATGGCTTTGTTAGGGCGACTGGATGCTCACCTCACATGCAGCACCGGATAAGGAGGTATGGCGGCATGGAAGCCAGATAGAGTGATAGAGACTGAGGATGAATCAAATACTCCCATGATGCCCCGCCACCATCTCCACGGCCACCCCCTGATGGGGTTGTGAGTTGAGTGCATGGTGTAAGGTGGCGAGGGTTATTTGGTGCTATTTTTACAAGAAACGGGCTGATTTGTCTTAGGCCATTACCGTCTATTACAGCTGCGAGTCTTGGGGAAAAGGTGGGAAGCGGCAGACGCTGGCATTCTGCCTAAAGAGAAATCAATGAAACAAATTAATCCTTCGCAGGCTGCAGTGACACCGTAATCCATCATTCAGGGGGCGCTTTTACACGCTGAATCAGGGAGCAAGTCAGGGAGGAGGAGAGCTTGGCGGATGGGTGGGTGCATGTTGGTTGAGAAAGGGTGGGGGGAGAAGGGCGGGTGGGGAGACCAAACCCCTGGGGGACAGGGGCAGACATCCATGCTTCAGTAACACTGTGGTAACGGTGGGTGGTGGCAGGGAATTGAGTGGCTCTGAGCCCTGCCTTTACATCCTTGAGCTGCCTGTGGACATACATAGTAGTAGGAGGAGAAAAGGGACGTAAACACAATCAGCTAAACTACACCATGCACACAGGCACGGTTGTGATTATACACATATTTTCTCTCTTTTTTTACGTCACGTGATGGCTATTTCAACCCCACAGGGCTAATGGCTGATGCTGAAATTCATATGAAAGCTTTATAATTTGCTTCGCACTGAAAATACAGGCAACCAACTGGTCGGTAATGTATGGACATAACTAAGATGTCAAAGAAAGGAAAGAAAAATGTCAGTAATTGGAGCTTTGCAGGATTTCACTTTGTTCTTAAGAAACTGAGGAACCTAATGAGCAATATGCAAAAAACTCACTAATTGCTTGTCTGTGAAGGTAAAAATACACTAAAAAACAGATCACCATCTCACTATTCAAAGCAGTGTGCTCCATACGTGTGCTGAGATTTGCTGTGGTGATGCCCCAGCACAGAGCCACTCAGGGCGCAGATCTATCTGTGTGATTGAAACATGTGATCATCTTCCCTGTGAGGAGACAGCGTTGTCCAGGCCAAGATCCACGTGAAGCAGCTGCACAGTCTGTTGAATCTTGTAACACTCGGAGTCAAATGGTACCACAATTCAAGTGGGAGCGAAGAGTGGAAAAACACACACATACACACATATCAAGATTGATGTGTTTTTTATTAAGATCTTTGCTGTGTTGCATTGCCTCTTAGTAATCTTACATCATTATGAAATCAAATTCAAGAGCGTGATCCATTCGGCGCTACCGTCTCAGCCAGCTTTGTTGGTCTCGAGGCTCCTTTGCAACAATTGTGGCTGCACAGTCATCGATGGTGACTGTGTGTGTTCATATAACAGTGACTTTTGTAGCTGATGAAGGGTGGTGAGGTTCATTGCGTTAAAAAAAATGACAGTTTATGCAGAAACACTACAACAAAACCTTTATTTGCTGCCTTATTTTAACAGGGGGCTCCACTTACCTTTACCAGCTCCTGGTAAAAGGAATGCGGGTGGTTGGCTCCTTTCTTCCTCAAGACACAGGTGGTAGCATTCTGAGGAACGGCATGTTAGAAAGAAATCTGAAAAAATATTGTGGGCGGAGGAATAAAAGAAGGGGGGTGAATGTGGAGGGTGAAGGAAGAAGGAAGGGAGAGGTTGAGATTAGGAGTGGGTGGGGCAGCAAAGAGGAAGGGTAAAGGGAGTAAAGGGATGGAAAACGAGGAGTGGAGGGGAAAAAATCAAAAGGATGGAAAAATGTGGGGATATTGCAGCAGAGCGGATGGTGTGAGGGAGGCAGTGTGAGAAATGTTGCCGGAAATGCTAGAGCCAGCAGCGTGTGTAAAAAACCACACTGCAACATTTCTCATCCTTGACATCACTGACAGACTTTCCAAACACACACAGTGTGCTTTCAAAGTGCACGGTTGTAATATCCAAATCTTTACCGCAGCTTCTCCTCTCAGATCATACTCTTTTGTTTTCCTTCCTTCTGTAAACACGGCAGATGTCAGAGGTATTAAATTTAACCAGTGCTGTAATTCTTAATTTGAAGGGTGTGTGTGCTTTAAGATTCCCACAGCAAATACAATAAAACATGTTTGTGTGCAGTGAGAACATTCTTTGACTCGCTCTCGAAGCCGTAGAAGAGACACACTGAGAGGAGTGAAGGGGTGAGGAATGACGGATATGAGGAGAGGAGAGGAGGAGGACAGAAGATTGTTGTGGAATGTTTGCAGATCTGGCCAGAACTCGACCATCTCATTTGTCAGGGCTTGACCTCAGCTCTGGGGTTAAAGGTTAAAGGCAACATCTGAGGGAAACTGACTCGGCTATCTCACGGCCGCACACACATACACAGGCAAGTAAACACACAAATGTGTGAGAGTGTCTCTCCTTCTGCATGCTCTCACACATAATTCAAGCTCATGCACACTACATCTGTATATATCATCATTAATATCCATCCCAGTCTTATTTGTTTTATTAAAACCGAGTGTTATGTTGACCCCTAGCTATGAAAAGATTAGCTGCCAGTTTCCCAAAAGCATACCAAAGACTTTTTCCAAAACAAAGCACTGAAGAAGAATTTGAGTTCCAGGATGCTTGGATTCATTTCTGAGTAGAAAAGCTTGGAGTGTACTCGATAAACACACACTCCTGTACATAATGAAACAGAACAAATCAGGACTGGGCAATGGATTTCGAAGAGAGCAGCTCCTTAAAATCAAAGTAATGATTAATTCACCTTTTATGTTATATTTACCGCTCTTCGTGGCAAGTGGTCGCAATTCTCGTGCTTCTAAGCAGACGCGTCACTGTCACTGTCCTATGACCACACAACACTTGCCATAAATTACATCTCATCCGAGTGTCAGCCCTTCACCACACCAACATGTCCCACTGTGTGTCCAGGCAGCAGGCCACCGTGTTCCTCTTTGCCTGTGAGGTGACAAACAACACAAACTTAGCTGCAAAGGGCAAGGTTAACCACACGGAATCACTCAAACAAACTCTCTCCTCCAAGTTTCAAATTAAAGTGAGGACATAGCAGGAAATGACAATGTGTGTGGCCCATTTCAGTGACCCACATAAACAGCAGACACCTGTGAGTCATATGAAATTAAAACAATTGGCTGATGGCAGCTACGCCTTGCATACTGAAAACGGCGGAACTCAGTCATGTTTGAGAGCATTTTTTATTATTATTATTATTCATTCATCTACAAATAAAGCGAAGCAGCAACTCACTTAATGTGACTGCACTTCCAGACACTTCTGTGCCCCTGTTAGGGAAACAAATTGTTCATTTTTTTGTTGTTTAAAATGCAGCCTTCCTCCCCGTTTCTCTTTTATTCAGCTTTAAAAAAAAAAAAAAAAAAAAGGAGAGAGAGACAGGTAGTGCAGTAGCTAATATTCATGGCTTTGAGATGCATTTTAAATCACACACCTTTGTCATTCTTTGGCCGGAGACATCAAACAGGTGCTATGAATAATTTATCTTAAGAGTTTCACATTGATAAGGTCACAATCTGCCAGGTCTGGACACTAAACACAGGCCATCTTCACACCTTCACTTTGCTGTCTTTTTAACACACATGTGCCCTCACACACACTAAAACACACTCCTTTTAAATGAAAACGTCAGCATGCGTATGTGTGTGTGTGTGTGTGTGTGTGTGTGTGTGTGTGTGTGTGTGTGTGTGTGTGTGTGTGTGTGTGTGTGAGTGAGAGAGAAAGAAGGAGTTAGTGTGTGTCTTTTGATGTAAATATTTTTAATAGTTGCTCGACTTAGAAATTGTGTGACGTGATAATGTCTACATGTTAAGACATATTTCTCATACAGTATAGATCAATTTATGGCACAAAATATTTTTAAAGTTGGTAAATCTGCACGAATATGCCTCTCACTCAAACTGCCTCAGAGAATTACTGGGAAATGATTTCCTCTGTACTGATGTAAACTAGACTGCAGCAGCGTGCTCAGTCGCTCATGGTTCAGCTACACTACATTTCTAATTAATCCCCTGCTGTGTGTTGATTTTTTTTTTTTTCAGGGAAAAATGAGAGGAAAATAGTGCAGTGCTTATATCATGCCACTCATTCAAATTAGAAGGAAGGGATGGGAAAACTATAGCAAAGTATCACCAAAGGTCATCAGTCATTGCAAGGCACCATAGCCCATAATGTAAACATCAGTGTGTTAAAGTTACCAGAAGCGAACTAATTAGATTCGTAAATGCTGTCTGATGTGAAATTTTCTGCCATAAATATTTTGAAATGGGAGCTAACTCTCATAGGTGAGTCCGTCACCCACTACAGCGCTATGGCAGTGACAGGACAATCTGAACATTAAGCGCACAGGAAAACACTCCTCCGCTGTGCTGACCCCCCTCTTCCTTTTCTCTCCTCGTCTGTCTCTCGCTTCTTGTTCGCTTAAGAAGTAATCGCAATACTTAAAAAAAAAAAGAAAGAAGGTTTTGCACTCTTCTGTGTCGGAGAGTAATCTCGCTCTTCTGTCGCTGGGCTATATTTCTACAGTGTGTTGTCGGATAATGTGAGGATGGGATGAAAGGTAATCTGCGTGCAGAATTCCTAAAGCTCCCTTATCCTTGTTGAATTTCTCAAGAATTCCACCTTTGGCCCCCCGGTTTCCCTGAAATAAATTACCTTAAGGGTAAGATGCCTTCACGAACCCCCGGTTAGGTTTTTTTTTTTTTTTGTTGTTTTGGGGTTTTTTGCGTTGCCCTCTTTAAACTCAGCCAAGCAGGTATTAAGTCCCGTTCTAATTCACTTTGTTGCTCAGGGCTGCATCTCTCCCTGAATATTTGACAGGCACTTGGGGAATGAGACTAAATTATTTCCCAAACTTGCATGAAAATAGTCCTCACAATATTAAAATTGCGTTGTGTTGAGCATTTCTGATTACAGTGTTGCATTAAGTTGACACAGTAATATAAGCAGGTCGCTTTTAAGGCAAACCCTCCGGGCACTGACAGTCACAAGCCCTTCTGATAAAACATTTTCCCATGTCAGTTAATTTTCTGTTAGTTTTTCCCTGTGTATTGGGCTTAGCTACTGATTGATATACGCTAGGCTTCCTTCCACGCTGGTTTCCTAAGAAGTACACACGCTGTTGAAAAATCTGTTTCCCTTCATCTAGCTCCTGGTACTTAAAGTTTGGTTTTTTGGTGTACTACAAAATTACAGTGTTTGCACTGTGGAACCACGAGGGTTTCAGTGCTAATGGATTTATAATCTCCGTCTCTGGGACCACCCTGAGTAATTAGCACATAGGCTCTAAAGAAATGATGGTTAGTGAGCAATAAAGCCATTGCCCATAGCATAAACTGACAGCCCCTCTAACCTAACCAACCTAAAGTCTAATTGGGAAAGTCGTTGCAGTCATTGTCCTAAATTATAGTCTGGGATTCGAAGTCCCTGGAAAGAGACTTCAATTCATGACACGTTAACTGAAGGGAGCGCATCTCTGCACACACACATCTACAGTAAATATAATGAGAAAATAAACATTTATTTCCATGCAAACTAAAGCGGCATAATATAAAGATAAAAGCATGCAAGAAATTATCACGGTTGTTGTTAATAAACTTAAAATCGTGCACATCCGTTGTTGTTGGCAACTGAAAATGAAACTTTTTCTTTGTTTTGGGAATCACTTTTAATATATGTATAGTTTTCATTAATAATTAGTAAATGATTTATCGTGTGGACTCTGTCCTGCTAATTGTTTAGGTCTCCAAATAGTTCAAGCCCATATGCTATTACTGATTTTATATATTCCAACTATTTCTCACGAATCGTCTTTCCATTAAGAGCAATTAGATTATGTCTATTGAAAATTGCTGATCCATGGGGGGGGGGGGGGGGGGGGGGGCAATGGGATAAAAGGCGATTTCAAGTGACCTTCCCGTCCCTTTCACACCAATCCGAGCCTCCAGAATAATTTGGGGATCAGTTTTGGACAAAAAGAAGCCCCTCAACACCCCCCACCCGCCCCAACAACCCATACCCTTCACCCACCCCCCTTTTCAACACACAACCACTCAGAGTAACAAAACCGCCAGTTTAAACATGAGAATTAGTTCTATTTTTTTTTTAATCAATATTATTAATTTTAACTTGCAAGAAAGATGTCATTTAGGTATTTTTTTACAATTCTTATATACTTTTTTAAGAACAGAGTAAGGTGTTGAAAAAACAAAAAGGGTGCAGAGTAGCAATCAGACTGCTGCTTTAAAAACCAAGTCAAAGTCTCAGTTGTTTTGAAGAGGTCACGTGACGTGTTATTTTAGATTTAACTACTTCAGCATAATTACAAAAACTAATTTCATTTTGTTTCCCAACTAAAACAGGGCAAATCAACGGACCACTACAGGTTTACTGTTAACACGAAGAAACAAATATGTTGGAAGTCAGTTATATATATATATAAATATCCCCAAAACATTAAACTGAAAGACTGGCAAAGGACTAAATTCTGTATTATCTCTTTCTTTTTTTGTCGTTTTTTGACTCACTCATTAGTAAGTAAGGTCAGATAAATGTAAATGCAAATTTTTCAATGTAAACACATTTTAATTAAAGTTAATTAAATATTTATATATCTATATAGAGAGATATAGATATAGATATATAGATATATATGGGAATATCTGTATTATATATAAGAGGTACACATCATTATCTCCCCTGGGTAACAAGCGCACCAAGGGTCTGTTTAGAACATGAAAAAAAAAAGTACAAATAACTTCTGTGACAAACTTTTTCACACTCCGCAGAAGCGGGGTTTAAACTTCTTTGGTGTAGCTATATCCTGTGCTCCACTTGACTTTTCATCAGTGTGTGTTACTCAAATAATAAACATTCGGGAGCAACATGGGAGATATTAAACGTTGCTTATAGTTGCATGCATAAAGGAGAACATCACTTCATTCCTTTTTGATGGTTTAATTGTCTTAATTTAGCACGCAGGTGTTGACGTCGCAGGGATCAGCTGTATGTGGCCCTTAAGCTCGGCAAGCAGAAACACAACACTCCTGTGTACACAGGAGACGTTTTGAGCTGAGGCCCCTGGAAAAGGTAATCAGCCTCTAAGCCCCATACAATGTCTTATTGAATATACTGCGGTTACAAACTCTGAAGTGATTACATACACACAATCAATAATAAACAGACCTTCAACGCTTTTTTTTTTACTAATGTTTTTTTTCCTACATCAGTTTGCATCGTTTTAAATGCTCTGAAATGCATTCCTGTTGTCATCTGGTGTTTTATTAGGGAGCCTTGCACTTATGACCTCAGTGTTTTCCCAACTGATTGTGCTGCTTGTTGGTTTCAGCTGCGTTAAAGTTGCATTTTGTGAGCTTTACAAAGTCTGAATTTGTGTACAGAGGGCATTATTGATCACAGATTTGGCAAAACTGCAATGTGCTTCCCATTCTTACAAATGTTTACCTAATAAGGTCCTTTGACAAAACTACCATGCGAGGGAAATTTAAGCAGCCATAGAAATTCTATTTGTGGTTTATTCAAGTTTTATTGCAATGGAAAATGTCAGCCTTGTCTATTTCGAGACCGCAAATAATCTGTTGCAAAGCAAACCGTTGCATTGCAGTCAAAGTAGGACTGCTGCTATATAATGCGCAAATGCATCAATCACCTGAATGACTCGCTTTGTTAATGTGATTGTGTCATTCTTTAGATGTTTTTTTCCAATAAGTTCATATTTTATGGAGACGTCCGTATTTTTCTACCCGATTAAAAAGTGGAAACCTTAAGTATAGGACATGAAAAAATATTGCTTTGCTCACTTAGTATTAATTAGCATGAACTTTATTTCAGCATGGGAGGATTAGGTTAAATGTTATTATGTAAGGTTATTTTAGAAAGCCGTCTGGCACGCGCTTTGTCCTGGAATATATTAACCTGGCCCACGTTGCACATCGTTTATTTTATATCACTTTTCACTGCACTCCCTCCACATCAATAATGCTGCTTTGATGAAAAAAAAAAAACATACACACACGCATACTCCATGTCGCTTTAAATTTCCTCTCAGCAACATTTTCTGACGCATAATGACTTCTTAGTGGTGCGCTAATTTTTATTTGATTTTATTGATTCATTTATTTATTTTTTGAATCTATAATGTATGCATCTAGTAATATCTTGGCTAAATTGGCACTTGGGAAAGAGTGTAGAAGATGGGCAACGCCTGGTCTCCTTGATCAGTCTTTTAATCCGGTGACACTATCGCTGAGACAAGCAGACGGTTATCGATCTTTTCATTATGTGTTCAACCAACAAACAGCTTCGCAGGTGAAGTGCACTGGACGTCAAAAAAGGGGCTCTCGTGTCCATTTGTACTCCAACCAGCCTGCACTAACATCACTACCATCAGATATACAAATCAGTGGGGAGAACGTGAAACGAGTGTCTACCGTCGCCCTTATCGTGGAGGGAGAAATGAGACTGTGCACTAGTTAAAAAGTTGTGACTTTGACACGACCCGGACTTCTGCACGCTTTAAAGTAAACGCTCCTGTGGCGGGACTCAAGAGAATTTTGTCCTTGCTTTCAAAAGCACGCGTGTGCATGGCAGAAGAAGTAATAAATAGTGCACTTGCCTTATCGGTGCCCGGTTTGCCCACGTAGAAAGCTGCTCCGCTACCGTTAACCACCGTCGCTGGCGCTTCTTCTTTTAATGTCCTGACGTCCACTTTCTCCTTTTTACTCTTGCCGATTCCCAGATTCTATTAGAGCGTCTACCCTGCTCCCATTCGCTGTCCCTCTCACTCTCACTCTCCTCTCCTCTTCTCCCGCGGAGACCCTTTCCAATCTGTAGAGTTAAATCTTAATGATACACTTACAGAAGAAGAAAAAAAAATCTTTGTCCGATTTAATCTTATTGGTTTCACCTTTTCAAAGAGCTAGAGATATGGCCGGGGAGTTTCAGTGGAGTGTCCGAGACAGGGACGGGAGAGAGAGCTCTCTTGTTGAATACTTAAAAAACAACCCATCCCTCCTATGCGTTTACAAAGGGGGCACTTGCATATTAACGCTCCTTTATGTCTGCTATTATCTCGGTGAGGTTAAAGCTCTGTTTACAACGTCTTTAATTCATTAAACAACAATTATACGTATTGTGCATAGTTACTGAGTCTCAGCACGGTATTACCATGTTTTTGGACATGTACGCACACGGTTTGGGGGTTTGTGTTCAATCTATATTCCGTGCGATCAAGAGTGTAGTGTATTATTGTCGCTATATTTATTCAGATGTAATAACACGTATTTTTTATGTTCGCTGAAGGTTTGGTGGGGTTTTTTGTTGTGTTTTGTTTTTTGTTGTGTTTTGTTTTTTGTTTGTTTAAGTTATACATCCCTAACAACAAAACAGTTGTACATTTCATAACCTCGTGGATAAAAATATCCTGTTGTCTTTTATCCACACAAAGGATAAAAGACAACAGCGGCAAAGTTCGGACTTTTATATTTTTAAAATCCGCTTTTGCGATTTAAAATGCATGTCTGATGAGTTATGGATGCATTTATATGAGGCTGTAATTGTACAATGTACGCTAGATGGCAGCGCGATCCAGACATTTTTGAGTTGGAGAGGCAGTAAGCCTGCAGAAACCCTGGTACAAGAAAAAAGCCGGAATCCCCATGCAAATTGTCAGTAACTTCACATTTTGAATTACTGTCATTATTAAGACATAATATGACACCGGCTCAGTGATTGTAGAGACTATAGGACCTTGGTAATTATTGAATATTGCTCATTCCTCGGTCTAATTTTAGAGATTTTCGGCCGCTGGCAAGGCATCCCGTTTGTATAACACTGTCTTTTATGCATCATTCTTCCCACTGACATTTTCTTTCTCTTATTAACTGGTTTAAACTAAACGTTAAGTTTTAATCAGCGAGACTGTGCCGATTACAGGCAACGATGTACCGCAATGCGCATGCCAAGGACAAAACAGCCTGTGAAAATATCAATCCATGGCAAAACATTAATGACATCCGTTAATTCTATAATGAAGATAACAGTCCGAGACAAACCATTTTGAAACTTCGGGGAATTTCTGAAGCAGAATCCCCCTTTTGCCGCTGTGTACATTTTTTTTTTTTTTTTTTTTTGGGGGTATATTTGTCGTGCGTAAAATCTTTGTCCACTCTTTCCTTTACCCCGCTTTTTTGCTATTCTGTCCAGGGTTTCTTCCTCTTTTTTGGTGACAATAGACGGCCCATACTAATCAGGTTTCAAAGTAAATAGCAGCGCGGGGCGAGCTCAATGTAAATTGTGCCTGTCAGAGCCCCCCCCCCAGCCCCTCCAGTCGTCGATGGCAACACTGCAAAAAATGTCCGTCCTCAGACCTCAGTCATTCGGTGCTGGAACCGAAGCGGGAGACTGAATCTTCCATCCAGGGGGTGAGATGCTTCTACTTGTTCCTAATGCCAATCGATCCATCACTGTAAAATTCATAACATCGACTATTAATTACTAAACCGATCTCCCGCACGGTTGTCTTGATGTCAACATATCGACTCTTAAAATAACCCCCAAAACGACTCAAAATGCGATCGGAAACAAGGGGGATTCTATAAACTACAGTTATTTGTCTTTTTCTGCATTTTCAGAAAACAAAAATAACATTGGAACATTTGAACAGGAGACCCGGTGACTTATTTGGATGGACACTTTTTGCAGTGAATGAACGGAGGGGGACTCTAACCAATAGAGAGAAAGAGAGGGCTTGGCTATAACCTTAGCCTCCCATTTTCTCTCTCCCTCCCCCCCCCCCCCTCCCTCCCCCCTTCTCCTCCTCTCCTCCTCCTCTATGCAGGGCTCTGGCCAGTCAGTCGCCTTTGATTATCAGTCTCCAGCAGCCCCTCTCTTGGCTCCTTGACATGAGCACCATATAAGGCGCAGCGATCTCCATAGAAACGTGTCAGTTTCAATAGTAGTGTCAAAGTTCACTATATACAGACATTCGCGCAGATCCCCCGTTTCGGAAACATTGCTCTGCTGGTCCTCCCGTTTAAGCGCATTCATTTTTTGGGTCTCTCCTTCTTCTTGCATATTCTATCAGTTGTTGGTGTTTTTCCTCTTCTTTTTTTATCTTTTCTCTTCGTATCTCCATTCCTCCTGCTGGAGAGAGGTGAAACTATACATGGGCACTTCATTCGGCGAAACGGTTTTCTTTCGCTGCCTGGCGAGATGATGAGGTTTATTTAAGACTATAGATGTAAAAATCCAGCTCTTCAGTTTTTCCTCCCCTCCTATACGACGAAGACGGGAGTGTAAAGGAGCACGGGGAAGAAAAGAAAAAGGAATTTATCTCCGCAGCACTTTGGATCGCGTGTCTTTCCAGCAAAAGCTTCTTTTTTTCTCCACTCGTTCCTGCGTCCATGTGAATCGCTCCTGCCTTCCCTTTGTGGCTATTTTATATCAAACTGCAATTTGTTACGTCTGGACTCGGGTTTTCCTACAAGATTAGGGATTCCTGAATGGCTGACTGCAATTTACCTTGGAACTGGCCTCCCGATACTTGCATATCCTGATCGGGTGCCTATTCAATCGCACTCCTGAATTTTGAATGTATTGATCGCGTTGTACTCTCCTTCTCACACCATATGAGATTGCGTGCTCCGATTTGACTTTGCACTGCCCCGTCTTTTGAGATCTCATTTTTCTCTTCTACGCTTCATAAACATCGGCGATCATTTCGCTTTATAGCACTTTCCGGGGCCGAGATATGGCAATGGTAGTTAGCGTTTGGCGAGATCCGCAGGAAGACGTGGCCGGACCTCCGAGCGGCCCCAACCCAGCAGCGCAGCCGGCAAGGGAGCAGCAGCAGGCGGCATCGGCGGCGCCGCACACTCCGCAGACCCCCAGCCAGCCGGGACCCCCGTCCACGCCGGGAACGGCCGGGGACAAGGGGAGTCAAAATTCTGGACAGAGTCAGCAGCATATTGAATGTGTGGTTTGCGGAGACAAATCGAGCGGCAAACACTATGGCCAATTCACCTGCGAGGGATGCAAAAGTTTCTTCAAGAGGAGTGTACGGAGGAACTTAACATACTCATGTCGTGCCAATAGGAACTGTCCCATTGACCAGCACCACCGAAATCAGTGCCAATACTGTCGGCTGAAGAAGTGTTTAAAAGTGGGGATGCGGCGGGAAGGTGAATATATATATAATTTTTTTAAGCCAACTCATGATTACGCATCATCCTAGTAGCAGAATAACAGAGCTGCCATGTTGCATTAAGGTCACAGGCTATATGGCTGGGCATACTGCAGTCTCCATCCATGTTTGAGAGGGATGTTTGCATGAATGGTTAGTCTGAGAGAGGGGTTAAAAAAAAGGCCAGTGCAGCCACAGCAGCTATGCTTGTGAATGCAGGTCGCCTGAACAAAGCGACTCGTCCAGCTGACCCTCTTTATTTTGTGTTTTTCTTTGCAGGCTAAACTGAGTTCTTTGCGAGCAAAGGCGTAAAGTCGAGCAAGCCCATTTTATGTATAGCTTTTAGACCAGAGGACCGATTTCTATGTGTGTATGTGTGTGTGCCTGTTATGTTTGTCTCTGTATGTGTGCGTGTGTGTGTACAGTGAGTGTGTACAGTATGTGTATGTGTGTGTCTGTGTACAGTGTGCAAGGCTAATAGTCCCTACCATCAAGTATCTGCAGCTTACTAATTTATAATTGTACAGTAGGATTTGTAGCCCGAGTTTCCGTGAATGTGAGGCGAACACAGTACAAACCCACGTCTCTCTGGCTCCTTATGCTGACTAGACAGCTCAAACACACTAAATAATGTCGCTGAAGTTGTTCGTGGCTCCTTGTTTAGCTTGGTGCATTACAGGCCTTATAACTTTGCTCTCTATGTCAGGTGTTTGATTCCAATTTATGTAGACATCCCTCCGTTTAAGCCTATTATTTGCAGTACACACTACGAGCCCATGCATAATGTACACCGACTTGCATTAATTTTTTATTTATTTTTTAATATTAAACAATTGCCGGATTCCTTTTAATCCTAGCTGAGCGCTTGATGTGGGCAAAACGTGCAAATGTGCCTGCATTTAGCAGTAATTATCAATCGTATTTCGAACACGTTTGGCCGCTTTTAAAAATTATTTTCCAAAACACGACCCCACGTAACAACAGTGCAAAAGTGCCATGCAATTACGCCTCAAAACATCAAAGGGAGCAAAATTGTCAAATCTACTTTTAGATAAGAAATATACATGTGTGTGTGCGCGTGTGTGTGTGTGTGTGTGTGTGTGCTGTGTGTAAAAGGGAATATATTTTTCATTTGCATTCAACCTCATATACTTTGCATCCCTAAATACAAATGCAGTGTGAGGAACGAGGGACATAGCATATCTGTTCTGATAGAATAATTTTCTGTGAAATATTACAGTCTTACGATCAGGGCACAGTAGTCAATATGTTTTGAAAAGCGTGCTGAATTTTTTTATTTCAGTGCATGCCTTTTTTTCTTTTTTCTTTTTCTTTCACTGAGAAGAAGCACACAAGCTGCAGCTTGCATCATGGTTGTACTACTCATGAACAATCTTTATCAGTTCTGGATGCACATTTCCTCTTTGTTTCTTTCTTTTTGTCAGCGGTTCAGCGAGGACGAATGCCTCCAACCCAGCCCAACCCAGGCCAGTACGCACTGACGAACGGGGACCCTCTGAATGGCCATTGCTATCTGTCCGGATACATCTCGTTATTGCTGCGGGCCGAGCCTTACCCGACGTCCCGGTACGGGAGCCAGTGCATGCAGCCCAACAATATCATGGGTATCGAGAACATCTGCGAGCTGGCGGCTCGATTGCTCTTCAGCGCCGTGGAGTGGGCGAGAAACATCCCTTTCTTTCCCGACCTCCAGATCACCGACCAGGTGTCCCTTCTCAGGCTGACGTGGAGCGAGTTGTTTGTGCTTAACGCAGCCCAGTGTTCCATGCCTCTGCATGTTGCCCCTCTGCTTGCCGCGGCGGGCCTCCACGCCTCCCCGATGTCTGCGGACCGCGTCGTGGCTTTCATGGATCACATCCGGATCTTCCAGGAGCAAGTGGAGAAGCTTAAGACCCTGCACGTAGACTCGGCAGAGTATAGCTGCCTCAAAGCCATCGTGCTTTTTACATCAGGTGAGTGTCCCACATGTCACACAAAAACATGCCTAAAATCAAATGAGGCCTAGTTCCAGTAATGTCAGTGGGTGCATGCTCCTTAAAGCGAAGTGCTGTGACATCAATAATATGGCTGTCAGGTTTAGGCTGGTCACAAATCTGAGATTACGAGATGTTTGTGTTGCCGATGAAAGCTATTTTGTCAACAGCTTGCTACATATCCACTTACATGCAATTCCATGTCAGCTGTAGCCGCAGTATAAGACGTGTAAACAAATCCAGATTGAGTAAGCGCATCAAGTTTTTCAAGTGCATCACTCACTCCCAGTGCTTTTTTAAAAAGGAGATAATTAACATTCTCATGTGTAAATATTTTATAATTGTTGAGTTTAAAGTTTTCTGAACATGTCTGAGCCGAGGCTGAAATTGTTCGCCTCCATAAATTTTGGAACAGGTGTCAAATAATTGAGCGTAAAGATTAAATAGTCTATCACCGGGTGATATATGACAGCTGATGCACTTATGAGTGTCGGTGCGTGCTTTTATCCTTGCTTTTCGTGTGCAAACACATGTCTTGGAGTTGGAGGGGGGGGGGGGGGGGGGTTGCAGAATCCTTAGCAGATTGAGAACAAAAAAGCTGATGAAAGTTGACTAGTAGGCTGTGTCAGTGGATCGCTTCTGTAGGACCTAGAGTAGCCCTGCTGCTTAGACTGTTTGTTGATTGCTTAGAGCCGATCTATTAATTTTCTTAGTTATTAATGGTTTGTTTCATTGCACAGCTTTAAAAAAGTAATCAGCTTTTCTTTTTTTCTGTCTTTAAAAAAAAAACTTGCGTAGGTCATTGTTTAATTGACGGCCGACTGGGGCGAGGTTATAAAGGTCCTTATTTATGCTCGATGCACAATTTGGATGGTATTTTGGAGTTAGCTGTGTAGGCTTGCTGGCGGTAGGCCTGTTATGTCAGGGGAGTCTGTTGATTATGGGAAGGAAAAGGAAAGTCTAAACTCGCTTGCAGGCCTCAAAGTACTTTGTGAACTTACCTCAAAGTTTTGACCTCATTTTCTCACGCTTGGCCCGTCCCAAAATTCTGCATTTAAGTTACATATTATCTATAATTGCGCATGCTCATAATAAAATATTCAGTTTTGCTGTGCTTTTCAGATTTGGCTTTATATAAAAATAATTGGCACATTCATTATCCCTAGAAAGCGGCATAACATTTTAATGTGAAAGGGGTTACACTTGTCTTTCAGTGTGTTTCAGTGATAATTAGGCCTATTTATTATTAAATTATCTTCGCTGAGAGAGCTAAAACTTCACACGTATATTACCTTTACTGTTTCCATATTAAATTATATTATGGCTGTATTCTGTTCTTTTATATTTAATTACATTACTTTATTATTTTATTATCATATATTACTTTCAATTATTTTTTTTATTATGTTTTCACAAAATTTTCGCACATCATATTAAAATATCTCACAGTGTGTATTATGAGGATTTAAATTATCCCAAAAAGTTCAGTGCTCACTAAAGTTAAACAAAAGGAGCACAGAGTTTGTATTCCAGCTACGAAACCGCCGTCAACTTTTACTTTTCCTCTTTGGTGAAAACATTACCACATAGGTTTTCCTACACTTGGAGAACTTAGTAATTGTTTATATTTTTAGTTTCAGAAGTCATAATAACTACTTCAGTTTGGGGCTTTGACAGTTTGGTTAATTTGATACGCCAATTTTTGGTGGCCCACTGGGAAGTAAATATATGTTTAAGACAAACAATACGTATTTGGTCTCTGTTACCGTTTTAGGTAATATCACAGCCTTTTAGATTCGCTTTGCTCAATATTAGCCCACACATCCTGTAATGTAGGTTTGTGCAGTGACATAGCTGACTATATCCTTTTAGTGCACAGCGTTTCAGTAATTCACCCCAGATTACCCAGAGAAACTCCATACACACATTAACATCCTCCATGTTTTCTAACAGATCATTTAGTTAGTTTGATAGGCTACAACTGGTGTCGGCTATAGAAAGTCATGTGGCACTTTGCCAAGATCAGCGTGGATTGTTTGCCTTTAATAACGCTCGACTTGTCAGTATTTGATGCATAAATAGTAGTGGTCAGGCTAAACTATTCCGTAAGAGTTCAGGATCATTGTCTTGCATTAACTCCTTATCCACATGTGCACACTGTGGTGTGTGTGTGTGCCTTTGCTAACTCAGTGAAATAGTCGTTTGTGTATCTGGAAGCTATCTTTTCCTGTGTCCCACTCTATTGAGGTTATGGGGTGCAGTGCTGCAGACAGGGCCTTATGGGGAGCTATGGGGTGTCTTTGACCGGCTTTCTCTCCACGCATACGTTCATATGAAACATATTTTCCGCAATGCTTTGAACACCTTATATGGCTGCATTGCAAAATTCATGCCAAGCACTGGATTTTACTAGATATTTCCTAATGTAATTAACTTCAGCCGCATTGATTGCTGTAGATTTTAAAAGGGACACTCAGCGTTAATCCAAGGGGATTTGCATACATGGTGCTTTGACCGGCCGGACAAGGGTCACAGTAAATCACCCCGAGATCTCAGCGTTGGCCTCGGGTTCATAAGGTTATTGTGTCTGGCCATAGTGAATTATAACACTGAGAAATTAAGAATAGGCTTAAAAGTGTCTTCCAGCGCTAAATATATAGTGCTTAAAACTAAAGCTCTCATTCTTTAGTAGTTTCCACAAAAGCACGGCTTTCTACGAGATCTTTTAAGGACAACCTAGCCTTCATGTGGGATATATATGAGAGCGGTTACGCTGTTTGCGTTTACAGACGTTTATAAGCAGCGCAATACGCATGCCCGGATTGTGAAAAAAATCAGATTTTTTAACAAGCGATTAAAACGTATAAGACACTAATAAGACTGATTCAAGCCTTATTTGCCTTTGTCTGTACTGAAGCGTGGCTGCATATCCCACCAGTTACCACCTAACACGTCTCGCCTACGTTGTGCACAGACTCATTTTCTGACATTTTATGTCGCTTCTGTGTGACTATTGACTTCACCTCCTCTAATAAATTTGATTGCTTTTAGGGCCCTGTCCTATAGGCTCCATCGAAAAACAGGCCAAGAGTGGTCTATGGAGAGAAGAGCGGCGAAATCACTTAGCAGCTTACTACAGAGTAATTAGGTCACATTACATCTAGTGTAATTTCAGATTCATCAGTGCCGTTTATGTTTCCATATACTTGAATCCCCAGAGCCCAGACATTAAGAGCAGGGGCCTTTAGCCCTGTAGCCAACCCTTCGTCTTTTGCCATGTTGCCCGCCACTTCTTATTCTATATGTCTGCAATAGGTTTAATGACATTTAGAAATATATTCCGGTTGACTGGTTCAAAGAAAGGTAGCGACATCGTCCTCCGAATTGTGCATCCCCTACTGCAGCAGCAAGTCCCCTGTTTGTTCTCTGGGCTATAACAGTCCCACTCGCTCAGTGTGATGTAGCATGTTTGGGCAGCATGTTTGTTCATTCCACATTGTCAATAACACATAATGGCGGGTGTTGAATGATAACCAGAGCGCTTTTGCGGGACACGAATTAGGTATGGTAAGGTGTGCACTTGCCAAAGCCCACTTGGGGTAAAAAGTAACCATGTGCCTTTGTGTTCAGTACTCTGTGGAGAAAATGTCAGCGAATATATCGGCAATATAAATTGATTTGTGCGCCTTTAAAAATAATTTGTAAAAGAAAATGTAGGCCTACGTGGGTTTGAGAACACTCTTTCTTTCGCCTGTGTGTTTCTCTCCAAGCTTGGCGGCCTGACATAGTTTGGAATATAATTTTAATCATAGATTTTCAGTTATTTTTTGACTTTGTTCCTCGATATCAGATTCAGGCACTTTTTTCCACAACGTTTTTTAGCCCGGGGCTAAAAAAATATGGACTCTAACCACAGTGTATTGTGTGCTTGTGTGTGTGTGCGTGTGTGTGTCTTTCTCAGACGCTTGCGGCCTGTCGGACGCTGCTCACATCGAGAGTCTACAGGAGAAATCCCAGTGCGCCCTGGAGGAGTATGTGAGGAGCCAGTATCCGAACCAGCCCAGCCGCTTTGGGAAGCTGCTGCTGCGGCTGCCCTCTCTGCGCACCGTCTCCTCTTCGGTAATCGAGCAGCTGTTCTTCGTGCGTTTGGTAGGTAAAACTCCTATTGAAACCCTCATCAGGGATATGCTATTATCCGGGAGCAGCTTCAACTGGCCTTACATGTCCATCCAATGATCCTTATATGAAAGTGGAAAAAAAGAAAGGAAAAAAGGACCAAAATTCAGCACCCCTCACCCCATCCTCCTTCAAGAAGACTATATATAGGACCTTTTCTGAGAAACTTGGAAGACATTACTTTTTTTCTGTCTTCTGGGACTGTGATGGAATACATTATGTACAGAAAAATATTGGAACTGGACTTTACACCTGTGTAAATCCACTCTCATCTTCAAGAACAAAACTCTTCATTTTGTAAAATACTAGTCTTTATTTTACTTTTTTGTAAAAAATACAAATAAAATGAAAAACATCATATGCGCAGTAAGAAAAAAGAATCAAGACTTAGCGGGAAAATAATGTTTCCAAGCAATTATAAGAATTGTCCTGTGTCTATGTACCTCTCTGTTTTGTATTATTTCTGGTTCTAAACCAGGGTTTCTGTGATTCTATACTAATAATTTTTTGATATAACCTTTTTGCTTCTTATAATGAGTGCGATATATGTTGTCGAAGCTATGTTCTCCAAGAATTAAAATTGAAGTGAGAATTTAAAAACAGAAAAATAAAGAAATTTAGACAAATAAGAAACAGTCTAATCGCTATGACAATATCACCACTGATGGTTGAACTTTTTCCCAATTGATACGATGGACCTGCAACAGCAGCAAACTGACCTCCAGGACATTTTTACTGACATTTTTACTCCAGGACGTCTGGGGCGCCTTTACCCGGACCATAAGTGCGTGTGGAGTCGATCATCAGTCACAGAGGAGAGACATGAAAATCAAAAGCACTTTTAATATATCATTTCAAATACATTTTGTTTGTTTCGTCTTGAAAATTTTCATTGTTTCTTGAATTTTATTGGTTGTTGCCTTCAATTTGCTTACTCCATGATGCAGCTTTTTGCAGAAGGGTCGGTTGATGAAGTTGTGTGATGGTGACTGTACTATTAAAAAAGAAATAGGCAACGATGTCTCCTTCTCAAGCGTTTTCCTACAAGCAAATGTCAAGATGCTGTGGCTTATTTTATACCATCTGGGGGAATATGTTATCTCTGTGCGCTGCTAGATTCTATAAGAGAAAAAACCCGCAAGATATCCCTTCATTTACTGAGTCAGAAACACAAAATACTTTTCTCCTCTATTTTGTCTGACAGTGAAAACGAGATGATGCACGAATTTAGTGTGGTAATTACACAAAAGGACGCATGCCTTACATTTTTAACAGACCCACTGACATAACTGGCAGTGCGGATGCAACGGAAGGGAGACTATACGTGCGGAACTACAGCCGTGAGCTCTCTGCTAGCCTGTGAGCGCATTAATGTTTAATATTTTTCCCAGACAGCAAGGGAAGCCTGCGCACCACACAGAGCCACCTCTGTCCTTCCTCCCGTGGCTTAATCAAGGTGATTCTCCACAAACCAAACAATATTCCCCATCTACCCCGTTCTTAAAAACCCTGCCTTGATAGTGCTTGCCTCAATATTGATGTGGGCGTCATTTGGCAAAAGGGTTAGGCCCCGCTGCAAAGCTGCTGTGATATGCGTGATCAATCTGGAAAATGTATTTTACAGCATGTAAGCCAGTCGATAGGAACACCGAGTGTGATGCATTGTGTGGGAATAGAGAGGAGAAAGGAGGGAGGGAGGAAGAGAAAGAAAGAGAGAGGGGGGGTAGAGAGACTATTGGAGCCAGTGCTGAGACAAACGAGAGAAGAAACGCGTCAGGAAGAAGTCAAGTGTATATCTGTGTGTGTGTGTGTGTGTGTGCGCGCGCGCGCACGCGTGCGTCCATGAGCGAAACTAGAAAGACGCAAAGATATGTAGTCTTGGTTTGCCTTATGCACTCAGGGTGTAATGAGTCCATCGATAAGTCTTCAATGTGTTAGATGGGCTACCTACAGTTGGTGTCCTTGCATTGGCCTGTTTCTCACAAGCGTTCTCTCTCGCTTTTTTGTCTCCATATCCTCCCCAAATGACAAAGGAAGCCCGGTTATTTACCTGGCTCTACCCACACTGGCAATACTGCATTACACTAACACCCAGAGTGATAAAACGTGATAAGTTGGACGGCGTTATGAGGGAGAAAATGGGGTTTTGGTGTGACAATTATTAAATTTGCCTGTTATCCCCACCAGCCCATCATCACCACCACCCTTCATCATCAGACGTGTTGCTCGTCTGCCATATTGTCCACATCTTCATCTGCTGACTGGCAGTGATGAGGGGCAGTAGAACAGGAGCTGAACTGCATGTAGCACGTTAAAATGCCTGGATTTGATATTGCCATATGTTATCTACCTTATAGGAGTTGGGGGGAGGGGTGCTCGTGTCAGTGGTTTATTTGGTTTTTCTTGCTTGCTTCGCTCAAAGGCTTCAGTATTAGACTATTCATTAGTTGTTGCCAATGTAGGAATTCTAGGAAGGTTTTCATTTAGGTTTTTATCCGTTGTTCTCCAGCAGAAAATCTATTTTGTTTGTATTATGGCTCATGCCTGTTTCTCGAACTCGACCTGTCACTGGGCCATGCGCTGTGTTGTTACCTGAAACACTGTACAGAGATAAATGCTCTTCAGTTTGGATGCTGGTTCCGTGTTGTGGATGTGATACTTCTAGAGTATTAGTTTAGGTGAAAATTGTAGAAAAATCAGCTGATGGGGCTTTTCATTTTAGGGTGGAGACAGAATTCGATTTTTAAGGCAGTTAAATAAATGAAAAATAAAAACAGCGACACGTAACCAGCAAAAACAGCAACCTTAGAAACACACCTTGACGCGCTAGTAATATTTAGCCCATTTTGATTTTTGGTGTGTGTGTGTGTGTGTGTGTGTGTGTGTGTGTGTGTGTGTGTGTGTGTGTGTGTGTGTGTGTGTGTGTGTGTGTGTGATTTTATTTGTTTGCGTCTTTGTTTGTGCGTTTTCCGAATAATCCAGAGGATTTCCTGGATGTCGGACTGTGCGTGAGATTTATTTTTACATTTTATTTTAATTTTTTTTAAAGAAAACGAATGTGGCTCCTCCGTGGTCATCAAAGCAGTTCAGAATGCTTTTGTTTTATGTAGCTCTGGTCTAAACGGTTTGCTGGGTTAATAAACGCAGCTTTCAGCTGGTTGTCTCCACATAATGTATTCAAAATCCCTCTAGAGTGACTATCTTTTATCCTCTTGCTGAGAGCATTCTGTTATACAATTGTTACACTGCAGGCTATATAAAGCAACAGTTCAAAAACAGATAAAATGGTGGCATGTGTTCCCAATTAACGTTTCTGTATAGGCAGTGCGAAGCAAAACACATGAGGACTCTTGGAAAAATGATATTTTGTATTTACGCAGTGGACCCATTTTTGACAGAGGCTTAATTTAGTATATTACGTAACACTTCAATTACTAAGATAATACGCGTTAAACAACAGTAATGTTTTCTTTATTTTACAATCAGCCGTTTATCACCAAATGTCTTATGTCCTGATGTGATGACAGCATTAGTATTAATTAAATGAAAGTTTAAAAAAATGAAAAGCATAAAGGAGCAATAAGAGAAAACTAAACGCACCGTCAGATTAGACCCTAGCTGCGTTGGGTAAAGGAGATAGATGTGTTGTACACTTTAAGCTCCATTTGTGTCTCTGTAATTTCGGAAACTCCGGTTACCAAAGTGTTACTACGAAATGAGTTAAATAACCATTTACCTTTGTCTGGTTTCATTCATCAAACCACAAGTGGAGGACTCCTAACACGGGGGGCTATTTGTTTGCTTTACACAAGCAGCTGGGTGCGATTTCACGTTTGAGATATCTGTCTGAAAGCGAAACATTTATTATCCTAAGTTGTCAGCGAGCCTATTTCTCCAAAACCCTCAATGCAAACCAGTGGTTTTATGCAGCAGTGGAAATGTCCTATTGGCGTCACACGTCACTACATTTCACTTATAGTAGCCCGGCTTCTCCCGGTCACATTTGACAAATACTGTTGTTTGAGACAGTAACAATTTCTAAAACAGCGGCTGCTCGTACTGGTGGGAGATTTGGGGTGGGGGAGAAGACTCTGAAGTGTGACACGGCTTATTTCTCACACTGTCTCGTGCATAAAAAATGGCGACAACACGGGACAACAAGTGCTTCACCGGGTCTACCAGGCACATTGAAATAAACTTGCAAAATGGCTGAGAGCACGCAGTGAGGACGAATGTCCGAAATGAAAATGATTCCCGTGACATGTTTGCTGTATCTCTGCAAACAGTCCGAGATTCTAGCTGTGTTCAGAGTGCACGGTCAGTGGAGAGGGGCATATCGTGTGATTACAGTGTGTTGCTCTGAGATCTGTCCGCAGACCACATAGGCAACCTTTAAGCCATGGATCAAATCCAGCCCTTCGGGGTATAGAGTATGCCTAGTTGTGAATGTGACAGAAGGGGGCGCCTCCCTGCTTGCACGCACGCGCGTGTGCGCTCCAGTGTTTGTCAAGACTGTGTCATCTGCGCTTGTAGGCAAATGTTCGGATTTTCACGTATAATTGTGAGGTGTTTGTGTATGTATGCGTGCGGGTTCGCTCCTTGCCCGCTTGTGCGTAAAAGCGTGCATCTACCAACGTAACTTACGCGTGTGTGCGTGTGCCGCTGGCCGAGGGAGAGAGGTGATTGTGAAAAAGCCCCGATCGCTGTGTAAGCGGATCCCTTTGTGTTGATTTAGGAAGACGTTTGCTGTATATAACGTTCAAGGCTGATAATATCATTGCCTGGCCAGATAAATAAAGCATTGGCCAAAACCATCGGGTCAGCTATCGATCCGCTTTTTCTCCCTGAGAGAGTGGGGGGTGGTGGGTTGAGGAAAAAGAAGGAGAGAAAGGGAGAGAGAAAGGGAGAGAGACCTCACTCATTAGCATTCCACAGCCATGGACTAAACGCTGACAACTAACAGAGATATCCAGCTCTACACCACTGCATACATTTCCCCCCTTTGTCTTCTTCCCCTGGCCCTTCATTTCCAGCGGACAGATCTCTCGTCACAGCCAACACATTTTTATTTATGCCCTCTCCACTCCTTTTGCACGAATGGACCCCTTGCACAAGAGAGAAAACCTTCTAGTAAAGCAGAGAATAAAAGAGGGGGGTGATGTTGTAAAAGCTGTGCAGAAGTGACAGCGCTAAGCACACTGGCTTTACTTGAGAGAGATACAATTGTGTGTGACTTGACAAAATAAAAGTGGGAGACGTTTTAAATTGCAACTTTAACTGCCACGATTTAGACATTTTAGGATTTTATTTATTTATTTATTTTAAATCTAGACACTACGTGCTTTACTGTGATATTATTATTTTTTATTTCCATTCCGATTTTAGCTGGATGTTTCTCCATAATGATTTAGATGTTTGGGTTTAATGTGGGACCACTTTTTTCAGCCTTAAAACGTCTGTAAAACAGTTTTCTGTGAAGGTTGTTATTTACGACTGCTCCATGATGTGTGGATAAAATTAACATGAAGGAAGAGAAACAAATGAAAAATAGGCGAAGGTTGAAAAGTTGTGCTGGTTTTTAATTATAGTATAGAAATAATTTACAAATAGCTTGGGTTTAAGTTTGACAGAAATTACATGTATTTATTAACGAGTAAATTCAAACCAAATATTTCACATTCAAAAGGTAATATGGAGACTGTCATTGAAACAATTTGGACAAGTGGGCTTTTTTTTCTTTTTTTCTTTTTTTCACTCCCCAAATGGCTATATCTTAATATGGGCTCAAGTCTTGCCCAACAATGACAGCTGTTCATCTGATAGTAACTTCTTTCCAAGTTTTCTCCCCACCCACCCCGGGGCCCCCGGTCTCTGTCTTGCTTTGTTGTTTTAAAATATGCATGTCTCTCCGGAATGCCAGTCACGGGTCCAAACTTTGTGTGTCCCAACCTCCCACATGATGAAATGATCCTTTTAAAGCGGGCTCAATATGTCTCAATCTGCACTCCTCTTCCTTCTCTAAAGCTTCTGGGTTCGGGACACAGCCCAGAAATATATTAATTAAAGCGCACTACTACGGACTTTTTTTTTTAGCACTGAGGAAGAAGTGGTTGGATCAAGTCAAGCTCTGTCAACGACGGATGGATGAAGATTCATGGCAGAAAAAGCAAAAGAAGAAAAGTAAGGTTCATTTTGACGCTCTCTCTCTCTCCCTCTGTCAATTCATCTCCTCCTCTCTCGCTTTCCTTTGAGTGTCTGTGTGTCTGTGTGTGTGCGTGTCCCTTTTGCTCAGTGTTCGTGTGTGTTCCTCGGACTGAAACGGATAAAGCCAGGGGGAGTGAGCGAGAAAGAGAGAGAGAAGTCTGAGAGAAAGGGGAGGAGGGATGTATATATCCGTAAAAAGTGAAAGAGGATGGACGTTTGTCTATGTTTGTGTGGGTCCGTATACACGCATGTGTAAAGGCTTGTCATGACCAAGAAATGAATAAAAAAAATTGGCATTAAACTACAAAGTGCAGGCTTGCTCACTGGTGTGCCGCGTGTGTACAGTATATGAACCCTTGTTTGCGCGAATGGTGGCGTTTACGCGTGTGGAATAAACCACTACCAGGGAAGAAAAAAAGGAAACCCGGATGGTCTGAAAGGAAATGCTTGGTTTTGAAGGGAGAACGCTTGATTCGGATGTAGCAGAGCGTTTCAGCTCATGAACTCCCAACTCCTTCTGTCATGTCTGAGAAGATGTGTGCATATTTCTCCCTGGCAAAGATATGCCTTTTACAAAAAGACAAAGACAACTGATCATGATTGATGGGGGGCTGTGTAACAATGAGCCGCTAAGTTTTCAGGGGAAATTTGGAGGAAAGTTTGAAGTGAAACCTGCCAACCTGTTGCTTCTGCTCCAAACATAATAGCAATATCAGCACCAGAATAACATCCCGTGAGCCATGCAGCATCTCATCCCATCATAATCCACTACTCCAAAAATGTAAACATACCAGCAGTGGGAATCATTGGGAGACCTGCACAAACAAATTGAATTTAATTACTGTGTTCATTTATTAAATTCAGATACGTTTTAATAGACATCCCAACAGTCTGATTATGTCAACATATGGGAGGCCGTGCAGCAAGGCCCGGGCTTACATACCTGATAACGCCTGGGCTTTTCAGCAATATTTACGGCTTCTCTTTATAATACACTCCAGATGGTGAGTGACTGTGCCACCGCAGTCAGCGAGCTCCTCAATTTTTACTCAGCAGCATTTTGTTGCAATTACATCAGCGCTGGGACAGAATTTATTGGTGACCCACTTCCCCCGCATTATATGCATAAATGAAAATTTCAAAAAGAAATTAAATTCGTCTACAAAAAAATGGTGAAGTTTTTTTCTTTCTTATTTATTTATTTTATTTATTTATTTATTTTTCGCACGTGACTTTCTACTATTAGGGAAAGGGGGAAATAAAACACAAAAATCTCATTAAACACACTCTTCAAATACTCCCCTGTTCACCCCTGTTTTGTTTTTTTTCAGCCAGTCACTCAAGCAGAATAATGCGTGTAAAGATATAATCCACTAAGCCTATACTCTCTGTGCTCCCTTGCTATATTATCCACTGACAATAAATTGGCAAGCTTTTTAGCAGATATCCAGCGTCTCAACTGAAACACGTGCGAAATACACTTGCCAAGGGTTTGTGTAAAAATACAAAATTTGTTTATATATATTGCATTACCACATTAAGTTTAGTATGGCATGATGAACGCAAGTGTGTCTGCTGTGGAATAATTCCAATGTTTGTTTTTTTTGAGTGATAATATAATCATAAACACATTATCTGAACTGAACAAAGCACATTTCGAATCATGAAATCATAAATCATCTATCTATCTATCTATCTATCTATCTATCTATCTATCTATCTATCTATCTATCTATCTATCTATCTATCTATCTATCTATCTATCTATCTATCTATCTATCTATCTATCTATCTATCTATCTATCTATCTATCTATCTATCTATCCGTTATAGACTGTTTAACTGTCAAAGCTGCACCAGCTCATATTGTTGCTGTCGGTGTTCACCTGGATTGCTCAGAGAGGCTGCTGTAGGTCTATTATGATTAACTGAAACGAAGCATTGAAGGGTATTTTTCATGTATGCCACTGGGAACCGCTCCTGACAGTGGTAAGGTTTCCCATTGACTTCCTTAAGTCTCTGTTTGGATCTCTTTCTCTCTCTCTCTCCCGGCCACCTCAGAGGCTTGTTGATAAATACATGCCTTTTTTTCCATCTTACTCAGCACCATCCATCAAATTTGTATGTCCACGTTACACTGCTGTGCTTAGGGGAGAGCGAGGATGCCAGCAGGCGTGCAGAAACACACTCCAAATCGTCAACAAGGGATGCATTTCTGTCTCTACACAAACTAAATAATTACTTCGCACTTCGTTCTGGTCATGTTAACGTGGTGAATTGTCTTAAATCGGGTTATGCTAGGGTTATGCTGTTTTGGAGATTTAGAAGTGGTCTTCTGCTGTGCTCTGAGGGTTAATAACCTCTTCACGCACTATAACCACTGCGTTTTGATCCTAGTAATACGCTGGATAGAGCGTTTTTTTCCTGGCTTGCCCACGGCTTGGACCACTCTACAGAAGACCAGTCGCCCTGTGGTTGCAAACTCTTTGTGGCCCCACATACCGCCGCTGTGATTATAGAAGTGCCCCCTCTCCCTTGTTAAAGAAGTAAAGCTCTAATCTAGCCTCTATGTCGCCCCCAAAGCCAGCTTGCTATGTGTACGTGTGTGTCTGTGCGCGCGCATGTGTGGGGACAAGTGGGGGTCGGTCTGGGCGAGAGGAGAGTTAAAAAAAAAAAAGGAAAAGAAGAAGAGGGGGTGGCGGGGTGGTTATAACGTAGTGGCCCTTTCCTTCGTTTGAGTGACACGACCCCTCTCTTCTCTTCAAAGGCCATGCAGAAATAAACGCATCTCATTTGAATGGCGATTTTCTTGGTGGTATTTTACAGCCAAGATTTCTGGAATAGGAATGTGTTTTTTTCCTGCAATATTGAATTGGGATGGTTCTGGTGGCCGGGTATTCAATATTCCCATCTCTCCACATGCAGCATTCTGCAGTCAGTGTGGTATTTTGTCCATGACTACATCACCAACACTACCCCCCCTCCACTCCCGCGCCCCCCGCCCCGTCCAAATTCATTTGCATCCGCTGATGATATCAGTAAAGAATTGCTGGCACCATATGAGGCAGGGTGGGGGGAGAAGGCTTATTTGGATAAAACTGGACCGCAGAGTGGACACGGCCCTAAAGGTCAGTCGCCCATTCATGTTAAGGTGGCAGGGGGTGTGTGTGCTGGGAGGGGGTCGGCATGGGGTTGCCAAAGAGGCTTATTTGAAAGCGGGCGTATATTTGAGGCAAGGGAGTGAAAAGAAGTGGACCACAAAGCTCGTCATACTTCAAATACGCCCCGTCACATCTTCACTCTTTCCTTTCCACGCAGGAGGCGGGTATATAAAGTGGGGTCTCAATGCTATGGCATGGCCTGCAGAACGCGCAGCAGAAAATAAAACACGAGGACTGAAAAGTAGATCTTAGAGGTTTAGGTGTATAAAGAAAGTCGTCTCCAAGGTTCTCCTTTTAGTGCTTTCCTTTGATTTGTGCAAATAAAATACTGAATGAATTAGAAATAAAGAAGCCAGAGTGGTTATCAGAAAGCCCCTTTTTAATGCAGCTGATATGGAGTATTTCACGTAACCTCGCGGGCTTGTTTACAGCACCATAATGCTGAAGAGATAGAAAACCTTTTCTGAGATGGTTCTTTATAGCACCAAAATAGGGCTTTGCTATGGAGCAAGCCTATAATTTTCTGATTACTAGGCTCTATGCTACAATTTTGGTAATAGTGCAGAATTTCAAGGATTTACTTGTGAGGCAAAAAGAAAAAAGCGGAATATAATGGTATGTGCGCGGTATATTTCAACAGAATCAACTGTTGAAATATACATATATATATATAGAGAGAGAGAGAGATATATATATATATATTTTGTGCCCATGCAGTCTAAACCTCTGTTTCACTACAAAGGATGTACAGCATCATCATACATACACCTACGCTAATATAAATAATTTAAAAAGTAGTTTTATACTTCGAGATCATGTTAAAAATGGAGAGTCAAAATTATTTATTTTTATAGATTTTTCCACAAATTAAAACACTTTATAATAGGTTGATTGAGCTTTTAGAGATGTACTATTACTCTAGAGTGCTTTGTTTACATCGCCTATGCATTTCTTTATTTTTATATATATATTTATATGTATACACCTATTGTGGACTCAGGTGACAAGGGGCCGCTGTTTGAATGAAGAACAGTGAAGCTTGATCACTTTAGATATATAGCTCTGCATTGATTGCTGCGCTAATAGAGCGTGTACCCACACTCGCGATCAAGCTTTTAACGCTGCTATCATTATTCCTCATCATTATTGCTGCTTATACTGTATGTGGCTATAACTGCTATTGCTGTTACTGCGCCATCATTATCAGCAATGATGTTAAGGGAACACGACTTAGTTCTGTCTTTGTATATGAAATAATGGCTGCGGTGAAGATGATTGGGTGGGTCGTACCATAGGAGCATATTACTGACCATTTTACTCACAAGGTTCTGCTTTTTCTCGCTTTTAATGTGCCGAAAGACCAACCTCTTAATACCACCGAGCAGTAATAGGGAATCTCTTTCTTTCCTTCCCTCCGCATACATAAAACTGATTCCTAACTAAACCCTCGGCAGAAGATGTATTATTTTTCTTTTGGTACAAATACACATCCCGAGTAAAATGTTGCGATTGAGGTTAAGAGTGATAGTATCAGTAAGTTTGTCAAGTGGGACAAATAGCAGTTCTTTGAAATAAATAAATAAAAAAGTTCTCCGATTTTGAGTTTGACCACTGATCTGCTGGTTTGCCACCTTGAACCCTCCGATGTCCAATAAAGTTGGATTCGGTGGAGAAGTAAAAAGCGGCACACGCTACAGTAACAGTAATAAATGAATTTTGGTTGAGTAGTGTCTCACTCGTGTACAAGCAGTAAACTTGTTTGGAGTGTCTGAGAGCGCTAAACCGCGGTGCTTTGTTGTGGCGTCCCTCTGCGCCCCTGTGTGCTGTCTGCGTAAAGGCAGCCTCCCTCTCGCAGACCCTTCCACGGTGTCATTGTTTCTACCTTAGTTTGCTAGATGGCGCTCTGCGTTGTGGGACCCTCTGGCACAAGAAACGCCTCATACCCTCTCTCTCACTCTCTCCTCAGCTCTGCTCTCAGCCCACAGTGCACGGCGAGCAGCCGAGCAGCTTTCCCGTGACAATTTTTTTAAACCAAACATTTTCGCAGCTGAAAACGACTTTAAAGCATATTCCACCGCTGTGTTCAGATACAGACTTTTCCAATTACATTACCCTGTGTCGACCAACATTTTTTTTTACAGCTGTGGGGACACATCGATTAAAACCAGCGATCAGTAATGCATTTAATTGCAGTGGAAACTGATAATAACTCTGTCATACAGCATTTGATCTTTTAATAATTGTTTGTTTCAGAAATGCAGCATTGCAGAACATGTATTCCAATTAAGTTTTAAATTATAATGAACACTATAGAAAGCCTTTAAATATTTTAACGATTTCACTTTAAATTTAAATAAAGAGAAACACGCAGAATCAAAGGATGTAACAGTAAAGTTGGACTGGGACTCACACACAGCAGAAATATCAATATTTTGGCCATGAGGAAAATCTATTAACGATAATGGCACGTCATGTCTATAAGAAATGGCGTTTCAAGTGCAGTAATCCAAAACAAAGAACACTTTATTAGCCTGTAAAAAATAAAATAAATGAAAATTTATTTGAATCTAATTTGGCGTTTATTTTATTTTTATTTTATTTTATTTGTTTATTCGCGGTCGTCTGTCAGACTTCAAGCAATTTTGGATTGGTTATTAGCAAGGAAAGGGGTCCATTGTTGTGTTTGCTGAGTGGTCCACTCTGCTCTAAGATATACTGCTGCAGTTACACTTTCACTAAATAGCGGCTTGTCGGTGTCTGACGTTGATGAATGTGCTGGAGACTTTGAGAGCCTTTTACAGCTGTCTTAAAAAGCGCCGTGGCCCCAGACCAGCTACAAACAGATCAGGTGCAGGGGTCTTAATGCGGCAGTCAGCGACAAAGAATCACACACTGTTGCACTGAAACGCAAATATTTTATTTTGAAAAAACAAGTTGGCTCTTCTTGTCGGTTGGCGTTGAGATATTATTATTCTGAGATTACGAATTGGATTATAAATATAATTAAAACGAAGTTTTTATAAAACGTGAATTTTAACCATCTTTCAAGTTGTCAACAGATCACACGAGGAATCCAGAAAATAGATTTCTTCTTATGTGGCTGAAGATGAACACAGTGCAAGTGCAGCCCATGTGGGCTGTGAGTCGTGGTTTTGGCTTTTCCCCCCCTTCCTGTGACTTCATTTGCTCCTCACATGAAGACGGTTAAGATACAAAATGAACTCCAGTATTATGTTTGGAGTCAGCTGAGTCAACAAACTTGGATTATTTTTTCGATTAAGTTCTTTAAAAAAAATTAAAACTTGTATTTTTAAAAAATAATTTAACTGTACACTTTGATGAGGAAAAAAGATTGATATATTTCACTGTCTGAGTAGCTCAGTAACCTCCTTCCCCATGAAATAAAGTGGATGACGACAGGGTGGCTTTCACAAAACACACACACACACACACACACACACCACAAACTTGTGGGCATGGGCACAGAAGTTGCCGAAGCCGGAGCTCACTTGGTCCCTCTGCTTTAAAGAACACTGACCACAGGCAAGGTTTCATGGCTGATTGAGCTGTATTATCCATTTGTTCTCGACTCCATCCCCAACTCACACACACTCACACTTCCTCCCCCGTTGGATCCTGGGTGGTGTGGCACAGCAGGCTCGCTTGTATACTGTATGAGGGGGGCTCCCCACCTGCAGCCCCTCGGAGGACTCAAACCCAGTCGGATTTCACCCCGTTTCCTTCAAACCCATCGTCTTTACTGCTATTTACATGAGCTAGCCTCCACATCATTAGCAAGCAGAGGGGAAGAGAAGGAAGCAGCATTTTTTTTTGAACAATAGGCACAGGCCCGTTATACATTTTGAGTGTTTGAGTAAGGCTCTCTTGGTATTTGTTTTCCACGACTTAACAAGCCATCATTTCAAACCTGCATATAGAATTGAAATAGCTCAGAGATCCCGCAGGCAAAGGGCGGGCTGCGAGTTCAATTAAGGTGGAATAATGCATGGGGACAAAGCCAATGATGACCTCGATTGAAATTGATCAGAAAACGAGACCAGAAAACGCATTCACGGGAAAAGAAAACACACGCACGCACACACAGTAGCCTCTTTGTTGTAACTGAATGTTACCTCTTTGTATCTGCACTAAGGCCTGTCTGCCTCTGTGAAATTGCAGGCTACTTAGATTTTAGAAATATTTCTAATTCCCGAATAGAAAGCTAAGATTTTAATACCACAGAACCTATGTCTAGACTAAGTCATTCATTGTATGACATCTCTTTCTCTCCTTCCTTAATCGAATTTGCCACATTTAAGCTGGTATGTGCGGATTTTGACGCATAAGCAGACATTTGGGCTCTATCCCTGGAATGACAGAGAATACGATGGTTTGTCATAATTTCTTAAGAAGAAAACACGATATTTCACCACCACAGTGGGATTTTAACGAATTAAAATAACTCACTGCTTGCCTGTGATAAAAAGGTATGGGATTGAGGCGCATGCTTGTTAAGTAACTTGCTGTCAGTATAGTTAGCAGTGCTCTGATATGGACGGTGGCTGCAGAGCTTCATCTCTTGGGGTTTTAATTAACAAGCTGTCTCAAAGCTGTAGAGCTCCATCAAACAGCCCCTCGCTCTCTCTCGCTCACACACACTCGCTCTCTCTTTCTCCACCAGTAAATCCACCCCCAGTCAGTGCCTTGGGCTCTCTCTCAAACTTTAGACATTCTGGGTCCCAAATCAACTTGTTACCACAGTATGTGCACCACCTGATAGGGTGTAACTACTATGAGAAGATTTGCAAAATATAAAAGCAAAACTATTTGCTTAGCATCTAGTTTCATGCACCGATGCCCACGTTTGTTCACCAGACATCCACATACTGTACGTATTCTGTTGGGTTTGACTTCAAGCCTGAATGGCGCGTGGGGAATTGGTGCTTTCTCTGTAAGCTATTGCAAGGAATGACTTCCATCGTCTGTTTTCATACTTCTGTTTTTAATATATATATATTAACTCTGCTTTGCTCCAGTCTGCAGAACATGCTCTGATCGATCCTATAAAATATTTGATAAACTTAAATAAGAATCTTTATCAGATCCCATATATTTATATATAAACACACAATGGCCTAAGTTACTTTAAGTTTACAGGTTAAGATTTCATATTCATAATATATCACAGGCTTAAAAAACATGCTGCTCTTTCATGTCTTCATCACCCAGTAATAAAGAAAAAAAGTTACACGTGCAACAAACCTTTACAAGAGAAAAAATCCCACTGCCTAAGCTTCAGTTATGCAGTAATAAACATGCAAATACGCCTTCATAACAATGTGAATGCACCCTCATTTATTAATTTCAGCCATTTTTTAAACGAACATTTTATATTTCACCATGGCAACTATTTGGGGTTTAAAAAAAAAAGAACGGAAAAAACACTTCACCACTTCCTTTTCTAGTTGCTGGAAAACTTTTTTATGTTTAGGATCATTGCGATGAATGTGACCTGTTTGAAATCGAAGAATAGAGTCTTAAAGTGAGGGAAGTAATGTAGGGAAGGTTGAATCCCGTGAGAAAACATAAAATAAAGTGTGCTTAAGTGTCACTGTGTGTGGTTTACATAGGTAGTCAGTGTAAACCGTCATCATCCTCTTGATGTTGATCCTCTACCACAGTGCTACAGAGTGTAAGCACTGGCTTCAGAAAAGATTTGTCTTTGGTAAAAAAAAAAAAAGAAACAAAATCTCTCTCTCTTTCTCTCTCTCTCTCTCTCTCTCTCTCTCTCTCTCTCTCTCAGCCTATAGTAAACTCCCACTGTGGCCCAGACGGGGGTAATTTGATAGCAAGGCAAGGTCAAGACAGTGCGCTGTCCATGGTACTGCGGCGGGGCAGGCTGGATGTTATCATCAAATTAGACAGGACAAGTTTCAAATCGATGCCACCCCCGGATGTCTGGAGACCGCCACCAGCAGTCGGAGTTAAAGTCCTAACAAGTCCCCCCTGACAGGTCAACACCTCAACACAAACACACACCTCTGATGCAGCAGCCTACAGGTCAGCAGCGCTGTGTTGGCGAGATAAGCACCAATCCCATTGAAGGCTCTAAGTGAAATATAGCTTTAGGTCCAGTACTATTCTGCGGGCCCTGCATGGGACTGGGATGAGGTTGGATATCATAATATTTTTTTTCAACCCATTTATTTGACAGTCTTTATTTATCATTGAGAGGAATACCGAGGATTATTAACAGAACACACGCGCTCAGCCGCACACACACACACACACACACACACACACACACGCACACAAAGAGAGAAAGAGGGAAATAAAAGTTTTAAGTCAAGCTTATATTTCTGGATGAAGTGCTTTTTCCCCCACTGATGATAACTGTCAGCAAAAAGGTTTAGCCAAGACAAAAATAATATGCTTCCATCTTCACAAATTCAAAGAATGAGATGTTTAAACTGTGTTTTTGATGCATACGAACTCAAAAAAGAACACTCTCTTTTATAGTTTTTACATTAAAAAACGTTGCAATACTGTAAAATATTCTTTTGCATAATATTTTTCTGAAATAAGCAGTGATTCATTTCTTAGATCCCACTGGGTACGAAATTTAAAAAAACACTGCATGTTTTTTGTTGTTGGTTTTATAATCTAAACTGCAAATTGCAGGTTTTGCTATGAGTTCATCTCATTAATAATTGTTTGAAACTAACGTTGCATGTGTTGGCAATTCTACTCTGCTTATTTTTATTATTATTATTTTATTATATATTTTTATATTTACGACAGCTCATTGCATTTCACTGAATACTAAATAATTAAAGGCGCGAATCTTCGCTGTCTTCGGACAAAAAGTGAAATCTTGGACTTTATCTAGCCTGCAAGTGTATTATGGGCTATGCATTATCCGTCTATTTGTGAAAGATCAAAAGTGTGTCGGAGTTGAGGGGGGATCTCAAAGAAGAGGGAAGAGGGCACTGATTAGAGATGCTGCCAATCTGTCACCCCCTGACAGCTTTTGCTGCGGGGATAAACAGCAATAAAGTCTAGATGGCCGCTGTGCTGTTAACTTCACACTCACTATCACACACACACACACACATACACACAGCTCGCCACCGGAGGAACAGGTAAATTCACTCAGCTCCTCACAGCCCCCACCCCCTCGCCTATCATCGCCTCTGTCTCCCTCCCTGCATGTCAAACTACCCCTTCCCTCCGTCAAACTCTCCCCCTTTTCATCCTCCCTGCTGACTCAGGTAGCACACACAATGAGGACCTTAGCGACAAGAAAGGAAGCTATTCAACCGGATGGAGAGATTGTGGACGGAGGGAGAGGGAGAGAAACGTTATATTTGAATGGCTGATAAAGAAACGCAATAGATGGGAACAGAGTCTAAGCCGTCGGGATAGAAAGAAGGGGTTAGGCATCACAGAGCAGGCTGCAAGGTGACTGCAGGCCCTTTAATAACACAAGTATATTAACTCAGTTAAGCACTCAGATTCAAAATGAACCCAGCTTCACTTAAGGGGCCCCGCGAACCCCAAAATGCACATAAAAACATACACCTGCCGAATCCAAGCACCTATATTTCCTCCAAGCCCACCCCCCTCTACCCCCCACCTTCCACCTCCCACCCGTCCTCCTCCTTCCCCCTACCCTTTTCCCAGCTGTCTATCATGGTGTGGCCCGGCTAATTTGAGTTCATTGGATGGCAATAACTTCATTTAGACCTTCATCTCTTTTTGGGGTGGATGTAATGAGGATGCAGGGTGCTGCCAGTGAAAGGACGCTCCCTCAGTAATAATAACTTGGATCTTATTCTTACCCCACGCATTGCCGTGTTTATCCTCGGAGGGCTGCGTCCACATGATGAAACTCATCTATAATGTGTGATTTAATATCGCCTTGCACTCTTTTTTTTTTCTCTCAGAGAATTTAAACCCAAAAGAGAGCAGACGGTCGGCAAGTTTAGGGTAGAAGTTATAAAAATAGTTGTTTGCTTTCTTCTTCTTCTTCTTCTTCTTCTTCTTTTGATCCACCATAACTTTTGTCAAAGCTTTCAGTCTAGATTGACTTTTTTTCTCTTTGAAACTAGTTCACATAGAAAGATTTAAAAATATATGTGCATGAAGAAAATGCTCCATGTAATTTTCTAGTTCCGTTGCATTGAATTATTTTGTGCTAATTTAAGAAATATTAAAATATGCAACATTTACTGAGCAGGCCAAACTTCATATGGAAAAATGAGCTTATTTGACACCGTCAGATAACTGTTCAAGATATGTGAGAAATGTATTTTCAAAGAGGAAAATGTGTCTTGGTAATTCCTTAAAAGACATTTTAATTTTTTACGTTTTATTTTGTATTTATTTATTTATCTCTTTTTTCCCAGTGCAAGTCACGGCCCTTTGTCTAACCGCCATCTAATCGATATCTTACCACCTTAAATTCGATATTGATTCCGGGAGGGTTGTACTTTACGGGATTGAGGAAACACCTCATTATTTCGTTGCTTTAAGTGCAATAAAATAGTGTACAGTCAATCTTCCTTTGATTGATCCGTTATCTCGTTGTTTTATTGTACTGTAATATTTGATATTTTTGTTGTTCCCTTTTATTACTATTATTATTATTATTATTATTATTATTTGTGATTTACCTTCTTAAGCAGAACCACTTCCGTTTCGATTTTAATTATATATATTTAATTATAGCGTTGTTTCTATAATATTATGGTTTAAATCTGTTTGATGTGATTGTGGATTACCGAGAAGATTTTATAATATTTAGTTATATGTGTATTTTAAATTTGACCGTATTCAGTTAAATATCGAAAATATGTTTTATATTGTGTTATTACTGTGTTATTCACATTCCGTAAAGCCTTTATTGTGATAGCGCGTAGATTAGGTCAGTCAGGCACAAATATAATTTTCAATAAAAGATTAACTCATTTAAAAAAGAAAGGATTCGTGGTCTGTGTGGTTTACAGCCTATTATCAAATATTTTTTGCTCTTTTATAACTTTAATGTCACTCTTTGGATTTAAATCTTCAGGATAAACCGGGCAGCTGGTTGAGAAATAACGAATGTATATCGTAAGTAAACTTTTTTGGGGGGGAATTAACATGGCTGAGATCTGTGAGCAGGAAATTAATTCTCCTTCCCCTTTTATGGTGTGTATACACTAAGGAAATAGAGGGAGTCATTATGTCACATTAGAAAAAAAAACCACGTGTGTAATTTAAAACGGCCACTTGCCCATATGATAATTTGACAAACTATGATGCCAATACACATTGTTTTTTAAGTAATCAGATATCGACTCGCATTTTACTCTTAGAAAGGCCCAATCACAGGCCCACCTAGAGCCCCTTCATCTCGCCTGCCATTCATCAAGACAAAATGACCAATTTTCCCCAGTAAGTCTTCAGTGGCCTGTTAAAGAGGGCCAGTGAGCTGTGTTATACTTCCTTTCCTCCCTCCATCATCGCCTCTTGCCTAACATTGCCTTCCTGAAATCATCAGAGAGTATAGCCCCAAATCTTAAAAGTCAGTGCCCATTCTTCAAATGTATTAAATTTCAGAGGGTGTTTCTTTTACTGCAGGAGTCTTTAGGCCAGCAAAGTATCAGAGGAGGTGTAATTGAGGGGGCGGTGAGGGGATAGAGTAGCGGTCCGCCTGAAAGCTGCTATTAAAGCCAAATGGACAGAACACCGTAAAACGGCTCTGCCAACAGCTGTCCCACAATCGGAGTATTATATGCCAGGATCCTCGAGAACGCACCACACACACATTAGGCCATGCTGCTGATGTAGTGGCTACTTGTAAGTATCAGACAGCAAAGCCAAGAAAATAAAATACCAACGAATAACCACGAGAATGTCCCGATAATATTCGTGTTATATTCCTGTGGGTACTTAGGGGTAGCTGCGCTTCTTGGTGATTTTGGTCTCCAAAGGCATTTTTCACTTCTGTATAAGCCCCGATTTTCTTATAATGACCTGGGGAATTGCAATTTTGCTGGGATAGCCGAATTGCTTTGCATATTTTCACCCATTATGGTTATATTAGTGGGGTTTTTTCATAAGAAACTCCAAAACAGGTAGAAGCACAGTCTGGATAATATTATATGTGCGTCCGTCGATTAAGCTCAAAATTGTTATATGTTAATAATTTTTTTCTGGGAACGTTTTGCTTAAAATATGCACTGCTGAATAATAATAAAAAAATATATATAGCTAATATCTCACATATCAAATGATCCTCAATTTATAAGGGGATTTTTAAAAAATAAATATTTGCAGTTTATTTGGGGATGGTGGGTGGGAGAGACTTCAACCTTTAAGAACAGCTCACTTTAGGAGCTCTCTTGATGCAACACTTCTGACCAAACTTTGCACCTTACAGCTGTGATGCACCTTCCTTATCTTGGTTATAGTCTTTCCGAAATTTGATGTCTTTGTCCCCAAGTGTTGTTTCAGACTGCGACTCCTTATGAGGATTCTAAGCAGAGAGGCGATTGGAGAGGAGTTGTTTTCCAGTGGATTAAATGGTTTCTCTGCAAGTCAATGAATATGTAATGACGTCTAACGAAACCGGCCAAAGAACTCTGTGCTCTTGTATACTGGGCTTATATTAATAACCCCATCAGCTGAGGAAAAACGTGATATAAAGTTGAGAAAGAATATAGGGGGAAAGGAAGTGAAGGAATACAACTTTGAATGCATCTTCAAGTCTAAGCCAATTTCCCCAGTGTTTAGATTAAATATATATATATTTGCTCAAGTCCTGAGACGGAAAGAGAGAGGGCAGAGAGAGGTTCTTATTTGCGGCGAGAGGGAAGGGGTGGATTTACATTTATGAAACTGAATTGGAAATATTGTTCCTGATAAGCAGTCATGCCAATAATGTAATTGAATTGAATTAATAAAAGGAGAGGCGAGATGGAGCGAAAGAGAGTCCCTCTACCATGATTGTGAAAGATATTTTTTTTCCTTAGTATACCCGATAAAACATTGATTGTTGCAGTTAGTTGACCCGTAAAATTTGGGGGTTAGTTTTCTCCTCTGAGCTGAGCATATAATTATGCAAATAGTGATCTGACAGTGATCCGCTGGAGAGTGTTGGAGGAGTGTGTGTGTGTGTGTGTGTGTGTGTGTGTGTGTGTGTGTGTGTGTGTGAGAAGGGGGTTGTCAGAGGGGTGACATTCCAACTTTGCCTAATGCCTGGTTCCTTTGGAAAGAGTTCATCTTCTGCAGGGATGGCGTGCATATCAGAGGGAACGGGAGCAAGCAAGCGTGACAACAACTCTCTTAAAGTGAAAATTGAAATATCAGGCGGTGGCAGCACACTGGTTCCCCAACTTTTCTTTCTTTTCTTTTCTTTTTTTTTAATGTCATGGTCCCCACCCCTTCTCTCCAAAAAGCTGACATTACAGCACAGACCCCCCGTTTGGCAAGATTTCACCCTAAAGCTCCGCAGCTGATGTTATTTTTATTATTTCTTTTTTCCCCCTGTTGCAGATATGATTCAGTGTGGAGCTGTCTGTTACACGAGTTGACGACACCAGCTGGGAGAAAGTGAATCCTTATAGCTTAATCAAATCAGACATACCAATACATTCACACGCTGGGCCTGCTTTTATCGAGGGAAGAGATAGAGGAAATCAGGCTTTCTGGTTTTGGTTTGGAAATCCTTCAAACGTCAAGGTCCAACTTATTCTCCTTTTTTTTTTTAGGAAACACCGAAAAAGCGTAAACTAGCGCCAGACTGACTGACTGACTGACAGAAATCGTCGTTGTCATGGGGGCGCCCATGGAAGTGAATGACCAATGAGAGAAAGTTTGTCTGCTTTCTCGCAACTTTCGATATTTCAGCATTATCTATAAAATAGCCAAACACTTAACAGTCTATGAACAATTAAGTCTTAAGGCGCACTGATTCTTGGTCGAAAATATAATACAACCCCCCTCCTCCAAACGTGTATTAATCGGGTGCCTTTGATGACAACTGACTGGAGGTCCTAATTTATGATACCACTGCATCACTGCTGTGGACAGAAGGCGGGTTATTTAATTAAACTCAGAAAATTCTCGCTAACACGAGAGTGGGGTTTTGCCTTTTCAATATCGCAGAGCTGTGAAGTTACATACATATCCCGAGGAAGTTCTAAACACATTTAAGACGGAAAGTCGAGCCTAATTCATTTGTGTGTGTGTGAGAGAGCGCGAGTGAGAGAGAGCGAGTGTGTGTGTGATTGAATGCCTCTCTTTAATCTGCGCTCTGACACTGTGTGAGGGGGACTCGCCTGGTTCCACTTGTTGTTTCGGGGGTTAATGGAAAAGATTTCTAAAGATTTATTGAGGGGGCGTTTAATGACCTGATCGGTTTCACCGTGTGAAAACAAATGATGCCGTAAAACCTCGCTGAGTTAGAGGGGGCTCAGTTTGCCTAAATTAACGACCAAAAAAAAAAAGGCATTACAGTTTGTAGTTTGTTTTCTCTCTAACACACGTATCGCTCAGTTTAACGCTCTGTCTCCAATATCATTACCTTTAAGGATTTTTTAAAAAAATATATGCACAATTAAAGTTATGACCCGTTTCACTACAGAAACAAAGCAGCACAGCTATAGTAAAATATACATTTTTGAAAGTTTAGAAAACTGACAAAACACGTGGTCGACTGTTTGGTAGCAGAGGCATGTTTGGTGGTTAGTATTGATTTCACGTTTGGAAAGTTGTAGATACAACGGATGTGACTTCACTTGACTTTTTCCTCGATCACTTGACGCGTTCACAGCTGTCGTGGCCTGTCTGCGTTGTGGAGTTTTCCTTATGGTTTTCTAAATAAGTAACGTGCGCAATACCAGCCGTGAAAAAGTCAGGACGATTAGCGCGTCCATTCCAAGAAAACAAAGAAGAAGAAAAATGAGAAAAGGAAAAAAGGAGAAGCACACGGTTTAAAAATCAAGATTTAAAGTTTATTTGCTTTGTTTTAATTGGTTATTACAACAATGAAATCATGTAAAAGTACAGTAATTGCTGTGCTGCAGAAGCGTCGAAAATAATTAAGACCTTCAAAACTGAAATGGATCAAAAGCGAATGAAACTATTTCAGAATACAAGAAAAAAAAAAGAAACCTGGCAGGAAACTTTCAGTTTCATAAAACCAAAAAGCTTGTGCTGTGATTAAACAAAATAGGCGTGTTTCTCAATCCAATGCAACAAATAATAAACCATCTGCAAAAAATAATGACTTCAAGAACAATTGGCGAAAATATTCCCCTTTTATTTCCAAACTGTGCTTTGGATTTAGGCTGCTCTTACATCTTTAGTTCCCTTCACATATGGCTTGCTGGATATTATTAAAAAAAAAAAAACAGTGAGCAGAATCTTGTTTATTCCTAAGGCAACAATATACAAATTGTAGAGTGAAAAATGAACTGATCATAGTTGAAAAGGAGAAAGATGAGCAAAGATATCTTGAAATGAAACTCATCAAATCAAATAATAAGCCAACTTCTTTTGCTGAAACCTGGAGAGATCTAAATCAAATTAAAAGGAAATTAGGCCTGCAACCATCAGCCGCACTTGTCTCATTACAGCAGAAAGATAATCCACAAAAGCCTTCAACCATACACACAGTGGGCAGAAAAGGCAGGATTTCAGTGTTCAGTGCGGAAGTTTAACAATGGAAACTGTTTTAAAAAAGGATAGAAAAGGGTAGGAATGTTTGAGAATGTGTGTCTAAGGTATCATATGATTTAGTATGCAATTTGGGGGTTTACTAATGCCGTGACACATTAGAAATGCACTCCATTAAGCCTTGAGTGCTTTATAAAACATACCAGCTTTATGGAAAAAAAGATCATGTTTAAGACACGCAGTCAGATTATGTGCAGCTGAGCAGGGAGCTGACTTTGTCACTTCTAAGTACACAAGAAGAGTACTTTGGTGCGAGGAAAAAAACTGATATGTTACATTTCTCCAACATCTAAGGAAATATCATTCCGGCTTAGAATAATATTGAAATCTTGGATTTCATGACATGTGTAAGGCAATATATTGAGGCTTTATGAGTGTTGTGAGCTGACTTCTGGCTCCCGTTAAAATGAGATATCTCACGAACCCATTTTGATGCCTGACTTTAAATGATTTTAAATATGCTCAGTGTCCTGAATTTTCCATATTCAGAACAGGTTGTGTTTGTTTTATTTGTTTCATCACATCCAATCAGCCACAGACATCAATTTCAAGGATATCAAACTGGAGAAAAAGGAAAAAGTATATATATTTATAATAACCAGAGAAATAAGCTCTCCACACTTTTGCAAATCTAACTCATAGATACACTAAAGTAAACACTTACTCACTTACATGCGCTGAGAAAATATTGGCTTAATATTAAAAAATAAAATCATAGTCATAGTGTCTGTATGAGACACTGCCTTCAAATTTCAGAAATTACGAAAAGTCTTTCTTATTATAATAACTGCAATTCCAAAAAAAAAAAAAGAAAAGAAAAAACAAACAGCTTAGAATCACACTCACAAATCTGAATGAGAAAAATGAGGTTTAAAAGTTTTTTTTGATTATGTGTGTGTGAATGAGTCAAACAATAATCATGAAGCAATCAAAACAACTGCTGTTAAACAAAAGAGTTAAGAGTATTCACTCTTATTAAAAAAAATACTTGCGGTCGGTACAGGAAATGATACCAAACTTACCACAATGTACCACACAGCATGAGCTAATTTCAGGGTGAGTGGTCCAGGCTTTAGGACCGGGGGGGATGATGGAGAGGAGACTGAGCGGTGCAGACTGGAGGGCAGGCGGGGCATTAGCTCAGTTCAGGCTGATGTCAGGACAATTAGAGGTGCACCACAGCGCATTGTGCACAGCGCCTGTCAACCTTAATCTCTGCTGCTGTGGCCCGTACCCGCAGCCAGGCCACAGCCCACGGGAAGCGCTAACACTCAGGCCCATATTGCTTTGACAGTTGCACTCAACCAGAAGTAATGCAAAACGTTATTGTGATGTATACACAGTGACCCTGTACTCTTGTCTCTTACAACAAGAAGGCTATGCGTGTGCAGAGTCAGGAAGGGCTGGGAGGAAGAAATGACACTCGGGGAAAACAGTGGGGAAGGAAATCTGGTAGGAGGTTACAGAGGAAGAGAGAGAAAATAAAAAAAAATATCAGAGGACCTTTTCTGCACTTTAACCTCTGCGCCCTCCCCAAATCTCCTCTTGTTTCGAGTCACTGTTGATGGTTCTCTACAAATCTTGGTGCTTGTTTTTGTGGGAGCCACTGCGTGTGGTAACAGAGTTGGAGGTCTCCTCTGCCTCCTCGCCTTCTTTTGCATGGAACTCACTGAAGAACCTGAAGATAGAGTCGAAGCTCATCCAGGAAGTCAGCTCATGCCTCTCTGTGCCTGCGTGGAAAAGATAAGCACAAGTGCATACCAAGATATTTACTGACTGTAATGTTATATGAAAGGAAACACATGATCAGTGCTAATATAATTTAAATTAAAGCTCTGCATTCTATATACTCACCATGGCAACGTAATAAGTGAAAAGAAACGGACACTATTACATAAGATTTTTAGTCTCGTAAGATTCGCAAACTCCCACAATGCTCCGTGAAGACCTAAACCCTTATGTGTGAGAACGATGGCAGCCTATGACCTGTTAGCCCAATGGGATAGCCTTAATATGTTATTCAAGCGGATACCTGATAATCAACAGCGCTGCACAACCAAGGAGATGGAAAGAGGTCCTTCCAACAAAACTAGATATATACACAATGGGTGCACTAAGTGAAACCAGTGGAGCGGTAGTCATTCGTTCCAAAGGACTAATTGAGAAAAGGCCAGACAGAAGTTGGAGAGCGATAACTAGTGAACATATCAGGTGGTCTGGCAGTGACGGGGGGAGGCAGAAGTGCAGGGTTTCCCTCTGACCTTCTCCAGGTTAGCAAGTTCCCAAGTTGGGGTCACGCTGGAGCTTGAAATCTGGTACATGCGCGTCAGGTTCCTTAGGGTTTGGGTGTCACAGCCCAGCCTTTTAGTTTGATAGCTCAACTGGATGGCAGAACACCTTGGCTGTGCCATCCAGTTGAGCTAGAACTAACAAGTTAGTTGTAACACGGAATGGTTTGTTTGTGCCACCTCTCGTTAGCGTCTGACTGCAACTGAACCTGAAAAATGGTGTCCTGCAGTTCACCCGATGCCTGTTATTAGATAAAACTAAGGGTTTCATACTTTGATAGATGGATCTCAGACATGTTTGCACACAGAGGAATGGAGGAAATCAAGAGTGGCTGTAATGAGCTTTCTTTTGTGAATCTTTATTTTCACCTCTGCATCTGCAGCCTTTTCTTCTTAGGGACTTGCATTTGTTCGAAACAATATTACAATGACTTCCTGTAATTTTCCTGGGAGCATTTAAAAAACAAAAAGCAGTTAATGATTTAGAGCTGCTTGGAAAAAAAAAAGACGGTCCCAGGAGAGAAAAGTCGATAACCACAGCCCTTCTCAATGAATCGAATCTCTACAATATACAGACATACCTTTTTACCTCGGTTCCTTTTCTCAGTGCCTTTCACTTTCCATCCTGGCTTCCTCCTCTCCCCACAGTGCACATCGTATCAGCTATAAAAAGCTAGACTAGAAGGCCGCCGGGATACAATTAGGAAGCAACTTAAAGGCTCTCACACCATAGACAGCCCTCTGATGACCACTGCACTGACCCCATGTTTATTAGATTGACCCTTGCCTGGAAGCATTAATGGAGATGGTGTGTGTGCATGTGTGTGTGTTTATGTGTATGATTGTAAGCAGGTATAGGGTTTTGGGCTGAGAGGGAATTTGGGTTCCAGGTACCAGTGGTATGTTTGTGTGTGTGTAATTTGCGCGTACGAGTATATAAGGGGGTTCTCGATCATTCTGAGACAGGGGTTTGCACTGCACGCTATATAGCAAGCAGATGGCAGTCAGTGCCTTGGGTCAAATTTACTGGCCTGGCAATCATGGTAGTCAATAACCCAGCACTCCCGGTGACTCCACTACCTGTGTAGGGCTCATCATAACACCTATCCCTGGAAACAAAGACACAGCCCTCTCACACCTCTAATCTATCATTTATATCCAATTTGAGGCACTGTGATCTTTTTATTCCACCTCTTCTATTCTCCCTGTCTCATTGTTCTCTCTCTCACTTGTATTTTTACTTCTGTTTTGTCTCTTTTCTTTTTTCTGCAGAAGCGATCAATGCCGCAGCACTTTCCAGTTCATCTTGAACTAGCGGTGAACTCCAGAATTCCGCCAGCGTCTCCACCCTATCCCATCGCAGTTCAGGGTCACCAGGGGGGTGTCTCTGTGCCGATATGCAAATAAGCCCGTGGCCCTTCAGTGACTCTGGCGTTAAGCTCCACCCCTTCTATATGGTAGAAGCTTTGAAATAAAATCCTCTCCCCCAGACAACCTTCGCACACACACACAGATATAAACCCACTCTCATGTAGACTTAAACAGGCCTTTAAAACTTCCATCCATTCCTCCTTTAATAGCCAAAGCGTGTTGAACCTAATGGATGTTGTCATAGCTGAGATGTGACCACTGATTTAGAGGAGGAACCCCAGTGACCAGGCGAAGAGAGGCAGAGACAGAGGGAGAAGAAGAAGACAAGCGAGAGTTATGTCAGCTACACCACAAATCAAAGTAATATCTTTTAAAAACTGTGGAAATCGATGGTGTCATCTGGCTGTATCTTGTGGGTAAAGGAAACCCATAAACAGCCAATTAGCTGATAAGCAGACTGTTTTTTTTCCTTTATGAAGAAGTGATTTTATGTATTGGCAAAACAGCGTACAATGGACAAAGAGCTCACCCTTTTTAACTGTAACTTGTATCCTGTATTTAAACTAAAGTACACTGTGTAGCTGTTTCGTACTTGTGAAACAATTAAGTTGCATGTACAGATTTTAACAAGTTTACAGTAATGACATTAGCCTAATAAAGTTTGTTTTAAATGCAATAACGGTTTCATTCATTGCCGTTTCAATAATGATGCTGTCGAGCTCCACGACACTGGGTATCGTCACGGGGAATACAGAAAATTGTCTTTAGTTTTAACAGTGTTTATAATTACACTGGAGGAAAAAACAAACAAACTTAGATTAATATTGCACGTAATGATGACCTACAGGTAAGGCAACGCATACACACGACAATGTTTCACTGTTTCCCTGTTTCACTCTAAGGCAGCAAAGAGCCGGTACAGAAACATGTCCTGTGCTGAGAGCTCCCTTATGTGCTCCGTGCTCCAGTCATGGAGCAGTTTCAATGTAGCGCCTGACCAGTGCCCTGTGTTTGACCATTTTGTGTGTGTTGTTTGAGCCTGGTGAAGCTGCCTCATTATGTGACAGACAGAGAAGAGTATTTGATCCTGGATATTTGGCCTCCTCTTCTCTGTCACAGCCACTGGAGCCCTCTCAAGGTAATTGACTGACTGTTTGATCTCCCTCTGACTCTGCGCTGCTACAAGATGCTGCCACACACACATAAACACATTCATCAATTGTAAGTGTCTACTCATGGATGGAACACACACATACACACATGCGGGCACAAACACACACGTATACTCACGCACACAGTTGTTATCATTTGTGTGCAGTAAGGGAACAGAGGAGGAGATTTTTGAGCTGAAAACAAGGAAATTCCTCCATAGCTATGGGCCATGCTTTCTTCCCTGCGTACCAAACGCTGCATGCTGTTACAAATGGTAATCGGCTCTGATTGTCACAAATTTCAAAACAAACGCTAGGTGACTGAAAAGCCAAAGTGACGCCCCGAGTGATACTCCAACAGGAAGTGCAAATCAAAGCATGCCGACTATAATTAGGTTCCATCTGGGCTACATTATTTAAAGCCGCAGCAGTTAATTGCTTGTGTACAAATGGCCTATTTTATTTGAATCAAACTCTTTTTTTTTGTGATTCGTAATTACACTGATGTGAAGGGGGCATATCTCTTTGCCTCACTTATAATATAAATCCATATTCAAATTATTAAGAGTACTTTGAGGCAGGGGGAATGTAAAGTGATGATACTTTTCTTTGTGAGAATTGAATTTCTTTAAACAATTATGACTGCTTAATCAAATATGCTGACATTTGGGTTAAACATTTAATGAGCTTCAATTTAAAAAAGGAGATGAACAACGATATAATCACGGAAGAAAATATTAAAAAAAAACAGAAAACCTAACAAGACTAATATACATGATATTATTTCACGCTGAAGCAAACATTTTCTCATTTCCTCTTGTCAACGTTTTCATCAAAAAAAAACAAAAAAAACCCCCACAAGCAGTGTATTATCTTATCAATTTCCTATTGACGGTAACCTAAGCTTTTGTTTTATCTCGATGTGAGGTAGAGCAGTGCACTGTGGTGCGGGCCTGGGTTGGTTGTAACCTTAGTCAAGCAGCTGTTTGTGGAAACTATCTGTTGCATGGATCAGCGGAGGAGAATCGCTATCTGTATCCTGGTTGTCAGACGATCGGATTTCTGTCCCTGACGCTCTCTGATATTAGATGATCTTCCGAGACTACGTGCGCAGTGTGCGCTGGCACTGTGTGTTTGCGTGTGTCTGGTTGTCCACATGCAGTGCACATAACTGACATACAGTCAGCTATGCTTGTTGTCACTTTGCTTGCCAACATGCCTAAAGGTCAAGAATGTCATTTCGTCCCACATGGCTGTCTGTAAAGGGGGTGTGACATGTTGCCACAGGAGACGAGGTCAAAGAGAGCCCGGGCAGGTGACAGGTGGTCTGCAACACCACCAGAGCAGCTCCGTCCTCTGTAACAAAACATGAAGACTATGTTTTCAGTCAAAAAATGTATTAAATTAAATTTTACTCTCCCACCCATTCCCTGCCACTATTCCCTGATCTCCATTTAGGATGAAGACAACAAACCCAGGAATAATCAGACTTTTTCTACACTGTGTGTCTTCAAATAAAAATCAGCTTGATCGGAGCAGAAACAGCCATAAATACATCAAGACAAAAATACTAAAAAACAGAACTCATTTCATCAAATCAGTAATACCACTGTTGCTTCTTGACTTAAATTCATTTTTAATGCTTGTTGGTAAGTGGGGTCTGCCCAGCCCCCGTCTCTCTCATACTGCTTTTAATTACTTTGCTTATTATTGTGTGTTGTTGTTAGACAAAAACAAGGCAGAACTCATTACACATCCAGAGATGAGAAACCTGAATCAGTACCTACAGGGGCCGCTGAGGGGGCTCTGTATTTACTTAGAATAAAATGCAAACAGAAGAGAGACATAGAGAAACAAAACCGAGTGAAAACACAGTGAGCGGAGGATATCACATTAACTGGTTGAAATCATGACCACACATAAGCTACTTTGAATTCAAGTAGTTCATATGGAGAGTGGAACTTGTGACAACAAAGACTGCACAAAAGACGGTGAAATTCTGTATTTTTTTATTACTTACTTCTCATTTTGTTAATCCCTCCAGCCTGTTATGTTTCCTCCCTACAGAGACACTGAGATTACACTGAGTGCTTTTTTTATTTTAATGTGAATGAGTGGCCTTGGCCGTCATAAAGGACCCTTGCTTTTATGGACTTGGAGCAGAGTATTTACAAGATAACCCTGGTCCAAGGACTGTGCAGGCTATTTGATACCAGTGTCAGACTCTCCTGACTCTTCTTCAGTAAAAATCGAAGCCTGAATAATCCTTTGCCTCTACAGCACCTCTCAATGTCAGTTGTTTTACTCATCTCTGCTTAAAAGGGTTGAGATATTTTGGAATATGTGCTTAGCCATCTGCGTGTCGCTTTAATCAATATTTTGTATGCACCTTTTCTATCTATCTATCTAAATACTACACTCAAGTTTACAAGTTTAATGTGGAAAAAAGCTAGCTCAACAGTTAGCTCTTACAGAAACAATTGGTAAGATGTAGAATAAAATCATTCAATTAAATTCACAAATGAAATTAATGAACCACAAAATTATCATAAAACATTTAAAACTTTAAACATATGTGAATTGGGGGCATCATTTGCATGCCATTTGGAAGAGTTGGCTTGCTAATTTATTTATGGTGACAAAGCAAGAAGAAAATTAGTATAGAGTCAGTGACAAAGCTATTTAAAATATATGAACTAGTTTTGACAGTATAGTCTGAACCTTCTGTTCTCTAATTATTAAAACACTAAGAATTGTATAAATTTGTAAATGCCTAGTTGGGTAATAAAAAAAATGTCAAAATTATCAGTTGGATACACAAATTTTCTTATGCCCGTATGACATGTCCAAGTTTAATTCCATTTTTGTGTGTGAATTTTACAACATAGTATAAGGTCTGCATATGTACCTGTTGATTCAGTGTGAATATGTGACATAAACACACACACACACACACATAAAAAAAGAGAAAAAGACCGAGTGTACATGCACATGTATGTTTATGGAAGGGCCTTGTTGGGAGTGCCACCCAGACATTAACACTGTAAACAGTGCAGGCCTCCGTCCCTGTCCGGCCCCTTTGTTCCATCTCCGCCACCATTGGTTGGGACTTAAATGGCAAACACTCGGGGGCTGCTAGCTCGCCTGACACGGTTTTGTTTTTGGCCTATTGAGGGGCAATGGAGAGCTTTTGTTTCTATGCCCAGGCACAACGTGTCTCAAAAGCAGCATGGCTGAAAAGAGAGGCCCCCACAAAGACTGTGCATTAGTGGAGGCACTACACGCATGCATATATGTGCAACTCAAATGGGACTAAGCACGGACACACACACACACACACACACACACACACTGACACACACAATGCCTTGCCAAGGGTAGGTTAGGCCAGGCAACTTTGGCCAGACAGGATGGAAAAGATGGAGTGGGGTTAGAGCATGCGCACAAGAGAATATGCTAAATGCCAGACTGCAAACTTACTACTTCGCTACATTTCATTCACTCCTCATTCACATAAATACACAAACAGCTATAGTCCACTTTATTGCAGTAAAATCTGCTGCACAAACCTCTCTTGCACTTCCAAGACAACACCAGGCATAGAGAAACACACACTCACACCAACACATCTACGATATTAGAAATACACACATCACTCAGTCACAAAAGAGTTGAAGGAGGACAGGGCTAAGAGAGGCCCCCTTTGCACCTGTAAGAAAGACAGGGCGCATTCAGAATCTGTGGTCTCAGAATAGACAGCCTTGAGTGTGAGAACCCCCATTCATACAAGGCTATGGTGATCGCACACACCTTCATACAATTCTCATTCACAACACATGTTGCCTAAGGTCTATAGAAGAATCTAGCAAGGGGACTAACAGTACTAGTGTAAGATTGATGCAATGCATGGTATAATCTTTATCCAGCTAAAAAGCAGTATACACTGGCAGCAGAGAATTTGCAGTATATATATCAATATGCTTTGTAAAGCAGTCTCCCACTTGTTTTCTTTATATCAACCACATAATCATATAAATATTTCTATCACACTACACCTGATGCTTACATTGGATACACCGACAAAAAAATCCCTTGTTTCTTCACAACATCGCCGGTAATATTGGCAATAAAAAAGTATTAAGTGCCTTGTAGATACAATTGCCATGACTAGCAGTTTGCTTAAATGGAAATAATCTTTGTGTTGTGGATGCAAATCATTTGTGGGATATACAATGACACATATACATATATAAACATATATGACAAAACCTTTGTGCACTATTACTTTCAAGCCAAACAATTTAAAATTCAAGCATTTTTAAATGACTGTGCTATTAAGTTAACAATAGTATTCTCCCTTATGAATAAGAAACAAATCCTTTAGGGACACTGTATTAAGTAAAAACAACAAAATTGGATACAGCTGTGATCACTGACACACAAGTTGAACACATATTTGATTTCTTATTGGACAAATTCCATGAAGATATGAATTCAACAATTTTCAACCTGTGAGCTCAGTTTAAGTACTTGTTTGCATCAGGCCCCCACATGGAAAAGAACTGCTCGAGTAATTTTAAAATTTCATTGTGAGACTTGTACCAGATGGAAAAAGGATATAGGAAGATCTGTGGTCATAAAAGAAAAAGAAAAACAAGCCATTAAAAAGTCAAAACACGGTAGCAACATTAATCAAGAGGTACATAACTACTTAACTATCGCTAATCAGAGCTGCTATGGATATCCTCTTCAAGGGATGCCAACCATAGCACACCAACACTATTTAGCCATGAAAAATGGACCATCAGACTTGCCCCTGGGGTCATATGACAGCTTACAATGTGCAAAGCATTGCACTACATAAAACTATATGGATTATGTTTTTTTAAAAAAAAAGGTTGTTATTATCAGCTAGAAACTGTCAGAACAAACTTTGCTAAAGAAGATGAAAATAAGCCTAATGAAAATGTGTACATTCTTTGTCCAGCTCAAGATCAATTTAAGTGGCCAAACATGTTGGGTTCCAACAATATTATAAATCTACACTTTTAAGCTTACATTAGAGTAAAGTAAAGTTATATAATACAATGTTGGGGTCCAACATGTTTGGCGTGAATGCATAGCCCTGACAGTGAAAGCATGGAGGTGTAAGTGTGATGATATCAGGATGCATGAGTGCAAAAGGCGTTGGGATAGATTACGTTTTTAGATGCCATGCCACTATAAATACCTGCTGATACACAAAAATACTGGCTAACATGATGACTCAGTCCCCGCAGGCTTGACAGGAGAAGAAAATTCCAGTATATGATGATGGTCCAAACCATACCGCCAAAATCACAGCAGACTTTATAATGAAAAAAGAAGTTAAAAAAAAGCATGACCTGTCCAAATGTATCACCAGACTTGAATCAAACAAAAGAGCTTTGTGTTGTTTTAAAGTGACAGTAAGTTCCTGCTGTGGGGAAAATATAATTAATACTATAAATCTACACTTTTAAGCTTACATTAGAGTAAAGTAAAGTTATATAATACAATTATTCAGAGAAGATACACTTTTAAACTGTGACATTTAAATTATGTTGCACAGGATTATACTTGATAGGACACTGTATATTACCAGTATCATTCTATGTAATGCTCAGAAGTGCAAATGATCCAACTAGTGTAGCTGCTCCAAATTTACATTTCCACTTAACCATACTGAACTGAAGGCACATTTTGTGGCCAGATTTTCATTGTGGCCTTCTACCAACACTTGACTGAACACTTCTATTTAGCATCTCCCAGGTGCAGTGGGAATATACATATAAAAATAGATATCAGAACTACACAACTCAAAATACAAACCTACTGGCATGTACAAAGACAAAAATTCACATTCATGTGACATATGGCATATATATCATATTTATGTATGCTCAAGAGTTAGTTATACTGGTAACTTTCACACATACAAAACAGAGCTGGGTTAGAGAAGGCGATCAATAAAGTGAGTAGAGGGCAAAAAAGTGAGAAAACTGCTGTGGAACATATGAACACTAGACTGATTTCTAATTTGGTCTAAGAGTCTAGTGTGAGAGAAATGCAACGTTGAAATCCTGCAACCAAGAGTTGTCTACGAACCTCTTTTTTCATGTTTTTGCCTCAAACACATGCGACACAAGCATAGAAGTACTTGTCACTTGACTTTGTGATTCCATGCTTGCCGACACTTAGAGAAAAGTGTGTGCGTGTGTATGTATGCGTGTGTGTATTCTGCGAAGGGTTAGACAAAAAGAGAGCAGAGAGTTCAGGTGGGGGAGGAGCAGGCCAGAGGTGGAGATAGCAGAGAGTGGGTGTTGAGGGTGGGGCAGGTCTGAAATAGATCACTTAATGGAACAAAGTGTAATTAATGGGTCACCACAGATAAGAAGACGCTGGCTCTATCTGGGAATGTGCTAATAGAGCTGACACACACTCAGCAAGATCAGTGCAAACGTGTGTGCGTGCTTTGTTAGTGCATGTGTGTGTGCACGTTTTAAAGACACACAGTGGCTAAATAGTGGGTGGAGAAGACTGGCAAAGGTGACAGGTTAACTTGCTTTTCTTCATGACAAAGATCTGTCATCTCTGCAATCAGAGAAAACCCAGAAAAGGAAAGGCACACACATTTTCGCTCGCCACATGGCCTCCCTTGCTCACTAAAACGTTCCGCCCCACATCAAAACATGAATGATGTTATTACACTTGGTGAGCCAGCACGCTTTTAGTTGCAGGGATGTGGTTGTTTACGGAGAGATGGAGGAGAAGGAAGCCGCCTGGTCAAGAGAGGGTCAAACCTGAAGTGTTCTAAGAGAACTAAACTGTCACAAACCGCTCTTCAAACTTCCTGTCTGTGTGTCCCTGCGTCAGGGGAACATGCCTGGAGCCAAGGGGGCCTGTGCATGTGTTTGTGGAAGCGTGTTGGATAAATCTATTGGTCTTGGAGCCTGGCTGGGGAGGCTGGGGGGAGGGTTTTCAGACATCCACATACATCGGGATAGTGAGATGGCCAGTGATGGACATGGCAAGACAAAGAGGATTTCCCCTGTTTGTCTGAGAGCGTCGAGTTACCGCGTCACACACACGTAGAGAGAGAAGTCTGTCTCCGGGAGAGATTTTTTGAGAGTATGTGTGTGGCATGAGGCAATAGGTCATGCAACTGGTTGGCTTTGTGTGAAGGCGTGGGTGTTTATTTGTATGCATTTTTCAGGGTCGCAGACTGGGTTGGCCTGTTTGACAGTGCTTTAGTATACGTCCACACTAATGCGTTTTCTTTTGAAAATGCATTGTTTTCTCTCCGTTTTGACCTCTCGTCCACACTGAGACGGCGCTTTCCTCAAGGAAAAACCTAGCGTTTTAAAAACTCTCGAAAACACATACATTTCAAAATGCAGCTGTCCCGTCGCAGTTTGGACACACGAAAACGCAGACTTTCTAAAACGATGACGTATTTTAGTCATGTGATGCAGTCATGTGACCAAATAAACAAAGATAGCGGAGTGCATTATACAGCGGTTGTTTTGATTGCTCTCAATTTTGACTGCCCTAAAAAAGATGAAAATCAGTTTGTACATGCTCCAGATAGCTTTTCTTCAAATTCTTTAATTCTCACTCGCTTTTGCGCATGCGCAGGACTGGAACGTAAGCGTTTTCATCCGTTTCAGTGTGGACGCACAAATCTATCCGGACTAGTGTGGACGTAACCTTAGTCAGACAAGCCAACTACCACATTACATTGGAGTTCAGCTTTGATATGGAATAATTAAAAAATATACATAATAAAACAAAAACAGAATTGTTGCAGTTTTTATGTAAATGGTCTTTTTATTCCATGACAGTCACCTTGACAAGTCAATAAATATAAAATGAAATAAATATAACAGTTCTGAAATGTAAGGGCATGACCTCGACAATAGCAAGCTGTGCAGCTCTTGGCACTCTAGGTGAATTTTAAATATTGAAATGTCTTGTTATGTGTGTCCACAACCCAGGGAGTGTTTTATGCCTGCCTGTGAGGATTTAACCCCTGAATGTAGCATCGTGAGGTTAAATGCAAAGGGACGAAACTCTAGCCTGTTAGGACAGGGGAAGAACAGCTTCAAAGACTCAACATCAACTACTCTCTTTCTCGCATACACACACACACACACACACACAAACATGTATAAACACAAACTGACGGACAGTCCATTGCTCCCAGCATATCTCGAGTTTGTCCTTGGACTGTCTGAATACCACTGGAGGCATGATTTGAGAGAGCAAGTGGGAACAAGAGAGTGAGGGAGACAAGCAGAAAGGAAGAAAAAGGAAAATGATAGAGGGAAGGAGAGGGAGAGAAAAGAGGCACCCCTCAATGACATCTAAAGAGATAACTCACTCTCTAGAGCTTCTTCTCTCTTGCTATCACTTTCCCAGGCAGCGCTCCTTCCCCATAAGGCCTGAAGTGTCTATGTGTATGTGTGTGTGATTGAATGAGTGACAGAAGTGTATGTGGGAATACAGTGTATGTGGAGGTGAAAAGGCAAGAGATTTCTGAATCTCAATGAGATGATCTAAAGAGCTATCAAGCACAATGATATGCATACTACACACAGTGCATTGCACGTACTATGTTTGGCAAGAAAAGTGTTCCTGCTCTGACATCATGTTGGCTGTCAAAAATTGTGTAAAATCTATAATTAACAAAACAGGAAAACTGGTTTGCATGTAATGTCACTGTTTGATTAGATACATTGAATGTTGATAACACAAAATAACTAAGAACTCATATGTATTCATGTCAGAATCACTTTGCTGCACTCAGATGGCTGCTTAAGAAATGATGTACAGAACACAACACAAACAACAGCTGGCTTGTTTCTTGATTGAAAGTTAACTTTGGGAAAACAAAGCACCGGGCCACTGGCGGGTCATAGCAATGTTGAAAACATCCAAACAAAACAGCAGGAAAACACAAAGTGGCAGCATTGGACGATGCTGCCACTGTCGTCAGAAATGCTCCCCTATGCAGACACAGACAACTGTGGGGAAGAGTTAACCTTTTGATAAGCTGCTTCTAGTCCCAGCTGTATGCATTTTTCATTGAAATGTATGAGTCAGAAAGAGAATAATTATCTCCTCTCGCTCCGTGGAGACGCGAGGGGTTGTAGCCCCCAGTCTGGTCTTCAGAAATCAACTAAGTCCTAAAACGAACGCTCACTGATAAGCACTGAGGAACTAAGCTATGCTAATTCATAACCCCAAAATAAAGGAAATATACACAGTAAACCTTTAATGGTTACGCACAACGGCAAAGACATAGAGAAGTACACGATTACACTTGGAATACTAGACATATTCAAATCTTCCACTCACCTTATAATGGACACAGAATCACATTATGTATCTAAGAATATTAATGTTATTCCAACACGGAATTGACTTTAATACAAGTCTGATAAAAAACCCATCCAATAAAACTTTGACGCTGTACTCAGACCAGACCAGAACACTGCTTCATGTAATCCAGCCTCCTTAGTCATTTTGATGAAATCCATGTATTTGTGCAGGGAAAGCGTTGTCATGCTTCAGAAACAGACAAAACATAGCATCTGTATCACACTATTTATAAAGCAATGTGTGCAATTGTGTATTCACTGTGGATCTTGCAGGTATTTCTAATATTTACATTACATTACTTTTAATCAGAGTGTAATGAGAGATTAGAGCCCAATAATGCTGTTGATATTAATTAGAAAAGCTTGTTGTATTACTGATGTCACATCCTCTCTCACCTTATGGGATTATTTCTGTGACCTGGGTATTCTGTTTAACAGCCCTGGTCTAAAATGCCCCAATGATTCTCATACTTGACAAACACATGAGCAGTGTCCACTAGAACCAGGCAGGAACACTGAGCCCTCCTTCAGACGGGCCACAATCTCCTTCACAGGAGACATCAACATCCACCCTGGCACAGGGAGGGTGGGTGCACACCCTTTCTTTGTGTACACAAAGACATACACAGAAAAGAAACAGAGCACCAACCTCAGCAGAGCTTTAGATCTTTATCTGACAGCATCAGCCAACACCAAATATACACACAATCCTGTCCTGACCTTGTGGCACTTAAAGATTAATCAAAATTGCAGCTGGGATCAGAGGTGTGGTACAATGGGCAGAGAGAGTGATTCATTTTGTGTTTGTGTGTGTGTGTTTTTTTGGGTGTCACTCTACATGTGTGTGTGTGTGTGTGTGTGTGGGGGGGGTAATAGTGGATGAGACAAAGTTAGAGATTGAGAGAGGCCAGGTCAGGGGAGGCACTCACCCTCTCAATCCTCCACTATTGACTTTAGAGTAGAGAGATGTTCCAGAGCAGTCAATGACAAATAGAATAAACTGATCAATAACCTTGCACTTTTCAGAAGGTACAGAGGCACCTTTAAAAAAAACAAAACAGGCGCCCGACTTGAACTATGCAAGAGGGGAACATTGATCATCACAGTGAGCTTCGCTAGGCTGCTTACACTGTTTTGTCTTCCACCCATGACCTGTGGAATGCTCTTCTCGATAACCAAAGGACCAAAGGTCACATTCAAACTGTATTTAAACAGCAAATAAAAATACAAAACTTGTAGTAGAAAAATCAGAAGAAAATGCCTTGCCTGAATAATTTGACTGAGTATGCATTAGGTGTAAGATGAAGTTGCTTGTTAAGGCAGGTGTTTAAGAAAAAACATGAGGTAGAAAAGTCAGCAGGACTGCACGCAGAGAGCAAAGGGAAGAAAACTGTGAGTGAGAGAGGCAGAGACAGAAGTGTGGGAAGGAAGAAAGAGGAGAAAATCTACCCTCTGCCATAATTTAAACGAGCCATGGTCTCCCAATGCTGTGTTTACAATGTATAATTTATGCCTCCCAGTTCAAACACAGCTTTATCTGCACTCAGCTGCTAAGTGATATGATTTCACTTTTTACAACCCCCTCCCACCTCACTCACCCCCAACTAATCATATCCACTACAACCCCAGTCACTGTGTAATGTAGGCTGGTGTGATTCTGCACGCCTCATGCATTGGCTTTCAACTGTACAGCCCCAAGGGCTAAAGTAGCATATTAAATCCTTCCCTAACTCCGTCCTCTTCTCCCCCTAAAGGGAAAAACTGCCTGTCCTAGACACATACTTATGCACGTGCATTCTTATGTTCGTCTCTGCAAAAAGCACAGACATGTACACTCTGCACGCTGCAAAAGAAGCCTCATATGTTACAGCTGTTAAAGTTTCTTTCTGTATTCATTGCTGTGGTGGTGAGCAGTAACGTTCCATTTCACAGCTGCACACTTTGACCTCCCATCAGAGCTTTTCTAAAGACCCAATCGCTCTGAGTTGCAGTGCAATGCATAGCCACTTTGGTTACTTTAATGATGTCTTCCTTATAAAACATATATAAAACATATCATACCATGTTGTGCTTTGGGTTTTTTTGCTGCCTAAAAGTCTCTGTTGCTGCACTCTGCCTGGACATCTTCACTTTTCTTCATACTTTACAGGCTAAAGAAGTGTGAGGATCATCTTACAGTTAAAAGTCTTAAAACAATACTTCTACAGTGAATAAGAATGCTGTTAGCTGAAAAACACTGGGAATGATTAGGGCCTCTACATCAGTACTACAGTAATACTACTTTCGACTGCTCCCTTATCACACAGGGTCACCACAGCGGGTAGCAACACATTTTTTTATTTGGCAGAGTTTTATGCTGGATGTCCTTCCTGATGCCACAGTGTAATGTTACCCACCAGTCTATGATAATACCACACTATCTACTACAAGAAAAAGTCTTACATTCAGAACCGTACAAGCATAAAACTATTACTAGCTAATTTACTTAAAGGTATTAAATGTTCTGCAAACGTCTTTTGTGTTATATTACTGCAGCATTAATGTGTAGGCTGATTTTTTTTCTTCTGCAAATGTTTCAGGTTGAGCACATTTAAAATATTTTATATATATTTATGTAATTTAATCCACAGCAATGTATTTTTCGCATTTTTTTTAAGATGATCAGTATCCTATGACTGAAGACAATGTAATGTTAAAAATCCACTATTAGTTTGGTATTAAAAATGAGAAATGTTGTTCTTCTTTGTTTTGTTTTTCCTCCAGAGCTTGCAGGCTCTTTCACATTTTTTCCAGTCTAATGCGGTTTTCTTGTTTTCAAGTATATCCAGTGGTTTGTACCTTGCTCCAAACCCTCTAAATTTCTATTCACCGAGGCATATCTTAACTGTAAAAAAAGATACGTCTACCTTGGTTAGATGTTGCAAAGGGGTTTTTCTTACGCAAAGAAAGAATCCTGTGATCACACATTTTAGTTGTCTAATGTGATCTTCCAGGCTGTTTGAGCTTGTTGAGCTTGCCACTGGATTCCTTCTTTATAAGAATGTAGAAACACTTGCTGTCTCTCTGATAGGTTTATTCATTTCGGTTGGATGACGGCTTCCTCCATTTACGTCACCGTCTCTTTGAACCTCAAGTTCAAAGTTGCAATGAACCGCTACCAAATTAAAGTTCAACACTTGGAATCAACTGCAGATTTCTTCTCTGTTTAATTCAGTACAGAACAATAAGGGGACAGGCCTCGTGTGGATATGAAACTGGTTGTGACACAATTGCCCAATTACTTTTAAGACTCTGAAAACATGACTATATGAAAAAACTGACTGTAATTCTTTAACAATTACTATAACACTTCTGTAACACACCTTTCACTATACAGAGGCAAAACTACTGAATATATTATATAATCAGAAATTCATGAAGTCATAGAATGTAGTGTAATGTTCATTTGATCACCTTTAATGTACTTTTTAACTTTTAGTAACAACTTAAGAGTAAAACTGAAATTTTTGTGTTATCATACATTTGCAGTTATCATTACAATTTCAAACATCTTTTGTAGTCATGTACGGATTGTAAGGATTTTGTGACTCATATACAATCACCACATCTCTATTCCTAGACATATATTTTATGAATGGTCTATTAATACTACATTTTTATATTACACATCAGTGTATATGTACTTCTTTAAAGTATAGCCTCTCCCCTTTTTGCCAGAACCCTTTAGATCAATTTTCCCACCATTTCCTCCTTCCTCCAGTCATTTCTCTTTTATATTGTTCTCTGCCATTTCCTCCCCTCTTCTTTCTCCACTGTCTCTAGTGTTTGTGCTAGCAGAAAATTCCCACTTCATCTCTGGGGAGAAATGCATTTTTTCCCTGTTTCACTCATCTCTCCTTCTTCTCTTGTGTGTTTTCCATGCTGGCAAAGCTTCCCCTTCCTGCGTGCAGCAGGGAGCGTGCTCTGTCTATGGCTGTCCCATAAGAGACCCTACAGTCTGATGTTCCAATCTCCTCATCCAGAGGGATGCTCTCCATGCTCCTGTCTCTCTGGCTGCTCATTTCTGTTTTCTGTATAACTTACAATGTCTTTTTTTTATTGTCTCTGCATAGTTTAGTCTTTTCTATTTTAATCTGTTTATCTGATTCTTACCCTTTTGACACTTTTATCCTCACATGCTCTCATGCGCTGTCTCCCAAATGACACAGAGATCCTTAAAATTCAGCTTTTCCTCTTTAATTGTCAGATTTCTATTGCATTCTTTCCAGCGTTGAAATATATGTAGTCTTTCAGAAAAAGTAAACCTTACTCGTTTTGACCAGGAAAAAATTTGCAAGGAAGTATTTTGAAGATCTGGGTAGGACCTTTAACATCGATACGGAGTTTTTTTGATTTCTACTACAGAAACAGTGTGTAAAGTCTGAAGCATCATAACCAAACCCTACTAGTTTGGTTATGATGCTTCAAATCTTACTAGGCTACAGATCAGAAACCGCCTCCACATGGTTAGGGATTGTCCCTTTAGATATTGATGGGCCACCTAGGGCAACTTAAAATGGACACCGTATCCTATCACCTGGATAATGGTAGACACAGATAACCTGATCACTCATATCACACCACACACTGGAAGTCTTCTTTTAAAGCACTAATTTGCAATCATAAAAAGTATTTTACAAACTCATAGGGCTTTCTGTTGTTTATATCTCACAGAGCACTACAGTTCGTGTAAAATGTACTGCAACTGAGCTACATAAAATGGAGAGCACTGTTTCATATAATCGTAGGTCATTCTCCTTAACCATACCACGCACTCTGTCAAAACAAAACTGGACGGGAAATGAGCAAGACCCTTATAAATAGTAAACTATATAATCCTATAGTGCAGTGCAGTTTACAAGAACTACTATATCTAAGGGGTATGATAATACTGTTGTTGATAAAATCTGAAAGACAACATCATTGAGTAAACGGAAAATGCGACAGTTTACAATTATTGTAACTCTACTAGACAGTTTAAGTATAAATTGGAGAGAAAGGGAGAAATGCCAGTTTCCTTATTTTACCAATAAAATGTGGAACACAAAGGTCCAGATGGTAACAGAGCAGTTATGATGCTTATAGACATACCAGGAAATACCAGGGACTTATGGAGATATAAACAAGTTTTAGAAGATGAGGAAAATGTTCCATTTGCATAAAATCAGACTAATGACTTGACTACAAAGGAAGAGTTCATGTGTGGGTGACGTACCATCTATGGACAAGGTCTTTGCTTAACTATGCTACTTGTACACTCAACTGGGCAGCAATTATGTTTATGTTTTGACCTATGTATTTGAAAAAGCAACCGAAAAACAGAGAATCTGTTTTGGGTTAAAGTTAATCCACCTCTTTAAATGTTGCTCTTAGCTCAGGACAACCCATTATTCCACTGTGTTCTCAGCTGGACAGAGAGGAGAAAGGACACAAATGTCAGAACTTGTTGTCTGTGGGATCAAGAGCAATCACAAGGTAAAGAGCAAGCTGACTGTTGGCACAAAAGCAGACTTTGACATATCTAGGTAACATAATCCTTCAGTGTAAATGATGAGCGTAGAGGGCATCCAGTGTAAGTACGTTGGTTACACACTCTTCTGCCAGGCATATGTACATAGTCATACATCCACACACACATAGACACACATCTAATGAAATTGTGCATAATGTTTGTTTGGGTGGAACTTGAACCTGTCTGTGCCCCAGGGCCTCAGCCAAGCCGGTGTTTGTGTGTGCACACGCAATTACATAGAGAAAGAAAGAACACCTGGACACCTGGAATGGGCTGTCAGACTCACTGGAGCTGTCACACATTCCAGAATAAACGTGACCCCAGCACTGAGGGGGGCACACCTGTGCCATGGGAGGCCCCTTGTCTGTTAAGGACCCTCTCATAAAAACCCTCATGGTGACAAAGTTGGAGGTGTTTAATTGGCACTCAAACTTACTCATTGCTAAAAAGGTACTAATAACATCTCTTTGAGTCACCTAAACAATGGGAAAACGGGCTGAAGGTGCAAAGAGGGTTATTGTTATACAGATAAAATAACTCGCCTCCTAGGTACTTAACTAGTTTGAGTTTGGCTGCCAAGGCTTTCGTAATACTGTGTAAGTCTGTGTCTTTGGGGCGGTACAGTGAGCAGCTATACACTTTATGCTGCTGTAAGCGCTCATCAAAGCCAGCACCATGCATGAGAGCCAAGGTTCCTGAGTTCTTTGCTCGGTCACTGTGCTCGGGGCAGAGTGTGTGTGTGTGTGTGTGTGTGTGTGTGTGTGTGTGTGTGTGTGTGTTTCAAGGGATCAGGAAATTGTTTGATCACTGCCCTGCGCTGTACAGCCCAGCCATTAAAGAGAACTTTTAACCATTTGCTAAACGGTGACAGAAAGAAGTATAGAAAGAAAAATGAACCTGAGTAGGGATGGTGCAGGTAAACACAAAATAAGTGAAATGCTAAGCCAGAATATCTATAATACAATAAAACATAAAAACAATCCAACAGCATAATCATGACGCTACAAACACAGACTTGGCAGGTCAGATAAATATGTTGGATGGAAGGGAGGACAGTGGGCTTGGGGGTCCTGTCCTACCCTCGACCTGCAAATGCTGGCACACCCTGTCCTGCTGGTGGCTAAATAAAGAGCCCCAGGGTGGGCTGGGCTGGGCAGCAGGAGAAACAGACACAGAGTCTGCATTACCCGGCTAATCTCATTAGGGAGGGAGCCCTGCCAAGCTACCAGGGGTCAGCCAGAGTGCCACGTCACTCAATGCACCTTTGGCACTCCCTCTGACCTGCGAGCAGGTTTGGAGTGAGACTTGTGTCCAGCAATGGTGAGTTGTGATGAGGTAAAGGTGGTAACAGGCAGTAAAATTAAGAAAAAGCGGTAAACTGGATAGGTGGATTTATAAACCAAGAATCATCTGCATGTAGTACTTTCAGACACGTTTTCAAAGAGTAGCAAAACCTGAAACTTTAGAAAGTGGATAAAAAAAAGTAAAACAGTTATAAACCAAATGAGAGAGAGAGGGAAGCAGAAGGTGATGGTGAGTAAGAGCTAAAGATAGAGTTAGAGCAAGAGAAGTAAAGAGAGATGGAAAAAGAGCCAGAGAGGATAGATAAGCAGCATCCTCTCCTGCAGCTTGGTTTAATGTATTTACAGCGGATTGCATCAGGGCGCTGTAGTTAAAAGGGCCATCGCCATCCAATGGGGTCATCTGTAGTGTGATGTGCCTCTCATAAAGGAGATGTGTGTCACTGCGATTAGAAACACACACACAATCACACAGACAATGGATATCATATACCCACAGAAACACAGACAGAGAAACATACATAAGCTTAAGCGCAAATGCTCACATGATCAAATCTCTTTGAACAAAAAAAAGAAGAAAGAAAAAATAAAAGCCAAGAGTGTTTTAAACTTTTGCCAGCTCTTTTTTTATAGAGCATAACCCTGTTGGCTCCTTATACATCTTTCTTCCCTTCTCTACCTCTGTGAAAACATTTGAGAGGGGATATGATTGCACTTTCAGATGTAGCTCATTGTGCTTGGTTGGGTTGGTGCCTAGGGCACATGCTGCTCCCACACAGGGTCAGACAAATTAGCTAAAACCAGTATAGAATCAGTACACTTTGGATTCTAGCCACCATCCTTGTACCAAATAACATCTCCACATAAGTGAAACAAGCATCAAAACTCCATGACATCAGACATGAGACTGGTTAAGAAACACATAACATGGAAAAGAGTAGCTGCAGTGGAAGCGGGTTGCAAAATGGCTTGCAGAGGCAGGAGGAATTCAAAAGCAACGTGCCCGATACGAGTTTTGTCAATAAAATGTGCACATCAGTTGTGCCACACTGTTCCCTCCAACAGTATGTTTACAATAGCAATACAACTCTGGCTTCTTCCCACTCACATGTTAGCTTAATAGGTGATTCCAACTTGGCCATCAATGTGAGGAAGAAGTTAATATGCATATAATAAATTGTTGTATGTGTAAAGTGTGTTGAGTGGTGAGTAAGTCTATGTAAATGGTAAATGGCCTGTATTTGTATAGCGCTTTATTTAGTCCCTAAGGACCCCAAAGCGCTTTACACTACATTCAGTCATCCACCCATTCACACACACATTCACACACTGGTGATGGCAAGCTACATTGTAGCCACAGCCACCCTGGGGCGCACTGACAGAGGCGAGGCTGCCGGACACTGGTGCCACCAGGCCCTCTGACCACCACCAGTAGGCAACGGGTGAAGTGTCTTGCCCAAGGAAACAACGACCGAGACTGTCCGGGCCGGGCTCGAACCGGCAACCTTCCGATTACAAGACGAACTGCCAACTCTTTACTCTTTAACTGTTAGTTAATAAACTGAAAAAGAAATGTATCTCCTTAAGTTGTCCTTTTGTAGTGTTTTTAAATTAAAAATTCCATAGTAAGAAAAACATCAATTTCATATTAATATCAACATACATTTGGAAAGCACTGCTCATGGACCACACATGTATCCTGGCCCCAAAACATTACTAAAGAATGATCTGAGTAGTGCTATAGAGGCCAAAATACCATAGCCAGGTGTGTACAGTGGCCCTGCAGACTGAGTTGTTTAAAATCCTAAACTACTAAAATTCAATAGCTAGAACCGTAAGGGGGATAAAGAGAAAACAAGAGTGAAAGTAAGGCTAAAGCTGAGGTTAAGTTGAGGATAAAGCTGCTGCTTTGTGTGTGTGTATAAATCAAGCCTGACTGCTGACTGGCACATATTGAGGTGGGAAGTACACAAGAGGGTACCCAATGCAACCAGAGCCAGGAATGTCTATTAAAGCAACATGTGAATCGTCTTATTTGTGGATGAGGCCTTTTAGCTTTACTTTTATCATGTGCCACTAGCAAGGTGACATACCCTAAAGAAAAAAGATTCTAATCACTTTTTTCACCATGAGGCCAGGCTTAGAGGTATTTTGGTAAACCCAGCTTTGCATAAACCATGATTGCTGACTGGTTAATGGGCTAAGTAACCAGGTAACTTGCTATTTGATCAATGCATGTTGTATTACAATTTCCTGACTAAGTGAATCCTTGCCTAGTTGTTCGACTGGTGTACTGGCTTTTCTGGATAACACCTGGGAGTTTATGTTATTATTGAGCTCTAATGAATACCCCCAGTATATTTGTAAGTGCTCTGTAAACTGTGCATAAGAGCGTGTACTGCATAATGAGGCCATCATCCAAAACCATTCTAAAAGAGGCAGAACTCGAGTCTGGGTAAAGAGAGAGCCAGCTAAAGAGAGAAGGAAGGGCACTCAGAGAAAGGTTGAGAGTTCACAGCTGAGTTCACGTGGACCCTGCACTGCTATGGGCCCCCGGCCAATGCTGAGATTGGGATAAGCCTCTGATGGTTCCACTGTGAAATGGGATCAGAGGAAGGACAGAGGGAGGGATGGATGGAAGGACTGAGGGAGGGCCAGTGGGAGGGAGTGTGTAACTGTATGAATAGGCCAGAGTTGGTGTTGAGATTTGAAATTGTTTAACAAGCTAGTTTCAGAATATGCTGCCAGGGACGGAGCTGATTGAATTGCAGCTGTATGCTGCGGGAACATGCTTGGAGGGATTTTTCTTCACTGATGTATAAAAAATTGGTGGAATTGTTGGACTTCATTAGCTTCCTAAAAAAGCCAAAGGAAATTATCTTCACTGTATCAAAGTAAATATAAAAAATGACTCCATCTGGATAAGTGACATGATATACCTCTAATACTTTGAACCTGGTATATAATAAAGGACTGGGCAGTTCTGGTAAACACTGAAAGTAAAAGTTATGAGTCAGTACTTACAGTGCCTGAGGCCCACTACAGCAGGTGCCACTTTTCTAACAAAAAGCTGTTCCAGCTAACCTTAAAGTTACCTTAGTGTAAATGCTCCACTGTTGACTAAGAGTGGGAGTGCCCTTATCCTCTCAGCAGGGGAAAGAATCGCATAAAAGAAAAGAGAGAGGAGTGGGGAGATAAAAAAGTCTTTAGCAAAGCGAAGCTCCCTTGACTAATTTTGGAGGGGTGAACAGTACACAGGTCGGATGTGCTCCGTGGCACAATTTGCAAAATAAGTGAATGCACCACTTTGATAAATATTAATAACTGAGAACAGCTCAATTATGTAGCTATTTAGAAACTTCATATTTTACAGGTATAAGATATATATAATTTGTTAACCAAATGTAATGCCTCAAAAGATGTTTTCTCAATAAAATGAAGTGAATTTGAAATTTGTACATATATATTTTCTAACTACCTACAACACATACAATGCAATATAACAACTAATGTGTGTAAGTTTTAAATGCAAGAAGTGAGTAAATCCATCTAGAAGCAAGTCTAGCAAATTGGGAGTCTGAATCCAGGTGGCTATTTTAAAGCTCCTATTTAAGTCACCAAGGAGAGAACCAAAAGTTTAATTTCTTTGGTCACGTGGATATAGAAAAAAAGAACTACCAGTTATATCTAATAAAAGTGGTTTCAATGCTTTTTGTGCAGATTTTTCCAGAAAATGTGATTTAAAAAGCATTTTTCCCCACTGAAAGTTATATGTGCCCTACACACCCTCACAGTTTCAGAACATAGTGCCTGAAATCCTTTGGACATCTATTGTGCAATAAATCAATGAAACAACATGACCGGCTAATTATTCCTATTTGAATGGATGAATGGCTCTTTAGGGGCAGAGGCCATTTTTATGTGTCCAGTTTTCCAATATCTCTGAATGTCCAAAGTCGGATCGCAATGGCAGCTGGCAGGAAACCAGCAGGGTATTCCAAACGTCCTTCTCCTCAGCTGAAGTTTTCATTTCTTCAACCAGGAAGCATACCAACCACATGCTGTAACTACTTTAACCAGCTACTTTCGACATGGAGGACCAGCAACTCTACTTCAAGCTCCCTCTATATGTCCAAGCTCTTCACTCGCTCTAATAATGAGCCCAAGATACTTGAAATCCCTTATCACGAGCACTCTATCCCCCAACTGAGAGGGAGCCCTCTGTTTTCCAGCAACCATGGCCTCAGACTTGGAGGAGCTGACTCTCTTCCCGGCTGTTTCACTCTGAGCTGCAAACTGTTCTGGGGCTGAAGGTCATGCTCAGAATGAAGACAACAGAACCACATAATCTGCAAAAATGTAATTTTGCAGTTCCCAAATTGGACTCCATCTTTACCTGGCAATGTCTCAAGATCCTGTCTTTGAGCAACACAAATAGAATGGAGGGGGCAACAAGGAGCAATCTGAAAACATGTCTGACTTTGTGCCAAGGACGTAGACAGAGCTCTCACTTTGCTATACAAGGACCTGATGGCCTGTAGCAACAGACTCAGAACTCTATACTGCATCAGTACATGCCACAGATGTCCTTAGCTTTCTCCAAGTCCAAGAAAGACATTTAGACTGGATGGTTAAATTCCTGTGACCTCTTCAGAAGTCCTGCAAGGGTGCAGATCTGGTTCACTATTCCACACTAGAACAGAATCCACACTGCTCCTCCTGAATCCAAGGCTCAACGTTCAGACCGAACCTCCTTCCAGGACCTTGGAATAAACTTTCCCTATCTGAGATCTCCATGTAACATTAATTTTTTATTCAGTTTTAATTATATAGCCCTAAATCACAATAACAGTTGCCTCAAGGTCTTTCATACTGTAAGATAAAGACCCTACGACACAATACAATACATACATTAAAGTGGCTTGTCAACCAAGACAAGCCCACAGTTCCCAGACACTTTCCCATCTCAGGACAAATTTCATCCTTAGCCTCTCGACTACCCACAGGAACCTCTGCCAGCGTAACTGGTGAGGCTTCTCCTCAACCTTTAGGCTTTGGCTTCTCCACAAGTTTAGAAGTTCCTCAAAAATTTCTCTCTGCCATCCCGCATTATCACCAGACCAGGTAAGCAGTTCCCCTGTCCACTAAGTGATGATGAGCTGCCTGGAGAAGCCCCATGAATCCAGGCCTGGAGGGAGATCCTAGTTATCTATTAAGGTTCTAAACCCTTTATGGGGTGATCGTGGCTCAAGAGTTGGGAGTTCGTCTTGTAATCGGAAGGTTGCCGGTTCGAGCCCCGGCTTGGACAGTCTCGGTCGTTGTGTCCTTGGGCAAGACACTTCACCCGTTGCCTACTGGTGGTGGTCAGAGGGCCCGGTGGCGCCAGTGTCCAGCAGCCTCGCCTCTGTCAGTGCGCCCCAGGGTGGCTGTGGCTACAACATAGCTTGCCATCACCAGTGCGTGAATGTGTGTGTGAATGTGTGTGTGAATGGGTGTGTGAATGGGTGGATGTAAAGCGCTTTGGGGTCCTTAGGGACTAGTAAAGCGCTATACAAATACAGGCCATTTACTATGGGTCTATCAGCAAGTCCATTTTACAAGTATTCTCTAAATGACTGTAACTCCATTATCGTTTGTGCTACAGACAAAATTCAAAGAAGAGAAAGAAGAGAAGACAAGCTTTACACAGATGTATCACAGTAGCACATGGCATCAATAACGTACTTCTGTCTGAACACAGATGGCAAAAGATCAGCTCTGTTAATCTTTTACCATATGAGTTTCACGTAACCTTACTTCTCAATCATTTGGGCTAAAGAGAAAATTCAAATGGTTATTAAAAGATGAAAAATAGTTTTTTTTTTTCATTTTACAGCGTTGTTGTGTTGTTGCTGCCTGTGTTTGAGTAATTTCTGTAACTGTGAGACACTTGCTGCTGCCTACCTTGGCCAGGTCTCCCTTGAAAAAGAGGTTTTTAATCTCAATGGGATCTTCCTGGTTAAATAAAGGTTAATAAATAAATAAATAAATACATAACAGCCAAAATTACAAAATAAGTCTGTTAGGCCTGTATGAATCTTGGTCAATAAAGGGTTAAGGTTTCCTGCTAAATCTTTGACATTCCAGAATTCTTCCATAGTTTTTCATGTCCACCTGACATAATGTGTTTGTAGCCAGTCCATGTGGTTCAGGCATGTACTATATATATATGCATATACAGTTATATATGTGACAAAGGCTTTTGGATTTTGGTTTTAAGCAGCTTATGAGCTCATTCTGTCAAGAAGAGATACTGTCTGCCTTAAATGCACACACCACAACTCACAAAAACCCTTTCTCGCTCTCCATCGTGGCCTCTGCTCCTACTGTATGTGTGGCACGCAGCATGCTTTAAAGCTAGAACTATGAGGCACAACACTGTTTGCCTGGGGAATTCTCTGCTTCTACATCACTCCCTCTTCCTTTGCACGTCTCTTTCTGTCTGACTCTTCGACTCCCACACTCTCTTCTCATACTCTGACTATACAGAAACCCTGAAAGAACCTTTGCTTGCACAGCCTTTCCACAAAGCACCCCTCCCCTTCCCTCGCATAGCCAATGAACAGAAGAGATGGCAACCCCATGCTCAAAAGTGATTAATTTCTCACCACTTTTTCAAGTTGTGTCTGAGAGAGATGTCAGCAAACAGGAGCCCAGGGGAGGCAAAGATGGCCATAAGAAAGGGGAGGAGAATAAGAGCTGAAAAAATCAGACTGGACAGATATTTTTTAAGCAATATCACTATCCAAATAGATGAGCACTATAAGAAGATATAATATCGTTAGCTTCATAGCATAATTGCCTAAGTCATTTGACTAAGTCAATGACTTAGGCACTTATGCTATGAAGCTAACGATATTAGAACTGCTTACTCATGCAGAGGTTTTATTCAGGCGTCAGCTGTTATTTTTGTGCCACAAGGTGGCTAAGCTCATTGGCTCAGTGCTTGGTTTCTCTTGGTGACATGGGCAGTGAAAACGAGCAGAAAATCTAACTGTTCCATATCAAGGAATATTTTTACTGCTGCTAATGTGACTTAAATACCTTGTTCCACAGCTGAGTGGGCTAGCACCTGCTGCAAACTCAGCTAGCCTATTGCAGCTCAGTACAGAGCTGTTGCTAATTTTCTGATTCAATTAGCATGCCTCAGAGCTTTCTCGTCTAATTGCAAACTACTTCACAGTTACCTCTCTGATTAATCACTGCCCATCTGCGAGCTACTGCGTGCAGCACTTGGTGTAACATATTTATACATCCCCAAATATCAGCATCAAATGGTCAATAAGCGTCTGATATTTAACGCTTTTGTCTTAATCCCGCAGGTCTATATATTTTAAAGACACAATGGCCATAACCTTACTATTTACTCAGTGTGGGTTAACACAATGATGCTGACCCTTGCCAATCACACCACAGGGTAGACAAATGTCTTCAAATAAAATGTCTGCATTTTATGTGAAGACCTCAAATTACAATCTATGGCACATATGTTACTTGTGGGAGACAACCCACACAGGTACAAGGGAGCACAAGCAAAGTGCACATAGAAAGGATCCAGCTGGCTGGTAGGTTTGAGCCAGGAAGCCTCTTGCTATGAGATGCAGGATGCATAGATATATGGGGCTCACTCTGTTAAACAAGTAGATTCCACCCACTTGAAAGACGGTGATCAGAGAAGATGGGCTTAAGACAGGTGTCTTTGGCTTTCCATGAAGCAACAAAATGCATAAGCTAAGGCTCAACAGATATGGCTGACCTTTCAGCAACTCTTCGCTTCTATAACTGCCTCAGCACAGCTGAAGTCTGTCACCCTACCCACCCCTCATACACAGTCATGAAAATGAAAGTACACCATCTTTTATTTCTAAGGTTATACCATGTCAGTATTTATTTAATATACAGTGGTCCCTCGTTTATCACGGGAGTTACATTCTAAAAATAACCCGCGATAGGTGAAATCCGCAAAGTAGCCAACTTTATTTTTTACAATTATTATAGATGTTTTAAGGCTGTAAAATCCCTCACTAAACACTTTATACACTTTTCTCAGACAGACATGAACATTTTCACACTTTTCTCTCCTGTTTAAACACCCTCAAAGTTCAAATCTTCGTGGAAAAATAAGTCCGGTATTATAGAATGAAACCAAAGATCAAACCCTGTTTTCAGGTCCAGAACATGGGAATAGAGCAGCTGCCAGAGAATTCAACATTAATGAATCAATGGTATGGAAGTAGAGGAAGCAAAGAGAATGAGTTGAGTAAAGTTTGACTGTTTTATTTCGCTTAATGCGCCTCATAATCCGGTGTGCCTAATGGTCTGAAAATTACAGTGAATTCTACCTTCGTTTAGTATGTCCAGAAGTACAACTTTTTATGTGATGGTTAGCATCTTCCTCTGCCTTTTGGATGCTACCGCAGGTGCCTTTGATGGTGCAAAACATTTCGTCGACATTGTTATGTTTGTTGGGGAGAGAACTTACAAACATACAGTACAGCACTTCAGAGTCACACTGCTAGCGTTTGAAGATTTGTGTAAATTTGACAAGCTGAACTCATTCTCTACTGTAAAAGAGACACGGCACGGAGGAGACTGATTGACAATGGTCTACAGCTGATCAGGATGCAGAACACAATGCGCTGTTAAAAAAAAGAAAAGAAAGAAAAGCATGCAAAATTGCACCAAAAAAATCCGCGAAACAGCAAGGCCGCAAAAAGTGAACCTAGTTATAGCGAGGGACCACTGTATACAGTTCACTTAGTTCACTAAGCCAAAATTTTGAAGCCGTGTGTAAGGGTAAGTACACCACATGATCCGGTAGCTTGTACAACTACTGTTAGCAGCAGTAATTTGAAGTAATGGTTAGCAATTATTGAAGTTATAGTTTTCTGCAGGACTTTATCAGTGATAGAGTCATGAAGAGATTTTGGCCCAAGTTTGCAGGCTGTGGGACAGATCACATCTGACTCCAGAGTTACTTTGGTACACAAAGGAGCTCGTGATCAACTTTAGATACAAAACATCTGTCCAAAGAATCATTTTCCAGAACTTATGTGATTTGTTCAGATGCAACTTTGCAAACCTAATCCAAGTTGCCATATTTTTTTTTTTTTAGACCAAATGACTTTCTCCTGGCAACCTTTCCAAACAAGCCATACTTGTTGAGATCGTTAACATGCCAACTGACCTGTAGACTCCAAGACATAGCTCTTGGGTTTCTTGCAATTCCTCTGAATATTTCACAGTCTGACCTTAGGGTGAATTTGAAGGGATGTCCACTCCTGAGAAGATTGGCAGCTATCTTGAATGTTTTCCACTTGTGAATTATCTTTCCCGGTGTAAAATGATGGATTTTGAATTGTTTGGAAATAACCTTATAACCCTTCAAAGAATAATGGAGAACAACAATTGCTTCTTTAAGATAATTCCTTGTGTTTCTCCTTCACAACACTGTGTTAACACACACCTGAATGCTCCAGTCCAACAAACTGCCAAACTGTTTGATTAGCAGCATCTGGCTAGCAGTAAGTATGGTTGTCAAACAGAAGAGCAAATGCAGACTCATATGTTCATAAAACCAATAGGTCTTGTCATCAACCCATTAGATGCTTATTATGCTTACTAGGTAAGTTATCTCACACCAAGTGCTTTGTTAGTCCTGGAAAAACCTGACATAACATTAAGTGACTGTTAGCTTATGCTCCAGTTTTTCTAATCTCTCCCAAATTAAGGATTCAGGATGGTGTACTCTAGACCTGGAGCTCATAACCTTTATCAAGATGCACCAGGAAACACATCACCTTTCAAACCAAACCAGATCAATAGTTCTGTGTTGTCTGGGCTGGCGGCCAGTGTTTACTTGTGTTGACCTCTGGAGCTCACGAAGACCAGCATAGGACAGATGAAAGCGGGAACAGAGAAAAGCACCATGGCAGTAAAGTTGCCTAGAGAAGGGTAGAAACCCTGCTACCAAATAAAACATGCATAAGGTCAGAGAAAAGACAAAGTGTACAGAGAACATGAAGGTAGGACAACAACTAGTTTTCAAGATATCAAATATCAATATCAAGAAGAAAGGAGTAGAGGTCAGAAAAGAGCTTTAACGATGAGAGAAAGTACTACAGACAGATGGTTAAAGGAGTCTAGGTTATGTCAGAGGTAAGGCTAAGGTATCTTAGGTTATCGGAACAGTCAGCCAGCTAGAGATTTCCAACTATCATAGCCAAGGCACGTTGCTTTCAATCCCACACAATCCTCTTCTCTGTTCTCCAACCCAACCCTATTGACAAATCTAAAACCAAGGTCACAGCAGTGTTTACACAGCCTTTAGCCCAAATTACATCATCCAAATGCTAGCCTGCTGGATGCGTCACACTGTCACTGAGAGTAAATGACCTGGCAGACTGCCGTCCCGCTGAAAGAAGAGAAACAGAGAAAATGCGAGAGGTAACAGGGTGGGAGGGTTGGATGTTAGGGTAGGCAGAGCGGGCTACGGGTGGAGTCAGATGAAGAGCAAGGACTTAAAAAAAAAAAAAAGAGAGGGAGAAATGGCACATGAGTGTTAAACGTCGAAACATATCAGGGTGTTCATTTTGTGCCCTCTAAGAAAACAATTCAGTGTTGCCAAAACATGTGCACAACAATATTGTCCTACTGGCAGTATTTTCTGCTCATGAGTCGACACACTGAACAACAAGGGAACATAATACATATTGTTACTGGATCCCAATAATGATGCATAACCCAGTGGCTGCACAGGAATATAATACCAATATGTCAGGTCTCTGATTTGGCCGCAATTTGCATGGTTATAATAGCTTATCGACTGGCTCAAGGTTGAGCAGGGCCAGGCGGCTTCACTGTAATGACTGGCCGTGTGCCTTCGACAGTTTATTTCAAGCTTCTGTGGCTCAGTCAGCAGGCTCTCTATCCCATCAATACCCAATCTTGATCCTACTATCTGCAAGTCTACACAAACATGTTTGGCCCCTCACGCTGCCGGCAACCTCACCTCCACCTTTTCAATCCTCTCTATCCCAGTGATTCTTTTTCTGTAAATGACTCCTGTATCATAGAAGTATTTCCCATTAAGATCAACACATGTGCAATTCATTATGCCTCCCCAAATGTGATGTCTGTAAGTCTACCCATATAACAGCTATTGACTCTTCACAGTTTGGCCCTGCGCCCACTTTCTTCAACATCTGTGCAACAATACAACAGGCATCTCTAAAAGCAGAGACAAACTATTTGAAATTAAAATTATGGACTTTGAATTTTAAGAAAAGCTAAACTAGGCAAAGGAGAGATTATGGAAAACAGGCAGCTGTTTTTATTTGCAAATGAAATCACTTTGTGAACTGTATTATTTCAAGCATTTAATCAGTATTAATTAAGTTAGTTAGTGTGACACAAGAACAACAACAGCATACAATTACGTATCATAAGTCAGTTAGCCAACAGAAATATGAAAATCAGTCAAAAACTGAAAATCTCACATGTAAGCCTGATTTTTTTTAAAAGATTTATATATGTACCTATTTATTGGTCTGACTTGTTGTTATTTGGCTTACTTAGCAGGCAATGCAGTGCCGTTTAGATATTATGGGTATTTAGCTTCATATCTATCAGATGAATACTTAAGTTGTAGTGCAGGCATTGATAATTTATTCAATTAACAATTTTGTAAAATTTTAAATTCTTGCCTTTAACATTTTCATTGTATTACATTATACAAACGTTAAGAGCAAAATAAATAAATCACATAATGTCAGCCAAAGAAGAGAAACAAAGAGGCTGGAGATGGAAAAAAGCAAAATATTTAGACTTTGAATTTTGACATGAGCAATTAAAAAGTTTACAAATCTCAAGTAACAATATTATTAAGGATCTGAGTAAAGTCAAAAAAGACAAAAATGATGAGAAATTGGAAAAGTTAAGATAAGCGGGACCTAAGGTTAAACAAGAGACTTGATTATGTACCAAAGAAATATGAGAATAAAAGCGATGGAGTTTGTCTTCCAAGAATATGCCGAGGCTTTGTCACTAGAGCTTTCTTCACATGAACACACAACACCTGACAGTGTGATTCCCCCCCCCCCCCCCCAAAAAAAACATTTTCTAAAATTGTCAAGTGCAGAAGTGCATAAAAAATTCTCAACTGTATTGGAAAAAAATAACTATTGGAAAAACAAGAGAGAACCGCCTGATTTCCATTCAGTGTGACTTCGAGTGGCTGCCAATCATAAAAATAAAAACTAAACGTGTTAGTCACCACATTTAGCAAAACTAAACTTTTTGAAATAATCGAATTCTGGGAACTATATATTGTATTGTAATTGTAATCTAATTACAACATTTAAACCAAATTCAATATAAGCTCCTCGACATGTTAAGTTAAAGTTAAAATGTCTTTTGGTTTCTCTATAATCAACAAATTGGGCTCAGTACCCAAAAATTAAATCATTTTACATGGGAGCAAAAAAAAAAGTACATAAGTTACATAAGTTGAATTTAAATATTAGATATTTGATAGATACAAATGATTTTACAATTTTTTTTAAAAGATAAAGTAAAATAATATTGTTTTAAGATTTTTTAAAGAGCTTCAAAGACTTTGTCCAACTGTAAACCTTTCCCATTGCTTAGACAAATCAATTCTAAAATCTCAGGATACTGGCTGTTGTCAAGCCACTTTCAAAACACAAAGACAGAAGAAGACAAAAACAGAAAATCAAACGGGATCGTGGAAATAGGCAAGCCACAGTCCTCTATCGAGGGGTCAGAGTGAAGGAAGCACAGTCATGCCCGCTGTGGGCACTCAGCTGGAACTAAATGTGGACACCGAGACGCCAACTGTTGGACTGCTGCCAAGGACCTCTCACCCTGCTGTGCTTTCTCTCCCTCTTTTTGCCCGAGACGCAACATTTTACACTTATTCAGTCATTCCGGTTGACATTTTCATTATGACAAGTCAAATGATGGTTGAATGAAGGAAGATCATTAAAGCCAGTAAGTAAAGGATGGAGGAGTACACCTTAGACCACTGATAAACATGTTACCCATGTGTAGCCACATGTGTATGTTTGGGCAAGACAACCGTCTCAGGGATGTGTCAAAGAGAAAATAGGACCAGTGAGCTCCCAACAGCTGTAAATGAGCTGGGCGTCACACGCACACACACACACACACCGTCTGCGAACAGCCACACATGACAAAGCAAATATGATTACAGTATGGAGGAAGACGAGGAGGATGATCCAAACACCATAATATAATTTCCAAGAAAGGATGGGTCAGGGCATGAGGCAGGTGTGGGGGCGGTGGGGAAAAGGGGTTTACCAGGGGGAAGGGCAGGGGCTTAGCTGGTCAGAGGTCAGGCATACTGTGCAGCGATCTAATGGCTGTTTGGTTTGTGCACTGCAGCTTAGCTCATGTTTTCCAAAAACATGATACAGAAAGTAGGCCAGGATTCAAGAGACGAAGAGCACCACAAGCAGCAAACCGGTTGAGTAAAATGCACCAAAGTTCGCATAGTTCAAACCTTTTCTCTTTTTTTATATGAATAGAACCTTGTTTATCTTAATTCCTCAGAGAACGAAGTTATTCAAAGGAAAGTATTTGGTACATAAAAAAGACATAAATACTTGATTAATATTTATAAAATATGATCATAAATAGTAAATACATGCATTCAGGGAAAAAAAAACAGTCTACAGTGACTAAAATCTGTTTTTATTTATCAGTGGTGGCAATTTAATTTGGCTGGTGAGGTTCAGCTCCAGCTGTTTGAAGGCTACAGGCCAACAGCAAACATAAACCCTTTGACATGGTCAACATAAGTCCTGAGTGTTTACGATTAGACCTTCAGGTTAAATCCTTCGTATACCCTGTCATTCAAAAGAAACATTTTCATACCACTTTATTATCATGTGATTTGTCGACTAATATTCAACGTATTAAAGGAGATTATGGTTGCATTAGAGGATTAGAGGTCTTTTAAGGAACCAGGACTGAGTACAGTGACCCCCGCAACCATCTATACACACATACATTCATCAGAATTTTCTCGCCAGATATATGAAAAAGATTACACTGTGATTTCTAGAATATGAAACAAAACAATCTTTCTCTTATCCAGCCGTTCATCCATACATGCATTCATTTCTCTGTTGATTCCTCAAAGACATATCTGTGTGACAGCAAAAGGTTGATCCTGGGGCCACAGCAGGGCTGGAATGCCAAGCATGGCTTTAAGCTGTAAGGTAACATCTATGTCAAAAGCTTCATCGTGTATAAGACTAAATCTCAGCTCTCGCCAGGGTTAGACAGGTCCTGAGTAGGAACTACAAGGGCAATCTAATAAGAACACATTCAACATTGTCCACAGGAACTAACCTGACATGTGACTGCCTGCAACACCTTAAGGTCAAAGGCCAATAGACGTTTCAGCAAATTTGACCAGGCATGGCATGAGCTAATATTCTGTGAGGGTGGGAGGCATGACCTCCAACCCTTACCTACTAAGAACCTTGAAGTTTTTTACCCTGACCTAGACTTGACTCCTTCATCTGGGATGTTAGCTATACTAATTACTACCTGATAGCAGCCTGGTGCCAAAGGCAATTCATCCCCTTCCATTCTCCACAACGCTGCTCCAGCAGCTGGTGCCAACCTCACTTAACAGTCGTGAAGTGTTTCCGACATGAAGTGTAAGCCTAAACTTTTCATCTACTCTGTTGGGACACTGAGAAATGTAAACAAAACCAGAAAGCTATGATTGGCAAATCATCTACATCCTATACTTACTTAAAATTAGTAGGTTGAAACTGAGAAACCTTAATGCCTTTTTAACAACAGATGACACTTTTTTTATTTGATGAAAATAGATTGAAATACATTGGAGATATATTTGAAAGTAACATTACCTAGGATTTCAATGATCATCATGACACATTAAGATCATTAAAAGATTTGAAGAAATCCAGAGAAAACCTCTATGCATGGAATAAGGATTTTTTTTTTTTTTTTTGCCTTTTTTAGGGTGGGTTGGGAATTACCTTGGGCGAGTAGAACTACCTCTAGTCCTAGAGGTAATTCGGCAAACACCCTGTCAACCTTCGATCAAACAAAAAATGTACTTTTTCCCAAATAGCTGGAATCACAAAAACAAAACAAACAAACATTGTGCACATATTACTTCAATATGGTTCTACCTTAAAATTCTCCAGGTCCTGCACTAGCTAACTACATTTGGGGGTTTGCTATTTGGCCAAAGCTATAACCTAGACTCCTTTAACCATCTGTCTGTAGTACTTTCTCTCATCGTTAAAGCTCTTTTCTCACCTCACCTCTCCTCTACTCCTTTTCTTTTTGATATTGATATTTGATATATAAACTATACTTTGCACCATCAGAAGGTCTGGAATTTATGCCTCACAATACATTTAATTTTAAAAAGTAGACTTTGGCTGTGAAGTCTGATAGGATCTGAAAAAGTGACAGAGCGGCACTAATTAGAGAATAGCCAGTGTGTCACAGCTGCACAAAATGAAAATCAAAAATGTGTATACCCTATCTATTTACTTTCTGTCAAAAGGCCAGCTTATCAAACTTTCTGGTGGCATGTGCACCACCCAATGTTAGGTCTCACTAGAACTAGTTATATCTGGAAATCCAGAGGACCCAGATCAGTATGAGTTTCCTACTGATTATCAGCATGTAGTACGTGCGTGTGTGTGTGTGTGTGTGTGTGTGTGTGTGTGTGTGTGTGTGTGTGTGTGTGTGTGTGTGTGTGCCGTGCGTGTGTGTATACATTTGTAGGGCTATTTCTGAGGGTGCCTGTGAATCTGTGAGCATACATGCAGGTTTTGCTTTTGTCTATGTGGACGAGTGTCCTGTCTATGTTGATTAGATAGGAACTGTGCGCTCAGTAGATGGACATAGTGACTGACCAGCACACAGGGACAGAGAAGGCAGGAGTGGTGTTTTTCCGCTGGCTCTGTGGTTTAGCCCTGAGAGGCTCAAAGAGGTGATAACCAGTCTGTCTCTAGGTCACCCTGATAACATGGTTGTACACACAGCATTCTTCATCTTGGGGGGATATACATAAGTGAGTTTCTGTGTGAGTAGGAATGTGTGCCCGTAAGACTCCACTCAAATCTAAGGGCTCACACCACAAAACCACATTGATAAAGATTACTGGTCACAAATCACAGATTTAGGAGGTGTCAGGAGAGGTAACCTTTGAGTTTCAGAAAAATAAGCCCAAAAAAGAAAGTGAAGAGATAAAGAAAAAAAAGTGACAGTAACACTGGTCCGATTCCAGAATCTTTCAGAGAAGACAGACACTATATAACAGGATTTCAAAATGTGTTGCTTGGCCAGAAATATGCATGTCAGTCAGCATAACATGGAATACCACTTAAGAGAAATGGGACAAGTGGGAAAATGTGGGCTTAGAAAGAATCATAAAAAGTGCACACAAGTGCAAGTTAAGGCAATTGTTTTAAAGATGTTTGGTAGTTAAACAAAAGCTTGCACTGAGAACATATCACACTGGTCTTTATAACTCATTTGTTGCTTTGTGCTTCAGCTCAATGTCAAACCATTTTCAAACCATTGAAAAGTCAGCTGACACGCAGGTCAGAGTTCGCTTGGTGCAACCCGGAGCAGTGACAAGCCAGTGACGGTCAAAGGGATGTTGGAGGATAAACAAGAGAAGCAGGAAAAGAGAGCTGAGGATTAGGAGCCATAGCATCAGTTAGGGATCAACACAGCCCATCTCATTACTCCCAGGCACAATAAGCACAACAACTCTCTGAGCACTTCATAATTACTGCTTGCTATGCCACAAACAAGCTGTGTTTATTACCCCTTTCTTCTTCTTGGTGCTTTCAGTGAAGAAGAAAAAAAAAATCCTCTAATTGCCATATACTTTTAATACTAGAACACACTGGTTTCATGGGCGATTTGTCTGCTCTCCTGAAGATGGGTCGTTAATAAAGTTTTTATCTGTCAAAGTGGAACACAGCAAAGGATTCAAGGTCACCGCTGCATACTCAAAATCTGGTTAGCCACTGTACCTACCATCACTTTTGTTTACATAATTATATAAATAAGCTTAAATTTTCTTCTCAGAAAAAGGCAAATAAACATAATTTGAAACTGATTATGTCTCAAGGACTTTCAAGGATGACTTTTTAAAAATTCTGTAATAATAGTTATGTGTATTTCTATTGTATCTGTGTGTATTTTTAAACAATTTATAGTAACCATATTAAGCAGTTAATTATAATAAAACTGCCCAAAGAAGACAGGTGATAAACGTGATGCCAAAACATATCTAAAAAGGCTCATTTAAAAAGGTTTAAAAACAGACTAATATATTAAATATACCAGATTTTTTAAGAATAACAAAACAAAATATAAATAAATAAAATTTAAACCCACCCCACTAACCCCCTGCTACTGTAGCTAAGTAATGACAAGATGATAGTTAAACTCATGTCAAAACTGAGTTTATTTCTTTACTGGATTTGAACTGATTATTTATGTATGGAGGACATATGAAATCAAACACACACACAAAAGGGTATGGCACACAGATGCAAGTGTTAAGCTCTAAATATGAACACACTGACAAAGGTGACTGCAAAAAAAGTTATTGCTAACTTCTTTTTAAGTCAACTGAATGAAGGGAATATTTTCACTGTTCTGGGCATCTAGTGCAGTTATATTGTACTAAAGCACACTAAAGCAGTTTATCAAGTCAGGGCTCGCAAAATTTCAAAATCCCTGGTAGCCCTTTGGGCAGGGACTCTTCAGCTTTTGGTGGCCCAAAATAAATTTAAGTAGCCCGAATAAAAAAGAGAGCAATTTTTTGATTGATGTTTTGTTACAATATTATACATTAAAGTATAATATTGTAACGGAAACAAAACATTAATCAAAAAATTGTTGAAAAAATTGTTGAAACACAAATTACAATCATCAACTCAAATACTTGGTTCTAATTGAACAGAAATTTCTATGAACTTGTAAGAATTGTGTAGAACATGAATCAGTCTGTGTCAGATCCTGAATTTAAAATTTCCACTGCAGTCACGGGTAAGAGATAAGTGGAACCAAGATCTAGGCCATTTGCTTTTTGAAGTTTGCAAATACTGCTAAATTTTGCCAGTGGTAGTTCACTCTTTGCAACATAGTACGCTGTTCTAAACAGATTTTTCGGGTTTATTTTTATTATGTTATTTGCAATTGGTGTTTGTTCTGGGTAAGATATTACAGACTGCAATAATGCATTTCTTGCATTTCTCATGGGTTCTAATGGGGGGTTTTCTTAAAATTACTGGTCCCAGTAAAAAAGGCATTTGTTGACTCAGAAATCGAGGGAAAACCAACAACACACCCGGCAGAACATTATGTTATTTACACGGGTGCATTCGCTGTCAAAATAAAAGACGCGCACCAGATACGAAGCTGCAACGCGTTTGCGTCCATATAAAAGGCACTGTTTTTGTCCGCTAGAGTGGTATTTTCACGGCACATTGTGCACCAAATCTCTGTGCGTTCATCATCTGTTTGAAGCCAGCTCACCTCCTGCAACCACTTTTCCGAGAATACACGCTTGTTTTGTGGTTCGGACTCCTTCTGACATTTCTTTGGAGGTGGAGGAACACCAAAGTAATTGCTTAAAGGAGCTTGCTTCTTCGACATCTTTAAGAGTTCTAAACAAATGTCTGTCCTCCTCCAGAAAATCTTATGTATGTAAACACACGTTGCAACTTCTTATCTTGTGCGCGTTTTTTATTTTGATAGCGAAAGCGCACCTGCGGACCACTTATGTGCAGCCCTGGTTATTTAGCTCGTCATATTGCAGCCACAGAAATTCTTTTGTCCATGAAACCATAAAGCTGCACTTTCTTTTTGCCTTATAGTCTGATTTGTCATAACTTTTCCGTTTTGTGGTCACTTCTTCACCCTGACCTGTCTTATTTGGCTGAACTAAAATATATATCCTGCTGGTTTTACACACGCACTCACATAACGCTCAGCGATTCTCTGCGCGATCAACCTCTCACATGTTTAAGCTTGCTGCGGAAGATTTCACTTGTCATGTTTGAATAGTAAGCTAACGATTGATAAGACGATGTCAGAGGAATTGGTGCGCAATTAATCGTCACTCACCAATCAGTGCTGACGATCTCTATACACAGTTCGCACGATTGCAAAGTGAAAGCAAAAAACAAGCGCAAATTCAAACGCGATTTCAATATGTCACATTGACAGTGGCTCACCGATGCCAATGACATAATTACCCAGCTACATTTCCGAAAGAATGCAAAAGCATTGAAATATATTTTTCCTTCCTATGATAGCCCGACGGGCAGGGCTGAGATTTTGGTATCCCGACTGGAAAAATCGCTAGCCCCGGGACGTCGGGCTAGCGATTTTGCGAGCCCTGCAAGTAAGTGGATTTTGTTTTGACCCTCCTTTGCGCTTGAAAAAATTTGCATAACGTTTCACACTACAGTAAAAAATGGTTTCACTAACTAAGCTAGCTAGCATTAGCTAATAAAACCCCATCTTGATCTCTTCTATGATCATGTACAACAAGAAAGAAAAAAGAAGAACAGGAGATATCATGGTACTTATGTTGTTCTAGCCGTACTTCTTTTACCATAACCCTGATGAAACACTTTAATATTATGGGCAGTACTTTTGACCAATGAGTGTAATATATATATATATATATATATATATATATATATATATATATATATATATATATATATATATATATACTTATAAGCCTTATGTGCTTATATATAGTAGGTGACTTAGTCTGGAGCTCTTTTACACAAGATTCAGTAGAGCTATGCAGATGAATAAAATGAACAGACATGAAACTCTAGCAGCACTGCAATCATGTAACATGCTTCACTTTTCTAACTTCGTGTATGAAAAACACCATGTCATTTTGGCTAACTTTTTAAGTTACAAAGTTTATCGTCTCTTATGTTAGTCAGTGTTTCCCTGCTGCCCTGTCTGCTGTTTCAAACCTTTCAACATCTCAGCACCCACCTGTAGGCTCCAGGGGATGTTTACTCATAACTTCCCAATTTCTGTATTTATCAATTTTGTGGGGCGTGATGAGCTTGGAGACTTGACAAAAACTCTAATTATATTCTGGTGCCGCAAGAAATCAATCTTTTCAAACCCAAATGATCTGACGTATTTTGTGATAGAGTTGATGTTAGCCCCTACCCTCACTGTCAGCTCTTCCTTGAAAGTCCAAACCATGTGACGCATGTGACATTTATTGTAACTTCTGAATGCTTTACGTCGACTTTGTACATTTTTTGCATGCCTATACAGCACCATCTTGCTTTATATTACGTTACGGCAAGCTGGCTAACTGCTAAAACTTTAAGGTATATAGAATGAGCTCTCAGGAGCTCAGTGTCTTCAGCGTGGTACCGTGCTGGAAATGCCACCTGTGCAAGTCCAGTTGTGAAATTTCCTCACTACTAAATGCTCCAGAGTCCATTGTTATGACAAAGTGCACGCGATCGAGAACAATAGCAACTCAGCCATGAAGCGCTAGGCCACGTATAATCACAGAGGGGGGTCAGCAGGTGTTGAGGTACATAGCTTACGGAGGTAAGTCAATCACTACAGACCTCCAAACGTCATGTGGACTTCAGATTAGCTCAAGAACAGTGCGTAGAGAGCTTCATGGGATAACTTTCCATGGCCAAGCAGCTGCATCCAAGCCTCATCAATCACAATGCAAAGTGCCAGATGCAGTAGTGTAAAGCATGACACCACTGGACTCAGTAAAAAGAAGTGGAGACATGTTCTCTGGAGTGACAAATGCTGCTTCTCCATCTATCAATCCAATGGATGAATCTTGGTTTTATCGCAGCTTGTCTGACTGCATTGTGGTGGGGGTGTGGTCTACGGCTCCGCTGCAGAGGAGGGTGGGGCAGTGGGTTCTGCTGGCAGAGCAGCTGGGACTGATTGGTGTGATCAGTCCTGCTATTTCAGTTGCCAGCTGGGATTGGAGAGAGGATGGCTGTTCTGGGAACAAGTTGTCTGAAAAGCTGCACAGAGATCTTGAAAAAGTGTCATATAAAACATAATCAGTCCTGTAACAGTGTGTACATATGGATCAATTGTGTCACAGTGATGTCGAAAACCAGTTGCGGGATGAGCCATGACCAGTGCAGCCAGTGGCAGTACTGGCAACATTGCTGGCGGAAACGGCCACCATGCACCGGGAGCAGGTGGCGTTGCATCAAGGTTAGCTCCAATGGCTATGGGATCAGGCCGAGGATCAGACAAGAGAGTTGGAGGACCTGGTTGCTCTGGCTCTAGGCAGCAGAGTCGGCCAGTCCCAGGCCTGAGGAGGAGGCTCCCCAGAACCACTACAGCTTCGTGGGCTGCAGAGCAGCTGCCACGAGAGGTGGTCTCTAACACACGCTCTATTGCCTCCCCAGCAATGAAGGGTGCTTCCCCAACTCACAGGGAGCCTCGCAATTGCTGATGCAGGTGTGTTGGAGGTGAAGGCAGCTATAGACTGGCACCAGTAATGCCTGCTGACGGAGGTGGGGCAGGTGGTCAGTGTCACCAGCCCTCCAACACCTTCCCCCAGTCCAGGAAGGATGTACACCATACCTGTAAGGTGTTTAGGGGATACACGCCAGGATATGGTCGACTCGGGATGCACGCAGACCTTGATCCACCAAACTCTGGTTCGGCCAGGGCATTGTTGGAGACAGAGTGGGTGGAGGACAAGTGTGTACATGGGGACATACAAAAATATGTCTCCTCTGGGAAGGAGGAGACTGTGTTTCAGTTCGTCTCCCGAGTCAGCATCCCAAAAGATATAGTGATTGACCAGGGCACATTGTTCTTGTCTCGCACACTAAAAGAACTGTACAAATGACTTGGAATTAAAACTTTTCGGACCACCGTCCACCACCCTCAGAATGATGGGCTGGTGGAGAGGCTGTATAAGACTTTAAAATCCATGATTCATAAGTTCATTCATGAGGATGAATGCAATTGAGATCGCTGGTTAGACCCTCTGTTGTTCGAAGTGTGGGAGGTTCCCCAGGATTTTCTCCCTTTAAGGTAACTTTTCGGCAGGAAGCCACCGGTGGAAAGGAACTGGAAAGGACCCTTTATGGTCACACAGTGAGTGGGACATGTAGACTATGAAGTGGTACAGTCGGACAGGGGAGGACTCACACAAATTTATCACCTCAACCTCCTGAAAGTGCGGAGAGAGGCTAAAACCGTTTCTCTGGTCAGCCTTGTTGGGACTGGAGGTGCCAAATTCCACCTGCCTCCATTGTGATGGCCTTCTCACACAGGCCCCGAGAGCGGACATTGCTGCATTGCAACAATATTTTGCAGATGTGTTCTCCCCCCTGCCCGGCCATACCAGCCTCATAGAAACTGCATGACGGTACACACACATGTACATAAAAGACAAAGTGTTCAGAGAGAATTGGAAATGGAAAATGGAAAAGTCAGACAGCACATGGTGTAGTGCCATAGTTCTTGTGGTAGAAAGATGGATCTATATGGTTCTGTGTTGACTACCATAAAGTGGATGAAGTGTCACAGTTTATCTCATCGCCGGGTCAACAAGCTCCTGGACCGGTTAGGCACCATTTGCTTTTTTTATGTTTCTGGATTTAACAAAAACGTGTGCTTTGTTAATAACTGTACAGTAATACTGGGAGACGTGGGATGAAGAAAGTTGCTAAGAGTCATAATGCTAGCATTAAAGCCTAACCACTGCTGGCATTGCTAAGAGTCATAATGCTAGCAGTGGTTAGGCTTTACTGTCCCCCTTTGGGGTTGATTGGATTAATTCCAGACAAAGCAAGAACCCAGAGTATTTTTAGCATATTCCCTACTTTCTGAGTACTCCCAACACAAAAAGTATCAAGAAACCCATACAGCTCCCAATGATCAGGAAGACACTAGCATTAGTTTTTCATCATGATCTTTACTTTTGATCCTGTTGATGCTGCAGCGATCACATGTTGTATATATAGAATTTGTGTTTTTTTTCCTAAGTAGTTTGCCACATGTCGAGGTCAGGGATAAAGGCATGCACGGATTAAAGCCTATATCGACTCAATGAGAAAAGGCCATATGGGCAAATGAGATCCATGTCCATGAAGCACTAATCTGGGGATGCCCTGAGTGACGAAGGATGGACACTGCCCACATCTGCTAAGAGGCTTGGGAATTCAAATACAGCCAGTGGACTGCTCTACTGTATCCTGCACATTAGCGCCCCCATCTGACCCTGAATAATCAGAGAGTAAAAAAAGAGCCTTGATTGGGAAAGAAGATTAAAAACACTATCACAGTAAACAAATGTAACATTCATTCAAAACATACAGAAAGGAAACAATCATTTGAAGTTTACTGATTAAATTCAAATGAAAAGTTGTTTTGAAGTCATACATTAAAATTTAAATTCAAATGTATACAAGATAAAGGTGAAGATACTGTAAAGTAGATACAGATGTCTTTACAGAGAAATTACTACCACATAAAGAAACTTATATAGTCATTACCAGAATAATAGTTAGCGCGTGCCCCATAGCAAATAAAAGTTTAAAAAAAAGGCATAAATTAAAATGTAGAAGGTAAGGCAAGTGGAGATAAAGCAAAAAGGAGGGGGTATTTATTAGAGATTCTGTCCCAGTGATTGGCTGCAAGGCTAGTAGCAGAAGGACAAATGGACAAATCTAAGGAGCTAATAACACTGAATACGGAACGGCCCTCATGGGCAAATCTGGCACTAAGATGATAATGAGATTATAAAACCCTACTATATTGCGGCAAATTGTATAAGTGTTTCATTGAACCTTGTTGAACTTTCATTTATGCATGCCAGGCTCCTTCCCTTTTTGTCTCTCTCCTTTCTTCTCCTTCCCGGGATGATGGGTAGACTATGAGTAAGAGAAGGAGTAGAAAAAATGCCTTCTGGATAGAGTTTACCTAGTGTAGGGTTGAATAGAAGACCACAGACTGGGCTTTTCAGACATGCTTGTGGTTAGCATAATTACGGTAGCTTAAAAAATGAAAGGGTATGAGCTCTTGTCAGAGTACAAGTATATGTCCCATACATTTATCTATCGACTGCGTATACCTATTCCAAATATGTATACAAAATGTATGTAATAGGTGACAAGAGCAGTATTCATAAAACTGCGAAAGAAAGAATGGAATGAATGAATTCATCCCTGGTTCTGTTTCCTCGTCCCTGTTGGAGAGAGGTATCTCTAAGGCATAATGCTACCATCACCGTGCTTCACTATAAGGCTAATACTAGGTAAGTGATAGTCAAGTGACTGCAAATAAAAGTTGCCTGACATAGATTCATATGAGAGCATGGCTAATACTAATATAAGCTTAGGCGCAAGAGAGACAGAGTCTTTAAGGTAATTTTGTAATTTTACACACCATGCTTGTAGAATAACAACTCTTTTCCAAAACAGTTGGGACATTGTGCAACATATAAAGAGTGAGTCTGGATTGTATATTGTAAAAGAAAGCATCACCTGTTTTTCTTAACATCAGTGATGAAGTATGATGCCTGATCATATCTCAGATATGTTAGTGAGATGTCACCTACATAACATACCAGTGCTTTTGTTGTACTTTGACTGTTCATATTGAGAATTCATCTGAATAAAATGGAAATGTAAACAAGGCGTACCCAGTTTTTCCCTCTCTCAAATAAAAATTTGTAGGACCAAACAAGAGATTTATTTTTCTCTCTAACCATGATTCTCTCAAATCAAAATTTTAATGGTTGTAAAATACAATTATCACCTGTCACTGAGCAGTTATGGAATTGTTATTGTGATATGTATTTGTAAGTCTATGCTTCTGTTCGGTGTTCCACTTATTGTATGTGTAGGTGTGTGTAGGTATGTGTGCGTATATACGTGTGTGTGGATGCCAAGCACCTGCAGGCCTGATGGGCGTGGTCCTGCTAGAGGATTGGCCACGCCTGAAGCCCCACACACACCTGCTGCTGATCAGGCTCGTCGGGGGAGCTATTTAGGAGACCGATGGAGCTCCAACTGACGCGGGATCATTCCATGAGACTCCACGTTAGTCTTCAGCTTGGTTAAGTCTGTGAGTGTATGCCTACTGGAATTAAGTGTCTTGACGGCTGCCTCTGTTATTTCCGCTCAGGAGGAATGTGGAACAGCGTAGGGCAGTAAGCACGGGGTGTGTGGACACACGAGAGTGGAGAACACAGAGCACGGACTTTTTGAGAAGACACGACACGGGAGTCACGGGAGTCACAGGAGAGCACGGGAGAGCACGGGGATTTACTGTTATTGTTCCATTCACTGTAAATAAACGCACTGCTTATACACAGAGCACTACGCCTGGGCCCTCCTTCCCTACGGTTTGCCCTGCCAAACTGTGACAGTACCAATGAAAAACAAAAAACACTAATTCTGTCCTTTTAGAGTACTCACAACACAAATTACAGGATATATAAGAATGAAAAGGGGGTAAACATTTGGAAAAGATATGTGACATGCTGTCTTTCTCTCTGTTATGCAGGCAAATTTCAGTCAGATGTATCTGTTATTTAAGCTTATGGTCTTATGAATTGGTATTCTGATCATTTGAAAGACTTTATGATACTGAATTCAATATGTTAGAAATTCAATATGAACACTTTGAAACAGAAAAATACATTTGTGAGTCACTGACATCAGCATTTTCCACATCATCATGATTTAGTCTAGCAATGATTTGACCCAGACAATGCCCCGACCCTCTGGATCCAGATCAGAGGTTAGCATCCAGTTCACCTGAGTTTACCTCTCTACATCCTGCAATTCTGACACAGAATGTGCAAGTGAGGCTACGAAAACACATAATAGGTATGTGAAAACACACTCGTAAAACACACATGCACACACACACATATACAAGATACACACATTCACTTCCATGTGACCTTCTACCAAGGCAGCGGACTTCCACCCTACCAAGCTGAAAAAACAGAGGTTAGAGGAGGTGAGCTTCATTTGAGTGGGTCTAAATTTCCCAAATCAGCTCACACAAATATCAATCACACACTGTGTCTGTCTGTGTGTGTGTGTGTGTGTGTGTGTGTGTGTGTGTGTGACAGATTGATGTTTTTGTGTGGTGAAGAAGTGGAGACAGCTAAAGGTGTTTCACAGTCAGCAATGCGTGGATCAGGGAGGTGAGGGTTACAGTCAAGTCAAACCTAGAGCAGGATGAAACACATTTGCAATAAAAGCTTGACATTATGTGTCAACATACCTACTTTTATTTAAAAGTACTCATTTTTTGTCTATGGGTCTAAGTACATTATTAGTTTAAAAAATTCAAAGTGTCCCCCCTTGTCATCACACAAAAATAATTCTTACTTCTGTAACAATTCATGATACAGATAATAATAATAATTAATATTTGATTTTAACAGCAAAAGTAAAAAAAAAAATACATCCAATATATATATATGTTATACAGGAAATGAAAGTGAGTCCCATTCTGCAGTCCATTATGGTTAATTACAGCATTGTGCTGGGACTCTTGTACTAGAGCATGGTTGGTAATTAAAGTACAGGTAAGACATTAACTTACTTTTGTTAGCCATTAATCAGTGTTTACCTTCAGAGAGCTCCCCCTTTGTAATTAATAATCAGCTTGGACAATGAATAATCACCCAAGAGGAAGTTGTGTGTTCATGTGTGTGTTTTTATGTATTGGTGTGTTAATAGCAATGGGGTTTTCCCAAAGTACAGCCTTACTAATAAATGAATAATCTTCAGTCTCAGAAAACCCCCTCCAAAAACTTCAAACAAGGCAACCCCCCCCAACAAAAATAGAAGAGCCATTACAAGTAACACTCTCCTGTATTTGCTCTTTTTTTATCCATCTATTTCTGATCACCCTCATTCTCTCCAACTTTGAACGGTATCCTTTGCTTGGCATCTAAACAGTCCAGGTTTGGAATGATTACATGTTGGGAAGGCTTCTGCAACCCCCACATTAACAAGCACCCGACTCCTCAACTTATTTCTGTCAGCCTTGCTTCTACTCCAACACACACATGCGCAAACACACAAAGGGAGCTTTTCCAGAAAGAGATTGGTTCCACTTTATCTGCATATTTAGCCTGTGTTCAGTGTGCTGCTAACTGATAAAATTCTGCAAGTGTGCCAGGCCCCTGCCAAATGCCAGAGCACCGACCTTCTTAGGAGGAACAAATTCCTTTAGCAAAAATTTACAGAAAACAAATTAAAAAAACAAACAAAAACCCCAAAACAAAACAAACAAGCAAAGAAACAAATAACGAAAAGAATAAGGTAGTGAAAGAGGAAAGCAAGACAGTCAAAGGAGAAGGGGATGGATCCAGGCTTTATTCCAATGATAATGATATTGATATATTAGTGAAGACTCCCAGAGATTATCATTAACATATAATATTAACGTATTATGGTATACCAGCATTGCTTCACAGATGCTTAGGAATAGCAGACATGCCTTCAAGGCTCCTTTTGCCAAAAAAAATCTGAATCAAAACGGATCCTCATTTCTCCAGAGAGCCAAGAGGTATGCAGAGGAGTAGATACATAAAGGGTGAAACCAAGAATAATTATCTTTCTTCGAAAAATTAGTTATTGCTAAGAAAGAAGAATGGATGCAGGAGAGCAAAAGAGCAATGGCAAGACTCACCCTTCAACCCATTCTCCCATTTTTCTGCCTGACCAATACCCTTGCACTTAGCGTGCGTGCGTGCGTGCGTGTGTGTGTGTGTCCGTTAAGTGAGTGATCATACGCCATTCTCAGCAGCAGCCAGGGGCCCAGGGCTTCCTCGGTCTGGCTACGTAGAAGAGCAGCGGTTCACATTGGGATGTCTGTCATTGCGTATGTGCACATGCATGTGCGTGCATGATAACAAGGATTCACTGGTCTGTTTTCTGTTGCTGAGAGGTTTTATCTCCAACCTTGATTAGCAACACCTACACACACATATCCATACTATAGCAACCTAAACAAAGGCAGTCGTAGTAGCAGGAGTGACTGCTGATTGAAGTGTTGGGCCACGATGCCCTGACAGCCTTCCTTCAACCTTCTCTCAACCTCGTCACCTCCGTTGCTCTGCTGTGACTCTCACCACAATAGCTGCTGCTTGTGAACCTGCCAGGCTGCCAAGGACACAAAGATGACTGAACCAACCTTTGACATTAGAAGTGTCCACTAAAAGACCAGAGACAAGCCGAGTTGGCAGCTCTGTTAACAGGCTAGAGACCGAGATCTTTTCAGCTTGCTTAAAGTAGCAAAAGTCAATAGAGCACAAGTCAATAGTGCATACATTTGGATGGACGCCGTGTCAAACAAGTCTGTGTTTAGATATTGTTAGGCATGCCAACAGTTTCAAAAGGTGACCTCAATATTTTGGCACAACTGTTGCTGTCTTTTGACCGACAGCAGTCACGGAGAAGGAGCAGAAGAGACATAAATCATCAAAGTAAAAAACTGACATTTGAGCATGAAATACAGCATGAGGTTTGTATTGAAGGCTAGATGACATTTCAAGGAGCTGATTCACTCGAAGATGTTAAGGCCACCCACCCACACAGCTCCATGTGGAACATGCCGTTTTAGTGGCCGAGATGAGATAGGAGTGCTAGAGATGTATTCACAGACATGTGGAGCATGTGTAAGATGACCTATACATTCACCATGATGTCAGGGAGGATCTTTGAAGAGAATAAAATCACAAAGCAGAGCATCCCGAGCAAAGATGGAAATGAGGGAAGAGCTAAGAACGTGAACGTTCGAGTATGTTTGTGTGTAACACTGTAACAAAGCAAAAACAGGTGTTTTTAATACCTGCGACAGATATATTGCTTCCTGCTTAAGGCTTGACTTTCCTTCTTTTTTTCATATGTGTGGGACTGTGCAAGCATGCCTGTGTGTGTGTCACTCTTCAAACAACACTGCAATCATCATCTCTTATCAACGGTCATGTTGAGGATTACAGCTTTCATCCCTAATCCTACATTAAGGACACATTCTCATGATGGACGTGACATCATCAAGGCCAGTCAACCACAGAGAGGGCACAAGGACAGGAAGCCAAACACCACAGGAAAGGATTAATGAATATAGGAGACAGAATGGATGATGAAAAAAAATGCAAGAGGGGGTCACAAAGAAGATGAAAACAGAAATGAACTCAGATAGCAAAATTTCTGCAGTGCTGCTGATACAACCTCTCTATTTGTGTTTCAAGATAATCTTCCACTGCTTCAGTTCCACAGTTTGTCTAACAATGACACTCAATCTGTTCTACTAAGATTTAAGATGTATCCATTACCCAGACACATGGGCACAAACATGGACATGTGCTAAATACACACCGTTCTGAACTGACTGAATTCCGATCCACTCCTTTAAATCACTGAAGGAAAAAATACACAAATACTGAGGAGTTTATTTTTAGTCTGCATGAGTCCTTATTGCTTTTTATTAAAAGAAATACCAAGCTGCACTATTACATCCTCTGTGACAGTTCCACATTATATTTAAACCAATGATATAGAACGAAAAAACCACCTTCAATTTTCATGCTAAATAATCTGTGGTTATGGTTTCTAGATATTTAACTGACTTTCAACATATACAAGTGTTAAAATCAATGGACAGATTATTGCATCGTTGTTTGTAACCCTCTCGATGCACTAGTTTCTCAGTACACCTCACTATACCACCCAGAGAAACCATGCCTCTTTTTTAACTGTTACTAAAAAAAACAAATATGCTTGACTTATCTAACATTGGCACAATCCAGTTTCCTGCTCGCAAACGTGTGTCAAATTTTAACCAGGAACCTCCCAATACTTCAATGTTCAACAGCCTTATAATGAGCAAAATCTAATAAAACTGAAAGGGATCCCAATTATGCTGTGATTCACAGACATTGAGAAATACTGTTTATATTTTTGGACAGACAGTTTTGGTACCTGCAGAGACTCTGGGGCAGTCTGGCATCATAGGCTCCAGTGGTATGTCCAAGGGCTCTGGACTTGATACCCAGTTACGACAGTGCTTTAGAAAGAGAAAAATAAAACAAATAAACTCTTTGACATTCAAAAGAATTAAATATGACATGTGGAGAGTAATGAATATGTAGCAAGCAGTTTCTTCCACTATTACTTCCACAAACACAGAGAAAACTATTGTAAAAGATGAAGATATAAAAGGAAAGTATTTGGTACAAAATTTAAGTCTTTAATCTTGTTAATAATGGGTGTGTGTTTTTATTTTGTTTCAACTGCATCTAACCAAACACTGAAAAAGGAGCGAAAGCGGTTGGAAACAAACAGAAAGACAGTACCCAAGAAAGTGTGTGTGTTTCTGTGTGTGTGTAGATGAGTAAGGTGGGGGAAGAGAAGGAGAGACAGGAACAAGCAATTAAAAGCTCAGTGACATGTTGCTCAGACAGCTTGGCGTTTGTTTGTGGTGGAGAGCTGAGGCCTTCTACCACAGCGGATGAGTGAGTGCCCTGGGGGAGGGTGTCTGCCCAGCTTGCTGACCCATAACCCCCTGCAAACACCCCTACTCCTCTCACAACCCCAGTGGTTGACAACTCTACTGTCAGAAAGAGGAGAAGACCTCTTCATTCGTTTTTTTTCTTTATGCTGTCTTCATCTTCCTATCTGTCTGGCACTCCCTTTTTTTTCTACCTACCACTGCAGGTTATTTTAGACATATAAGGTCTTAAGCCCCATGTACCATTAATCAAAAGTATCAATGCTTCAGAATAAGGCAACTTAAGTTTTCAGTGCTGTAAGTTTTCATTCTCCGGGTCAGCGGATGACAGCGCATCAAAGTTTGTTTTCCCTTTTGACTCTGCAATGTGGATTGGTATGCTGTGGCTTGTAAGGTAGGTACAAAAACAAGGGAAAAGGGAGAAAGAGACAGAGGGAGGCTGAGAAGGAATGCTTAGAGAAGACGTCCCCCAAGATAAGATAAAAGTTCAATAGAAGAAAGAGAAAATGTAAAGAGATTAGAATGTGCAGCTGGTGTCCTTCTGAATCACTGCTTATCTGCCCTTGTTTACTTTCACCCTGGCCCCCTGACAGCCATTACGGTATTGTACGTGCTTGTGTGCGCGCGTGCAGTTGTGTGTGTGGGTCAGTGACTGCATTTCAAGGGGTCTCCCACGAAGATGTGTAGAGTTGTGAACCCTTCAAAATATACACACACACACACCGACGCACAGATGCTTTTGCATTTTTGCCCTCTGTGACGCCGACTCCCAAAGACCTAAAGCAAGACTCACAGAACAGACAAACCCTGCAAATGCTTTCAATTTAAATTACGTAACACAATCACCCAAACGCACATACATTACTTTTGTGGATATATATTCTGTTCTATAGTCTTTACAAGTTCTCTGGTTTCTGTACGAATATTAAAACTGCATCGAAGCAGAGACACTGAATACATCTAATCCAAACTGAGGTCCTCTTTGCTGTTTATTTTTGTTGAAAAAAGTCTGCGCAGCTAGGGCAAAGCAAATCTCTCATCATATGCTTGACATATACTGCAGTGAGGGTACATTGTGATTTATTTACTGCAAGCTTATAGAGAAATATAGAAATTCATTACAAGAGATAATCATGATGAAACATCTGGAACATATAAATCCGTAGCAAATATTCATTTGGGAAATTTACAGAAAAGTCTGTTATTGAAATAAAGTTTGTTTTTCTTAAGAATGGATTACATATGAACCAAAGTAGTCAATCACTGAATGTGTCTCTTAAATGGTAGGAATGCCTGAATTTCTGGTGCTTTTTCATTTATTTTTAGCCCTGTCAATCAAAAAAAATGCTAGCCACTGGAAAGCATAGAGAATAAAAGTAGCCAAAGAGGTTGAAGAAAGATCAGCCAAGAGATGAGAGGGGATGAAGGGGGGGGGTGGCTGGAGGGCTTGGTGTTCGGGGGAAGATGACAAGTCATCTTGGTAAACAGTGGCATATTGTGTATTTTTAGATCCTTTGGTTTGCCCTAGATGTGCTCTCCTCTGAGCCCGGGCTCGAGGGCAGAGTGGTGCAGAGTAGCACAGAAGCAGTGGGGCTCCTTGACTGCTACATCAAGTGTCTCATTGTATCTCCTTTAATTCATTCTGTCTGTCTGGAGGAAGATGTCAGCTGGGCTGTGGAGCAGTGGGCTGAAGGCAGCTAGAGAGAAGGGAAGGAGGGGAGTCTTTCAAAGGGCCCTCCTCCCTCCCCTACACCTCCACCACCAATGGAGGCAGGGAGGCTGAGGTTTGAATAGATTTGTCAAGGCAACAACACACATGTGCACACAAACTCTTGCATAAATGCACACACACACAGCACAAAGCCCCAGTACTGTGGGAGACCGCAGGCATAACAGCAGTCACATAAAGGCAAGGCCTGCTGGCTGGGATTAGAGAAGGGCGACATGACAAAAGGATGGCACATCACATCGGCTGCCTCTGACACATAGCATCATCACTTCAAGCAGCTCGTCCACCGATCAATGATGCCATTGAACTAAAAGCAGACAGAGAAACAAACATGTAAACAGATTTGGCTGTCCCAAACCTCTGCTACTCTGTGCATGTGCTTTTCTTTGCATGCTTGGATTTATGCTGGTTATGAACATACACATTTGCCCAGTCTTTGGGAAAATCTTTTGAAGTTTAACTTTGCCAACTACCAGTTGGAATATTTAGATTGATATGGACTTAGTAATGTGTTAGGAATGAAAGGATGCCACATTGTTTGATGGAGATAAAAATGATCAACTTACAGATTTCTGATAGAGGGTTTAAGAGTTCATGGAGCCATGGGGCGACCATAGCTCAGGGGGTTGGGAAGCGTATCTGTAACCGGAAGGTCGCCGGTTCGATCCCCGGGCTCTCTGTCCTGGTCGTTGTGTCGTGGGGAAGACACTTTACCCTACTTTACCCTACTGGTGATGGCGCGATATGGCAGCCTCGCTTCTGTCAGTCTGCCCCAGGGCAGCTGTGGCTACAACCGTAGCTTGCCTCCACCAGTGTGTGAATGTGAGAGTGAATGAATAGTGGCATTGTAAAGCGCTTTGGGTGCCTTGAAAAGCGCTATATAAATCCAATCCATTATTATTATTATTACTGATGGCAGTCAGCTTAGCCTGTAGAGGTCTGTGTGTCCCTCCAAGGATATATCTCCCCAAATCATCACTGACCCACCACAAAACTGGTCGTGCTGAACGATATTCTTTCTTTTTCTGTTTCTCCTGTGAAACAGTTTTTGATGATTTGCAAATGTGCTATATAAAGTTTATTATTACTTATGACCACTTCCTACTGTGCAAAATGCAGAATAAAAAAAATAAAACTCTATTATTTTATTAGTAATAATGTGGATTGATAATTAAACTGTTTATCAAATAAATTCTAAATTTAGCAACAAATACCAGTCAAATGTTTGGACATACCAGATCTTTGACTGGTACTGTATATAATCACTGGATTCTCAGTGTGTACGCATGCCAACTTGGTACATATTGGTAGATGTTTTGTCTCCATACACACTTCCACTCCGTTTGAGCATTTGCATGCAAGGTTAACCACATTAGTAGCTACCACAAACCAATTCGCCTTAAAGAGGAGTGCTTTATAATGGCCTTCAACACCAGAGCTGCATCAATGCAGACTTTCCAGTGGTGTGCAAGACTGTTGTGAGCAACTACCCACATATTTATTGGTAAAATGCTCAAACTGTGAAAGATGTTTAATCTGATGTCACAATTTAAAGGTTACATTTTATTGTGACTAAAAGATGCCTGTCTCTAGTCAAGAAAACTGAAGATGGGGTATTTTAATTGTAAAATGTGTATTAGCAGAGATGGTTACAATAGCAAAGCAGCTTACCAGAGTTAAAAAAAAAAAACAGAAGATGTTTACAGGACATGCTACCAAAGAAACTTGTTAATAGCTTGTTTTTCCTCATAATGCATGCACCATTCAGAGTGAAGTTTATTCTGAAGCTTGTACCTGTATTTATATCCTATGCATAATTCTTACTGTTTAATTAAGGTCACTGTTTTGTCAATTTTAGGCAACGAAACTATACGGGTTTGCATTCAGATACACTCTCATGTTTAAAGACAAACTTATCAGTTGATTCAGCCTTCCATCATATTACTTGTTGCTGCAATGATGAGTTCAGTGTCAGTGAAGTGCAGAGAGCTCTTGGCTAAGGTCTCATGATAACTACTTCAGACGTTTAGGGATTTAGGTTTCTATTACAGTACTTGGCATTTTGATACAATGACTTTAAAAGGGTACCCAGTGGATTAAAATGTGGAGCCAAAGGGTCCTGACCGAGTGTCAGATGGGAGGGAGACTAACCTTCTATATATGCAACCATCTATACCACCTCGGTTGCAAAACTGCATCTCCACCTCTCATTCTGAAAGCACACCAAACTGAGTCCCATGACAGAAACTCTGTACCAAGTGCACAAAGTCTCCTAAACCATAACACACATGACAGTCTGCTACCTAACTTCTCAGAAAGTAGTCCTGAGTATCAATTTTTGCTCACTCTCTCTGTGTCTGTTTCTAACCCACCTCCCCCAGTTCTTGAATAATCTCTATGGATTAGGATGGTTTATTCATGACCATAGTGTACTCTGAATGTGTGTGCATATGCGTGTGTGTCTGTGTGTGTGTGCGTGCTCTGGGCAGGCCACTAGAGTGTGACAGCAGGCCAGCACAGTGACAGGAGACACCTTGGAGATTGTGACAGGCTGCCAGCTGTACACCATCATTTGGATTTCTCTCTCTCACTCACTTCTCCTCACTATGCTACTCATCTACCTCCACATATATCTCTTCATCCTCCTTCTGCATCTGTATTCACTCCATTCACACAGTACCTGTGTTTTTTTCTCTTTCCACAGCTCTACACTGTGCTTTCTCAGTGGCAGTCAACAGGATTTAAATAATTGAATGTTTCTCATACTCTGTTTCTTTGTATATTTTTTTCTGTCTCAGTCAGTAGATGAGTCTTTCTATCTTTGCTCTGGCCTACCCCATCTTTTTTTTAATCTCACCTTCACTCACTATTTGGTTTCCTTGCTGTGACGTCAGTTCCCCCTTGTCTGACCCATCTGGTCTATACAACCTGGCTCAGCAGGCGCTGATCTCTAAATCCTATCTTCTCTCTTTCACCCGTTTCATCACTCCATCTCACCATCCACTGACCTCTTGAACCTCAAAAGAAGAGAATTACCACTGTCCGAGGAGAAAAGAACACGGCTGGGGTGTCCCAAACTCACATACATCCACTTGTATTGGCATCCATCTTTATTCACCAAACAGGGCATTAGTGAGGTTCAGTGCTAGCTAACCTTCTATGATGAGCTGCCCATACATTAGTGTGCAATGAAACAAATGGGTTACTTATAAAAATGTCCTTATGTGTGTGTATATATATATATATATATATATATATATATATATATATATATTGGGGTGCAACGATACTCGTATCGATATTGAACCGTTCGATACAGTGCTTTCGGTTCGGTACGCATATGTATCGAACAATACATAATTTTTTATTTATTTTATCAACTTTTCTTATGAAGAAGGTGCCTAAGAAGTACAGGAAGCTGTCCATACCTGAGGCCTTGGAAACTGCCAAGCAACGACTCACAGCCTTGGCCAGCCGCTTGAGGAGGTACACCAGAGAGATAGAAGGCAAGAGAATAAACCAGCTGTTCTCCAGACTGACCAACCTGTGCACTGCCTGGATTGATTACAAGAAGGCCTATGACTCAATGCCCCACACCTGGATCCTGGAATGCCTAGAATTATATAAGATCAACAGGACCCTGAGAGCCTTCATCAGGAACTCAATGGGGATGTGGCGGACAACACTGGAGGCCAACCTCAAGCCCATAGCACAAGTCACCATCAAGTGCGGGATCTACCAAGGAGATGCTCTGTCCCCACTGCTGTTCTGCATAGGCCTGAACCCCCTCAGTGAGATAATTGACAAGACTGGCTACGGATACCGACTATGGAATGGAGCGGTTGTCAGCCACCTCCTGTACATGGATGACATCAAGCTGTATGCCAAGAGTGAACGAGACATCGATTCACTGATCCACACCACCAGGATATACAGCAATAACATCGGAACATACAGTTACAAGTACTTGGGGATCCCGCAGGCAAATGGGAACCATGAAGAGGCTGCTAGGAAAGCTGCAACCACCAAGTACCTGCAAAGGGTCAGGCAAGTCCTGAAGAGTCAGCTGAACGGTAAGAACAAGATCTGGGCTATCAACACCTACGCCCTGCCCATGATCAGGTACCCTGCTGGGGTAATAGGCTGGGCAAAGGAGGAGATAGAAGCCACTGACATCAAGACAAGAAAGCTCCTTACCATGCATGGAGGGTTTCACCCCAAGTCCAGCACCCTGAGGCTGTACGCTAAGCGGAAGGAAGAGGGCCGGGGACTGGTGAGTGTCAGCACCATAGTCCAGGATGAGACAAGGAACATCCATGAATACATCACGAAGATGGCCCCAACTGACAGTGTGCTCAGTGAATACCTCAGGCAGCAGAAACCCAAGAAAGTGGAGGAAGGCGAGGAACCATCATGGAAGGACAGGCCCCGGCATGGTATGTACCACCGGAAGATTGAGAAGGTGGCTGATATCCAGAAATCCTACCAGTGGCTGGACAAAGCTGGACTGAAAGACAGCACAGAGGCACTAATCATGGCAGCACAGGAACAAGCACTAAGCACAAGATCCATAGAGGCTGGGGTCTATCACACCAGGCAAGACCCCAGGTGCAGGCTGTGTGAAGATGCTCCAGAGACAATCCAGCACATAACAGCAGGGTGTAAGATGCTAGCCGGCAAGGCATACATGGAACGCCATAACCAAGTGGAAATAGTGTACAGGAACATCTGTGCCGAGTATAATCTGGAAGTCCCGGGGTCAAAATGGGAGATGCCCCCAAGGGTGATGGAGAATGACCGAGCTAAGATCCTGTGGGACTTCCAGATACAGACGGACAAAATGGTGGTGGCTAACCAACCGGACATAGTGGTGGTAGACAAACAGAAGAAGACGGCCGTAGTGATCGATGTAGCGGTTCCGAATGACAGCAACATCAGGAAGAAGGAACACGAGAAGCTGGAGAAATACCAAGGGCTCAGAGAAGAGCTCGAGAGGATGTGGAGGGTGAAGGTAACGGTGGTCCCCGTGGTAATCGGAGCACTAGGTGCGGTGACTCCCAAGCTAGGCGAGTGGCTCCAGCAGATCCCGGGAATAACATCGGAGATCTCTGTCCAGAAGAGCGCAGTCCTGGGAACAGCTAAGATACTGCGCAGGACCCTCAAGCTCCCAGGCCTCTGGTAGAGGACCCGAGCTTGAAGGATAAACCGCCCGCAGGGGCGTGCTGGGTGTTTATATATATATATATATATATATATATATATATATATATATATATATATATATATATACACATATATATATATATATATATATATATATATATATATATTAGGGGTGCAACGATACACAAAATTCACGGTTCGGTTTGGTTCGATACTTTGGTGTCACGGTTCGATATTTTTTCGATACAAAAAAATGTTCATGCATTTTTAATTTGTCATTTATTAAAATTATAAATATATATTTTAACTCAAAAGTACAGTTTTTAAATTTAACCCTAACCCTTGTGCGTGTTTTTTATTTTGACAGCGAATGCGCACCTGCGGACCACTTATGTGCAGCCCTGGTTATTTAGCTCATCATATCGCAGCCACAGAAATTCTTTTGTCCATGAAACCATAAAGCTGCACTTTCTTTTTGCCTTATAGTCTGATTTGTCATAACTTCTCCGTTTTGTGGTAAGCTTTTCTTTGGCTGTCACTTCTTCACCCTGACCTGTCTTATTTGGCTCAGCAGAACTGAAATGCTTTTACACGCTCACTCACATAAGCTCAGCGATTCTCTGCGCGATCAACCTCTCACATGTGTAAGCTGCGGGAGATTTCACTTGTCATGTTTGCATAGTAAGCTAACGATTAATAAGACGATGTCAGAGGAATTGGTGCACAAATTATCATCACTCACAGATCAGTGCTGTCGCTCTCTATACACAGTTCGCACGATTGCAAAGTGAAAGCAAAAAAACAAGCGCAAATTCAAACGCGACTAGGCGGAGTAGTCGAACACAGATTCACTGAGCGCTCAACACAGACAGCATCGTCAGAAGGAAAATTGATAAAATAAATTACAAATGTTGTATTGTTCGATACATATGCGTACCGAACCGAAAGCACTGTATCGAACGGTTCAATATCGATACGAATATCGTTGCACCCCTAATATGTATGTATGTATGTATATATATACACATATATATATATATATATACATATATATATATATATATATATATATACACATATACACATATATATATATATATACACATATACACATATATATATATATATACACATATACACATATATATATATACACATATACACACATATATATATATATATATATATATATATATATATATATACATATATATATATATATATATATATATGTACACACACACACACACACACATCTTCATTTTAAGCCAATTATTAGCAAAACTGTGCAACAGTAGAACCCAAAGCTATATGGTTAGCATTCAAAAAGACTGTATCCAACGTTTTTATGAAGTCACTGTACATACAACATTCTTCCTTAGAATGACAGACGTAGAGTACAGTGGTAGAATTAATTAGCAATAAATCTCTATTGCTAAGTTTAACAGTTAAAACTATAAGGAACAGAGGCAGGTGAAATAATGTGTGTGAAATCTGTAGATGTACGTTTCTCCCACATTTTTGTTGTAGTTGTTGCATTTTAAAGAGCAAACCAAAGCATCAGTCTGCCTGTTCCCTTTTAATTAAGTGGGTTCCTCTCTAAATCAACGAAAAACTACAGTTGGATATTTTCGTCGTTTTTCAGGTGTATTGTTCTGTTTAATCATTCCAAACAGAAAAATTACTTAACATGCCAATTATGTGGTGTCCTACACGTCCCTTAAAAGAATCAAAAATAGGAAATGCCAAACAACATGAAAGAAAGGGGAGGCAGTGCAACCTTGAATCCCCACCAATCAAACCAACATACATAAATACGTGAACCACACACACACACACACACACACACACACATAGATTTGGAGATGACAGAGATAGCAAAAACAAAAGGCAAGGGATATGGATAGAGGATGTAATACAAATGAAAGTATGGTATGTGATGTGTGCGTTTGTGTGTGAATGGTTGTGTGAGCGTATGACATTTGCATCTCTGGCTCTCCAGCAGCTTTGGTCTTGGATGTTATCTCATCTGTATGTGCATACTGAGTGAGCCCAGGTGATGCATATGGCACAGAGGTCACACTAGAAAGGGCAAATGCTAAAATGAAGCTAACACAAATGCACATGTGCACGTGCATTCTATCCCACACACATGAACAAATGCACGCATTCTTACAGATACTTCATCCGCCTAGCTTCATACGCATGCACCAGCGAGGGTTAACTGTCTCAGTTATTCCTTGACATGCACCCAGGGAAAAAGTGAAGACCGAAAGAAAAAAGGACAACATGCAAACAATGGTTCTCCATGGCATCTTAGGTTTGCTGTTACTCAAGGATACCTGTGTAGGTCAGTAGGGTTATACAGACAAACTGTACGGTATACAATTTACATGAGATGAAAAATCATGGATGGACTACTGTAAATTTCGGAGCATCTTTGTTTCTATCTACAATAGATTAGATGCAATTGTTTTTCACCTGTGAGTCTGGGCATGGTGGAATTAAGGCACGGCGGGACCACAGACCCGTGTTTTGAGCCATCTTTATTTACCATTTTTCCACACCACCACAACAACCACCAACCCCTGAGTCCCTGTGTTTTAACACGGCGGGCATGATTGCGGATGCCGTGCAGGTGCGTCCGCACTGCACCGCAGACCACGCCCCACCACACTGGGTTTGCGTGTTTATGTGCCTGGTTGTGTGTGCTTTTTGTGTGACTGTTATCACAGCAAAATGTGGTTCTGGACTACTGTACTGTACAAAAACTACCACAAATCAATCCTGAAACTTAAAGGTGCATAGCTGCAACCAAAATAAACGCCGTGTTGAAAATTATTGTAGTTCAATCCATCTTTACTGATTAGTAATTAGTAATAACTGAGCAATCAGTACTTAGCATTCTCACAGGTCAGAACATTATCATGACGGGAGTCATCATTGGCATGATCCCTGCACATAATATCGCTGCTTTTAAAACGTGATTGTGTATTCGAGCTTGTGCCGTTATTTCACCTCCTGCATCCAGTCCTGTGTGCTCTTTGTGGTCTCCTGTAGCCAGATGTTGTGAGCGGAATCAGTCAGAGCCACGGCACATACTTTGTTTTTCACCTCTAATTCCCTCTGATTCATCTGCAATAAAAACAAATAAAGCTTGTGTTAGTCACACATCCAGCATGTTAATAACACCGTCATTCGTGCTGAGGAGGAAATATTTGCTCGAGAAAGAGGAATATTATAAGAGTCATAAACTCTTTTGAATAATAAACACCTGCATTTTGAAAATCATACATCTAAACAAATGCATTTTATTAGACAAACCAAATATATATTTATGAATACTAGGCCCAACTGCCTACTTCTTAGAGTGCACTGAATGCATATTTCTTGGTGACATCAATAGCCCAGTGGACAATTTTGTAACCCAAGGATACTGATTCAACCTCATGTATAGAGCATAATGTTGTAAAGTGAAATATGAAAGAGCACTGCTCCACCATAGTGTGTCCTTGTCACGTTCTGTGCAAATGTCCTTTCCTGCGCACGTTCAGATACCTTGGTCCCCATTCTTAATACCCTTTCCCTTCACATGTCACAGAGAATGTGGTGTTCGTAGGCCCGTCTTCCTATTCCCCTCTGAATGTCAATGCCAAGGAAAATGTCACACAAAGGACTTGTTACCGCACTACAATAGACTTCCCACACCGCTGGTGCTACCCCAAGGAGTACTACAGCCAAGCCTTGGGAACGAGCCGCTTCACTCAACTTTAAGATAAAAAGGACAGAATAGAGAACAGGACTTGCAACAATAGGTTAACAATCACTTACTTTATACATTTAGAGAAGCTGAGAAAGAGACTGAACTAAGGGATCGGCATAGTACCTCTGAGGAAGCAGTAAATTTAGAAAGTGTCGTGGACTGCTAGGTGTTTATGGCTACATGCCAAGAAGTGGTGAGGTTAAGGCTGAGGGAAGAGTTTAGAATATAAGGCATTAGTTGGGACTTGTGCTGGATAAATATTTGCCTATAAAAGCCCAAAGGTATTAAACCAAAACTGGCTTGAGCCACAGGTATGAAGCCATGTTTTTAATGGGCATAGAGGTTTAAAATGGGACAAGGAGATGAATGTTTGTCTAAAGGTGGAGCTATCAAAGAGAGCAGCTCTGGCTGGCTATGCAATAAATGAGATTAGGCATTTGAATACATCCTCCCATACCTAGCCAAATTAAAGTATATAGAGATAAATGGATCTATTAAGGCACAAAAGACTCATATCATCTACCTGATAGGGCTACCAAAGGAACATTTTCACTATCAGAGAAGAATAAAGCAGCCTGACAGGTGAGGTACACACTTGAGCATACTTAATAAAAAAAAGTACACAACTTTAGAGTTTAAAAGGACAGACATTGTCCAGACATATAGGTTCATTCACAGAGAATCATACGAAAACATACACACTGATACACACTCCTCACTGTAATCCCTCCTCATCCTTGCTTGGCTGAAAAGCTTTCCTCTGGCAGAACTGGGCCCATGGGAGCTGCAAAGTCAACCTTTTAAAATTGGAGGTGTCAGTCAGGGCCTTGTTTTCTGGTGCTAGCCAAATGGGCCCTTTCCTGAGTGAAAGGACTACCAGTTTAGACCAGAAAACAAGAGTGGATTGACTGCCCATGGAAAACACTGAGCATGTGACTTCAACCTAGTCGAGAGCATTGCCCAAGCCTGGGCAGAAATCTCAGCATCTTTTCAAATGCCCAGGTGGACAGACAAATGAGTCTCTGCTTGCTACTATTGTTACTGTAAAACAATGATTCCAACATGTATTTCTTTTGAAAGGAAAACTTAAACATACTCTATATAGGTAAGGTTTAGTTGACATCGCTGGTATATTAAAACTGTAGGAACTGTAGGAGAACTGTAAGTAAAACCAAACATTTGTCAGTGTGTCAAATAGGCTTTTGTTTTGTAAGCCTAACTTTGTTTAAAGTACTTCAGCATGTCATTTACTTTACTTCTAAAGTACTTACGAAATAAGAGAGGACATGAGAAGCATGCCATAGCTGAAAAATATGTATATAGTTTTTGATGTGGGTGAGGTTTGATTTTTTTTCTTTGTTCCTTAATTGCCATGGAAAAAAGAACATTAATAAAAACAAAAATGACATATTGGGACTGCCCAATGTTAAAGTGAGGATTAGTGCTGAGGACATCTAATGATAACTAACTACCAAACTAATGGCAACTTAGACCTCAAAGGGTTAAAGAGAACTTGTTAGAATCCTAAAATTACCTTTTAAAATGAATATACAGTATTCGGTTGCTTTTATTTCCGTTGTGGTAGGCAGAGCCTACCTGTCATCCTAATTTTTAATGATATGAAAATCAACAACAAAAAAAGTCTTTTATTTTTCTTAGCCTTTTTTTTTGTTTAAGTTTCTCTATCATTTGCTACTCAAAGACATTCACTTTGTTGTAAATTTGCTAAAAGTAGGAGTGCAAACAAATTAGGAAATCTCACCAAACAAAGTCTGCTTCCCTCAACCGAAGATTAAGGAGCAAAGAACTCCATCTCTCACCAGTGCCTATATCAATCACTCATTCTGACAGCTCTCATTGCCGCAATGCCTCCACACATGCACTTGGCTGTGGTAACACTTGGGGTAATAGGTTGACAAATAATGACTCCAGGAGAGAGTGTTCTATGCCGTGTGGCCGTTAACCACAGTAATTTTGACACCCACTGGGTCCCATGTTTTACAAGCCACAATGACATCTGTGGTTAGCTGCATGTTGAAAGCATAATCTAAGCAGGTCTGTATCTTCTTCTAAGAGAGTAATGCTGTTAACTCACAAGCAGAAGCACGAAGCCAAATATTCTCCAGTGGATATCAGTGTAAGATGTTTTTTCATATGACTCATCATTCCACACCACAATGGCCTGTGAGTTAGTGTTAGCCACGTATACCCGCAATGTTAAATGTGCTAATTCACTATGTAACTGCAGACAGCAGCTTTTACAAGGAAACAAGCCAGCTGTTGTGATCAGTCAAGTATCGGACAGGGAAATAGGAAAAGAAACATGTGGAAATACTTGTTGAACTAAAACCAACACACAGATGTTGAGACATTTGCCGCCTCTCGGCTGGCCTTTCCTTTAATGCTAGAGCAGCTGGATAAGCAGAGTAAAGTTCAAATGGGTGTGGGTGGATGTTGGACATGTGGGGCTGGTGTGTAAAAAAAATGTAAGAGGAGTATAAAGGCGGAAGACTATAAGAAGCTCAGTGGATATCAAAAGTGGGAGAAAAACCCCCAGAAAGGACTATGGAGATAAAGCTAGACAAAGGAGACACATACAGCCAGATGTGCACAACAAAGAGTATTTATAAATACTTTATTAATCCCCAGGAGGAAAATTCTCTTTTCCCTCGTCCCACTTCACAGAGAGATCGGACCAAAGAGTCAACATCAGAACAGCATCCCTGAAGCAAATGGGCTTTCTCTGGGTTACTAAAACATAAGTAGAAGATTATGTTTAAATGGGACCAATGCTCTGGGGTTTGATCTGGAAGCCGGAACTTAAAGGGCAGCCGCCACGCACCCAAGAAGAATTTGATGAATTGTTTATCACCTGCCTAATGTGGTTTATCTATATCCTACATCATAACAGCACTGTAAGTCTAATTCAGCGCAATTATCAGGGATTTGTTAATAGCATGATTTAAAGCGCCACAAAAAAACAGTGTAAACACAATTTCTTTACCCATTTTCATGGCCGTGCAGTTTTTGAACACACTCCCTCACTGTGATATGGATTCGATTTGACCCCAACTAGCATCACATTTACATTCTTTTGAACCACGATAACAAATCTGAGTCACAACTGACGATGCAGACTTGAGCTCACCCTCAACCCACATACATTCAAACTCTGGATGAACTTTGAAATCCTTCTCCCTCTTTTTACTTCTCCCTTTTTTCCCCCTCCTCGTAAACCATTTCTTTTTGATTTCTCTGCAGAGGGCCTGGTTGCTAAAGAGACCCACAAATATCACATATTCTGACCCCCTCGGTTGGCACAACTCTGCTAAATCCAGCTTTTCACAAGCTCTATGAAACAGCCAACCCCCACGCATTTGGAGTCGCTCAAACAGATGCAGATACACACACGCAGACTTGTCTATAACCCATGTGTCTTGTACCTGACCTCTCACACGGCCCTCAGTAAAGTACAGTGTTTAGCGCTTTAAGCTGCTTCCTACTACAAAGCCAGCTAATTGCTAGACTTTTTGTTGTGCATAATCTTATTTTCACCACTGACACAGAATATGATATGCGATGGGTGTGTGTATGAAGGAGGGGAGGGGGGTGGGGGGCATATTAATCATGTTTATTTATCTGGACTAGGAGTTGAAATAAGCGACGAGACATCATTTAACAGCATGCTAAGCGAATCTCTGGTCGAGATAAATACTTCATTTTCTCTCCTCTCCCCGTGATGCTCCCTTGCTCATGACTGCTCCACTGACGCTACATCTAAACACCGGCAATAATAAAGACAATTATTTAGGCCTTTGATAATTATGTGTCAAAGGCAGCAAAAGCCACTAGATAATTGGGCGAAAACTGAATGGTAATCCACAATGGAGTTCCCTGTGGGGAGACAGGCAGACTCATCCCTAGAAAGAATGCAGAGTGAGAGAAAAGAGAGAAGCAGGCAAAGACAGAAAGATGAGAGCTCTTTAAGGGGCCTTGCTCACTGTCAGACAGTCAATGTGAAAAGCCACAATTATACACAGAGAGAGAGAGAGAGAGTGTGTGAATAGAGTGCAGCAAACAAGAGAAAGGAAAACAAGGGACAGAGAGAGAATGACAGAAAATAGGTGAGAATGAAAAAGGACAAAATGTAGAGTGTCAGTGAGAGTGAGCAAAGACTGAGTAGAGGCTAAGGGCGAGAGAAAGAGAGAAAGCGAGTGAGAGCAAGAGAGAGAGAGGGAAGCACCCCGCAATGATGCCAGTCAGAGACAAGGCTTATAATGTGGCTGCGCCATGCACTGCCAACAGCCACAGATAATCTAGGACTACCCACTGAGCACTGAAGCACTGCTTAAATATTTGATTGATTAACTGTCCTGTGCCTGCCAGAGAGTAAGAGGAGAGCATCAGAGAAGCCAGGGCGAACACAGAAAAAACAAACAAACACGCATGTGGGTGCACACCGGAAGGTTTGAAAACACATGGCTCAGACACACTAACACATACACCCCCATAAATCCATATACAACAACATTGGAAGAGGGGCACAAACACAAACACACGCAAACATGTACACATTGAAGGCATGTGCGGACTCTGCAAAGACAGTAGCAAGCACTAGGCAAGGGAAAACAAACTGACTGCTGCTTTCACAGAGACTCCATTTCCTATCATTTCCATCTAAAATTAATGAGGACAATGTAGATAAATAGCAGTTAGGTTGATTATGCTTATCTGGATTCGGCTTTTAACCAGAACTTGACTGACCACAGGAATGATGATGATGATGGTGTATGTGTGTCTGTACATGTGTTGTCTCTTTTATTTCTACATACTAATGTGTAGCTAGGAAGTGATCTGAGGTCATAGAGGGCGGACAGGAGTTGGAGTGCAGCGTGTTCAGATATCTTACCAATGATGTGACACACACACACAACACACTCATCCTTGTTCGTCCCTGGCTGTGAAAACACAGGCAGCTGACCCTCCACGCTCCAACACCCTCCACAGGAAGAGACAACACTGGCGCTTCCTGTGGCTTTGAAGCAGCGGCCTCAGGTCCCCTGTCGGTCCCCGGTTTCCTTTGTCTTAACTGCAGGAAGGAAGGCCTCTCTAGCATGAGGCCACTGGGCCCTAGGGAACGAGAGGGAGTATGTTTGTGTATGTGCAACCTTTAGTGTGGTGGGAGTGTGCAGAGGTTTTGCTCGCTGAGGTCACATGCATTTACTTGCAGGGTTTCCCCCCCTCTGGTTCTCTCAGGTGCATAAACTTCTGTTGTGGCAGGCAGAGTGACAGAGCAGGAGAAAACTGCAATAACTTCCTCCGCTGTTTCCTCTCACGACTGTCCGCCAAAAGCATGATGGAGCGATGGAGAGAAACAGAGGATGGTGGGTGGAGGGACGGGGTGACGGGGCGGCATTGCTGAGATGTGTGAGTGACGGCACCGGACACTGGGTAGAGGGAGGTAGCGCATGTCAGTGTATGCGCTGGGAAGGATTCTGTGTGTGTATAAACATGCAAACCACACGCACTCACAGGCGCACAGACACGCACCGACAACAGTGGGGGTGATGAGGAAAAGGAAGGCCAATAAATATTTACTGACACAGCAGAGGTGGAGAATGGTTGTTCACTGGTGGAAACAAAAGGCAGAGGATGAGGAGCTGCATGCCAGGAAACCTGCTGGCTGCGGGCGTTGCGCCCCGCTTGTGCCCACATGGAAAACAAGAGAAAGATCGGAAGACAGGAAGGAGGAGAGAGAAAGGGCAAGAAGAAAGGGATGAATGGTGTCGGAAAAAAGTTTATCGTAAATAATAGTATAGTGTGACAGAGAAAAGAGACAGCCCTAAACCCGATTAATTTAGTTTATTACAGGTTTATTACAGGTTTATTAGTTTAATACAAATTAACAGGATTGAATGAGAGTTTTTATATGTAATACTGTATGTGTATATTCATTAAACTACTTTCTGTTTGCCCGGAAGCCAGAGATTCTAGGCACATTGGCCCCCTGGACTTATCACCGTTTGTTTTGGGGGTTTTTTGGTAATATGGGACAGGTTTGATATGATCTATTTCAACTGTGTCCAGAGGCACTTTGCCCTGCGCTGGCTGATAACATCCTGTGGAAATCCAAAGTGAACTGAGAGGTTCCTGACTAATTTGCATTTGCACATCTGGCTGGTGAGGCCAGGCTGTTTGGAGCTTAGCGAAGCTCTCTTCACATAGTCACAGATTTTCTACATCAATCTCGCTCTTCCTGATAGCGACATGTAATTGCATAAGCACTTAAATGTTTGAATTCCAACAGGGTTTCACTAACAGCTTATTTACAAATCGTGAACACATGGTAAATTAAGCAGCAGCTTAAATGGACAGCAACAAGGTGTAGTTACTACAACAAAATTTAACAATTTCTTATTAACATCTGGACAGTGGTAGTATTTATAATACATTTATAGTACACCCATAATGTTCTCTGAAATCACACGGACAGTTAAGAAGTGGACAAATATTTGTAACATTACAATTTGGAATTTTTATTTTTTTAAATTTCTTAGTGACACTAAAAGAAATTCTTCAAATTGTAAATCTATCTAGACAAATTTTTATTTACAAAGTGAAACTGTGGCATGTTAAAAATTTATTTTTAATTTAATTGTATTTTTCTCATGATAAGTGACACAAGGTATCGTGGATAGTGACTTTATTGTTCCCAAATCAGTGGCCATATTAACAGCTTCAATCTAAAGTTTGGAATGGGAAAGTTACTTTGCGAAGCGCACACAGGCCTCCTCGTTGTCTTTTCTCTCCTTTTTTTTACTCTAAAAGTGCTTCTTTCTTGTCTTTCTCTCTGTTTCCCAACCCTCCGGCAATGCTGTAAAATAGAAACCTAACCTCAATATTTTCCCTCACGGTGCTGGGACTTGCTGGCCCATTAAATTCCCCTTCCCATGTGTCAGCTTGCACATTTCTACCATGAAATTTTTGTATAATTAAACTTTCTTAATGATTTATAAGCTATAATAATAGCCCTAAGTATTTCGGAGCAGGTTAAAGGGACAGTCTTTAAGTGTACACCGGGGGATGACCCTGTTTTAACATAGATTTGGATGGGTGACTCTCAGTTGGAGACGAGGATGGAGAGGGCAAGGGAGAATGGGATTGATAGAGGTAGGGAGTGAACGAGAGGGCCTAACAAGGGTGGATGGAGGAGGAGGGTGAGACCTCTGGGTTATAACTCAGGGTGATACTGACACTGAGGAAAAGCAAGGGCTTCCTGAACCCACCCACACACACACACACACACACACACACACACACACACACACACACACACACACACACACACACACACACACACACACAGATGTTTGCTCTCTGCTGCCTCTGTGATGGTGAGGCTGATATGATTGCCACTTAGGAAATCAGTGTGTTTTCACACCACTCTCTGCTCTGCCAAAGCTAATGTGTTAAATATCCATTGGGTACTGCTGTCCATTTCTAAGACACACACAGCCTTAGGGGTTGATAAACACTGATTTCTTGTACTAACGGAGCCCAGAGTTGGCATCGAAGCCAACATTTCTAAATTGGGGTGTAGTGAGAAAATTTCAACAAGCTATGAGTTGGAATTTTCATTGTGGGAATTTCCAGCCAATTTTTCTAAATTTGTTATGAGAACGGTGAAGTACAGCTAAATTTTAATCCTTTTTCCCCCATTCTTGTTGTTTTTGGGAACAGAGCCTGTTTCTTCTTTTTTCCCAGCTCAAGCTTTCTTTTTACAAGTTTTTTAGTTTTCATACAAATCCAGTTTTATAGTTTTACAGATCAAGACAAAAAGTCCAGCTACTGTACGTTCTTTGAAAGGGTTGTGTCTGCTCATGGCCAAATATACCAAATATCTCGGTGGAGAGTCATACACCTTCACTTTAAATAAGGAAAAAAGAAAGAGAAGTAAAAGTAGACAGCAAAAAAACCCTAATATGGACAAGCATACTACCCTACTTAGTAGAAGTGTGTGCTTAAACTACCCGGGCCACTTGAAAAACACATGGGAAAAAGTTCCGGAAAAAAAGGAAAGGGGAGGGGAGGTAAAATGACAACGAAAGTGTTCCTCCCATCAGTTATCATCTTCTGCTCCTTCATATTTGCTCGTCTCCTGTGCCGCAGGGCAAGGACAAAAGAGAGGGGCCAGAAAAAGAAGAAAAAAAGAAAAGAAAAGAGGAAAAGGCTCTGTGAACTTGCTGTACTCAAAGGCAGAAGAGAGTGAGGGAGGGAAATTTACAGAAGGCCAAATGAAATTAATGGTAATATATAACAATCTGAAATTAACTTCTCATTGCCACTAGCCATGATTTAAAACAGCTTTTTAACGAGAGGAAAGATGAGTCAGAAAAGAAAGAGAGGGGAAGGGGTTGAGGCCATATTACAAATTGGACAGGCTGGGGGTAGCTCCAAGTTAATTTTCCCCATCATGTAAAAAACTTTGCAGTTCGCAAGGCATGCTCACTTAAATTATTATTATATTTATGCCCAAAGTAATCAAGACATGAGACCAAAATCTAAAAAAAATAATACTGAAGCAGAGTTTAAGAAAACACAAAGTAATTCAATTAGCCAATTTTATAGACCGGATAAAGAAAAAAAAGTTCATTTTAGATTATATCACAAAATACTCTGTTGGACCAGATTTAATATCAAATCAGAGGACTATAATAATAATAATAATAATAATAATAATAATAATAATAATAATAATAATAATAATAATAATGTGATCAACAACAACAACATTCCTTCCTCTTTTGAGTACATAAAAAATTACTACAGTATTTAACAAATTAAACGTAAACCTCGCAAGAAAAAAAAGGCACACCGGTTGAAGTTCTTTTCAAGTGATATTGTTGATTAAAAACAAAGCTGTAGAAGAGGAAAATGGGCACACACACGCACACACACACACAGAGCACACACACATAACTCCGTATAAAGCATATTATTAATCTTATAAAAAAAAGCAATTAAATCAAAGTGGTATAGAGCCTGAAGCTATGAGGACTGTCAATTCTGCTGGAAATGCCACAGAAGATTACAGTTGGGTTTGTGGATTCCATGAACCCTTTTTTGATTAGGGGGAGTCAATTATTTCTTATTACTGAAGATGCTATTTCGGAAAAAGACCTTGTCAGTCAATCATGCAAAAAGTCCTCGAAACGCGTGAGTAAATCGTTAAAGAGAGAGGTGGAGGCAGGCTGGTGGATGGGTAGGTTCGGTGGTGGTGGTGGTAGTGGGGGAGGGGGTGTCACTGACCCTTTTCCCTACCCAAACTCCTACTTGTAGTGAAATTACCTTTTAACTATTACACTTCTGTCAGGTCTTTGTCAGCGTATGGTAATTAGGGCCTTCGGTAGAGCACATTTGAAAAGAAAATATATTTATTAGTTTATCTCAGAGAAAGGCATTTATGCAGAGCTGAAGGTAAGTTTGAATGTAGTGATTATCTTGTCATTTTAAAATATTTTTTTCTCCGTGTGTGCACCGTCTGTGTGTATGTGTGTGCATGTCAGCACGAGTGAACCCTATATATGACGTCAGGTAATGTGCTATTGTGTGAGATATGTGCCTGGGTGGACAGACACATGTGCATTCATACATATATAAAATATATATTTATACGCGCGCGTGCACGTGTGTGCATAAGCTGCATTCAGCACACTGATGGGCGAGCGCAGCACATTTCTCCCGTCCTCTTTGTTCTGTGTTGGGTTTGACACCTCTAAACAATAACAGCGCCTCACTTCGCCCAGCCCCAACCCACCACCAACCACACACTGCATGGATGGGAGCTGCCAATTAGCACTATCAAACACCCCTCATCAGCTGTCTCCTCACCATAGACAACAACGCAAATCAATAATTCGGTTTTCTTCAAAAACAATCACATTCATCAGCGGACTTAACGATAAATGAGGCAAAAGAACATGGTCACTAATTGCAAACTATAGCTTCTGCAATATACAAAGGATACAAAGAACAAAACTAGAGTACTGCTGGGGTATCCACACGAAGTGGAGCGAAACTAGAAGCTGCCGACTAGCAGAGTAAAAACAAAACAGAAACAAAGGTCTGCGTCCTCTCCGTCTCCTCTCAACAGTGGCATCCAAATCCTAGTCCGATTGCTAGGCATTTGAATAAACAGGACAGTTGTTCTCGTGCACTTGTTTTTACAGACATTCTCCAGTCTGAAAATGTTCCACCGTCCTTCTTATTTATTTTTTTTATCATTTTCAAATGCTGTGTTTTGTTGGCGGCCAATGGGCAGCCAGATGATATGGTATGACCCAGGGGATAGAGGCCGAAACAGGGAGAGAGACATGAAGAGGGGGGGCCTGTCATGGAGTGAGAGTCTCTGAGGGCTGGAGGTGAGCAGAGGTGGCTGAGAGATGACTGTCGTTCTTCTCAGTGGTCCAAGCCCTTTTCATTAACCCACACCCCTGGGTTCACCAAACAGAAACAGGGGGTGAGTGTGAGGACAGGGGGACGCGGATGGGTGCTGAGCAGTGGCCCCGGTGACCACCAGAGACCTGCCGCCTGTCTGCCTTCCTGTCTGTCTCAGTGCAGATCTGTGTCATCCATTACAGACAAGGGACTGATTTTTAACAAAATGCAAACACAAACAAGAGCACATGCATGGTCAGGCAGACAAAGACGAAGCATGCATACAAAAATACACAAGCATCGAAACCTTCTAAGGAAAAGAGAGGGGTAACAAAGGACAGGCAGTGCCCCCTAGTGTTTTCATCAAAGAGAACTCAGACCAAACCAACTAACCATCACCCTAAGCAACACCACGAAAACAGAAATGAAAGGACAGCGAGGGAGCGCGGAGAGATAGAGGCGAAGGGAGGCAAGAGGTGAAGAGGCTTAATTCATGAGAAAAATGGCTTCACGTGTGGAAGGCACAGTCAGGGCGGCGGGTGGAAGGAGCCAGACTGGTGAAAGGAATATGAGGATGGAGAAAACAAGGCAGAAGAAGAGATGGATGTTAACAAACGATGATGGGGGATGGGGATCTACTGAACATGTTAGTTGGTTGGTGGTGATGAGGTTAAAAGTTATCTGACACCACCGAGCTATTTTTCCGAGCTCAAGGCCACAAAAGTAAGAACGTAAGTGGTGGAGAAAGAAAGAGGTAGAGGCAGGCCATGCATGAAAGCCAGTGTCAGCGGAGTCCAGAGGAATAGTCAAGTGTGAAGCCATCTAATAGGAACGCAGAATATATATGAGACAGAGACACACATGCTTTCAAAGACCCTTGCCTGCTAACTGATCTGAATATGAACCATGAACTACTGACATCATGATGGGAGGAATCAAAAACTAGTTCACTGGGACAACAAACAGGCCTTATGGAGTAAAATGAAAACTCTGGTTTAACAATGAAAACATTTATACCCAAATATGGTATTTTCTAAAAAAAAATCTGTGAATGTGTGTACGATTTTTTTCTTTTTCTTTTTAAATCGGACCGCAGGATCAGCCTCATATTCCCACCATGAAACAAGGCCTACCCTTCAGTGAGCTCCATATTCAACTCCGAGCCGGCTAAGACATCAAAGGGTGCTCCACACCAGGAGTCTCTGCCTCACTCTCCTTCTCCCTTCCTCACTCTACCTTCCTTTGGTCTTTCATAACCCCATCGTATTTCACAGCACATAAAGCCTTAAAATGGCACATAAAACAGTTCATCTCTTTTCACTGTCGGCTTTCCAGGCTTAAAAAATTAAATATGTTTTACTGCAGGTACATAACTAAAACACATCCATGGAAAAAACTGCCATAAAGGATTCAAACAAGGCTTTCCGTGAGTATTGAAGGCTATAGAATTGGGAATATATCAGCTGAATAGCCCATATAGGATAAACCAAGTTTAAAAAGCAGAAAAAAATGAACCGACTGAAACACTGTGGCACTGCCTGTTTTCCATTTACCATCAGTCTCATCAGTATGTGCCTTCGGCTTAAACGCTGCACTTATAAGTAGAAAACAAACCCCACAAGTTACGCACTGCAAGTTATGCACTGACACAAAAAAATGACAGGCACTAAAAAATTCCTGTGACCCTGGTACTTAAGGTTTAGACCGATACCACAGAAAACCAACACAGCAGTCACTGAACTTTAAAAGCAGTCGTAGACAGACAGAGAGAGAAAGAGGGAGAGAGATAGAGGATGAAGTGGATGAAGATGCAGAGTTTGAAAGACAAAAAGCAAAAAGGGAAAAGAGAATAAAAAGAAAGACAGAAAAGAGGAGCAAATGAGAGAGGGTTTAAACTTCAACCCTAGAGTCACTGAGTTCACTGACATTTGCACCAGGATCCGCCTAGCTGTGCCTCACAGCTTTTCAAACACAACACTTTCTCTCCTTTCAATCCCTAAGACGTATTCTCCCTGCTACATTTGCCACAGAATGAGACCATTCACAGTCTTGAGGGCAGAGTGGAAAAATAAAAAGCAAAACAACAAAAACGTAAAAGCAAACTGGATTCCAAGTGTCGAAATCGAGCGATGCTTGCGTGACAATTTGCAACCCCGGTATGGGCTCGAGATTCCTCTCCTATATTGTATTCTTACCGAAGGATTAACAAGTGGGAAAGAAAAAAAATGACACGTGACAAGTGATTCATTTGAGCTGTCAACATGTCATCTTCAACACATTCAAACCTCGTGTCAAGCACTTGTATTCCCTCTTCGGTGAAGGTGACCTAGGTCGTAACCAGATGACACACCCAGACACAGCAGGTGAATGCATGAAAATACCACAGTGGGAACAGCGAATGTGAGATGATAAAAGACAAGTCAGAGTAAAAAAGGAGAAAAAAAATAATCCACTTGGTAAATATTTGGGGAAAGTTTTTAAACTTGCATTTTACGATCACTTATTATTTGACATACTTGATGGTACTGAGTTATAAGGTTGAGATCGCTATTTAATTTAAAATGATTTCACACAAAATAAACAGCACTCGAGGGATTTTTTTTCTCTTCTTCTTTAAGACTGTAAGCATGAAGTGCGAGAATGATGAATCACTGGGAAAAATGAGTGGTTTTAGGGCGAGATGGTTGAAAAAGACAAATCTAAAAGACATAAAAAATAGTGTGAAGGAGAGAGGAGTGAGGTCATTCTCGAGTGAAGGATAAGAATCGCTGGGAAAGAATAGAGCGGCAAAATCTGGTGTGAAGTTGAGGTTAAGAGAGGGAAGGGAAAAGAAAGTGACTGAATCAGAAGCAAAGGGGAAGAGCAAAGAACAAAGTAAAATACCATATACACCATGAAACCAAATAAAAACAAGAAAATGAAAAGAGGCGAGTTTAAGTGGTAAAAGAAAGTAGATACTAGGAGGGTCACCAAAGAAGCTTAGAAGTATTTTATCCACAAAAAGCAGCGGCAGGAGGGAGTGGTTTGACATTTAAAAAAAAAAAAAAACAGGGGCAAAGGGAAAGTAAGAATTACGGCGAATTTGGTTGCCATGTAAAGGAAAAAGGCAATAAATGAGAGAGGAGTGGGGGGAAAATGGATAACAGTGCCCAATGCGTATTAAAGAGCGAATAAAAGAAAGATAGAGGTCTGAAGAAAAAGAGAGGGAAGAGATTGAGACCTTGCCGCTGAGGCAACGAGCCGAGTGGAACGGGAAAGGCAGACAAAGCTGCGCACTGCTTTCACAAAGCAGAACAAAGAGAAGAGGTGCATCATGGGAATCTGATCCTTGCGCCGCTACTGACGCCATGCTGGATAAAGACACAATGGCACATATGCACAAGTCAAAATGCATGTATGGCTTTATGCGACACCCAAAGTCATGACTGCATGATTAGACCTGTCTGAGTGAAATAAGTCTACTTCAGTAAATACTTCAAGAAATATAGCTGTACATCTTCAGCCTTTATAAGAATTCACAACTACAGTAAGACTATGGATGGTTGACAGCAGAGAAACCGTGAGCAAGCCTAGACAGCATCCTCTCTGAGGAAGTGAAAGGTAAAGTGAGGGAAGACTGTCCAAGCAGCCTACAAGGAAGACAGTTTTACTGAGAGGGAGAGAGAAAACAAGTAACAGACAGCTTAGAGGAGAGTTTGCTCTGTAGCACACTGATACAAGCAGACCAGGGCGAGGATGAACAGGAAGGGAGGAGGTCTGCTCAATTTCAGCAGTACTTCAGGTAGAAGAAAAGGCAATATATGTTTGAGTGTGCTGAATGTTTTATATATTTTATTGTGTGCGATTTTACTGAATCCTACTTTCTTAAGCAGCTTACTCGAGGAAACACGGGCTGAAAGAGGGATAACGTAGGTGGCAATGGAAAGTGTTTCATACTTTGATAGTTCTAAAACTCATAGAAAAAAGTATGCAAAGTATTAAGATATCGGTGCATTATTATTGGTTTTCCATCTATCAGTTATGACTCCATCTTGCCCCTCTCTTTCTTTTTTCTCTCCTTTCTCCCTCCGTCGGTCCCTCTCTCTCTTCCTCCGGCAGGTCTGATATGCTAGAGCTGCAGCTGAACTCTGAGTAGCACTGTCTCCGGGAAAAAACAAAGTGATCAATGTGAGAAGGCACGGGGCGCTCATGGACAGGCCAATCAATGGTGGAAAGAACCTTGCCCAGGGCCTTATGCAAATGGAAGCACGTCCTGTAACCTCGGGAGTGAACATGCGCACTAGATCAATGGGACGAGGGTAGAACCTTACAGCAAGATCAGCCTCAGCCAGTAAATATGTAATGATGAATCCCTCAAGATTTAACTGAACTCAAATGAACTTTAACTAGCTCTGTGTTTTATATCATAAAGTGGTGAATAAGACCCTGTGTTGAATAGGTTTGGCTATGGGGTGGATGGGCAGCGCAAGAGGGATTAAAAAAGAGCCTTTGCACAATGATGCACTAAGGACAGATGGATTTTGCACTTCCTTTTTACTAGGAAGGGGAAAAAAAACAGGAAGACAAAAAGGTGAGACTTGTGAATAGTCACCTCAACAATACTTGTTTGAGATGTAATGATTTTCAATTACATCACCATGGCAACATCTTTGTGTTTTGAAAAAATAATAATAAAGGAGAGGAGTGGGTAACCGGGACGAGCTAGTGAAAGCTTGCTCGACCATTGAAAACCATGGATGGTCAGACCAAGGACTAGACCAGACAAACGATTCATAACCAACATTTAGTAATGCCTCCATCTGCTGGAGTCTAAAATTGGTGCCAATCAAAGTCTAATATAGACAAATTAGAAGGAGCATCTTTATTATGTACAAGATAACTGTTGCACTCAGGAAACTGACAACTTTGTTGCTTATAAGCAGATGTCTATAATAAAATGACAGCAGCTTACCGAACTGTTGAGAAAAGCGCACACGCCTTCATACATACAGAGAGAAAGAGGGAACTGAGGAAATGAAGTCCTAAAGTGTATTGACTGATCCGGCATCACAGCTTCAGGTGAAAGCAACAGCTTCTGTCTGCCTCTGGGCTGTTAAATGCACTATAGGAAAATTTTGATCAAAACAAGATATATAAATTCCCCAGATTGTAAAAAGTCTGGAATAACAACTGGTACCTTGAATTGGCCTTGGTAGCTGGCTACGTCTCAGATAAGCATCTACCTAGCCACACCTGCAGTAGCCCTTCAGCTGAAACAAAGTTCAGGGAAACAGCTGTTAAAACATTAAACACATCACTTTTTTCAGAGCTTCTCTTGCCTGTCTACCTTTGCTGTGTTGTAAAAACACTCTATATTAATCTCTCTGACTGGCATCGGATAATTACTAAAAATGTGGAAAAAGACAACTGACTGCAATAATGCAAATGTGAAAGGCGGTAGCAAAACAGAAGGAAACTTTGGGATTCAAAAAGGTTTTACATACTTTTTTAATCAATGTTAAATTCAATGGCACTTAAAAGCCTTTTTTTTTACTCATAAGCAGTGTTGGGACTAACGTGTTATTAAGTAACGCGTTACAGTAACTACATTATTATTGTGGTAACGAGCACGGTAACTAGTTATTATCCCAAAACCGGGAACGCGTTACTCGTTACTGGGATTTAGATAGGCTCGTTATTCGTTACTTCGTGTGGTGGCTATCGCGGACCTTCCACAGATTCAATAACATTAGCAAGTGGTGGAAGCCAGCAGGTGGATGAAGGAAAAAGGAGGCAAGAGGAGAGACCCGAAGCGGCTGCTGGTCCAAGAGTGTCAGGTGAACTGAACTTCAGGTAAGAAGTTATAACCTGCAGTCCATCTGGGTCAGATATGAACCAGGGTTAGGTGGAGTTTATTTTCGTTATGCTGACTTTTTCGTACTGCGTGCTAGCTAGCATGACGGAGTTTCTATACAGCTGGGTGGGTGCTATGTTACTGATGTTGAACTTTATTTTGTTCATAAGGTTAATTATTAGAGTTGACAACCGTGCCGTAAAAAACGGAATCGTCTCGTATTCAGAGAAAATATTACGTGTTTCGTATTGAGGTGAAAAGGAACAGTTTGTCCCGGACTTCAGCTACAATGAAAAAGACACAAAGCTGGAGTTATTCTGTGTTTACGCTGCACAGCTTCTTCTCTCATCCTCTCACCCTCCCTCTCCTGTTTCTACTTCAATCATGAAACTGATCAATGATCAGCTGATCGGCTTTTCTCTCTTGTTTATTTATCGCCCACTTTGCGGCAGAAAGAGGAAACCAGCGGATGTCGCGGTAAACAACAGCAGCACGTTTGATCAGCTGTTGTTAGAATTTATTTAATATTAATTTCTAGTATCAGCTGATGTTGGCTGGAGCCACAGCTGTAAACCTGCTGGTCATGATATCGGTTTGGTTATGTGATGAGAGGGAAACATGAAGATGAAACCAGGAGATGTCCTTACTGAATCATCAGAGCTGTGATGGAGAAACAGGTTTACCTTTTAGGTGACATGAATGAGTTGAAGGGAAGTTATGAACTGTTTCTGAGAGACAAATAACACCAGGATCCTTTTTTAGGTAGCTGACAGCTGGTAACTGTGCAGGGGCAGGTCTAGCAAAGTGTTGCCAGGGGTCCATGTAGGGCATTAAAAGGGAAAGGGGGCACAAGGGAATACTTTCTTATTCTCATTTAAAATGTCTCACTTTTAAAAAAATAATTATCTGAGTCTTGCAACAAACAATTGATAGATTGATACATATATACCATCAGAACAGTGTACATCACTGTCACAACAGTGTTTGTTTTCATTCAAAGGCTTTATGATTTTTCCTATAATGGTGGGCCGGTCTCTAGTCAAAATGCCCGGGACGATTTTTTTGTCCCAGTCCAGCTCTGTATGCAGCTCATCTGCAGTCTGGTGTTACCTACATCTTCCTATTCAGAAGGCAGAATTTCCGAGTTCTGAGTACAATCGAAAGCACCACGACTGCAGTTTTTGTGTTGGATGTAAAAAGCAGGCTAGGATAGAATCAGGCGTGGGATTTCTCTCATGGAAATGTGCACATTATTTTTTCCTTTCTATTGGTAGGTGGCACAGTGCACTTGTGGCAAGTAAGCAAGCTAGAAGACTGGCAATCTTGCTGGGTATCCAGTTACGGAAGCAACACATTAACAAGAGAATTCTGAGTAAAACCAAAGTTACTTTCCCTAGTAACTAGTTACTCTGAAAGTAACGAGTAACTTGAAGTAACTGAGTTACTTTTGATAGAAGTAACTAGTAATGTAACTAAGTTACTAATTTAAAGTAACTTACCCAACACTGCTCATAAGATATCAACTACTAACTAGTTAGCTGGCCAGTTAGTGGTAGCTACCAATAAGACAGTTTGAAAGACAAACTAAAAAGTATATCAGATGCTAGCAGAAAACAGGAAAGAAGAAGGTAAAAAAGTCAATAGGCAACTGGGAGCAACTGTTTTCTAGGAAGATTCTTGGTAACTGAAGTCATTTAGACTACTTCTCGTCTGCTTACTGTTTAAACAATCTGACTAAAGTGAGAAAGGCAGTTTAATCTAGAGGCAAAAAATATCCCTATTTTTACATTTATGCTCCTGAGATCTCGATTAACCTGCAACTTCAAAACAATAAAACAACATAATTAATAATGAAGGAAATTAAAAGCAAACCTAGGAAGCAAACAAAAAACGAATCTATCACAAAATCAATTACCCTTGATATTATTGAAGGAATAGCACAAGAGACATAAGAGGTAAGTATTTTCAACCCCCCACTCTTCACTAACACCACAAATGCAATCTAGAACCCAAAGATGCTCCTGAAACATAGAGAGAAATACCAACAAAGGTGAGAATAATGGCGACGTATTGAAGGGAATACTTCACAAAGCCTATTGTGTGAGTATCCTTTTCAGGCAGCAAACCCGCTGTAATTTGGTCTGCGTCATCTGCCTCTAGTCACAATGCAGCACTACAGCTTTGAAATGGATGGCAAATGAAGGCCATTTGTACATAATCACAGCAGATAGAAGAATTCAGGGGCCCTACAATGTGTTGTTGAGGTGGAAAGAAAGACCTTGGTCTATCTGTGGCAACCAGCACAGCTAAGGTTTTGGCAAGGGGGGTCTTTTTTTTTCCAGAAAAGAAGCAAATCAATTCAAATCAAATCAGCTTGCTAGCCGTGACATTTAAACAGTTCAATTTACATCCTTATGTTAAGAGGAGAGGCGCTCTCTAAGATCCTATTCATTCACAAAGAAATTAGACGGCTGTATTTCAGCCGCTTAATAGAGCAAATATGCTGTAGTTGTACAGAGGAAGAAACCATATCTTTTCATGGCACACAAAGGGCCAGGCATTGTCTGTCATTACGACCAGACCACAAAAACACACAGAGAGATAATATACATAATATAGACAGGACAAGAAAACAGCGCCATGCATTAACACGTACGTGCACACCCAAGTGCGCACCAAAACACACACACACATCCAATTACACATGCACACTTTGTCAGTGGAGATGGTGTATGTCCTGAGGGCTGCTGTCCTGCCGTGCAGGCTGGCAGGCACTTTTGTCGTGGTGGTCCTTTTGTTTCACATCAAACAAAACGCCACAGCTTTGCATACGGCTCCACTAATTTCTGCTAGTGTGCCCCAGCCATTTATCATTGCCTCTCACCCTCTCCTCCTCTCTTGTCCTCTCCTCTCCTAACGTGGCGCTGATAGCAGCTCTCTTAACCAAGCTGTTCTGCTCAGGACGATACAGGCTTCTCCAGGCAAAGGCTGAGACGCACAGAAGTGTGCATATACATACGTGCAAGCACATAAACACACATGCAACCAGACAAACACAGAGCCCGTGCAGAAGACACAGAATCACGCGCGCACACATATAAGCACAAGCAGACAGACATACATGCAGGAAACTGCTCTACAACTGCACCGCTTGCAAGCCCGCCAGCTATGGAGAACCTTGAGATAAAAACAAACCTTCTCTTCATCCCCTCCAGAAGCAAGAGACAGGCAAGCACTTAGAGTTTCGAAGGCAGGCGAGACGTGCATACAGCATTAGATGAGGGGATTTTCGAATGGACGACTTCAGAGCAGAGATTTTGTCAACAAATTTAAGTGATTTTTGCTTGTGTGTTCATGAGCACAGGTGAAGGTTGCGCCGGCCTTAAAGAGTCTTTCAGATAAATCTAAATGTGGAGTGTAGCTTGACACAGTTTAAAGGAAGGCTCCAACAGTTTTGGAGAAATCGACTTGTTTGCTGGCTGACTGGGATTTATATAATGCAATAAGATCGGTATCAATTTTACCTCTGTGCACGCATGCATGGCTGCAGCGAGAAAAACACCCAAGTACTGACCAAAGAGAAGACATCCAATAATTTCATATTTGTGCTATGTTAGCTAACATGGCCATCACCAATACATCTGAGAATCAGCTGAGCTTTGTCAAGAGTTAAGAAAGCGTGAAATGCCAAGAAACTTAAACTGAGCTCCATGCAGTTATTTTGCTAAGTAGCCGAACAATAAACAATTACAGTTCATGAGCTAACATATATAACCCTGAGCACCTTAAACTATGATGTCATGTAAAGAATATATATATATGTATATAAATTTTTTTTTAAAGTGGCAGTGAGAATACCCAGATTATTGCTTCTTGGCTAAAAAATAAACATTAAGATACTATACTGATAAGAAATGAAGACAAATTCAAAACTAGCTTTAGATCAGAAATTCATTTTAAGTAACTAACCCTTTAATCCTCTTGTTGTTGTACCATTTAATCACACATTCAGATAACAGTCAGGTGGATTTGACCAATTCATGCAGTCATTTTTCACACACTATAAATGTGGCTGAGTCTCAAGTTTCCAGCAGAACAATGCCAACAAAGTAGCACTGGAGTAGTGAGAAACATGGCATGAGAACTAATTAAATGCATCACAAAAAGAATAGAGGGGCTTCCTCAGCGTCAGATAGTGGCTCGTGTGACTGTTTATGAGAAAGGCAGTGAAGGACACTTAAACACTTTGTGGAAATTACATCAGTTGTTTCCAAGGCAGAGCAAAAGTGACCATACCATCAATCATACCAATATATTGTTTTGTTTTGCAGCAGGTGAAAAAAATATTGAATTTTCACACAAGTTTCAAATCATAAAAGTATTCTTCAAAATTGAATCTAGTAGTGTTTCAGAAGGACAAAAAGTGGTTTCCGAACCGCTGCTTGGAAAAGTAAAGCAAGACCAAATACTTTGGATGGGCTAAGATAAGAATTTTGAAGTGGCTAACTGGAAAAAAAAAATCACATTTACTGATGAACACAATTTTAGATTTATGGAAGTAACAGAACTGGCAATAAAACACAATGGGGGAATACTAAAGCCTAGGAAGGTTGGCACTGGATATTTTTACTGAAATGACTCCATCCTGGCCAAGGAAAAATAACACTTCATTCTCAAAAAAAATGTCCCCTCTTTAGCATCTTAGTTGAGTAAGATTAATTCTGCAGCAACACAATGAACCTAAGCATACCTCCAAACATTACAAAAACTGTTCGAGGACCACAAAGAATCCAAACTTGGCAACTGTGATGGATTTTCTAGCATGGTCACCTCAACCCACTGAACAGTTTTAAAAGTACAAAAACTGAGAACGCCAAGAATTTGTGACATCACAAAAAGCTTTTAGGAACACACAAAAATCTGGCTGAAAAAACATGGATCATCTTTTTCACAAAAATGCTTTAGGGGCACTGAATATTAAGACATTCTAAATGTACATGAGCCAATTTTTCATTCAAACTGCATGCTGATATTATAATGTATCATTAGAATACACTCATGTAAAAGTATCATTATTATCTATTCCAGAGTTTTAAAATGGGTAACAACAGGAAACAGGATTGTTTGCAAAACACCTGTTACCACATTCCAGACACCTGTCTGGGTCCAGCCCTGCTGATCGCCACAGGCAGGGCAGGACCTGACATGTCAAATATAGTATTGTAAAGATGATTGCGTACAAGTTCAAAGATTTCAAAAAAGAAGCAAGAAACCTAAAGCCTGAGAATGCAAGTGCTCTTAATCATACTTCCAACTTATAAATTCAAATCTCTATACCACGATGTGCAGCAAACAATGCTTACTGTGGTATAAAAATTAGGTCCATAAGGAGGGGATAAAAAACCCCTCAAGCAACCCTTCCCACATCTGACACCCAGCCACAACTTATATAAAACTGCACAAACAATTACCACCCAGAGAGAGAACTTAAATATATTTGTATATTATGTATATTTACTGCAGATGGAAACAGGTGGCCGTAAACAGAAAGTGTACTCGAAGATATTCTGCAAGCATGTAATGTATGTATGTGCTGTATTCAAAGAGGGCACTTAAAATCTGTAACCATGTTTTTGAGGGGCTGTTGTGGTGGCTGGCTGGTTGTCTGGTTGGCACCCACACATTTGTGTACTAGGAGACAGATGCATTCTTACATAAGACCTTATATAATGATGCCCTGTCCTATCCAATAAGAGTGCTCCTTTTTCACTCTGTGAGCGGGAAGGTTAGTGTGGGTTAGACAACCCTTCCTCAACAGAACCACCACCACTTACACTTACACATCCACCCCCCTAACTCCTGGCAACGAAAAATAATGAAAAAAACAAGCCGAGCGGAGGGAGAGATGGATGCAGGTCCTTCACATCCTGTATGGCTCTATCTCCTCTGTCCATTCCTTTTTTTCTGGTTTGGTGTGAGATAATGTCCTAATCATAATGGAAATGTGGAACCCAAACAAGCAGGGTCGTGTGTGTTTGTATGTGTGTGCATGACATGGAGACGGAGAGAAAGAAATAGTACTCCACAGCTGGGCTAAAAACTTCTATTATGTAGTTACTGTAGAAGAGCTGGACTAAGGACAAGGAATTTAGGACAGCAGCTGAGGGAACACGATCCATATTTCTTTAAAACTATACAGCTGACAGACAACAAGAAGGGGCAGGGTGGAGCAGGGTGGAACAGGCTGGCCAAGCATCACAGCAAGTGTCAGAGCCTAGGGACTCTGAAAGAGAAACTGAGGAGCAGTGAACAGAGATGGATGGATGGATTCTGTGATCGCTTAAGGACACAGAGTGAAAACGGTAGGGCAAAGTGCAGAAAGAGCAACTATGTTCCTCCCTGTAGCACAAGCTTCTCTGTCTCTCAATCAGAGGCAGTTACTTACTGTTTGATATATCTATAATTGGTCAGCACACACTGTGAAAGGTTTTAAAAGAATTGAATTGCAGTGAAACACTTGCGTGCTCTAAACAGGGGCTAACATTCTTGGCTACACAGGGAGCGAGCGGGAGAAATTAATGGCAGGCCTTTTTGAAGTGCTTGATCAGAAATGTATTTATTAACTGCAAAGGGGAATAGTAATTAATTAACCCACAGACAACTTGTTTACTCTTGGTCTTCTCATGTGTCAAATGGTTCTTCCCACAAGGCCCCAGTCTCCACTTGCCACCTCACACACACACACACAGACACACACACACACACACACACACACACGCACACCTCCCATCACATCCCACTGGACTACTTTCACTTCAATTAAGCAGATCGTGTGCAAGCATGTATATGTATGTGTGTGCATGCTTGTGGGTAAGAGATTGCAATAACAAGTAAGAAATACATAGTGGCTGATTTAAATCCCATGTGTATATTTTTATGTTATTTCTGTAGTACATTCCTTGAAGCAGAGAAAAGTCTAGAAAAAAAATCACAACAGTGCTCTGTACTGTATATGGGCTCTGCGTGTGTGTTTGTGTGTATATAGTGGTTAGAAATGTTGCCTGACAGCAGAAAAGTCCTGGGTTTGAATCCACCGACCAGCTGGTCCCATTCTATGTGGAGTTTGCATGCTCTCCTTGTACTTGCGTGGGTTCTCTCCGGGTACTCCAGCTTCCTCCCACAGTCCAAAGACATGCATGGATTAGATTAATTAGCAATTCTAAATTGGCCAAAGGTGTGAATGCAAGCGTGAACGGTTGTCTGTTTCTCTGTGTTAGCCCTGTGATAGACTGGTAACCTGCCCAGAGTGTACCCCGCCTTTCACCCATGACAGCTGGCATAGGCTCCAGGCCCAATGGGGCACTGCATTGAATATATATATACATTACCAGTCAAAAGTTTCTCATTTAATGGTTTGTCTTTATTTTTACTACTATCTATATTGTAGATACAGACTGAAGACATCAAATATATGAAGCAAGATATATGGAATTATGTATTATATCTCAGTGAGCTTCATGATGCAGTCTCCTGAAATGGTTTTCACTTCACAGGTGTGTCTTGTCAGGGTTCATTTGTGGAGTTTCTTGCCTTCTTAATGGGGTTGCGGCAATCAGTTGTGTTGTGAAGTCAGGATGGTACACAGCTGACAGCCCGATTTGACAACTGTTAGAATTCATATTATGGCAAGAACCAATCAGCTAAGTAAAGAGAAATGACAGTCCATCATTACTTTAAGAACTGAAGGTCAGTCAGTCTGGAAAGCCGCCCCAGGAAAGACCAAGAATCACCTCTGCTGCTGAGGATAAATTCCTCTAAGACACCAGCCTCAGAAATCGCAAGTTAACAGCACCTCAGATTAGAGCCCAGTTAAATGCCACACAGAGTGTAAGTAGCAGACACGTCTGTACATCAACTGTTCAGAGGAGACTGTGTGAATCAGGTCTTTATGGTCAAATAGCTGCTAAGAAACCACTATTAAGGAAAAGCAACAAGCAAAAGAGATTTTTTTTAGCCAAGAAGCACAAGGAATGGACATTAGAGCAGTGGAAATCTGTGCTTTGGGCTCATGAGTCTAAATTTGAGATCTTCAACTCACTGTGTCTTTGTGCAATGCAGAAAAAGTGAACGGATGGTCTCTACATGCATGGTTCCCACCGTGAAGCAAGGAGGATGTGTGATGGTGTGGGGGTGCTTTGCTGGTGACACTGTTGGGGATTTATTCAAAATTGAAGGCACACTGAACCAGCATGGCTACCACAGCATGCCATCCCATCCGGTTTGCCTTTATAAATGATAGTCCACATCATTTATTTTTCAACAGGACAACGACCCCAAACAAACCTCCCGGCTATCTAACCAAGAAGAAGAGTGATGGAGTGCTGCGCCAGATAACATAGCCCCCACAGTCAATTGACTTAAACCCTATCGAGATGGTTTGGGATGAGATGGACCACAAAGTAAAGGCAAAGTTCCAACAAGTGCTTCGGCATCTCTGGGAACTCCTTCAAGGACTACGCCATGAAGCTCATCAAGAGATGGCCAAGAGTGTGCAAAGCAGAGCAAAGCGTGGCTATTTTAAAGAGTCTAAAATATAAACATGTTTTTGAGCTAACACACCCATAACAGAAATCCACAAGATTTAACTCAACTGGATGACAGCAGAATTCTGTTTTGATCTCTGATCAAAAGATGCCTCTGTGAATGTAAATATGGACAATATAAGAAAAGTCCAATCTCACTAGAAAATACTGTCTAATATTGGAATAAAACCTTTTGGACAGGTGAAACCAAGGTGATCGCACAACAGATTGAGGTAAGGATAAGAGTTTTCATAGCTGTTTTCAAACATGAAATCTGGAAAATGTCATGAACCATGCTGGAACACTGCAAACAACGGTTATGTTTTTATTACTGGTAATATGGTTTAGTACACTATAGAAGACACGCAATGCCTACCTACTGTGAACTTACTAAAGCATTACCTACGTGATTCTCACTTCACTACAAATGGCTGCAATCGAACATCACACGGGTTTTTGTGTAGCTGGCCTGTTAAAGACAAATGTCTGAAACAGCTGGATCAGGCATTTGTGGTCACATGCACCTCCATCACGTAATGTCTAGAAAGTTAAAGTCTGCACTGCATGTGTGAAAATGGCCAATGTCAAACATGGTGGAGGTCCAAATAAAATCTGGACTTGATTTGACGTGTTTGTATTAGTGTCGAGATGAGGTCAAGAGCATTTGACATTTAAAGGCATAAACTACTATGGCCTCAGCAGAAACTTGATAAGAACATATCTGAATACCCTGACACAAAAAGGGAACACAAGAATCTTTAAAGTGTCTGTTTTAATGTTGTTTTCCCCCATACTGCATCTGGTATATGCTAATTATTCATACTGTATATGCACATAATATATATGCATGTTTTGTACATCACAAAAGCACACAGCCTCGCAAAGAGAGTCTGAGTGAAAGAAACACAGAAAGACAGAAAGATTCAAATCGAGAGAAAAGCTAGTGTTCGTCACACAGTGAAAAAGCCCAAGAGATTGTGAAGCTGTCACAGACAAAACAGTGCATGAATATTTAGCAGCCAAATTAAAATTACAAAATACAAAACAAAAAAAGAGTAGGTGAAAGGAAAACAAAGAAAATAAAACATCCCTGAAAACACCAGTGGGAGAAGTGGCCACCTTTCATCCCCCCATGAAAGGCCCTATCCTCTTAGCTTCTTTCCTCCTCTCCTTCCTGAGTAAAAAGGAGAGATATAATAATATTGGTTGTACTGAGTCTAACAGCGATTCCCCAGATCAAGAAACCTGCAGCAAAATAAACCCTGCTCTCAGATCATAGAAAGGCCTGCAAACACAATTAGCGCAATGTGTTAGTTAGCAAGCTTCTTAAATTGCAGTCCAAACTAACCATAATCATATTTTGACAGTTAATGCAACTAATCACTGTTTCTAAGAATAAAGCCATATTTACACATGTACTGCAACTCTGAGTCTTTCTATACGCTAGAAAGACTGCTTTGAGTACAGGAATAGTCAGAAATAGTCATCCTGTAGCCCACCTCAGGAAGATTATACCCTAGTAGACAACTTTCCAACAACTTAAATGATTAGTACTTAAGAAGTACTCAAGTAATGATACAGGTACTAATAATAGCATGCTCTTATGATGAAAACAGTGTATTACTCAAATATTAGTAAAGGCACTTTTTGATTTCTCTGGGATGAAAACCAAACAACAAATAGTACCTAAGCTTGGCTCTTAAATGCTATTATGGCTTGGGAAGGATAACCCACTAATATTGCATTTATTATCTGCACATAACCTTCATTATTGCAGTTGGTAACTCTCACTAAAACACTTACAAAAGAGTTGGATCATTATTATGCGATGCACAATCCATTGTAAATTTAAGACTAGAAAATAAAACATTAACCTCAGAGGCCTTAGTCTAAACCTCAAAAGACACATTGTAGGCCCATTTAGCTGAAGGGCTGGGTTATAAAGGTAAGAAGCTAGCCAAACGTTTATTTTCAACCTCTCCTTTGAATCATTCAAAGTCAAATTCTCTTCCCTCCCACCATCTTTTGATCTATCTACTGTCACTCTTAAGGTCACTCTTAAGGTGGAGAGATCTACATGCTGCACAGCAGATCTCAGCAACACTTTTGTTGGACTGCTATTCTTTCCTTATCAAGACAACTTTCCCTTCTTTCCCTCCTGTTCTTGATGTGCAGAGAAGTACCCAAAGATAGTGATGAAGCAGATTGTCTAAAAAGGTAAAACGAATTAAATAGTTGTAGTAGTTTCTTTCTCAAAGAGACTACACACTTTTATTCTTAATCTTTTGACCAAGCTTCACACATCGCCAGCCTGGTGTCTGTATTCCTGCGGAGGCCAATGCTAATATCACTGTGTATTTGTCTTTACAGTGCTGTGAACAAGTATTTACCCCCTTTTTTATAGCTTACTTTTTGCATAGTTGTAACAATAAAACATATCAGATCATTAAAGAAACTTTAATAGTAGACAAAGATGACAAATACAAAATGCAGTTTTTAAATTATGATTTTATTTATTAACCGAAAAAAGTTATGCAAACCTAACTGGCCCTATATGAAAAAGCAAATGCCCCCTAAACTGGTTGTGCCACGAACTGCAATCAAGCATCTGCAATAATATACAGCATTTGAAATTTCCCCCCATCTTCTTTGCAAAGTTGTTTAATTCAGCCACATTGGAAGGTTTTCCCTGTCCGTTCATGCCAAAGCATTTCAATTGTATTTCTGTGTGGACTTTAAATAACCTTCCAAAACCTTCTTTTTTCTTTTCTTCAGGGCACAAACTGACATTCTCCTTCGGCAATTTCCGGTAGAGAGCAGAATTCGTGGTTAAATATATTACTGCAAGTTGTCCAGGTCTTGAAGGAGCAAAGCAGCCCTCGACCATCAGACTACCATGTCTGAATGTTACAACGGAACGTAATGGTGACTCAAACCTTTCAGAAGGTTCAGCATTTGTCTCGTGAGTCCAGAGAATATTTTCCCAAAAGTCTTGAGGATCATTAAGGTGCTTTTTTTGGCAAACGTGAGATGAGCCTTTATGTTCTTTTTGATCAGCGGTGGTTTTTACTTTAGAACTCTCTCATGGATGCCATTTTTTGCCCAGTCTCTTCCTTATTGTCGAATCATGAACTCTGAAATTAACTGAGGCAAGTGAGGCCTGCAGTTATTTAGATGTTCTGGGTTCTTTTGGGAACTCCTGGATAAGTCATCATTACGCTCTTGGGTTCGCCACCGTTGTCTCTATTTGTGAACAATGGCTCTCATCATGGTTCAGTGGAGTCCCAAAGCCTCAGAAATGGCCTTGTAACCCTCTCAGACTAACAGATGTCAAGGATTCTGTTTGACTTTGTTTCTCGGGATGTGTTGCTTTTTCAGATCTTCTAGCCAATTTTATTTTGTCAGACAGGTTCTATTTAAGTGATTTTTTTTATTCAAAAGGGCAGTAAGTAATCAGACCTGGGTATGGCTAGTGAAATAAAAAATAAAGGTACTTTTTTACATAGAGTTAGATATGTTTGGATAATTTTTGGTCCCTCAATTTTACTCTAGTTATTGTTTATCATTTACATGTGAAAAATCTTCAAAAAAGAAATCAGGAAGAGCAGGAAATACATTTTCACAGCACTGTATTATTGTGTGTGTGTTCGAGAATAAGTAGTGTAAGGGTCAAACACGTACAATAGTGTTTGTGTTAACAGGAGTGTATTGTCCATTTCAGTGCATGCTTTTGTTGGTAGGAGGTAGAAAAGACAAGCGGAAAACTAAAACACTCACCAGCTCAACGAAAGACAGTCCTCCATAGCTATGGGCCATGATGAAGACATTCTTGGCTGCGGCTTTGGACACAAAGTGGTCCCACACGTACAGCACATGTTCCTCTGAGGAGCCGTTTTCCTGCAAGACAAAAAATATGCTTTGTCATATCCACAACAAAGACAATTCAAAGAAATCCTTGACGCTTGAAGGCTACCGACAAACTCCAGTTGTGCAACTACAAAACATTTAAGAAGGGTCTAGCCAATGACAATGAAGCATCAATAGAGTTATTAAACTCTATTGATGCTTTAATGCTACAGCATCAAAACCTGCCCCTCTAGGCCCAGCCAAAAAGAGAGAAATTCAAAAGAAAAGTGGATGTAGCCTGAGGTGATTTCTACAATGAGCCACACTTCAACAGATCAATAAGTCTTGCATATTGCAAATGCCCTAAATGTAAAACTCAATAGGCAGGATGACGTAACATTTAAATCTTAATTTGTACCCCGTTGCTGAATCAATGGTCCATCTAAACACCAGTAGAGGCATAATGGGAAGACACCAGGGCAAGGTCAAAAAAAAAAAAAAAGACGACAGAGAGGAGACATATGCACGTACACACAAAACACACACTCAAGCACAATGCTGTACCACAAATAAATTCCCCTACATCTTTTCTCAATCTCATCTGCATGTATACAGTTGTGCGAGCACACACACACACATGTGCAGTAACACGCAACCAGAAGACATGTTTAATTAACCTGAGACGTAAGTGCTTATCTGGGACTGGAAAGAACAATAGCAAGTGTACAGCTGCGAAAAGGGCAACCATTAATGAACTTGTGACATTGATTCCAGACTTTGATTTTCTATCAGGCTGTCTGGTTCACAACAGAAATCAACAGTGCATTCGCACAAGAGGTTACACTGCACAAGAAACTGTGTTAACTGAAGACACCTGTATCCTGCGATTCAACAACACGAGAAACTGTAGCCATACGAAACGCAAACCTGATTATTTACACGCATACTTCTCTTAATTGGCACGCTTATGCATACAGAAATAATATCCTAAAGTAAACAAACACACGGCTTGTTGGAGAAGAAATCCGCATCTGTTAATCGAGAGTCAAACTGTTCAATCAAACTCAAAAAAGCAATTAGCAATTTTATGGTAAAGGACAGAGGAGATATCTTAAGAGACCATCCTTTTACTTAACGCAATTCTGCTTTCATTGTGTGAGGACACTGTATTATGTCAGACAGATAATTACTTCAATATTCAAGGTGGTAACTGAGAAGAAGGTGCTCAACACACAACTCGTACACACACACTGCAGACAAAGATGTGGTTTAAAGTTTAGTTTTAGTACAAAGTAATCGAGCTTGTGATTTGATTCAATGGTTTCACTCACGTGCATCAGTGTGTGCAAGTCTGTGTGCGGTTGTAGTATTTGATGATGTGCTGATGTGTGTTTTTGTTGCCATGTTTGTCTAGAGGTAAATTAACCTGTCAGAGTGTTTGTGTTTGCGCTAGATTAGCATGAGGGGGGTTGTAGTGTCAGCACCAACCTCCATTCACAGAGTGTGATGCAAGCGCAGGCAACTCCGCTCTGCCCTGCCCTTCTGCCATCAGGGCTATGCCTTTACTTTTCACGCATTCATGTGTATGTGGTCTCCGGCATGTACGCGGCGGCTGGCTGAAGAAGAGTTGTCTGTCTGAAAGGCTGTGACATCAAAGCCCTTTGAAGTCTCCCTCTTCTCTTCTCCACCATGTCGCCCTTCATCTATGAAGCCCATTTTATTAGCCTGCCTCCTTTTTTCACTCTTCCCTTCTCTTCTACCTTCTTTTCTCCTTCACTGATGCCACCTGTTCTTCTTCACACTCATTTGTCTCCTATTTTATCACTTCTCCACCCAAGGTTCACTGACATAGAGACATTAGACATGGCTTGCTGTTCTATGTAGCACACATACCAACGCCTAAACAAGTCCAAAAGTGCTGTTATCAATAGGGCAAAACCTGGCTATGAGTAAAACTGACACGATATTAGTTTTTTGCCCATGTGAGGACAAGATAAATGTCTTTATTTGTTCCTATACTATGACTCATAATTTTGGAAAACACTGCAGGATTTAACATGCGGTGGTGTGTTCCTGACTCCTTCCCCTAACCTCACGCACACACAAATTTGCACATACAGTCTTTGCCTTAGTATCAGGCAACTGTGACTGACTACCTGACATGACATTGTATTGAATTATCTAAACAACATTTGCATATTGTTGCAATTATCTCCTAGAGTTAATTTGCTGCAGTGGAGTCTGCTGCCCTGTGAGACTAGCTTCCCGTCACCAGCTCTCACACGGTATCTTAGTTTATTTATTTTCCAGAGATTTTTTTCCTCTGCCTTTGAGTGTGTGTATGTGTGCGCATTCGTAGATCTGTGTGCATCTGCCAGTACTGTCAGAACAGCCTCCCCACTGCACACCTGTTGCCAGCACACTTCAACCATAGCTGTCAAGGGACATTTGAGAGTGTGTACAATGTGTTTACCACATATATAGGAATCCATACTGTCCCCTCAGTGAATATAAAGTACAAATCCGAACTCTAGACACCCAGGACAAAACAGTCTCCAGATGCTGAAAGACAGCTTTTTATCAGAAAGTTATAGAGAGTGAGAAAGGGAGTGAGTGAGAGATACATAACAGGAGTACAATTGTGTGTCTAGCAGAATTACTCAGTGAGAAGAGTTTGACGTGTACTTCCAGCTTCAAACTTGGAAATTACAAACCTTTACCACGCCAACATTCATCCAAATGCACCTACATCAATCATGTGAATAAAGTGCAATGTAGGTAGTGACACAACAAAGACTTTGAGAAACATTTAGGGAACTCCATGCTTAAAACATACTGTGTGCAAACTATTCACACACGTTAAAAAAAAAATACAAATGACTTCAATGAGTCAGCGAAACAAAATGTGGTTTTAGCCAAGATCCTGCTATGCAATCAGCAGAACACTGATTTCAAGTAATAAATTAGAGTAACATTATGCATGAAGATCTATCCCACTTTCAGTCCATAAGTGGTTCCAACTGTTAGCCCTCTGTTGAAAGTGTGCCTTCCAATTGTCTAGTTTCAAGAAATTGTTCAATTTAGCTCTTTCCATTACTTACACAATAAAGACTTACTCTCCAGTCAAAAGCCATACTTAATTGCAGGCACCCAAGAGTGTGCACACAACACACACATGTACCACAAACACACACAAACAGGCATGCTCCAGTACATTCACACAGATTGAAACTCGCGTTCTTCAAAAGTTTGTCCGGTCCAGTACTTGCCCTGTGTTTATTCAATGTAATGAGAAGCAGGGAGAGGAGAGCAGAAGAGAGGAGTGCACTGCAGCCAGAATAACAGCCTCAACGCCAACACAAACCCAGTGTCTGACCAACACAGGAAACAATGAATCTAACAACATCAACACACTCTGACAAACAACCACTGCAGACCTCCCTGCTCCTCCCTTCTGCTCCTCCTCTCCAGTCATCCAAAAAGATAGCGGATGTCTGAGGAAGCTGAAATTTCAAGGTGGGAGACGGTGAGCAGTGTGGGCTGGAAGGAATCTAGTGGATAAGAGCCATTCTACTTTTTACACTCAGAAACCTTTCAGCGGAAGCCAGAAGTGTCAGGACAGTGTCACGGGGATCTCTAAACAACTTCATTGGGTTTAGACTCTTTTGCTTGGGCAGATACGGTTCCAGTCCCAAAAAAAAGTATAGGGAAAGACAGAGCACAGAGAAAGCTGAAGAATTATTTAAACGCAACAGAACGCACAGGTCACACAACAATGTCTTTCTGCAAAGGAAGAAGAAAAAAGAAATTAGTGAAATTACACAGGACTCTCGTACTCACTTTTGCTCTCTCACTGACAAGCAGAAACACAGTAAAGACTGGCTGACCAATCTCTCAGTCCCCTCATGCTCGCAGGCCACACACTGAGTAAACCAACCTGCAGCCCTAGTCATTACAGTCTTTAATATGTCCAGCTCAGTGCAGAACAGGATTGTTTTCATTTGGGCTAATGACTAAATATTAAATAAGCAATGTAGGTAATTACATGTTTGGTATTAGCAAAGAGGTTATTAGAATCAGTTAGTTTGTGTTTGTTTGTGAATGACTGCGTGCATGATTCTGTACATGTCTCTGCGCACACAATTAAATAGCGGACCTCTACGACACCTGTTTGCAATTGCATTCTAATCAATGTCTGGGACGTGCAGTCCTTTGCCATCGTTTTCCTGTTTTTTCTTCCCCTCCTGTATTTGTTTCATTCTTTTCTCTCTTTAAAGGCAGACAGAGAGCTCAGGCGAGCTGGAAGCTGTCTGGGAGCTGATGGGTCTGCTAGAGTGGAGGGAAAAGAAGGTATGGAGCAAATTAGCGGCAGAGATGGGAAAATAATGACTGTGGCATTGTAGGTAATTAGCAGGTATACTACCTATGGAGAGTTGGGAATATAATGATGCGAGAAAGAGACGGAGAAAAGGGAGAATGAGGTGAAAAACATGTGCAAGACTAACAAGGGGGGGAAGAGAGAGAAAGACAGAGAGAGAAATATATGTGTAGGTGTGTTACTTGACTTTGCAATGAGGGGATATACAGTGTAAGGGGGAAGAGAAAGAGTCAGAGAGAGAGAAAGAGAGAGGGGGATGCCAGAGAAAGGAGCAAAACTACGGCGTACATGTCATCCCACGTTCAGATTAGCGTGCAGAGACTGTATACAATAAAATAGCATGACCTTGGTAGGGTCAGTCTGCTCTGACAATATTTGCCAGGGCATTGTTTCAAATCAATAACTCATTAACAAAGTACAAAGGAAGTTGCTGTGGGTTTGTGAGATTCTTTATTAGAAAAGAGCGTCTGCGGGCCAGAAAGGTCATCACTGTGACATCTTGGCTAGCCTCGTGCTGCCGCCAGGATTGTCAGGTGAAATTACTGCGAGTCATTAATTGACATAAGGCAAAGGAAAGCGGGCAGGCAGACAAGGCTGTGTTTGTTCCAGGATGACCCTGAGGTGCTGTGTGTGTGTGTCTGACTATATCTTCATTCGGGTCAGCCAGTATCCACAACAGGGTTGTGTGCAAAGAGGGAAAGAAACAGAGACAGGGAGCTCAGTGGGTGGGGAGGTGTGAGCGAGGGCAGGATGGATGTGTTTGATGGTTGACCTGAGTAGAAGATTGGGAGCAGGGATCTGAGACCAGCTACACTTGTTCTGCCCCAAGCGAACTCACAAACACACAGGTATGCATGCATGCACATATGCTGTGTACTAAATAAGTGCGCTCAGAATTGCACACACACACACAAACCAACAGCGCTGAATCCAACAGACCTTCCCTTTTAAAACTTTGAGAAGTTAAAGCTAAACTGCCGTAAACAACTCTAATATAAAATAAAGTTAAAGTTAAAAATGCCACACACAGCATACCTAAAAGACTTGGCTCATAAAAACAGATACACAAGCACACACATCAAAGCTCCTTCACTGCCACATTTACACGGACATACACACCCAAATGCAAAAGTGGCATCCAGCCAATTTGCTCTCTGCAGCAAGCTTGTGAGCTGCCCTCTTGCCCGGGTCATTGACCTCTCCTCTGACTAGGTTCAGAGGTTAATCAAGTCCCTACCTGTCCTTAGAAATGCTGAGCCTCACTTCTTGGCAAGGCTACAGATCAAAGGTCAGGTAAACTATGTCTGTATGACTGCTTGTGGACCACAAAATGGGGCAAATAGGTGAAGGTGACAAAGAGCAAAAATCCACAGAGAAACACGGTAGTACCGTGTCGCAATACAAATGTCAGACTGTGCACTTACGTGTTCACGTCTTAAGTTTATGATCGAGTTTTGGTGTGTTTGTGTGTAGATCTGCGTGCATGTACCTTAGAGAATTTGTAGTACAGCACAAACAGCAACTTCCTGAGCTAAAGAAGGGAGCCAACCAAAATGCCAAAACTTCAGTTCAAAACCACTGGCTCCTAAAACAAGTCTAACCCCATAGACTTCAATGCGCAAATCATCCAACTTTACAACTGAAATAAACACGTGACAACTCTGTAAAGTGTCATTTTTATAGAACCTAACTAAATTGTATTAAGGCATAAAATTAGAGGTGGGAATCACCAGACATCCCACCATATGATATTATCACAGTGCATCACTCAAAATAGAATATTTCTTTGTTTTTAAATGTTTTGAGCTATGCCAACTATTACAGTAGCATATATTGCAATTCATTAATTAAGCTCCTAGATACAAACAATGACCCCAGCTGATTGGTGTGGACAGCTACAACTGGAAATAATGGGCCTTCAGAAGCAAAACCTAGAAAAAGTAAATGTACCGACATACACAACACACTACGTGCATCCAAAAAGATCAGTAGTAGAAGACCCCTAGGTTATGTAAAAGATATCACCAAAAAATTAAAGATAAAACTTTTCTTAAAAAAAACAAACAAACCTCCAGTTGCCACTATGGCAAGTCTATAACAAGTGAAAAATATTAGAGAAGAGCACAAAGATATCATGGTGACAACTGAAGTTGCAGTGAATCTTATATAGCAAAAGTAAAGGAAAAGAAGGGATAGCCTCAATCTGAAACCCTAAATTCCTCTAGGAGTGAGGGCCTCTCTTTTTCCCTCTCTTTCTCAATATTTAAGAAATGTACAGCGTTGAAAGGAGAAACATAAAAACACGAAAACAGAAAGAAGGAAAAGCATTCAAGTCATTTATAAAAATAAGTGGTGCTTAAAGAAAGGCGAAGCTCTGTTTTTTGTCCTCTTTGCTCTTTTTTCCCCTTCTTCTTTCCAGGGCCTGCTGGCCTAATCCCAGCCAGCCAGCCTTGGGTGAACTCTTTGGAAGCTTCTTAAGCCCATGAATGTGCCTTTTGTTCCTGCCATTCCTCCGCTTGGCTGACAGAAAATAGCTAACTGGATTACTGCTAAAATTCAGAGTAAAGTGAACTCCCAAACTTCTATATGGTTAAGTGCTAAAAAAGTACCCCCCACCCGCTTCCCCTCCAGTATCCTCATCAGCATCCCTCCGATCAGACTTTCTATCCCTCCATGCCTCCCTGTGCCCTCTCTCTTTTTCTTTCTCCTCTACCAATATCCCCCTAAACATGGCCCATTGGTGTGTGATCTAGAGGAGCAGGGAAGAGAAGGATTAGATAAGGTTGAGAGGTTGCACACTATGAACCCAAGGCTAAAAAATAAGAATCCTAAAAGCAGTTAAGAGCTTACCAATGTGTGTAAGGAAGCGTATTAATCAACTCAACTCTATCAGTGGGCTGCTGTGTATTTGTGTGTATCTGTCAATCTTTGCGAGTCAACTGGAAGGAAAAAAAGAGATGATAAACTGTAATTTCAGGAGCGTCACAAATATAAACTCAGAGCAAGACAGGTGTTATTTCAAGCTTAAGGTGCTTCTTCTGTCTTGTTGGGTGTCATGATATTGCCAGGACTAGAGGTTTATAGTTTGAATATGTGTCTTTCTGAATGGCTGTGTGCAGGTGGTCTGCCAGCCCAGCGGGAGTAAGACTGTGAGGTGTAGCGAATACAAAGGTTGGTGAGTGAGTGTGTCTTGGGTGGGTGCTGTATATAAAAAAAGATGAAAACAGCCCTGCTAAAGAGGTTTGATTTGATCCACCACCCACCTTGACCAACAGAGTTGAAGGAAAAAAGCGCACACAAGCACACACAAACACACACAAACACACTATCAGCTCTCTTTTCACCTTCTTTACTCTTTTGTCTGCTGGTATGTGTGAGCCTTTACATATCTCCATGTGTGCATGTGACAGCTTGCTCTTGGACGGATAGAGGATGAGCAGTGGAGTAGTGATGCGGCGAAGGGAGGGGGTGGACAATAAAGGCGAGGTCATACATGCTAACATCCTGCTCACTTCTGGGTCAAAGGTCAAAATTCAAGAGGCACCAACACAGATCCTAACTGCTCACTCGTTAATCGTGCAAAGACAAGTATATTTAGCAGCAAAATCTAAGTCCTGCTCAAGGTGAGTGAGTGAGTATGATATTGCTTTGTGAAGTGCTAAATCAATTAGCAATATACTTCAGTTGCCGAAAGTTTAATAGTTGAATAACAAAGGAAGTCAACATTGTGCTTGGTTTAAATGGAAGGTTTTCTTTTCCTTTTTTTCGGTCATTAATTATGTCGTCTGTCCTTGCTTTCATCTTGTTGGGATGGGGAATGTGAAGACTGTCCACTGCTTCATACTGCCTCCCCTCAATATATCTGACTGTGGCCAGCATGCATCACTGGGTAAGCAAGCAAAGCTGAATATAAAGACACAGAAATAATACTGCAGCTTACTTGTAGTAAAAGGAAAACTAAGTTGGGAGTGTAGTTTTGATCTAACTCTGCTAACATTACTTAGCGGTAAAGATCCCAGGCAAGAGGATGACAACAGAAAAAGAAGATACATACAAGTAGATACAAAAAAATTGAAATGGCAAAAGCAAGAGATCAGTTCATGATATGAAAATCATTCAAGCCTCAGCAGATACACGTGGTGTACAGCTATAAAATAAATCAATATAGAGCTGACAGCAGATGCGAGTTTGTTTGGCACCATTATTAGAAATGACACGATGGATCATTTACAAAGATCTTCATGTCAGTGAGTGAGTTCACCGCTTGTATGATGAGGAAAGCAGCACACATGCAAAATCTGATAGAGTAAGAGAGGACAGCAGCTAATTATACCTTATTACAGCGTGTATAAAGGTACTGCTGGAAGGGTGGGGGGTGAGAAAAAGAAGCCCGTGATGACAGCTCACACACCGCCCGCTAGTCCCACAGCAGCCCTAACTCTTGTCAGACACCAGAGAGTGACGTCTTTCACACGCAGACACATGCACATACACTTACACACATGTACAAACACCACCCACATACACAAATGTACATCCATTGCTGCGATGCTACTGCCATCAACCAAATGAAGACTCATATAATCAGTGAGGGTGCTTTGCCTATATGAGACCCAGCCATGGAGCATGATCTTAATTTTTAAGATTTTACGCAATGACAAAAGGAAGTGAGGGACGAATGACAAAAAAAAGAAAAAGATAATTGGGCTGGACCCTGTTCAAGTGGCCAATGAATATTAAATTTGTCAGCAGGGGTCAAACAGAAGACATCAGAAGCTTTATGCAATGGGTCACTTCCTTTGTTTGACCACAAGGTAAACTGGCCAAGCTAGGCGCCTCGAGTGCTGCATATGAGCATGTGTGTGTTTATGTGTATTTGTATGTGTATGCATATGCGTATATGTATGATTAAGGGGTGCACAGTCAGTGTTGCACGATAAGAATGTTGCAGTGTGTTTGCACAGTGTGTGTTAGGGAGATAATAATCCCAGCGGTCAACAAGAGTGAAGGGCCAGAGCTGCACTGACCAGCCCACCATCTGAGAGGGGAAAAAAAGTGAGGGGAAGAGGGGGAGGAAGAAGGAGAAAGGGAGGTAGCCATGTGGTTAACACTTGCTCACTGAGAGGCGACTGGAGAACAGCCAACCTCTTCACACACAGGCTGACCACACAAGAGCCTCTCTTTCTCCCTCTGCCTTCCATCCTCCCTTCATCCCTTGTTACCTAACATATCCTTCCCTCACTTCCTTAGCTAGCTTCCTCCTCCCCGCTCCCCCTTGCCACATTTGTCTTTCGAAACTTAGCCAAATTCCTGCTATCCATTTTCTCACCTATGTCTTGCCTCCTACCTCCTCCTACGACCCTAGAACTGTCACTCTGTCCACCTCCACCATCATGTCTACATTTCATCAGCATCTATCATCTTTTCCTCTAGCCCTGGCTCTGCAAACACTTCCTTCCTGCCTTCCTTCTCTTTCCTCTCTCCATATCTTCATCGTTCCCTTTTTTGGACTTACTCGTATAAGAATCCGTTCTGTCTCAGTCTCTCTTTGTGGGTTACGGTATTTCTCATAAAATTCCTTCTTCTTTTTCCCCTCTTTATCGTCTTTGCGCTCCCTCTTTTCAGCAGGTTCGTCGGAGGTCTCCGTCGGAGAGGGCAGGGGAGACTTTGTCGGTTTTTCCACTTCCAAATAGTTCTCATTGGGGTTGAGCACCATCACGCCATAGCCCTCCTAAAACAAATAGGAAACATACATTTGTGTGTTAAATCCAAGGCACGAGCATCGTGAGATAGTTACCTTAAAGTGTTAAAAGTGTTGGATATTTTATCCATTAACACTATAACTATATGGTATTTGACTATTTCCGATTTACGTAAACCTTTTTAAAATAAAATATTTGTAAAAGAAAAAATAGAAATACAAATAGAGGCGATAACCTTTAATCTGCATTTATTTCTATAATATATCAATAAATAGATGCATCTTTGTAGACATGTATATACAGAAACATATGTGTGATAGGGGTGCAGATTTTTGTTTCCTCTTTTTCCAGATTTTTAGTTTCCAATATGTTGAGGTGTTTCGGTTATTTCGTTTTGTTTTGTCTCCATGATACAATTATGAACTGAATTAAAAAGTGATGAGAATTTAATGCTTTTTAGAACATGTTTCTTTTCTTTTCGTTTTTTTCTTGAGAAAAATCTGATAGTCCCTTTGTCAGGCCGACTAGGTAAGTAAACAGCAATATAAATGTAACAATGCAGAGTAAACCACAAGAAAAAGAAGCTCACAAACATTCCTGTGTAATCTTGGTCTGGTAGTGGTTCATAGTCTTTAACAAAGAGCCCAGCAGTGGATCTTTATGAGCAAATAATACCAACACGACACTTAAAAGACACAGATTGTGACATGACTCGGTGAAAAGATGCAAATCCAGACTGAAAGAAATGGCAGCGAAAGAGATAGAGGAGAGAATGTCACTGCAGGGACAAGCCTGAGGAGTAACTAGGGGATTGGAATTCAGTGATGGTGGTTTCAGTAAGTGAGTAGCATTTAGTGACTCCAAAGGCCATGTGTCACTTAATATCAGACCCAATCGATCCTACCATCACTCAGTGAAAGGCTTAGCTACAAATGTAAATATGACTTGAAACTTCTGCAGGCAGCACCGCAGATAAAAGTTGCATTAAGAAAAAAAACCTTAAGAAAGAATTACGGTTTTCACGTGAAAAGAAAATATTTGATTTACATAAAATGCCACAATAGTAAGGGCTTAAAAAGACTGGGAAAAGGAGAAGAAAGAGCCTATGTAGTTATTAAAAAAGAGAATAACAGAAGGGATGTGCTGCTATATGCACACTGTAGAGGAAAGGAAGGTTTTTTTTGTAGCCTAGTGACTTCTTCAACTTTGAAGCCATTTTAATTAACTGTGTTTATTGTCCTAAGCACTCTGAAACTAAAGCAGGAAATGGATGGATTCCTGTTTCACTTTGGGCTGGCTTTTCACACACAACCCCCATTGTGAACACACACACACACACGCACACCCACCCCAAGGCCTAAACTTATGGGTGCAGGACTTTCTAACTCCACACCAATACAGACATGAACACTAAACTGTGGGACACGAAAGATATGTGTGTGACAAAAAGACCTTTAGGAGTTCTAAGAGAGGCAACTTCACCGGGCTTCCCCACAAATCGCCGTCACACACACTGCCTCCTCACAGCGACATGTCGTCTATTCCTTAATAAGTGTTATTGCAATGTGCATGTCTTTTGTTGACGCAGCATGTGTGTGTCCCTCCTGTGCATATTGACATCAAACCTGCCACACACCCTTTCCCTTAGCACTTACCATGTGTTGACAATGGCGACTGACACTTTCTCACGTCTTCTGATTATTAAAATTAATCTTACGCTCACTCTTATTCAAATTCAAAGGTTCTTCTCTTCTATACATATTTTTAATAGAAAAAACATTGTGTGAAGAAAGCCAGACATTATTAAATAATTAATTATTATTATATATTATGTATATACATTTTTAAACTTATTAGCTTTTACATTTTAAACACCACAATAAATATGTTTAGATAAATTTAAATAAATTTTCTTCTACGGTACATACTTCAGTTCAGTTTTGCTTTTTACTACAAGGCATAACAAGTCTGACATTAATGTAGGAAGTGGTTTATATTAAAAAAAATATATATAGATGATGCTTCCAAATCTGTATTTAATCACTTTCTATGTGTGCGTATATGCATGTACAGCATGAGTAAAGTTTAAGAGGTAATAAATGAGTTTCTATTAGCAAGATTAAATTTAGGCTTCAGACATCACAGAGACATCTGCACGCAAGAAGTTTAGACAGACCAGAACATTCAAGCAGATGAATTACCAGATGAAAAAAACAACAGAAGCCGGTGAGGGTAAAAGAGAGCAGTGAAGACAGAGAGATATACAGATGGATTATAAAAGGATAAGACCGAAATAGACAGAGAAGGAAGGAGAAGCAGAGAGATGTACTCTAGGCCGATAGACACCAGCTTTGTGCCACTGCCCACTGGTGGTAGTCTGATAAAATAACTGACAAGACCAGTTCAGCCTATGGGAGCAATTTCATTACTAAAAACTAATACTAATTATATTATGAACAATTTTCAGGGTAATACACTGCAGTACATCAAACTCACCTAATAGAATCTGAACAATATACATGAAATAAAAAGATCAATCTTTATCATATTATCATCTTTAAAATACAACCGAGAATGTGCAAGCTCTGTAAACTTTAACGTTTATGGCAGTGTTATTGGATTAGACTGGATGATGGTTAACAGGTGTCTCTTATAAAGTATAACAAGGCTGAAGGAGAAGAATACAAATGTAGACTGAAAGATATATAACATTTGAAGTGTATAAAACAACATGAGTCCAATGGGGCTGCCCATTTTTCTCTTACCTAAATCCCAGTTCACAAGGCCAAAAGTTAATGGTTTAGCAACAGTGGCGCACGTGTTCTAATGGTAGCCCTATGGCTTATAACCCTTTTTAGTCTTCAGTGCTCTTACCCCAACTCTTACTGGTCAATAATGCTCCCCAGACTTAAACACACAAATGTCAACCTCAAGTAGCCCAGTTCTGAGCCTTTAGTGTCCTTATGGTAACCCCGAGTGCCCTGTAGCCTTTGCTTTGGAGAGGTAACAACACCTACCCAACCTAACATTACTAACCCCTTTCAGTTGGCCAGTCACCCAGAAGAACATTGCTGTAAAGGCGACCAGTGTCGTTGGCGTTCTTAGTCTGGAGGAGCTGGGCCGCCAAGTTCACCTCTATGTCGGAAACCATCATTCATTTGAACACTAAGAGGTCTGCTTTGATGTCAGGGCAACAGTGCTTTCCCTGTCCAGTCATTTCCTCCTCTTATTGTTGTCTCCATCAACAAAATATATGACTCTGAGCTCTGCGGGTGGAGAGGACAAGTAGATTTTTTTGTGCTTATTTTACTTTAATAGAATTAATTTTAGGTTTGATTCTACTTCTTTTCTTTCTTTAACTTCCAGATACAACTAATTACTGCGACCCCACGACTGGGTATAATAAATTCACTTCCCTAGAAAATACATGTTTTGTAAGAAAAATAGGGTATTCAACTTAAAAAGCAGAGTATCAATGATGTCCTCATGTATCACAGGATAAGTTTTTCATAAAAAGCTGTGTATCATCTAAATGTGTGCAGCTTTTTTTTGTGAAAACCAAATATATGGAGATATGTCTTTCTGTCTTTTCGCAGCTTCTTAGCTACCGCTAAGTCCAACTACTCCCCATCATTCACACAACACCCGGCCGTGGAAAAACTGATCTTTGTATTGTGATGTGCTGTCAAAGTGTGAATCTTACACAAATGCACATTGCCAAACGTTGGGTCACCCTGCCTTTTTATCACTAAATCTCTCTCACACACATTGCTAACACTAGGTCACTCCCTTTGTCCTACACGAGCACACACTGTCTCGAAGAAAACAGACAGAGACTCGTACGCTCCTCTAGAATTCGGTCAGTCTTGCCTTTCTGCTGTAGTATGCAGCCTAAGTCTCTTCCCATGCCCCGCAGGTGCCCCTGTGCCACCACCACACTGAGCCCCTGCCCTGGGGCCAGCGGTCAAGAGGATCACCCCGACCCCTGTGAGAGGGGGGGGCACCCCGACCTCATCACCTCGCTCTGGATGCTCCTTAGCTCTCCTTTGTCGGCCTGTCCCACACCAGATAGCACAACAAAGGCTGCCGCTGCTACGGAAACCAGGGCTCGACTCATCATCATGATGAAACCTCCATCATCTCATCAAACAAAGCAATGCTTTAAATGCAAAAAAACCCCTCAGTTTCGTGTGCAAGGTATTAAGAATAAGTAATAATAATATAAAAGTAAAATCAATACATCTATCATATATATATATATATATATATATATATATATATATATATATATATATATATATGTGTGTGTGTGTGTGTGTGTGTGTGTGTGTGTGTGTGTGTGTGTGTGTGTAGAGGATGTGATTGTAATTCCTGATGAAATATTATCCAATAGCATCTTATGATGCCTCTATAGAAAAATAGTCGTGCCTCCTGTCCACTCTTTCCCTCTAGTCACATTATTTAAAAAGAAAGTGGATAGTGTTTGTGTGTGTGCGTGCGTGTGTGTCGACATGTGGGCGAGCGCGAGTGAGAGTAAATAAGGTGTCCCTTTAAGACAGCGGCACCTCTATTTTTCCAGTGGCGTTGTAATGAAATGAAATGTGTCTAATGTGCAGGAGCGGGGACAGAGGCGGCTGGAATGAGATGGTGTTTCATCTGTGCGTGTGGGGCTCCACGAAGCTTTGATGTGAGAGCTCTCATGTAGTGAGCAGGGCTCTGGGCACAAGGAAAAGGACAGCACTTGACAGGTACAAAGCATGGCTGATAGCGGTCATGGGTGCATGCAGTGAGGGAAAGTGGATGGTATGGTTGTGTGAATTGGAGGGTCTATGTGTTGTAGGTGTATTGTTTGGTGAACAGGAGCAAATAAATGTTCTTCTTCCTGTTGCACTTGTATATTAATGCACTGATGTGTGCGTGTGCATGCAAATTACATCTCAAGAATCAGTCTGCAATCTATGGAGTCCAGCGAAATTGGCCCTTAGGCAGCTTACATTATTCGTTTTCTGTCAGGTGGCTGTTAGGATCAGGGCTCTTACAATCAAGTGGCTCAACAGCCTTCTCTCCACTTCCTTGTTCCAGCAATATGCAGCCCCCCGATTCGCTACTGTGGCTTGACTGACAAGAGCGAAAGGGTCAACCAGCGTGGCATACCCAATGAGATGAGAACAAGGGGAGGGATGACTGCAGGCCACAGTCAGGTTTGAGTGCAACAGGCTGACTGAGGTGAAAGGATAAGTTGGAAAATAAGCATAAGCAAATCTTTGGTATCACAATCCGTTCACATTTCACTTACTAGCGGCTGGAGTGGCTGACAAACATGTGAAAAAACAGCTTTTTGGAAGGATGAAGACAGAGAAAAATGAACAGTTTCTCAATGAAGAGGTACACAGCAGCTGAGCGAGATGGTAATAACAAGTACGCAGTCGTTTGCTCTACCTCTCTGTCAGGGCCACCCTGCTCTGCGTGACCTTGTCTGTCTCAGTCTCTACGTGCACAAGCTTTGCATGCAGGGCCTCTTTATCCATTGGATCCCCTCGTTTTTTTTCTCTCTCGCTTTTCCCACTCCCCCTCTCCCTGAGGTCGAGATACCACACACTTCGCACAGTACTGTCAGATTAAGTCACGGTGCCCCTTTCTCATTTAACACAGCACCCGTCTGAGACCCCCAGCCCACCCCTCCCCATACCCACAAATCACACAGCTATAGTTTTTTTTCTGAGAACAGAAGGGTGGGAGAGCACTTACTGTACCACAGGGGCTATGAAAACATGTGGATCTTAGAGGGGATGTGAGAGGGGATGAGACGGGATTGTCATCAGCTTGTCAGCCGAAATCAATCAAGCTCTTGATTAGACGAGATAACCAGACCGTCATGTAAGCGTTTGCTGGGGAGACCTAATGTCCTTAAATATTATTTTATAGGGTCTTTCTAAAAAAGGCCAAGCAGAACGGTAGTAGAAAAATTGTGTCACAGGTTGTTAAGATGTCATTGACCTAAAGTTACCTAAATTACAAGAAATAAATATGATTTAGTGTTTGACTTGCTTCTTCTTAGATCATCTGTTTAAGCCCACATCCGTGCATGTTTAAGAAATCAAGTGAACAGCACACATAAATGTGTACAGAAAAAGTAAGACAAACTGGAGCTTCATCTCACCATCTGCCCTCCCGAGTTAATTTTGAACAAATCACCTACTGCATGGGTTTCTCCTCTCATAAAAAGAGTACACATTTAATTAAGTTTCCCTAAATTCAACTTTTCACTTCAAGTTCAAAGACTCGCTTCTGCTAATGTAGTCGTACACTAATTCAGCCAAAGTAAATAAGTCTGTGGTAATGATTATCTTTTTCTTGATCTTAATGAGCACAAATAGTTTAGGTCAGAATAAGAAGCTAACCTTTTGAGCTAGTCAAGTAGTTGTGTCTGTAATAAGCAGCAGGGTTTTTAACCTTGGCTTGGATGTCTGGGTTCATTTGGATATTGTTTATATGTGGAATTGAATATTTATAAATGAGTTCAAAGTGGAGCAGTGGGGTGGAGGAAGTGAAGAGAATAGTGCAGCTTCTGATCCCTCATGCCTTTGCTTCTTTTTATGCTCAAATTTACATTTCTTTCTCTCCGTTTCACTCTTCCTGTCTCGTTCCTCCCGACCCGACTATTTTCAGCACCTTTGTGAAAGAACAGATATAAAAACACGCAGAAACTGTTGGGTAACTCACTCGCTGAAAAGCCGGTTTATGTGTCGGTTATTTACCACACTCAATCTGAATTTATCCAGCCAATATCCATGCTCAATGGTTGATCAAACATCGGAATGGCTAGGCAGAAACTCTGACACATAAAACACACACACACACAGATTTCAGAGGCCTGCTTCATCTGCTCTCAGCACGACACGCAGAAGGAGGTGTAGAGTTGGGGGTGGGGGTTGCTAGATTGGGGGTGGATGTAGCATTAATCACCGTCCAGGTGGAAATTGTCAGAGCTATCGATTGTGCAAGTAAATGTTACACAAGTCATTTGTCAACTTTTTCCCTTTTTTTTCTTCTTCTTTCTCTAAAGAAGAGCGCGCCATTGGTCAAGACACTGATAGCATGTAAATTCACCGAGACCATCTCACTAGATGTGATAATGACTATGCTTTTGAAAAGTTTGATTTAATTTTGGTTTATTTGTTTACTTGACAATAAAAATATAATCTATAATAACGAAAAGAGTTTTTGCAATCTCTGCTACTTTAAATGTTAAACCAGCTGCAACAGAAATTAATATTTCCAGAATCTGTTAAGATTAGACCAACACACATGTGTTTGCCACTGAAAAGGAAATGCAGTAAGCAGGAAGAGTCCTCAACCCGCAGCGGGAAAGCTATGGGGAAATAAATACAGCAGGCTTACTCTGATGCTGTTAGCATTTTGATTTATATATTCTATATTGTCTCCCCTAAGCATACACATGTATTTTTAATGAGGGCACAGAGAGATATAGATCATGGAATGATAGGTGCCTCCCTTTCCACCCACCTAACTATTTAATGTATAAATCAGGGGGAGAGGTGAGGATAGCGGGAAGAGCTGTGAGGCTACAAAAACAGAAGACAGGAGGAGTGGAAGTGTCCCTGGAGCAACCCTGAAGTTATTGTCCTGAAGGCCACTAACAATAAAAAGAAGAAAGCCAAAGGAAAGAATGTAATGACAAATTAAACAGAGATGTTTATAATCCTGATGCTTATAAAAAGTACAAAAAACAACCCGAACAATCTGCGATTACAATGAAACATCAATTTCTGTCTTTCAGTTTAACTAAAGTAAAGAAATTCCCCAGCCATGTGAATTCCAAAAGACACGCACTGTCAGTGAATGTTTCTACTTTACCATCTGGACAGGTAGTTGATACATGAACACACACACAGTGGGTGCGAGACGCATGGCCATATGTACAGACTGAGCCAGCTGGGGTCAATGGCAGGACAGATCTAAACATTTTAGACACATGTAACACATGTATGCACGCATGTGCATGCACAGACCTAGGCACACAGCCTTTACACAAACACATGCAAATCATCCATCAAACTATATTCTTCCCCTTTATCCTTATCAGGGTCACCTGCAAATCATGTAACAGCAAAATATTCGACCCTGAATTCAGATTTTGACTGATCAGCGGTTTTGAAAAAATGTGTAAGAGTCCTTCACTAGGTGTCACATACCAATAATCAGCAGTGTGAGACTTACTAATAGCAATCTCACTGAACATCAGAGAACCACTATGATCTTGGTGGGTCAAAGGTCGGAGAACATTCCAGACACCCCTGGACTCTTACTGTGATCTAGTAAAAGGCCAAAGAAGAGCTGCAGAGAGAACTGGAGGTCCTGGCGATGTTGCTATGTGAGCTGTGTTAGCTATTTCATATTAAGTGTGACCTTTCGTGGGATTAAATTTTCAATTCTATATGTGTAAAATATTCATTTCTATTTGCGGTGATATTGTACGCCGTGGATTATAACAGGGTACCCATCAGCAATAAAGGCCACAGTATTAGCACACGGACCCACAACTATAGTGACACACTCCAACCGCTCAAAAGTCTGACCTCTCTCTAAGTGGAGCTGCACCACAGGTCCAGGAGTCACGGGAGGTCGCTACAGCCAATCACAAGCTGTATTTGAAGTGTGAAGGGTAAACACTATGGCTGGCCTGTCCTGCCATTTACTCTGCTTATTTTCACAGCATGTAACCTAGAGAAGCGGTTGCAGAGAATATAGCATATCTGTGAGCGTGCGTGTGTGTGTATGCATCTATATCTGTGTTCCAGCACATTTTCCATGGTGTCATTACCACATGGCAGGGTTTATGCTTCACAGCACACACATGGAGCTACGCAATCCCCGTCATCCTCTCACCACACAGCCAAATACACACGGAGATATACATGCTGTGGTAACAAAGTAAACCGTACATTAACCTGACGCAACCTTCAGAAGCGGTTGAAAGCAATTAACTATAGAAAATCAAAAAAATCCCCTTTCTCCTCAGAGCTTTCTCACACACAGACCACCCTCAACCCCACCGCCACCACAATCCTTACTAGAAGCCCTTTCAACTCTACTACTTTTTTTTAAGACCACCTGTTGTCTATTATTTTTACATACAGCTTTTCTCATAAATCATAACACTGGGTAATTAATCAAGCTGTCAAAACAGTGACCGAAGGTCACCTGAAGGGGTCGGAGGTGGTTACAGGGCCGATGGAGGTCAGGGTCACACCACATTCCTCATCTTTAAGTTGGGACGGGATAGGGGCTAGGCAAACAAAAGCGAAAGCAGATGGGGGGTGTGGGGGGTGGGGGGGCAGATGAAAAAGAGAGCTAGGGAGACGGTGAGAGTGAGAGAAAGAGAGAGAGAGAGGGGAGAAATTGACAAAGAAAAGTGAAAGAAGCTGTCAGCTGCCTACAGATGAAGACAGGGGAGGCGATTCTGAGAAGGGAGGCATCACATGAAGAGGTGGAAAAAAGGGAAGAGGCATGAAAAAAGAACAAAAGAAATCTGCAAAATGTTTCTACTGTATAGACCTGAAATTGGCTGCAGAGAGAAGAAAGAGAAAAGAAGGAGGTAGGGCGATGTGCCTTCCTCGATGAGAAAATAAGAAATCAGCTGTCGAAGTATGATTGTTATCTCGTCCTTTTTCCTGGTGCGTGTGTGTGTGTGCGCGCATGTGTGTGCCCGCACGTGTATGTGTGTGTGTACACGTATAGGTGATGAGGCAGACTGATATCTTTCTCAGAGGAGTATGTATCGGTGTCTCAGCGTGTTGAGAGTCAGTTCAGAGAAAGGACCATGGGCCTGGAGTGGCATGTCACCGATTCCACAATTCACACTGCTGATTAGATCATACTGATTAGGAAGGTACACACACACACAGACACACACATGAATACAGTAAATACCCACAAAATGACCACAAGAAATCCCAAACAAACACGAATGTACTGTCTTTTCTACAAACAACGAGAAAGGAAAGAAGAAAGGAAGAATTTTAAAGTGCAAATGCCGTGGAACTCTTCACACTATGTTTGAGTCCCCCTTCCCTGCGTCAAGCATGAATTCTCAGGCGTGGCTTGCGCTATCAAAAACATCACTCTTGAATGAGGCACCGACCATTGCGCAAAATTAGCTGTCACCCTTTCCTCAAAATCTTTGTTAATCTTGTTTCCAGTGTTTGCGGATTTATCAGCACATGCATCAATGTCAGCTCCTTGGTTACTGAGCCGCAATACTTGGGAGAAGATATAATTAAAAATGTTTGGGGTGTGGGGGGCAGAAGGGGATGGCTGCTGCAGAGAGCGAGAGTGCTAGGAAAGACGGGGCGGAGTGGTGTCTGGGAGGAGGAAGGTGAAGTCTTCCCTCTCGTCTCATGCTTTCCCCTGGGAGCCCGTGGAACACAAAGTCACTGATAACAGACAAACGGGCTTGGCTGTGCCTCTCTTCCTCTCCCTCTCTTCCTCACTTTCTAGTATCACAGAGGTCAGCGTGTCACCATATCTCTTAATGACACTAGTTCCACTGATCTGGCTGTGGTCCGGGAACCTTGTCTCCTTGTTAACAGCTACCTGACACAAAGGAAAACAACAACTAAATGCATTTATGAAGCGAGCCTTAACAATCTGATAGACAACTAATCCATCTAGAGGGTTTTATACATGGCTCTCATGCTGACGTGGGGCATCATTTATGAACTCTGTTTCAGAAGATAAATAAATAAAAATACATTAGAAACAAATACTTTGTGCTACTGGAATTGTGTGATTATTTAATTATCTGTTTGCATGTTCGCTGACTTAAACTAAAACAGTTTGACATCTGGAGGGGCGGTGATGAATTACACTGTGCCACCGCAGCTTGATCCTTGATATATTTCCAGCACATCTCTTATTATCATGTGGCTTTTCAAAAAGCATCACTTGCCCATCCAACTCGTGTCAAGGGAAAAGGGACATTGTGCATTTGAAATTCAACATGCAAATCCTCACACATACAGATACTACCCACATCCGGCACACATATACACACACACACACACACACACACACACACACTCATACGAAACTGCACACGAGCCTGTGGAAGCGCCATTGTGATGCTGAGACATCCCAGAGAGCCGTGCCACCGTGCCAGCAGGTTTCAGGGCTGTATGGATGGAGCTCCCTCCTTAGACATGAAAGCTCCAGAGAGTGTCAGACACATGTTTAAAACATTACACATAAATGCAAATTCCTTAAGGTATGAAATAATACCTACAGTTTTGGCCCTCTGACCTCCCAAAATTAAGGCGTTGAAGAATGCGTCAACTTTGTGCCCCTAAGTGTAAATATCTATCACAGGTAAAACGAAAAAAAGAAACAGCAAAGACTAAATATATTTAAATTCAGAATCTAATGTGAGGAATAAAATACAATCGGGGTATGTTTACCACTGTGTTGCAACACCTTTTCTTTCAATGATACACTGTAAGTGCTTGAAAACTGAGGAGACCGATTGGTGCAGCTTTGAAAAAATACTGTCCAATTCTGCAGAGCCTGCTTTATCATTTTTATATTATAGTTTGGCAACGTCTTACTGAAATAAGCAAGGCTTACGCATACGATGCTGCTAAAAGGCTGTACCCAGATAACAAGCTCGCTTCCTCTCCTCTCTATCCTCGAGGATGTGGAAACCATTATTGCGAAAGAATTTCAAACTCAGCTGACAGTTTTCCACTTTGCATTAGCCCAATTTAACTGAGCTACAGTATACAATATACAGTACATTTCATTTACAATTTTAAGTTGCACGCACACACTGTCAGTAGTTTTAAAATGTTCTAAACCCACATTAAAGCTTTTAATGCAGTGCTATCTGAAGAACAAAGAGAACCACAATAAAGTCCTGGTTTTTGATGTAGTAGATTGTGTAGAAACTTATCTATACTCTCTAAATCTTTTAATGATAATGTAAATGATGAAATCCCCACATTATTCACATTGAGAAACATTATTCCTGGGGCGCCCATATAGCTCACTGGGTTGAGGGGGCGACCCGTGTGAATTTACTGCTTGTCTTCCCTTTGCTCTTTCTCCCAGCTTTCCTATCATAATAAAGACTAAAAGCGTAAAATCTAATATTTAAAATAAAGAAACACTGTCCCTAACATTATACCTAACTATTTGCCCATGCATTTCTTTATCTTTACTTCAAAGTAAAGATAGCATGCTCTTTTGATAGCCACTTATGATACTAATATGCATTCAGTTCACCTAATTAGTTGTGATATGTTCCATCAGGTGTTTCTGTTACCTTTAAACAACTGTTCAAGTCTTTTGATTGCCCAGTGTCACCTTTATCAAAAGGAGCCGGTGGCATCAAATTGTCAAGGAAATATAAGGTTTATTTGATTTGCAAATCACTACTGTTTTTCCCCCAATTTAAATATTACAGTTCCGCATGGAAAAAGACCCCCTGCCCACATCATAGTCAGCGCTGAAATAAAAGCCAAAAAAAGAGAACTCATTGCGCTCCGTCACAAGAATATGGCTGTCCAGTGGCAGAGGCTTTTTAGGCTACGGCCCCAGCCTTAACCTCTCACCATGGTTGATACAACATGTCAACACTGAGAGCACAGCTTTTTTTTATCCATGCTCACATTTTCTCTTCTTCTATCCTCTTCTGGCTCTTCTTCCTCCCTCTTTTTCTCCTCCATCCAGACCTTTAAGTGTGGTCTGGCAGGTTTGGCTGGGAGGTCGTGTATTCCCCCTCTTCATTAGTGAGAAAATGGACTCTGGTAAACGCTTGTTAAAGCCCTTACCTACACTCTCCCAGTTAATGGGAGTGATCCATTTGTGTCCGTTTCTGCCTGACAAGGCTTTACTGGAAGATTAATAGTGCGATGTCAGGGCACGGCCACCCTCTGTCCCGTTCTCATTTCCTTTCTTCTGGGATGGACACATGCAATAATGGAGCCCCGTCTTTTGTTGTAACACCGTGATTAGCCAGGGACGGGAAGAGAAAAAAAAGAAAAGGAATGACAGAATGAGAAGAAGAAAGGAGGAGAGGAGATGAAAACAAAAGGAATACGAGAAAAAAAAGCTCTTTCCTTGACATTGTACAAAGGTAGGTTTTAAGGTTGTGAATTACAAGCACTTGACAATAGTAGAGCAATATCATTAATTAATCTCAATGCGGGGTGAAGAGGGATATAATGAATCACTTATGGATATTTCCTCTGTTTTAAGGCAGGATTTATCTTGGTATGATTCAGAGAGGTCTTGAGCATTGATGATGGAATGTATTACAGGAGAAAAAAAATAACAAAAATAATAGAAAGACTGAGAAAGGGAATGCCAAGGGAGAAATAATAAAGACAGACAAAAAGACAGCAACTGATAATGAAAGAGAGGAGTGGGGAGAAGTCCTTAAAAAGGCCACCCAGGGTTTCGTCCATCACCCAGGCCTCCAGCCATCCCTCTTCCTTTTGGGGATGACACTGTCAAGTGCTCTGTCCCTTCACTGCCTGAACAGGATAATCACTCTTAATAATTACACAGATATTCCCGGGAAGTCTTCCCTGTCGAGCAAGAGAATCCCGTAGTGTAAGAGGCCTGCCTGGAAAAGTGCCAAATAAACGTAAAATTAAAATCTCTCTTTATTTTGTTTTGTTTTTTTTCTCTTTGTATTTTATCTCCTTGGGTCTTTTCTCTCTGGTGAGTTCTCTGATGGGCAGACCAACAATCTGGTAAACACACAAACAGACACAGAGAGGAGACCTGCATCACAACCCCCTCCTTACTACATCACAGTCAGTGCCAACGGAGAGCAGGGTGTTTCTCAAAGCAGAGGATAGGGGGACTGGGGCTAGTGGTGTCTCATTAAATTCTTGGGATTGTCTAATTGTCTTTCGTGGACCTCTGAGAGACTAGTACATTATACTCATTGCAATTAACTAAACAAAAGAGCCGAACCGCCCAAGCACTAGGGACAAGACTGGCTAGGGGGAGCAAGCTTTCCAGCCAGGACCACTACAACAAAATACAAACACACATATACCAAAAAGAGAGTGCAGAGAAACACTAAAGAACAAGAGAAAAGATATGAAGGAGTGTGAAAAATGAGGGGGAATAAAAGAGGAGGGGATGACTAAGGACTCAGACAGATCTTGGGATTGGCCAGATGTCAGAGTTGGGTGGGAGGTTAGGGTGAGACAGGGTGAGGAAAAAGAGAAGGAGGGTGTCTGTGCTCATTTGAGACGCACCTTTGTGCTGGACCTGTCTTGTTTACTGCACTACAGCTTAGCAGTGCGAGGGTCCTATTCAGGGTGCAGGCCTTTCAGTAGGTACTGAAGGAACCCTTAAGCCCACTTAACTACCATTTTCACACACTCTGCCTGCTCTCCTCTTTGTCCTTGCCTCCATTACATCAAACGCAGGAACAAAGGCGGGGAACAGAAACTGGGGCTGGCAGAATGGCGCCCATCACAAATATTAATTTGAAAAGGTGTTGGAGAGTAGAATCTACTTTTATGCACAAGGACAACTTGGGATTTTTTTTCCCCTGCCGTGTAGGGGGGCTCTTTGGGGGCCGCAATGAGCTTGGTTTTCAGGCTAAAGGGGAGCTTGAGGACTTGCAGCACAATTATCCAAGAATAAGGGGCTTGAGATGTGGCACACTGCTAAAGACTGAGCACACACAAGCACAGACACATGCACACGTATTGCCTATAAAATATCTTTCTAACACTGGGCCTCATTCATTTGCCGGGGTTATTAGGCAAAGCAACAAAATCAATAAACACTGCTTCTTCTTCATTACTGGTACTCCAGAAAAATACACAGGACGCAGATAATTACAAGCGCCAAAAATTAACCCAAAAAAAAAAAAACGTGAGGTAAGAACAAAAGCAACAAAATATCACACGTATACTGAGATCTTTGAAATGGTGCTTTCATTCAGACACACTTCACTGAAGCATATTTGATGGGAAGTAAATGGGTTTGTAAAACTGACCTTGAATTGACTGGTAGAAAAATAATTGTCTGAAATAGATGTAATCCACAGTCCACCGCTCTTATTGCTATTAATTTGGGAACACATACACACAGATTCACACAGGTGGAAGGCGCATGCATTTTCTGTGGAATGCAGTTTGCAGTTTTAGTCGGATCACATGAGAAAGCGGGGTGAAAGGTTTATGCTGCCATTACCCATTAAAAAATAAAAATAAAAGGGTGCATGCCTCATTCTGACACAAATGCAACACGTACACACACTTCCCTAGTTCAGGGAGTCATGGCAGGGTTAGTGGTATGTTGAAAAGCCCATCCTGTGTGTATAGACGGTGTATCGCTCTAATCTGCAGGATACAAGCTCTGCAGTCCCAACCCCACCTCCATCTCAGTCTGCACGCACTCCAGGTCTTGCTGTTGGTCAAACCAAATGCTGACCTGCACTGGCCCTGGCTCTCTCAGCAGGCTGGCTCTGACCCAGCTACTCTGGCTGACCCTGCGAACATGTGGTCAACTTGGGCATGGCAGACGCTCCACTCTCAGGTGTGGTGATGAAACGATGGAAAAGAGGGGAAAGAGGAGAAAGAGGACATGAGACTAGCCCAAAAACTTAATTTATTAAAATTCTTGATTTCTGCAGTAAAAACCTAAATGCTAATAACAGATAAAGTAATTTGCTAGGCCCTACATACGTCTTCTGCCATACTGAGTTTAAATACTTATGTTGTAGCTCAGAATTTATTGGACAAGAACACACAAATGTATTTACAAGAACTGTTTTTAATCCTGATGGGATGGAAACCCATGGACATCATTAAATGCTGCATCTCCACCCTTGAGAAGTTCTGTTTGATGTTTACTGCAACCATCCTCTCTTTACATCCAGTTTTGTATTTGACTGATTTAGCCACTTAATAATATTCAATCACTTTGTCATGTAACACTCATAAATTACTTTTTGCATCATTTGGACTGTTTGCTTTCCAACCAGTTTTGCAGCATTTAGCTGAATCTGAGCAGACAGTATAGCCATGTTCACATCAGAATTTATCCTGCTACTTCTATCAGCAGTCCCATCATCAATAAACACTAGTGAACCAGTTCTATTGGCAGTCATACATGCCTGTGGCATTACATTGCCTCCATCATGATTAACAGATGCTGTTGTATGCCTAGGATCATGAGCTGTTTCTTTCCTTCTCCATACTGCTTCTTCGGTTTCATCTGTCCAAAGATACTTCCCCCCCACCCCAGAACTCTTGTTCTGGCGAAGTCTAATGTGCTCTTCTTTATCTTGAGTGTAACCAATAGTTTGCACCTTGTTGTAAACCACCTATGTTTATATTCATAAAGGCGTCTCTTGATTGTAGACTTTTACAATGATACCCTACCTCCTCAAGAGTCCTCTTGACTTGACTAGATACTGTGAAGGGTTTGGCTAAACCAAGAAAGAATTGTGCAATCTTCCACTTTAGTTGTCTTCTGTTGGCTTCCAGGCATTTTGGTGTTTTTGAGCTGGCCAGTGCATTACTTCCTTTTAAGACTGTGCCAGACAGTTCATATATAGCCACTCCTACAGTTTTTGCCATCTCTCTGATAAGTTTATTTTACCTGTTCAGCTTAATGATGGCTGAATAATGACACAGACATCTCTTTGGACCTCATATTGAAAGTTCCTGTGAGCATTCACCAAATGCAAGTTCAAAACTCCAGATCTTTTATCAGCTTAATTTTTTTTTTCCTGAAATAACTAGAAAGGCAACACTTGGCCATGAAACTGGTCGCCAGTCAACTGTTGAATTACTTTTAAACCTTTAGAAAATGTGTGACTGCATATAAAAATGGCTGTAATGCAGTACTTTGGTTAAAACCGCTTAAATTATAGCTGAAAATCATCATAATTTATTGGTTGTTTAAATTAAAACCCACTGTAGTGGTACTGAGGCAAAAGAACAAAAAATGTCCAGTAACGTATGGACCTAGCTATACATCTAAAAGGGAAAAGCTGCAACAGGGGGAAAGTGTTTCTCTCTCACTGAATTGTCACTGCCAAAATGATTCTTCTTTGGACTGTAACGGCACTTGGAAGCCAGCAAATCAGATGCATTACTGCCACCCTGTGTGGACCATAAGTTTGATTTGAACCAGCGCTACCAGAATCAAAAGCCTGCTATTTCATGAGGGAAGGGACACTTTCCTTTCACTCGTGCACCACTTAAGGCTTCAAAGATTATACTCAAAATGATAATTAATATATTACTGATCAATATTGTAAACACGATTATTTAAGAGGAATGTCTATAATTCAAACATCACCCAGTTATTGAACCTAAAAATGTGCTTTTTGTATGTATATGTATAGATATATATATATTCAAAACTAAAATAAATCAGTAAAAAAAGAGGTGGGAGTGGCAGATAGTGTCCCTAGTGTCCGGTAGGGAGGAATGAACTGTGCTTTCTGACCATAAAGGTCGACTCAAATAGGCATCCACCAGTCCGTGCCTGTGACTCCACCGTGGATGGAGAAACCCACAAGCAGCAGCAGATGCACATGCCTCAGGAGACGTGTAAGGCAGCTACGGCAGGTTAAGGCAGGTAAGCTGCACTCAACAGTAAGTGACTTTAAGCTTTTTTTTTTTTTTTTTGGGGGGGGGGGGGGGGGGCAGTGTAAAGGAAAGAGGTGTGCTTGATTTATAACAAACAATAGATTTGCAGCAAAAATGAACACAAAACAGTAATAATTTTATCCTGACTATTTTGTTTTTGCTGGAAGCCAAAATTATAATTGAAAATAAAATTTGATTAATTGCCCAGCCCTAGCATCACACCCTTGGAAAAAATAAAAACATACACGCTTACAATCTGCTTATGATGCAGCCCTACGGGGGTTTCACTAACGTTAACAGGAATACTGGAGTAAGAGATTTAAAGACGCAAAGGACGGTCTCCAGGTGTCAAGTAGAAGTGGTGACTTGGTTTAAATTACCACACACTGAGAATTAAACACTTCACACAACGTATTTCCACCCAGGATTGCAGGAAAATAAAGAAACAAATAAAGACAAGGTGGTTAGGGAAAGAAAATAACTGTCAAAACCACAGATTTTAGCGATCTGAAGCAAATACTGTGTAAACAAGTCTAAGCAAAAATAAATAAATAAATAAATAATAAAAAAAGATGAACTTTTGTTTTGTTGCTCATTGAATTGTGTGATGGGTGATTATTTCACTGACAGACAGACAGAAAGACAGGCAACAACAGTTAATATGGCCAAATTCCTGCCCACTTGTCATTTATTGACAGTGAATTGAGCAATGGCTCAGAACCACTTTTTCATGTCTGATACCAATATTGATACAGCAGCCTCGAGTATCTGCCTATACTGTCAGCTGTCAAACTAACCATGGAAACCTTTTTTAAGCAGAATCAGTGTTCCACAGTGTTCACATCTCTCATTATGGCATGTCACATAAAGTACAGTAAATGTAGATAGATCAGGCTAATGAATCATATCTTGCAAATTTTCCCCCCAATTTACAGTCAACTAATTTTTTTAACAGTGACAATAGTAGTGAGTAGTAGACTGGCATTTGACAGATTAACTCATAAAAAGAGTCCAGAAACAGGTTTAACTGAGCCTGAAAATCAACAGCAATACTGTAGTACTGAATACTGAAGTTAGGACAGGAAAGCAAGGAGACCAGCCAGGTGTACGCGTGCTTTTGGTGTGTCAGATATAGGCCGGAGAACACGAGAACTGAAAAAGATAACAAGTAAATCTGAGAGTTGAGGACACCTCCAGGGAGGAGTGGTGGGTGTTTTGATGACAAAATCATCTTCCATAGGCCCTCAGCTCCCGATCTCCCTTTAGTCCCTCAGAGCCACAGCATTAATCCGGGGAAACATTGTGTGTCTGTATGTGTGTTGGACTTCTATTCTTCCTACATCGATAGTACTCAATCTTCAATAGCGTGTAGCACTATAATTTCTTATCCATCTGCTTTTTTTATAGACCCTACATCAGACACAGAGGAATAAATAGCCACATTTATGCTAACATACAGTTAAGATCACTGCATTTCGCTTTTAGGCAGATATCTGCAGGGGGAAGAGGAGAGAAGTGTCTGGAGAAATGGAAAGACAGCCTCGAGGAAAGGCAGTGAAAGATGAAAACAAAAAATATAGACGACTTGATATGATAATTTGAAAATATTGTATCATATATGTGGGCATATAATATCCTGCTTCTCTAAATAAGGTGTAGGTTGGTAGGTAGATAGATCAAGAGAGCAGTCCAAGAGGAAAAGAGGAAGAGTGTGTTGATCTAGCCTGACAGCATACTGCCACCTATGTGTCTGATCTGGTACAACAGCCTCTGTTCTTCACATATCTGTCCCAGGATCTGTCACTCAAGTTTGAAATTATTCAGAATAACACAACCATAAGAAAGGCTACATCTGAGGCAGTGAAATGATAAAAGCCCTAAAGAGATTACATGCAGACAGTGACAGTTTTAGAGAGGGAAGGACAGAGAGATGGAGAGAGGAAAAAAGAGAAAAATCATGCCTGTTCCACAAAGCCAGCTGTATCAAAAGGTAGCATAGCAGCCTGGAGCAAACGTCTGCTCACCTGCCAGCCCAGTCAGACCAAATCTCTCCCTCTCTTTATCCCTCTCTTTATGGCCTTTGCCCGCATCAAACACGCAAACTGCCAAATGCACACAAAAGCAAATGATCAGTGTTTATTTAATTAACGTCAAATCATCAAAGTCATACCTGTACTTGCATTTAAGAACAAATACACACACACACACGCTCCTCCTCTTGTCGATAAAAGCATCAGTCTAGGTTTGGAATTACCCGGCTGGGGAACAGGCATGGCTGGTGGGTTGGGCTACCACCCAGGCTCATATGCAGGTTCCAGTTCATCCACAGTTCATGCATAGTCTCATCTTTTTTGAAGAAGCATCCCATCAGCCCAGGATCATGATTATTCAGGACAGAGAGAGAAGTGCGGCGTGCCATCAATATAACCCTTCTCCCTCCCTCACTCGTTCGCTCTCTTTTTAACACAAACACAAGACTCCACTGGAGAGTTGGCGCTGCAGCATTTAAACCCATGTTCTGACCCTATGCGTAGATCCATGCCAAGTAATAATTTGTCTTTCATTCTCACTTTGCAGCACCTCCCCGGCTACAAAAAAGCACACTGCCCTGAGCTTTGAACCTTTAATTATCTCATTTCACTAACTTTGAGGATCAAGCTGCAAAATTAAGTAGGAATATTTAAAATCACCACATCTGCAGGGATACCACATGTATTATTAATTCGTGTGCATTAAACAGACAAATATGAGCATGGGAATAGGCATTTCACACCAAAAGTAATGCTAAAGGACTTTTACTATGGATTTTGCAGGATCAGCACACCAAATTAGAGCAGAAATCAGGAAGCTACTGCGTTTGACTTATTCAAAATGTGTATATGTCAAAAAAGCACCAGCATTGTTAATTAAAAAAAATCCATTGAGTAAGAAAGTAAGAAAGGTAATAATCACCAGCAAAAGGTGACAAATACAGAACAAAAAACGAGCAATAAAAGGCAACTGAAGTTCTTTAAAAAGAAAAAGTCACCCTTTTTCTTGGGAGGTGGTGGGGGAACGTGCATAACTGTTTTCCACGCACAGCATAAGGAGGAGGGTTTTTTTTCTGAATGCTCTGACTAAGGTTCCCCACCAGCAAGCCAGCTTGCTTTTCCTGCACTGCCACCCACTGCCAGCATATGCCACTTCCATACACAAGTGAAAGCATGAGAAAGTTCACAAAAGCTACACACACGCACGCACCACACAAGCACATACTGTCTGTGCATTCATACACTTGCGTACACACCCATCTCTCTAACAAACGCACAGACACCACCACCTGTTTCTGAATTCTCACATACACACACACAAGCATGCACACACACACACACACTTTGTTCTTCTCATCTGGCCTCCTCCTCTTCCAGTATTTATTTTAATCTGCATAAGAGAAGTTCACCAAGAAGTCAGCAGGACATACAGGAGTTGCATCTCCACCATCCCACACTTGCACGTGTGCATGCGTGCAGGCACTTGCAAAGCTACAGAGACGCACAGGAAGAGGGTGTGGACTGAGACCCAAGGTAAGGTGGAGGTAGGATGCATCAGCACTTTAAATGAAACAACAGTAAATAAAGAATTGTTATGATATTATGACACCCACCAACCCACACAAAAACACACACACACAATCCTTCCGATGTCTTCCCATAGCAGTGACAAACATAAAGGACGGAACAGTGAAAATAAAAGAGTCTGTCAGACTGTCAGAGTAGTTTGTACATGAGGATGAAGGACAAAAAAATATTAATTATATTTAATATCTTATATGCACACAGATTATTCCCTGCATCTGTGAATGGCATTAGTAAGCAAATGAGAAGGAAAGGAGACAGAGAAAATAAGAATGAGCAAGAAAGATCTGTATGTAGGTTATTGCAGTCTCACTGCACCACTCTTGAATTTCAAACAAGAACCCTGGGCAGAGGAGAGAGCAGAGGAGTGGAAAGGGAGGAAAGACAGAGAGGCGGCGGGGCGAGAGAACGAGCAGCAGGCTAACACTGGAGGCTAACAGGAGGCAGGCAAGAGAAGTGGTTATTAATGAGATATCGTAACTAAAGAAGGGCCCAAAAGAAAGACATGACATGGATGAAGAAAAAGTAGAGACGGTCTTCGAAAGGGGAAACAGAACTGTTCGTAGGGAGTGAGAGAGCGGCTGAAGTTAATAAAAAGCTACAAAAAGCTACACAAAATTAGGATCTTTTTTTTTTTACATTTTCAATTTGAATTCTTACTGTGCAAGAGTTATTTTTGAGTTAAGATTTGTTTTGTATGTATTCAAGTATGTAGTCCTACATTTTTCTGGTCGTGTACTTTGGTTCACTCAGGAATGTCTTCAACTGTATTTGTTCATGTTGCGTGCACCCAGGTGTTATTTATGTGTGTCTATGAGATGTGTGTGTGTGTGTCTGTGTGTTAAGCGGCAGTATCGCCCTAACTGCTGGTGTATTAGAGGGACAGCTCTTTGATCTAGGGGCTGTGCCGGGCCTCAGTACTCGCTGTGCAGGGTGGTCTCCCATCATGCTCGGCTGATCACAGCCTCAGCCTCACTATTGGCTGCTTGGCAGGCCCTCCCATCAGCCTTGATGCTACACGCCTCTGACAACTTCATTAGCATAATTCGACCCTTTGCTATACTCGGCTTTGCCAGCGACAGGAAGCGAGCGCTGGTACAACTGGCACACAACCAGATTAGTCCAGGAAAGTCTCTTACACCAATAAAAAGGTAACACCAAGAGGAAAAAAGCCAAATAGACTCACACGTTAGATTGAAGGCAACAGTTAATAAGAAGATCATTTTTCAGCGACATTTTTCCCCCAGATCTAAAATTCACAAAGGCTCACAGTTTTTGTATTCTTGTGCTTTGTGCTGCAATGTTACATTCAGTGAGGGGCACTACACCCTTATTAACAGACTAATAGGATGATTTTTCTTTAATCTGATGATGGGACGACGAAAAAATGGGCAAAGAAAGAGGAATAAAATTTTAATATGTTGTCTCCAATTATATGCTATTCTGATGTAGTCAGTCTCTTCATTGTACTCTCTTTTGCTGTCTTTCACAAGCATTTTGCTTGCGAAAATATTTCCTGTATTGCTTGCTCTTCACACATTGGTCAACAATATGCACTATTTGAAGCTTAGATAAAGATGTGAGAGCATGAGAACACAGGGTGTAGGTGTATATGCGTGCATGTGCAATTTCTGCTGTTAGACTTTTGCTTAAATAGAAGAAGTATTGTTCTGTAATGTGATTCACAGGTGAGATCAGGAAAACATCAGGTTTTTGTTCTGTGTATAGTACACTGCTTTTAGGGTTCTGCATTGCTTAACAACTGCTACTGTATGAAGAACCTGCCTATTCATTTATGTCCTCTGTAATGGACATTTGTTTTTGGTCTTTATCTTTTGCTAAGTCCTGATGTACTAAATAGAAGACATCCTGGGCTTTCCATCGAGTTCTAATGTGTTTGGGTGGCTTTTTTTTTTTCCAGCTCCACAGAGGCAGGAAATCATAAAAAAAAAGTTCAATAGGAAGGTTCTTTTTTCCTCAGTTCTCAGGAGGATATGCCACTTATTTTATTTCTCAACTTTCTCTTTTTGGAGCATGCTCCATTTTTTAAAATAAAGTAAATGTATAAATAAGAAATCGATAGATGTCCAATTCGATGGCTATGCTTGAAATATCAATATCAAAGCAAGAGCCTCTTACCTATGCTTGAGTTTCTAACCAGGAAAACTGATTGACGGTCGCTGATGGTCCATATCATCAATAGCTTTTCATCTTTTACAGGCATATTGACACATCTAGGACAAAGCTTTAAAATACCTCATTTGAAATGACAGTAATCTTATATCTGACTCCATTAATAAATCCTTGGTTGTATTCCTGTGAATACTAGCTTCTCAGAGTCCAGGCCATTCAAACTTGTGATTGCAGAGATTATGGAGTAAGCGTGCCTCTTTTCAGCTTTCAAGTAAATCCACCTGGCCAGCTGTTTGGACTCATTTCATGTCCAGGTTGCTGAACAAGACATCTACTTGTAATACTGAGGTTGGTAGCTGGTAAAGCAGGTAATCCAGGTTTACAACCATTGTAGCTCAGTGGTAGTTAGATGAACTATTGAACTCTGTCCCTGCAGCTGAAGATCAGCAGTGTAGCTAATTAGCTGGTCACCGGGATGAGAAAAAAAAAGAGAGACACCTCTCTCTTCTTCCCGCGTTCTGCTTTCACTTCTTTTTATCTCTCATTCATGAGCCCTTGGTGCTGCCCTTGGAATTGAGTATGTAAACTATTATTTTACACATCATAAGCAGAGTCTGGACTGGCATTATAAATCCATGCTACCGATTGCATAATGACCACATTAGTATACTAAAGTTGTATCAGAGGCAATGCGGTACGAAAAAGACGAGCAAAATATTGCTTCATAATTTTAAGACGCATTTTATTTAACCTGAATTCCAAGCGAGTCGTCAGTCGTCCAAGCGAGACTTTGACGACGACGACGATGATGAATCTTTAAAAATATACTATACTGCACTCTTTAAAATCATTTTGTCAATCAATACCTCAGCAATAATACGATCAGATTCAAACGCTTTTCGTTTTGGGGGGGTTTTATACGTTATCGAAGACTACACCCGTCACATATTAATGATACAGAGTATAGCACAGAAACTGATTACAAGTAATAGCTGAAAGCTATGTGTGTGTAATCCTAGGTTTTTTATTCAACTATTCTCTTAATCAAGAACACTGAAATGATGGAATATCCAACCAAGAAAGGAATGTGCTCTGGATTTTCAGGGAAAAAAAAAGATGGCTAGCTGGATGGCTGAGAGAGAAACTCAATCCTGTCTCCTGCTGAGGAAGAGACGGGTGCTGGCTGTCGACAGGCACACCACCTGACTACCACACAGCTACTGATTTGAAACGACAAGTCAAGAGAAGTCAGGAGTAAATAAGAGAGATCGACAGAGTGAAAAATAGAGAAAAAGAGAGAGAGGCGGATAATAGATTTGAGAGTGTTTTGGGGGAGTAAACAGATGGAGTAAACACAGCACGAGGGAAACCAGGGGACTCCCACCGAACCCGCTCAATGTGTCACTGACACTGCAGAGTAGAATCAACAAAGTGCTCTGAGGGCAACGCGCACGCATACACACACACAGCCTCCCACACAATCACACACAGTTCACCAATTGGCAGGATGCTGGGACCCAGAGCTCCTATCCAGAGCAGTGACAGGCACATGGAGAACAAGCTGGCTGACAGCACATGACAACTCTTCAACTAGTGGAAAGGAACGAGGCATCTCCTACTCTACTTTCTGAGCAGCTTCAAGTACCGTCAATATACGCTGGTGAAAATAATGTAGTATTTTCTAATACAATGAATATATTTCATGTGAAATACAACTCTGTGTTGAGGAACAGCTACAATTTACTGTCTCTCATCTACTGGTTGTGCTCTGAACCTCATCCTAACACCCATCTGTATTGCTTCTCTCTTTCCAATTTCTTCCTTGCCCCCAGACCTGCTGGTATGCCCAAACTGTGCTGCTGTGTGCCAGCGTACCAACAGGCCTGTAGGCCTATCCAAGAGAGAGAAAGGGAGGAAGAGAGAAAGACGGAAGGTAGCCAATTAAGACTGGGTAATGGGAGGATAAATGTGTGTGTGTGTCTGTGTGTGTGTGTGCATGTGTGTGTGTCTAGTATGGGTGAATGCCTGACTTCAAGCGGCTTGCTCTTATGTGTGCATGTGTGCGATGCCACAGGCTGTGCACACAGCCAAACTTAATTTAGCAGGCCCAGGTTTTTAGCACATGCCTGAAGCTAGCCAGCAAACTATTGCTAGACCAGAAGGCCAGAAGTTAACAGGCACATTGCTCTCTTAAGCCCTTGAGATCTTGTTCCCACCCTAAGGGGTGAGAGAACTCATTTAGTCATTGATGACCATCACTGTTCACATCCTTGTGGTCATATTTTTTCATCAGGCACTTCATTAAATAAAGTATTATGGAGATACAACCCCACAAGAAGACCTTGACAATGCAAAAAGAACCATTGTCAAACTTCTGATACTGTTTGTGATTCTTCATGAAAATGACATTCCACGAGACTTTTACCTACATAGGGACTCAGATTTAAAGCCATGTAGCAGAAGCAGACGGCAAGATCCAACAGGCTACGTGTCCCAAGGAAAAAGCTGATAAGATATGCCACTTTGTTTATGTGTGTGTGTGTGTGTGTGTGTCGGTACATCGGGACTGAGATGGATGTGGATTTTCTTTCTTTTTTTTATGCAGTGGGGCATGCCCTCGACGCTGCTGTCACTGATTTTAAAAAACACACAGGCACAGCAAAAACTGAGGACGAAACACACACCTTGATCACTGAGGTGTATGGGAATTCACGCCTAGGGACTCAACACAACAAAACAGTGTTGGATTATGTCTGAGCCGCCAAAACAAACAAACATATGCCAAATGAGCTAAGCAAAAAGCCACCAAATTTCTACTCATCTGGCTCACATGCCGTTTGGCTACGGGATTCATAAATATTGCATAACTGCAACAGAGATCAATTACAAAGGATAGTGTTTGGATGGAGCCTAAAGAAAAACTCAATCAAAGCTAATCTAGAATGAGACATGTCTGAGTGTGTGTGCCTAAATGCATGCACCAGTGTGTGTTGTCTTATTCTAAAAGGTAACAGGCAGCCAGCTTTACAGAGCATGACCTAGAAAGTGAAACCACACGGCAAGGCACTAAATGTGTCATATGGGCTCAATCATTTTCTCTCTCTCTGTCTTCAGAGAAAGAGAGAGACAGAGACAGAGATAGAGAGACGGAGGAACAGGGAGAGAGAGGTCTTCTACCAGCCCGCTGCACTCAGAAGCTAATTAAGTCATTTGAAATAGCCACAGAGGGTACCTGTATGCAATCTAGCCAAGGCAAAGGGTTGATGAGGCTCTGTGAGGCCCCAGGCTAACTTCAAAAAGAAGGCAGAGGAAGGGAATGAAAGAAAAAAAGGAAAGGAGAAAGGAAGGGGGGAAAAAAGTGAAGTGGATTTTTTAATTGAAGCCCAACTTGAAGAAGAGCACGTGTGTCTCTGTCTCCTTATGTTTTGCAGCAGGAAAAAAGGTTAAGCATGCCCCCAGCAGAGTGTGTCTGCACATACAGACTCCCAATGGGGAGCAGGTGGGAAGATACAGGGATGGAGAGATGGAGGGGTGCAGGAGAAAGGCTCAAGATAATTGAGAGAGTTCACTGAGCGGCCAAGTCATAGAGTGTGAGCGAGCATGTGTCCATGAACTCCCTATCCCTCACTGGCATATTCAAAGACACACATACACACCTGTGTGTGTACATGCTCTGTCTCTTGCTAGACACATACTGTAGTGAATGGATACAATCACAGGCATACACACAGTTAATGGAAACTTATGGGCAGCAGTGGGAGTCGAGCATTAGTTTTGCCTCATTTCTACAACCACAGATGACAACATAAGAAATCCACAGCTCTGACTGAACAGAACACACATCTGAAGGTTTTGTGCCCTAACATCCATGCCCTCACCGGGGGCAAGCCTGGCAACACCAGTGACTGAATTGGGTCACACACACTCACACACATACAGTACATACACACATAGTATAGACTGCAGCACTGGCAGCGTGGTGATCACAGGAGAGGGCAAGCAGGGGGCTGAATGTAGAGTGATTGGACTATTCTAGGTCAGCTCTCCTGACAATGCACCACTGTCTCCTAATGTGGTGGGCTAAAGGATAACGGCTGCATTTGGCCTGAAATTACAGCTACACTTTCCAGAGAGCAGGAGTATCTGCTATGCATGCACATAGACACACGCACACGGAGACACACAGCACAGAACTTCAGACTGTCCAGAAGCACACATCTGTTTATACTGACCTATCACTGACACATGTAATCCAATATGAGACGATATTTCTTCATAAAATAGGTCATCACATATAGAGATTATTGGCTAGTTTGTCCACCAGAGAAGCTCCGACTCCACTGTAGCAAAATGATCATCTCTTTCTGCAACACGTAGCAGGACAATATTGCTGGAAAGTTAAAAACAATGACCCCTTAATTTGACCCTTTTCACTATAATGAACACACTGTAGGTATTTACTGTATATGAATAGAAACAATTGGCAACATGTGCAACATCATTTTTTCCACACCCTAAAAATAGGTAAAGGCTTGAACAGCATTGGTCAGGCTCTACTTAACAGTCAGAGCCAAAGGCATATTCTAAAACATGAAATGACAGATAACACAAGTACAATAGAGCATGCATAACCAAGACATGTGTATATATATCTGGGGTTAAAGAGGTTTAGAGCAACCTCAGGATCCCGGGAATTTAAATCACCTCTTGCTCTTTTTTTCTATCCCGGTCTAATAAAGCCGTGTGCAGGAGATCTCCTCTGCAGCCTATAGAGCGTGATCAGCCTGTGGACTTCAAAGAGGTTGCAACTAGGTCACCACAAGACACTGCAGTCAGCTAGAGTGCAGTCTCTGGCCTGAGACATCTCACTTCTCTCCCTCTCCCCCCTTTGCTCCATCCCTGTCTCCCTCACTCTGCTAATCACTCTCTCGCTCTCCGCTCTGCTAATAACTGCTTCTCACTCTCTTGCTCTTTCTCTCCCCCAGTACAATGATATCAGTCAAATTAAAATGGATTATGGCGCCTTTTTCTCTTGTCATTCCCTGGGGTTGTACAGCACCATGTCATGTTACTGTTACTATAATGTTATTTCTTTATCACTGTCCATCGTTGCTGGTGCTCAGCAGTTTAACAAATGTTTTAAGTTAGACAGCAAGCAAGAAAAATGGAGGAGCAGGGAGACGGCGAGAGAAGGCAGATGCAGGAAACGAGAGTGGAACACCAAACTGAATGCAGAAACAGCCCAATCCTCCATGGTCTCACACTGCCATCCTGATCTGTCAAAGGCCAAAGAGACTGACTCCAAAGGCTACTTTTTGCAGTTTGGATTAAACAGCCACATAGGCAGCCCGAGAGGTGACCAGGAAATAAGAACCTTAGAAAGCAAAGAAAGAAATGAAAGAGGGAGGAAAACTCATGAGGGAGAGAGAAAGGGCGAGTGTGAAGAAGGTCAATATGAACAGAGAGCTGCAGGGCTGTTGCTACTCTGAACACTGAGCAAAACACAACTCTGTTAACATTAGAAAACTGCCACCAACATCTAACTTGGACAGATGGGAGAGGAAGCAAGAAGGGATTGCTGAACAACCGGGGAAGGTACACTTTCAATAATGGCTGAAGTTCAAGTTGCGAGCAGGAGGCAGCTGTCCTCGAGACTAAATATTTCTGTTTCATAGTCTGGTCCCTTACAGCAGATCTTAGTTTAGGTGGAGACATCAGTGGCACTTAACACACAGTGGATAGATGCAGAAATAGATGCAGTGGTTTAGTGAAAGGTGCAAACAAATAGAAAGTGCATAAGGAAAAGATTTTAGCATGACAACCTCTATTCTTCAACACAGCCTAAACTCTCTTAGACAAGCTTCCTTGTAATTTATTTAAGTAGTCTTCTGGAATAGTTCTTTAAAGATGATTATAGACACTCACTGTTGGACTTCCCTCCTCTCCACATATACTATATACCATAAACAATTTGGATTTTTGGATGCTTGTCACTTCTTCTTTAATCCACTTGTCAATTTTCCTCAATTGTTTTATGGACACACTGCACACCATGCCATGATAAGCCAAGCTTTCAGCTAATAGGTATCTGGAATCATCTTGTTGGTGTAAAAGTCAAGCTGTGTTATTTTTGGCAGCATTTTTTAGATTCAACTAAAGAAATCCGGGAAAAATTCATTTTTGCAACAGACTGCCAGCAAATGGTAAATGGTAAATGGCCTGTATTTATATAGCGCTTTACTAGTCCCTAAGGACCCCAAAGCGCTTTACACTTAACACACTGTTTGCTGCTACAGCTACACATGTTTCTTTTTCAACTATTTATTTATAAGTGACTTATGTATGTATGTATATATATGTATATATTGTACTATTCTTAGTTAGCGTATTGTCTGTCTTGTCTTAATGTTGGTTTAAAATGGAGCACTGTAACAAAAAATAATTTCCCCCAGGGATCAATAAAGTATTCTGATTCTGATATCCAGTCATCCACCCATTCACACACACATTCACACACTGGTGATGGCAAGCTACATTGTAGCCACAGCCACCCTGGGGCGCACTGACAGAGGCGAGGCTGCCGGACACTGGCGCCACCGGGCCCTCTGACCACCACCAGTAGGCAATGGGTGAAGTGTCTTGCCCAAGGACACAACGACCGAGACTGTCCAAGCTGGGTCTCGAACCGGCAACCTATCCGATTACAAGGCGAACTCCCAACTCTTGAGCCACGATCGCAATAAAGTGTTTTTCTGTAGATGCAACACTGGTTCATCTCTGGAGTCATAGCTCAGTGCTAACTGGTAAAATACATACACAAACACACAAAAAAATCCTAGAATTCCAAAATGTCCATAGAAAAACCAAAAGCTGGAGAACTATTGCTCAAGCCTCTTTAAAAAAATAAGAAAGTCTGGCTGCTTGAAAGCATATAAAGCAGATTTTGAAAAAAATGAGGGATGGCTCAAGACTTTTGCACAATCCTGTATATCAATCACTGGCTACAAAAACTGTGCCTAAAAGATGCAGACTTGTGCAGCTAAAAACAGAGTTGGCACTACATATCACCTAGTGCACACATTAGAGGATTTCAGATTAGTCCAAACAACTCTCTCTAACAAAATGATACATTTTTAGACTTTAAACCAAGAGTGTATCTAATGCTTACTTATGTGTAATATGGATCTGTGTTTACAAGTAAGGATCACTGCAGATGCTTTTGTTTCCTTCAGTCAGCTGATAAAGAGCAAGACACCAGGGTTTTCCTGGAAACAAGCTACACTGTCCTCTCATAGCATCCCAACAGGATGTGGTCTTTTATTCCTTTTTCAATGTCTGCATTTGACTTGCCTACAGTATGGGTATATGTGTGTATGACTTTGTGTGTGTGTGTGTGTGTGTGTGTGTGTGTGTGTGTGTGTGTGTGTGTGTGTGTGTGCGTGTGTCTGTGTGTGTGCGTGTGTGTGTGTGTGTACTCTGTCACTGTGTTTCTGAGTGCATGCTGTTGTGTACTGTGTTGTGAGCTTAGGTTGACATTCGTTTGACTGACATCGGGGGCGACAGCAGCACAGTAGCATATGGTAACCGCCTGCTAACCGCTAAAACTTGACATTAGTGCAAACAAGTCAGCCAAGCGTACCATAGTGTGCTCCTAAGAGGGTTAAGAGATAGGCTGTCAACATACGGTGGGATAATAACACCTACTACGAGGACCATAATACTAGATAAAGGGGAGGGGGCCAGACCAAACACACAAGTTGGTGCCAATTCAGATGAAAATGTTGACAAGTTCCACCGTAAAGCAAGGAACAAATTCTAACAAACTGAAACATGTGTTGCGTGTTGTTGTGCGCTCAAATTCAGATCATGATCTCACCATTTTGTAGCATTACACATAACAGAAAGCCAAAGAGGAACTTTCATACAGAGATGAGTGCCTCACACCTGACATTAACAAGACTCTAACATTGAAAACCCGATTAAATCTGAAGTACCTAGATCATCTCACCTGACTTTGACACGCCACTTCAGTATTTATAGTGAAATTTGACTTATCTTTGCTTTTCAAAAAACAGACTGCCACACATGTCAGTTTCTTGCATAACGGTTATATAGAAAGTGACAATAAATATCCCATCTAGCTCGTTTCTTATCCTTGAGCAAGCTGACAACGCATTTTGAAAAGTAAGCTACAATGTGAGCAGTCTGCTGGTGATGCTCGCGTGTCTGTATTGCTCTCAGTCTCTGTAGCGCTTTTATGAATGAAAATGCACTGCATTTTCAAACCAGATCAAATGTGTCTCTGACTAATTCCAAAAGTGATATGGCTAACTACAAACACGTGATTCCTTATGCATGTATTTTGTACATTTTAATGCCATGATACATGTTGATTCACTAAGTATGAGGACCAGAGACGTGGCAAAAACAGCTGTCCTCCACTAACCCACTGAGCTGCAGAAGGCAAAAGAGCTGCAGACAAATCTGATCGCTGTTGCCGTATCTCGTCATTGCCTGTCTTTCTTCTTTAGCACATATCTCTTGAAACACTCAGACACCATTACTGCCATGATCTGATGTACTGAAATGCACATTTCACATATCAGTCTCAGTCCAGCATCAGGCAAACGCAGGCAGCTGCACGACATTAACACACACACAGCTAAGCAAAGATAAAACCGCACTCTTACATAAATATTGGGGGGAAAACTGGTAAATATAATGCACGACACTCTGTGTTTATTGTAACGTTCAACTAAAGGGACAGCAGATAATTAAGTGGTGCATGTACCAGTTCGCAACTAGCTGAACCATTTTCTGCATGCTCTTTTTTCTGTCTCTCTAGTCTACGATTATCAAAAGACAAAATGTGATAAAAACGTAAACGTAGAAAAATACATTTTAAAAAAGCAACTCAACAAAAGATATTTCTCACCACTCGCAACAATCTACAAAAGCCCTCCTGCAGTATCTACTTTATTTCTAACCACAGAGTCAGCAATAACTAGAAACAAAAAGACTTTGCCTCTAGCCCTCAAGTACCCCACCGGACCCTGGAAACCCCTACTTAAACACTAAGTTTGCCTTCATTGATCAAAATATGGTGCCGACTGTCGAGGAGTATGACACAGGCACTTGTGAGCTTAGAGCAAGTTTCAGCTTTGATTCCGAGAGATTCTCAGTGAGCCTGAATCTCAGTCTGAATATGTGTTTTTATGATTGTTTGAGTGTTCTGTAGGTGTGTGCGGCGTAGTGAGAGCTACGAGCACAACACTGGCTCCTCTCAAAGCTCGATTTCTGCCTTTAAAGTACACCGCTGAGCACGTTTAACCTCTGCAAACCTAAGGTAAAATAAACAAGAGAGTGAAACAGCCTTTAAATGTATGTATGTGTACATGGATGAGTACATGCAATATAAATTGATACAACCGCATATGGATTTTAAAAAAGGTGCTACGGTCCAGCTGTGAATGTGGAGAATTTTTCGGTGCGTTTGTGACTTCCAGAGTACGGGAATATGTTTGCACTGGCAGTAGAAGAGTGTTCCCTGTGAGAGAGTGAAGAGGTATCCACCACACACTGCCTGGGGGCCTCTGGAAGAGAGACTAAACAAGACCTTCCCACTGGGACACACATACACAGCCTGAAGCTGCAAATGACCTACTACCCACCTCACGCACACACAGACATAAACACACTCAATCATGCACGTACACACTGAGACAAAGCCTTTTTGATAATATAATTTAATTTCAAGAGAAAAAAAATTGTCAACTATCAAACATAGCTTAATGAATACCTACAAATAATGTTTACAATTTGATAACAATTTCTTTCGCATTTCTTTCTTTTTCTTTCTAAGCTCATACCATAAGAGAACCTCGGCAACATGAGAGTGCCTTTATGAATAACGCTCTCATCCAAGTTAGGGATTTCTTCGGTTTATATCTAACATCTGTACATATTCAGTTTCTGCTGAAATTGCTCTGTTTGCAAAAGACAACATTGCAGCACAACACATGCCTTAAAGCTAAGAATTTCATCATATCTATTAGCAGCATTTCTTTGAGTTCAACTTATTGTGGAATAATTACATTTCTTTTAATTTAAAGGGAAGCAACAGAAAGTGGACACAATCCTGACAGATCCCTGCCCCGGCTTTTATGGCACGGGGGGGTTTTGCAGCTCTCACAATGACTGATCTAAAGTGCTAGGTTTAAAGTCACACTATTCAAATTGGATTATGCTTAGACGAGAAATCCTCTAGTACAATTTGCATGTGCTATGTGTGCAAATCCTGAGGTACTAAATACAAAATAAGTGATCTCTGCACAGTAAAATTACCACAGTTAATTTACTTTAACGCTGAAAGTGTTTAAATTAACACTTCCTGTGTTTATAGAGGCCAATCAACACTTATTAAGTCCAAAACATTTACAGTTGTTCCTTGAATTCTTGCTCTTAGCCCAAAAGTTAAATGTCATAATGTCACACACGTGTGTGAACGAGCTATTTAGCAGATTTACTTTGGGTGCAAATTACCAATGCCAGTTCTAGAAAATAGTAACTCCCACATGAAAATGTATTTTAAGAAGGGTTTCTCACATCTTAATACAACCCAAAGAGCATGTTCTACGCTAATGATTCAAACAAAACATTGATATGATCTTTTACCTGTGGTGCATGTTTATAAATGACCTTAAACCCACTGTAAACTGTCATTCTCATTCATCAATGTCTTGTGAAACAACGGTGGGTGTGTTTTCCTAGAGGAAGCCCGAGGATGAACATATCTTCTTTGTATCATTCTCTGACTAACAAATATAGGCTCCCCGCCAAGAGAAACTCAATGAGACCACAATCAATATACTGCTACAAGGTGTGCACACACTACACAGATACAGGATGATGTACGATTACCTGGAGCACATAACAATCAGCTGCGTGCTCATCCACCGTACACAAACACACACTCGCATGCAATTCACACACACATACATGCACACTACAAGGCACTTAATATGCAAATAATTTTTTTTTTTTTTACAACAGGGACACCGCTCCATTGTTCATCTGGACGAAAGGGGGAGCAGATAGATAGATAAATAGGTCTCTAGATATCTAGCTTGGACGTCAATTGATGAAATTTCTCATACGGCAGCAGCAGTGCTGTTAGGACAGGGAATACCACCACAAAATAATGTTTTCTCTCCCTCTGATCAATTTTTAATTTGGCCCGTGCAGCCGAGCCCTTGGCGGGCCAGGCCCCGGTAATTATGGTGGGTTATTGACAGCTGCCTTCCCGCGGGAGGCTATTTAAAAGAGGTTTAACCCCAGAGCAAGTCCAGGCCCCACACCCGCCTTTGAAGGTGTCAAGTGCATTGATCTGAGCTGCGGGATGCGCTGGGACCTTCCCACCTGGAGGTGTGTGTGTGTGTGTGTGTGTGTGTGTGTGTGTGTGTGTGTGTGTGTGTGTGTGTGTGTGTGTGTGCTTGCAGGGCAACTATTACAAGGCCACAGCAAGGCGGAGCATCTTTTGACCTCACACACACACAAACTGTCCTCTGGCTAAGGCTGGCTAGCTGGATAGATACCTGTCTGGCCTCTGTAACCACTTGATGCCCCAAGATAGACTGTGCACACACTATACATACAATGTTATCACTGAGCTACACACACACAAACAAGTTAACTCACAGCTTAGGGGGAATTAGAAGAACTAATGAGAGAGGAGGAAGAAGAATGGTGACTGCAGAGACAAGAGACAGAGAGATATCCTCTTAACACATGAGGCCATGACACAAGCCAGACAGATGATAGAGTGTGAGAGTGCGCAGCCAATTCTGAAGAAGACATCATCCAGCAAAAAAAAAAAAAAGAAAAAAAGAGGGGGGGGGGTCATGACAGAAATTAGAAGAGGATTCCTGTGTTTGAGTGTGTCTGCCTTCGCTGCCCCCTTTCAGCCTCCCATTGAAATTCTGGGCAGATACAAACCCCTAGGCTTTTGACACACTTTCGAAAACACCACACCCCCTCTTTCTTTCCAGAGAATCTCCAGTGTCGAGCCTGACTCACTATCAAGAGAGTTAGTGAGCGAGCAAGAGTGAGATGGAGACAAGGAAGGGGGGGCGACAGCGGCTATAGATCCGTTTTGTATGAGCAACTTTCAAATTAAATTGAGTCGTTCGTGAAGACCTTGCATAACGCTCGTGGTTCGTGTGGAGCTGTGTGCGCACATGCTAACAAACTGGAGGGTTGAGAGACTTGGTATTGTAAATGTATTAATTCATATGTAAATGATCTAAAAAGCAATGAGAAGGAGTTTAAATTCATAAACTATTTTCTCATGCTGAAGACTTCTGACAATCTGACAAAAACGTAAATTGAAACTCGGTGGCTGACAAAAGTTACAAGCATTCAGAAATACTAAAAAGGAAATTAGGTTTTGCAGGACCGCAGCAGAATACAGAAAATTTTAGAAGAAAATTTCTCTACTGGTAGCAACTAGTATCACCGGCAAAATGCAAAGTGCAAAAAAAGGCAGCTGAATAAAAAGGATGAGGGAGAAAAAAGTTAGGAAGCGATATAAAATAAAAGGATCAACTTTGCTGCATCTTGATCGTACAATACCAAACAGCTACAACCTCAAAACAGGATTCATGTACATTGTTTTTATATGGATGCAAACTAGTTGAAAGTCCTACTCCTAACTCCAACACCTACCATATAACTTATGATCCCACCTTTCAATATTCAATATCCCTCCTCCCTCAAATATTCCGACTGTAACCTCACAGTCTAAACTCTCTTTCCCACCTCCTCATCCCCTCCAAACCCCATGGCACGCACCCTACACCTCCACCATCTCAGTCTCAGGATGCAGAGCATTGACAGGGCCAGAAGGTAATGATACAGCTGCCATGATGCAACAAGCAGACCTGTCGACTGTCAGGAATTGAAATCATGAAGGAATAAGCTGTCATTAAGAGGCCCTCTCCCCGTAGTGGAGCTGTCAGATGCCTGCCTTCTGCCTACTCTCTCTCTATACTCCCGTCTCTCCTCTGCCAGTCCCAACCCATTTGCAGTCACTCCCTCGTCTTCCTCTTATTTCTCTCTTTCTGCATCAATCCTTTCCACACTCCTCTCCTTCTTTCCACTTCTGCCCTCTTCCAACCAATCATAACCTGTTTCCCTTTCTGCACCCCACACCCCATCAACTCGGCTTTTTCTCAGATTCCTCTTTTCCACCTCTTCCACCACTTTGTGTTTGTTGCTGGAGCAACCTTTTCTCCTTCTCCTCTCACCTGTCATTTTACTTCTACACTTTGGGAATAGCATCACTTAGATGTGCACACATGCACATAAAGACAACATGCATGAGGCCTACACAGATGGCACAAAAATTTTCCCTCAACCCAGCATTAATGTGCACTGCGCCAAATAGTCCCGAGTATACCCTGCATCCAAGTGTGATGTGTTTGCGTCTATGTATGTGTGCTTTCTCTGTGTGCACGTGTCTATGTGACTTGTATTTAATGTATATGTTTTTGCCAGGTTATTAATGTGTCACCATCATACAGCAGCGTGAACAAGACATGGGATGAATATGGGAGAAAGAGACAGGTGATGGGAAGTAAATTGCGGCGTAAGAGACAGACTGCCCTGAGATTCACCCAACAATGTGATTGTGTGTGCATGTGTGTATGCGTGTGTGTTGCGTGAAGGGGCTGATTAACTAGCCCAATCAGCAATTTTTCCTACAATCGCCTGATTGGCAGAGGTGATCCCATCGGAAGAGAGGAAAAGCTGACTCGAGCTTCTGAGGAACATGGCGAAGAATTCCAGAGTGTGCTCGCACTACATCCACACACATTACAACAGCGCTGTGAATTAACAGTTTTATCCGTATGTGCGTGTGAGTAGTGATTCTGTGTTTTGCCAAGCCACAAGCTCCCCCAGATTTCCTTGAATGCACTCTAGTTGACCCTTTGCTGCAGGCTTTGAATTTCCAATCAGTTTCCCATGAGTAACATCACATGAGCTACACTCGAGACAACAGATTGTTCCCACAAAACGGACCCTAATCTAAACATAATTAAAAATTATACTGAGAAAATGTGACATTCTGACCCAAAACCACACTTAACAAAGTTATAAATAAAATAATGGCATGTGTGTTGCTTTCACACAGTCACACAGAATAAGCCTGTTCTAATGAACAGTTTAAGTCCAGACACCTATTTTTTTTTAGGTCTGCACTCCTGATGATGGGTTGGTTACTTTCACACAGCTCATTTTCAATTAAATGACTTTAATTAAGTGGATATATATGCTATTTTCTTTGATTGTTTTGTCAAAATCAATCAGTCAATCAACACGATTCCTTAATTTTCCAAAATGACTTCTGACAAGTCAGGAGCATTGTGTTTAGCAGCAGAACATATCCGGTAGGTAGACAGAGCAACATTTGATAGCCACAGATTAAACTGCTGACAAATAACATAGAAGCAGATGTAGTAAGGAAAGATTTGGACTGCAACCCAACATAAACACATGTAGCAACAACTTCACAAACAGTCATCTCTTTTGCCCAGGGAGGGATAGGGGCTACTTGTCAGGTTTCAGATCTCACCTAGTCATCACAATTTTTGCTGTACCTCTCTTCCCACATGTTTGGATTAAGAAGTCCCCTTGGCCGACCAATTAGGCATTCATTATAAATACTGACACAGAAGATAAATTTAAAATAACGTATTACTCATGTCATGTCGCTGTGAGTGTTTGTCTTTGTGCTGGTTTACTGGGGAAAGGCTGTATCTTTAAAGAGTAAGATGGGATTCATCTGTCATTATGATGAATTAGTAGTTTGCACAGGTATGTGAGCTAGCCAGATAAAATGTTTAAGGGGAAGCGCATAAAAGGGGAGTAATAACATCATACAATTACATGTCAAATACCTGATATAATATGGCCTGTGTATGCTCAAAGAAATATTGATACCACTACGTATTATTAAATAAACGTGGGTGCCTTTTTATAACGTTGGCTGGTAGTGTAGCGTAGCTACGGAGTTTCTCCTTCTGTGCTGGAGGCAGAAAAAAAAACATTTCAATTCATATCCCTTTTTAATTTTTCCTCTCACCTCAGTACGTGCTTTCATGCAAAACTCTTACAATAAATATAAAGTAAAATCTAAAATAAAATCATACAGTACATACTGTAAGACCAAAAAGGGAAATGACAAATCTTATCAAATTTGTAAAGTTGACACCAAAATCGCGATAAAGTGAGTCTTTTTTGAAGATGGTACAGTAGCTGTAACTCCGGTACATAAGACATCGAGAGACACTGTGTGGTATAACATAATATAGTACAAACATGTCCATAATGGATGCCAGCAGCATGAATTGACTGTAAATGTGTGTGGCTTTTTCTCCAGTGCGCTCACAGTACAAGGCCCTTGTGCAGTAAATGTCTGGATGATGATTTGTCAGGGTGCAAGAACACGATTTCTTGTTTACTATGATGAATGGGCAACACTCGCACCACACACACACCATGTTCTCTATATTGAAGCTGTCACTTTGGCTCTCCACAGCACAACCCTGCCTTCTCCAACTGTAACACCAGCCGGGGTAACTGTATTAGACAGTCTAGGGGTACCTGATTCATCCGTTAGCGCACATGGACACACATGCGCTACTCTAACTTCTCCAGTTGTTGTACACAATAGGAGAGGGATTTACACAGCAGCGTTTTTATGTTAATCAGATGGGCAAAACGAAGGAAGGCGGGAGAAAGAATCTAGTCTGTGTCATCTGGAAGAGTAGGTCATTATACATGAAGTGGTAGTGAGGATAGAGAAGCGGGTGAAAATAATTAGACAGAAAGAGGTACCTTTTGGTTGCTGACACATACATTTGTGAAGCAGCCTGTGAGCTGGTTTAGGCATGCACACAATAACATGCCTCACTCTTTTCACATTATATATCAAACACGCATTCCCAATTTGGCAGTCTGTTTAAGCTGCTGATTTTTACCATCTCTCCCTCTCGAATAAGTGCTGCTGTTCCCTTGCATCGCTGTCTGCTGTTTCAACCAGTCCCCCCAGCATCCACCATTAGGTTTCTAGAAATTCAATTTAATTCCATTTTATTTGTATAGCACTAAATCACAACAGTCACCTCAGGCACTTTAAATTGTAAGGCAAAACCCCCAAAATAATAGTGAAAACCTCAACAATCAGATGACCCCCTACAAGCAAGCACTTGGCGTAACCTCCAGTTTTTATGTGCACCTGTAAAACTAAAAGGCTAGAAACTCTACATTGTTCCCTTTCGCATCTCAGTCATCCATGAACACATGAACGCTACACAAGAATTCTGTGAAAAGGAAAAGTGAAGAAAGTCTTTCGGTTTATTAACAATACAAATGAAGCCAAAATTCAGTGCGTGATATCATTTGATGGTAGGAGTTTGCACCTGTGACTGTATGCCTGCTCATTATTTGCCTCTGTGATCATATGAAATGTGAAATGTTCAAAGTGTTCAGCATCATAATTTCTCTTATGACCCCAGGGCGAAGTTTTGTTTTCTTTTCCTACGCTTGCGTAAGCTGTACAATGAAGTTAAACTGAAGTGAGTCGATACAGTAAATCAAGAGTCTAAACTAATAAACCAAAAAGCATGCCTGCAATCCCATTCCAACACCGAGTGAAGTACATAACATCTAAAATATGATTCCACACTGAGTCTAACTTTGCCACAACTGCTCAACAGCCCCAAACATTCAGGCCTGTGTTTCAAATAAACTGTGTGCTGCACCCATCACACCAAAATCGTACAAGTCCTACAAAAACCACCAAACCAAAGCTGACTCCCAGTTTTGCAAAATAAGGGGGAAAAAGAAAAAAGAAACAGGTCACAGACCAGAACATTCGTTCAACAGATAATAAAATAGCTTGAAATTCTTTGTTGTGACCTCTACCTGCATGGCTCTTTCAATGAAGGGGATCTGTGTCCCTGAGTTCAAGTCCTGGTTGATGATTAGCCTACGGGCCCACTGACCAGCCCGCACCACACCACTGCCCTGAATCAGCACCAGCAGCTTAGATGGGTTGGATAAGGCATCTGGGCTGAGGTAGATAAAACCGGTGGGTTCATCTTCTGTGGCATCCACCTGAACGTCCAGAAAAATACGGGTTACCACGTGTCAGCGAAATGTAATTCATTTCAAATACAATGCTTTAAAACAGTCTTGTTGTGATTTTATATGTACATCTCTGAATTCTATTGCTTTAGAGGAAAAAAAACACCTGAAAAAAAAAAAGATATTTTCCATATGTAAAGTGCATGAGTTCTCTTGTGTGTACTCTAAAAAAGCTCACATGCATCGATACATTAACCACTCAGATAACAGTCCTTATAACAGAGAGTAAAACAGAGAGAGAGAGAAAGTGTGTGCCGTTGTGCTCCACATCCAGTGCTTCTTTGCATCCTTCCCAAGTATGCCTAGAATAACCGCTAAGGAGACAAACACTGTCCATAAAAGCCATGGGTGGCAGCTGCAAGAACTTAATCCAAACAGACAAAGGGAGCCAAGTGGGGGAGAAAATCTTACCCTTTATTCTCTTGTGCGCCCTCATTCCTTCTCCCTATACTTGGCTTCGGTTAATCTTCTTAAAATCTGCGGTCACAAGTTCAATGCCATGCAGGTGGACGGACCCACCACCAACACACACACACGCCGCATACGTGTGGGCGGGTGGGCAGCAGAAAAGCATAACAGAGCAATTTTCCAGGGGAATAATGAGATAAATAGGCCAGGCAGATAAACCAGTAAAAGTGTATGGGGGCTAATGAAAGGCGCTGACTCTGGCTAGGTGATTTATGGACACTGTTAGTGCTGGAGCTAACTTTGGCATGTTTCTAAACACTGGCGCTGCCTAACATCCCCATAAACGCGCACTGAAAAATGATCACTACTTTTATACACAGAAAAAAAGAGCAGGAATGGCGAGGTAAAGGGGGGGAAAAAAGAGACAAACATGCTTCCAACAACAAATAAAAGGAATTAAGTGTGCGTTCTGAGCCTGGATGAGCTGGGCAAAGAATAACTCCACGATGGCAGAAGAGAAAGTCCCCTTCAGCGCAATTGAATGCAAAACAGATTAAGCATCAGCATGCTGCGCCTCTGTGCCTTTGAAATGAAACGTCACAATACAGTTAATTTGTTGAGGAGACACTTTTGCACAAAGGATGTGGGCAGAGGAGGAGGGTAAGAAAGACAGGGAGTAAGAGAGAAACTGAGTGAGATAGAAAAAGAAAGACAAAGAATGAATTGGGAGAGCTGACTCCTCACAATCCCCTTTTCTTTAGTTTTTTAAACAGAACACTCAATATCATAATCACACTCTGAAGCCTAAGCATTTACGTCCATTTTAATATTTAATACTCCCTTTAATCTTCAATGGCATAAATCAAAGAAGAAAATGCCTCCTTTCAGTATGGGTACTTACTGGCAGGATTTCTTTAGTCATGTTGCACTTTTTCTCCAACAGCTCATAAACATACTGAGTGATGATCTGCAGAGGAAAAAAAGACACAGAAAACACACAGTGAGACGTTACACTGATAATACAGTCTTAAAGCAATTAATAATTTTATATTGCTGTTGATACAAATCCATCCCACAAAAGTCAACTAAACTGTGTGCATGTGTGAGCAAGTAATAGCACCCACTGTCAAGCTTACAAACAGAATAAAAAATACTATTCACAGCCCTCGTTTGCCCTCTGGTCTGTGTGTGTGTGTGTGTGTGTGTGTGTGTGTGTGTGTGTGTGTGTGTGTGTGTGTGAGCACGAGCAACTTGAAAGGGTCTGGATTGTACTATGTGTAGTGTGTGTACGTGTGTGCGAATCACAGTGTAGTGAGAGTGTTGAGGTTGTAAGTGCCAGGAGAGGAAATCTCCTGTACAAGCGAAGGGCTGATGTAAGTTATGTTTATCCCCGCAGCCACAGCACTAAAGAACCTTATATACCGAGTCATTCCAACCCCGGGCCAAGCCTTTCATGGTTCAGTGACATTAACAACGTTCTTTTCCATTTTCCTTTTTTTTTTTTCTTCTTCTCCCCCTGTCCTGCTCAGCTGAGAACACAGAGAAGCACTCGGAACAGATTTCAATTTTTGATCAGGTGTGAGAGAGAGACAGAGGAGTTAACAGTGATAATAGATGGCAAGGCACGCCACCGCTAGCAGTAAGATGTAGTAGAGCTATTGACGCTGTTATGATGTCTCAACGCATGCTATGACAAACTCTCTGTCCTGTACATGTCACAACAATTGTGTTTGGTTGATGGACCACAGAGGGAGCTGCTGCTGCTATGGAGGCTCACATTGGTTTGTTTTAGAAGTGTTAGTCTTACTAAATCAGGAAACCAAAGGCCAGCCGAGGTGCCACAGCTACGCAGCGCGCCCGAGCTTGAGTCATGCTGAACCCATCGACCCCCAAACACAAACAAGCAACAACCAGACACTGTTATGTCTCGCCGCACGGAGCGGGATGATGCCCAAATGACATTAATGTGTGGAAAGGAGAAAACCTGCGCTGAGACTTAAAAAACACCAGAAAGCAGACATGCACACAACAAGCGGAACAGGGATTGGTCATTGCATCTTTTACTAAATGAAATGTTTGGTTAACAAGTTAAAAAAAAAAATATCCATTTATAAATCCAAACAATGTCAAATCATACAAATTGACCTTCACAAGCTGCCAGTGTTTTGCAGAACCCAGCAAACTTCCTGTGTGTACTAATGAAATTACTTATTTAGAGAAGGGAAAGGATCGCTGCTCAGTGCTACAATGCCAAGTGCAAAAATGTTCTGAATCAGTACAGAGAACTTAGATGAAAAGCAAACAAACAAACAAACAACAGTAACGCAACATTTAAGGGACATGAGGTGTTCAGCTTTTGCAACTTTTGGCACAAAAATAAACAAATAAATAAATATTCTTTAATTCTTTAGACCACATTTCATTGTTTTATGTCAACCATGGAACAATGAAATTATGCAGATCTCTAAAATTGCATGTACCAAACTTACTTAATAGATCTTTGGAACAGCAAGGTCAAATGCAAATTACGAACTCACAAATAAATAAATAATACAAAGAGCAGCTTTCGCGTCAAACATGAATTTAATGATAATCACAAAACTGTAACGTTATACCCAAAATAAACTCAGTGCTAATGTAGGATACTCCTTAAAGAGCAAAACACAAGAATTACATTATGAATCAGACACATATTGGCCTTATGCCAGCCAATCAAAGGCCAGCAGACAGACCAAATGAAATCATTGATTCTACCATTTGACCCTATGGGAGGGTGGTGGTAGAGGAGCTAAAACAAGCCCACCTCACCCCCACAGAACCTCACAGCTAATTCACTAAAATGTCAGCTGGTCTGATGAAGACTAAAATGATTCTGGGCCTCAGTATGCTAGTGTTTAATGACATCAATAAGCTTCACAGGAAATTTCATTTGCAGCATGTTATTTGTTCTGTGCCTCAGGTGGCTCAAGAAACATCTGATATAAAATAAGAAGAGAGAGTGAAGGGGAATAGGGAAAGGAGAAAAAATGTGTGTGCGGGGAAATGCAAGAGTTTCACTGCATGAATATGTTTCCACTCATAAAAGATAATGTAGATTATAAATAGGAAAATAATATTCAATGGACTGCTGGGTCATCGTATCAATTCTCTTTAGTTTATAATGTCAAGATCCAATAAGAGCTAAAGAGGGACAGTGCCACCACACAACATCCGAATTCCTTAGTAACAATGGCACAGACTGGATACACACTGAAACACGCACATACACAGGCAACCTACTTCTGTGCCGGCCTCCGAGGACTACGTCTCAGCAGCTGATCAGTACAATAAGAGAGGCCTCTTTGTCACCTAATTACCAATGTGTATTAGTGCTTTAATGAAAATGCCTGCAGGATGCAACTCTGAGTGTCTACATTGTCAGCATCAGACGATAAGACAAGCACGAGGAACTGATTTGGCAAGTAATATTAAGACACACAAAGAGAGGGGAAGCAAGGGAATGAGATGGAGAAACACAGAAACATGTTTATAGGAGTGAAATCAATAGGTTTCACTGCCACAAATGCTACCATGATCTTTTTATCTGCAATTCGCTTGTATTATCAGGCTAACAAGACACAGGCACAGCATTATTTTAAATGTCAGCGCAGGTTTAAATTACATTAGTTTAGACTATTGTAAAAGGTTGAGGTCAAAGTCCCACACTACATGATGTTATCTTCAGGGACACACACAAGTGTGTCAGTTTGCAAAACATTTGTATCTGCACCCTTTACTTGGGTTTTTTTTTTCAGCCTTCAGAGAAACAAACTCAGACAAAATGTAAATGATGATAAATTATACTAATAAAACAAACTTTCCACATGCCTGTGATAAATATACGCAGATCCTGGGACAATCTTTGGAGTACGAGGTCGCCTCTATGTCTGTGGTTTGTGTAGAGGAAGCATTGCGGTGATGAACCATGAAGAGGGGGATCAGAGAGGAAGGAAGGGACTTAGAAGGAAGCTCAGCAGGAGGAAAGAAAGAAGACATGAAGGGAGGGATGTGAAGAAATCCCCAGGACACATAGTCTCGTGCCAGCTCCCACAGCGGTGAACAGCTGAGAGGAGAAGGGGTAATTGAAGAGGGGATGTGGGAGAGAGAGAGAACAGTGCAGTGCATGGCCTTGATAAGAGGCCCTTAAGTGGGTGGGCAGTGACATCAGCTCCTCGCAAACTCCTGGTCATCCCCATAACAGTCTCCTCATCGCTCACAAACAAACACCACGCCAAGGTCTTAATGAAGACCATCGTGGCTGCAAGTAGATATACTCTTAAACTCCTCACAGAGAAGAGGACCTCCCACATTAAGTGTGTGTGTGTGTGTGTGTGTGTGTGTGTGTGTGTGTGTGTGTGTGTGTGTGTGTGTGTGTGTGTGTGTGTGTGTGTGTGTTCTCCCACTGATTGCAACAGTCATGCCTGGTTTGGCTGACCGCACCTGGGGCAATAAGCAGCTCAATCTTCCCAGAAACACAAAATAACAAATATTGGGAGTAAGAGAACCAAGACAGGAAGAGGAGGAACAGGAATAAGGGAAAGCAAAGCAAATATTAAGAGAAAAGAAGGATCGGAGCGAGAGGACGACAGTGATTAAGCAGGAAATGGTTTTGATGCTCAGTGCAAAGGGAACAAAAACTGGGGTTATAACAAGGAAGCAAAAGAATGTCATAATCTAAAATTAGCCCACAGACAAAATCATGAAATACAATTTGTTTGTATGTATTAATTATTTTTTAATAACATATTTTTAGCTGTTTTTCAGTCTCAACCTTTAAATAATCCAGAGTTTAAGTTTGAGAGCCAGTTTCAGGAAGTTAAAACAATGTAATTAGAAACATTTGTAACACTTACTGAGGCCACTGAGGCCACACTTCTTCATCTGCAAAACTATATTTAAGTGGAAGAAGGCACGTGTGAGGACATAGTAAAGACAGAGACACATACTGTATACACACATACACATGAAACCGAAGCAGAAGCACACATGCCTCTTGTCTCTCTAGTCCAGAGCCCTCTCCCAAAGCCACTTAGCCATAGAAACCAGAGAGCAAGAAGAGGCATCAAAGCTGTTTATATAATGAAACTGAAAGAGCTGCTCCGTGCCGTATCACTGACTGCACCCAGAAAAGCATTCCTTCTTCTCCAGAGAATAGAGGAAAGGAAGAAAAAGAGGGGAGAAAAAAAGAAGAAAATCCCCCTGAACAATGCAGCACAACAACAGCGGCAACAACAGCAAAGCATACTCAGAAAGAGAGATACTGTGAAAATGAGAGTGAGCGTGAGGCAATAGAAAGGTTGTTTATTTTAAGTCAGCCTCATGTACCAACAGAAAATGTATTAAAATAGGCCCTATTGCTGTGAATTTGTGATCTGTCAGTCCGCGTGGGAAACAAAGAGAGAGAGACAGAGGGAGAGAGAGACAGAGAGGGAGAATGCTGTAATTCCCATGAGGTCTCTGTCATTCTTCTGTCAGAGGAGAGAGGGCTCTCCAGGGGAAGAGAAAGTTCTCAGACACAGACAGACAGACTGTTTAAACTTAACGTGGATATCCCTCTCTCTCACTCCTCTCTGCCCTCCCTGCACTGCTCATCCTAATGGCATCATAATGACCTCCTCAGGTGTTAACTGAGAAGTCGGCAGAGGGCTAATTCAAACTAAGGTATTGTATGCCTCGGTGGGTGTCGGCAGCAGCGACAGATGTCTTTGCTGTAACTAACAGCTCTCCTGTCTTTTCCCCAACAGCCCTTCCACCCCCACCCCCATCCCCTGCCCAATTCCCTTTTCTTTCATCAACTCAAATCCACCTCACCCACTCCTTGCAACCATTTTTTTTGTCTGGATGTGTCTGCTTCCTCCTTCGTGCTCTCACAAAAGCTGCAGCAGCAGTTTTAAAGTGTTTTGGGAATGGATACGTGATGGCAGTCGGTGGCTCAGGGCAGACAGCTGTCATTTATAGTTCCTCTTTAGAGAGATCCCATTAGCTTCCCAACAAAATGGTCCACAACTGTTATGGGGCCTCCTGGTGCTTTAAGTACAGTATGGAAGCCTGTATCCAGGGTTTCCATCATTGGCTGGATGCAACACTTAATGACTGCTCAATGACTTTTTATGGGTAACTCAAAGAACCTCTAAAAGCAAAGAACATAATCCATTTCTTGTTCAAAATGGGGAAAGAATGCTTCAAAGTTTGTTTAACAGAACAAAAATGTAAAATAAAACATCTGATTGAATAGCCTGTGAATCCAGTTAATAGTAAATAATATTTCTTATTACACCACTACTTCCCTACTTCTCAAAATAAGTCAAGTATATGACTGCTTTTTTCTTTGGATGCTCTTTGAAGACTAGAGTAAAACTAAAAGAGTAGTTTCTCAGTGTATTTTCAAAAACACTGTCAAAGAATTTGATTACAAAGGTTGGGTAGTGTTAAAAAACAAAGATGCAATATCTCACAGGTAACTTGTTTAACTGGCAACAGGTCAGCAACATGACTGGGTATACAGTAACTCCAGCAGAGCATAGCTCAACAATTTGGGAATAATGCCTATTTTCTGGGAGGACTGAGACTGAGAAAAAGGCAGGCTACACTCTAGACTGATGGCCAGTTATTAAAGGTACAGCAATTTAATCATAACTTTCATCAGCAAAAGTACTTTAAGATAAGGGGCATCTACCATTACTCTCAAAGGACAAGCAGTAAAATCAAAGGCCAAACACTTCAAGCAGGCTAAATATAAAGGAGATGTGGGGGAAAACATTCCACATTGTTGAGCGCAGATTTATTGTATGAGTAATATTCAAGCTCTGTTCTTTGAACACCTCCACAATTTTTGTCTCCTTCCTTTGTTTTTTAAACATTATTATGTCACACTGTGTCACAGAAATTGTCTCGTTAAAATTTAGAGGCAAAAACACTTTTACACTATTTTACACTTTTACACTTATTTGCAAATTTTTACACTATATAAAAGTTTGCAAATAACAGTTCAGTAGTCAACATGATTTAAAACAGCAGGTTAATTTGCTAGTGTTAGGATGTCAGTGCTGAACACAACAACGCTGTATTTGTTTCTTTAATATTATTATGGTAGCCAAAGTTACAAGTTCACAGACCCAAGACAGTATGTACAGTGCAATTCACACACTGTGTTAGATTAAATTAATCCAGATATTAACCCACCCACTGAACAATTTCATTGGATTAAGACTAGGTACAATTATAATCACCAAAGATTTTCTTTTGGCTGACTACAGTTTTTTGTTAGAAACCTGTTATACCTTCTTATTGAATATTTGCGCAGCGGGATTTATAATGATGCAGGATAATAACCCAAAACAAACCTCGCAGGTTTTCAAGAAGTATGTGAAGGCCAAAAAGAAAACAAAGAGAAAAAACAAAAGAGGCATTTACACACACCTGAGCTCAACACAAGGGAAAATATGCAGGGACAGCGAGCTTTCCTGACACCACAAAAAGCAATCATACTGGAAAACATGGATTTTGCACACAGGCCTATCTCAAGCACATTATGTAATTAAATACTAAGACATTTTTTCAAAGATTGAATTTTAATTTCAGATCACAGCTCATATCATGATTTCTAATTATAAATAATTAATGCCATTTAAAAGTATCTTCACATTTGGTCTCAGACTTTTGTACCACGCATTTTATACCCTTCACTTGTTCTAGCACCAGTGCCCGAAACCTTGGCTAGCAAGTCGCCAATATGACAACCAATATCCATAATGTGGAAACAGAGTGAGACAGGAGGAGAAAAAAAGATAACAGAGGGACTGTAGATATTGTATGAGACAAGAGAGAGAGAGATAAAGAGACAGTGAGAAAATGAGAAAGAGAGAGAGCGAGAGAGGGGGAGAGGGAGAGAGAGACAGCTCTCTAATTCAGCCATCTGGCTAGCTTTACTTCATTATAATATTCTGACTGTGTGTGTGTGTGTTTACAAATTTGTGACTGCCTTCCATTCGACAGATGCAGACAGAGCAGAGAAGAATCCTCATTTATTAACAGCTTAATAGAGCTCCATCTGGGCCAGACCCTATGCTTGTCTCCTATCAGAGAGATTCATCACCAAATCACTGGAATTAGACTACAACTGACACCTACACAGGCTGAGGTGACCCTGCTGCATTGAATAACATTGCACAGATAGCCCACTCTTTATTAAGCCGTAATATGCCATAATGATAACACTGAGAGCCAAAAATGGGAAATGTCACTATACCAGTAGTGTGTGGGGTTTTCAGGTGGGTTTCTCCAGTCCTATCTGTACAGAATAACCTAGCTTCCCTTACAAAACATAGTTCATATTATTAATAAACAGATGCTTCTTGAGTACATTTAAAGGTTTTCAATTTATGGATCTGAGGAATAACCTTCTACTAAAAGTCTGCTATATAGCGTACTATAAGTATTTCATTTGTTTTACTAGATCTAAAAATCAGGGCGCTATCTAACCTTATGTAGCATTTCTTGATTTTGGAACCACAGCCCAGGCACGTATTTCCCCCCCTCACTCATATGCAGAGAAATATGACCAGTGGTCTCCGAACAAAGTGGACTGGTGGAACTTCTCTCACATACCATCTGCAAATCTCTCTACATAATACCATCATTATATGGCAGAAATTCGGAATGATTTTTTTATACATCAAAAATTATTTGCTGCTCTTGTGCTCAACCAAAATTTTGTTCCCATCTCTTTCTTTTGCTTGGAGGCCATCACACCAACATTCTCGTTCTCCCTCTTTCTATCTGTCCCTCCATTCAGACGAGGCTGAAGTGCAAATTGGACATCTGGTGCTGTGATGTGTCTGACAATACAGCCGCCACCCTCCCGCCTCCGCGCACACAGACACACGAATGCACGTGCACATACAAGGAGTCCTCCACGCAAAATGCAGAACTGTGAGCATACAGTGATGGTAAAAGGAAGAAAGGAAGGAGAGAGGGAGAAATGGACAGAGGCATGGAGAAAGGGAGGGAGAGAAAGGAATTTGATTGAACATTAGGGGGCAATGATGAAGCTATTCTATTCACACTGCCAGGGGCAAACACATGCACCCATGTCCTTGTGCCATCTTACACAGCTCTTGGGCTGAATGTAGCTAGTTCTCAGACCGTCTCAGGTGGCTGGCTGATAGAGGGCATTAGGGTGTGTTGTGGAGTGGAGTTGGCTTATAACAGAGCTGTCTGCATAGAGTGTTGTTCCACATTTACCCTCATGACATCTGCAAAAAGTCTTCTGTCTGACATAAAGAACAGGATGATAGTGTTGAAAGAAACGACTACACAAACAAACAACAGCATGCAGTAAGAATTCAAGGAGAAATACATTTGCATGCATTGGCTATACAGTTGCATAAATAAGCATACAGGTATGGCTTTATACACACACACATACACACACGCACATCCTTAAACCCACACATAAAGAGGCTGACTAAGCACCATAACCTACTTTTACAACCAAAGGCATACAATTCAGTAGTTGTGTCTATTTATAATGGAGCATATTTCTTCCCAGCAAAAACAATGCATTTGTACTTGCAAAGCTGTATGAGAGGTACAGTATTCATTTTCTTGAATCATCTGTGGCCTAAAAACAACAGACAGATAATATTGCTTATTCAGGTAGTGCTCCTTTCTTCTTAGCCAGTTAATCTCCCGAAGCACAACTCATACAGTATTTGTTCTCATTACACAAGCTCACATCAACAGGGATTGACACTATTTCCTTTCTCCTTCTCTGAAGAAGATATAACTGTCAATTTTTTTTAATCACAGGATGAATAAAATTTGCATACATTGTGCTTGATGATTATTTGCTTCATCTGAATGCTTGGCCCCCCTCAGATGCTCGAGTTCAGCTGGTTTAAATATCTGTGTGTTCTTTCTGGGCCTTTGCTTTCCTGCTACCAAATGTTTGTTTCTACATCCTCTTTAGATGCTGGTAGATAGCGCCCAAGCATTCAAAAGAAAGGGGGGGGGGGGGGGGGGGATTTACAGACGGCTCTCAAAGGAGCTACTGTATACAGCATAAAAAAAAAAAACAGGTAATCCCACAAACAGGTCTATCACTTTGCTTTGAACTTCAAAGAATGTTCACAACAATTAAAAGCAACATAGTAGGGAATGCAAATTACAAAAAGAAAAAAAAGAAAAAGATTACAAAAGAACATTTGTCTCATTATCTTAATGCATATTGTATGTTGTGGAACAGTGGGAGTGAATTAGAGGTGAACTTTATAATGGTGTATGTTTGGATATACAGAAAAAATATTCTGTATATCCAAAAAAGGTGCATCAAAGAGCTCCACAGAAAATATTGAGCTCTGCTTAAATAATGCCTTTCGTTAAAGCAAAATTCTTTCAAAGGTACTGTCAGTTTTTTTTAGTTTATTTAACAGAAAAAATAAAATTGTATTCATAAATATACAATTATTAGTGTGTAATTAGAAATACTCCTATGGATCTTGGAAATGCATAGGAGCAGACACCAGTTTGTGAAAGCCGCCATGTTGCCCCACCATCTGAAAATACAGTGACTGAGATGGACACTATCATTACACCTCTCTGCATTTTATGTATGTGGCTAGAGACTGGCCACATGCGTAGTACGACACAGACAGAGGAGAAGAGAACATTCATTTTAATTCGGGTCTGCATCGTCAGACTCTACGATATGAAGGATCATATCGATGTTTTAACATCTGAGAAGAGGTCCCCTTCACCAAAGAAGTGAAAACAGAAATAGACAACGCGACTGACATATCATGTCATTCTCTTCCTCCTCTTTGCTAACTGTCCAAGCCCAATAGTGTCAAGCTAACAGCAGCTAACAAAGGCTAACAGCAGCTAACAGCTCAACAGTTGCCGATAAAAAAGCTCAGGATATCTTCAACAACTCACCTCAGTATTGCTGTCATTGAACAGCCATGAACTTTACTGACTCGTCAACTTGTATCGAGCTCCATTCACAAAGTTTTATAGCTTCCCCCGAAGTAAATAGACGTGGACACGTAATGACAGCTGAGATAAACAGCAGACTGACAGTCTACACTTAGTACAGATGTATTTTGTATTTTGAATTGGGAGGGGTGAGAAAACAGAATTCAGCTGACTGCAAACTGCTCACATCTAGTGGTGAGATTTTACAAAAGGTGCCTTTAAGTACCTAGTGACACATCTAGTGACTTTTTGGACAAACAGTCACCGAAACCTACAGATGAGTGTAAAGTCTCCTCTCCCACCATAAACAAACTGCTCTCTGTGGCTACGCAGTTGAGTGAGAGGCTGTGATCTACTTGCACAGATATACACAGTGTTGTTTGGAAGGTCTGGGTAACAAATCATACTTGAGAGCATTTTTAATGACCACTTAACATTTATACGCAGTCATATGAAAAAAAAGTTTTCATATGACACTATGGAGGTCGGTGAAAAACGAAGTACACTCTGCTTATCCAACACACCACATATTTACATACACATTCACACAAGCAGTATTTAACACTACCCGCTCCTATCTATTTGTATACATTTATACTCTGAATCCATTGGGCACAACTCGGCATTCAGTATCTTGCCCAAGGACACTCTGGCATGTAGACTGGAGCAGCTAGGGATCGAACCTACCAACCTTCCAATTAGAAGAGGACCTGCTCTACCTCCTGAGCCACAGCCACCCCAATTAAGAGGGTAAGTAGGAGCCAGGTGCCACAAATCAAATGCACTTGATGAACTGATTATCAGGAAGTGTGACCACGTCTTTAAATGGAGAAGTGTGGCCAGTTTGCTGGTGTGGAGCATTCGGATGTCTGTTAACACAATACCACAATCTTTCCAGGAGTCGATACACCAGCAAATTCACTCTAAGGTGAAACCGTGCAATGATCAGAGAAAATGAAAAAAAATATCATCACAAAGGCTTCATCACAGTTATAAAATCAAGATTCTTAAAAATAAATACAATTGATTCAACTTAAAGACAAGTCTTTAGTCATGCTGAGAAATATAATAAAAATATGAATTCATTTGTACAAGATCATGAAAAGCAGTAAAAGGAGTGTGAATCTACAGGGTGCCAGACTTCCATGTTTCGAACCTAATAACTTTGTTTTTACAGCGAGTAGTGTAAAGCAATATCCTAAAAGGGACCAAAGCATAATGTTTTCAGGTCAGAGGAAATAATAAAGTCATAAAAAGAAGGATGATTATCAGCTGAAGAAAATGAGACTACCTATACCTTTTTCAAGTTGCTTCTCAAAGTTCAGCTTTAGGTTTGGCAGAAAGCTTACATCATGATGTGAGTCCCTCACTACGTAATGCTAGAAAAACAAGCTCCAACGTTAACTGAGCAACAAAAACTGAACTTAAAAGTATTATTTCCCTAAAGTAGTGATGTCACAACGCCAACAATCCGTTGGCTGAAAGTTGTGAAAGTATGCTATTGTGAGATTTTTGTTTTAGCTTAAACGAGATAACATTAGCGTTGGTTTAAAAAGGCTAAGATTCATTGTTAATACAGAGAGTATATCAAAAAGAATTTCCCGATTTCAAAGTGCTTTAATTGCACAGCTGTTTACCGGTGGAGATCAAAACAGGGGACTCGTAAATTTCACATGTTTGCAGATAGGTGGGATCCCAACAGCAGGGACTCTAGAAATCCTCACAAACGTATGGGACGGGTTTGACTATTATATGGACCTGTGCCATGTGTCTGGAGGGGGGCACATTGAGCACTTCTGAACACTACAAGTTTTACATGTAAAACTTTATATTCAGAAAGAATTTTTAAATTTACCACAAGCTTTTATGGCTAATAAAATGAGCTTTTTTTTAAAAATTAGATTATGCTTTTTGATACACCCTGTGTATGTTTTTAATGTAAAGTGAACAAAAAACTTATTATACTCAGCGGCTGTAGATTCTATCGCCTGTCTTTGTAGAGCAAGTTCAAAGTGCTTACTTAAAGAAGTGCTTAGAATACATTCTGTATTTTAGTTGCCTATAGCTTTGTGTGTCAGTCTGAGCCTATTTGCTGTCCAAACAGACAACAACCAGTGCAACATCTTCTCACCAGTCAAGACAGATAATCCTAATAAGCTCAGCAGCTGAAGCCAAACTTGATCAATATGGCCCAACTGAAGTATAATAAAGCATACTATGAACTGGCAGGCCAGCAAAAAAAGCAGTGTGTTACCTCTCCAAGAGCTTCATAGCGTTTCTGGTTCCAGCGGTGGAGATCCTCCCTGGCATTGAAGACAAAGGGTTCACCCGTTTTTATATGGCGGAGTTGGCCATCTGTTGGAAAAAAATGTAATGGGACAAAAAGAGACGTGTAATAATAATAAACAATACCTTTCTATTATTTCTATTACAGCGTGCAAGTAAAGTAGGCGAATCCCTGCTCTTGACGGCACATCAAAACGTACATCTGCCTGCCAAACTAAACTTGACTTTTTTTACTGCTTATTTTTTATCCCCCCCATCTGGCAGGTACAAGGCCCATGGATGCAGCAGCATTCTTCCAGTCACGACTCCAACAGCCTTCTGGGTTGTCTGGCAGGCCAGAGCTGGACAGCTGGTATGGTAAAAATTCTCTTTCCCTCTCTCTGTCTCTTCACTCATCTAAAAAGCCTCTCCCCTTCCTCTTTAACAGTGCCCATCTCCCTCTCCTTCAGTGCTCACTCTGGCGACAGGCCACAGTTCTGTCCCTGCCTTTTCCACCTGAAATCTCCAAGAGCAAAGACTAAAGTGGGTATGGGAAAGGTTCTCAGTATGTTTTGTGTATGCGTGTGAGCATGAAGGGAGAAAGTTCGGCTGGCAAGCATTAGGCACAACGACAACTGCTCCTCGTAGTTCCTTTGAGGATGTTGTCTGGGCATCAGCCAATCACCCTAAGCAGTAGAGCTTACACACACACAAAAACCCACACAGATCAGAAGCTCCAGCCAGGAGGACCAGGTGTGGGAATACAGTAGGTGTCACTTAAGTATCTGCGCTGCCGTAAATTGCTACAAGTAAGCCACACCGCCATTACTACACAAAAGAATTGACAGAGAAAACGAAAAGTCTTTGGAACGATGCTTAAGTGATTTATTATAATTCAAGGAAACGAGGGGAGCTTTTAGTATATTCAAGATGTATTTAATGCAAAACAGTCCTAAGATACAAAAACAGTGTTCAGAAATGGATCTACTTTTTTCAGCAATTACCCTCATGTGGCTGTGGAACCCCTACCTTAGCAATGAGCCCATCGATCCTCCAGTTGACACTACAACACAATAAAACACTAAACAGTGTTAAATTTAATTTTGACCTTTATGACTGCAAAAATTGCAAGAGCTAAGCCACAAAAAGTACACATACTTAACCCAAATAGCCAGGGGGCTCTCATATATTTCTCAATTATTCCAAAACGTAAAAACCATCTAAGATATAAATACATAAATCTTTGCAAGATAAAAGAATGCGCATTTTTTTCATTTCCTTCTAAATTGCCACCATTTTCACACCTCTATCAATGTGATAAATCGTACATTGCTAGCTCACTGTATATAACAACATTCGCTTTCATAGTTACTTGTTAGACAACCTGTAATCCTGAATGCAGGTTCGGTGTCGCTTTGCATTAAAAAATAGATTTGTGCCTGAGAGGTACACAAGAAGTTAGGATAAAGCAGTGTGCACAAAAAGTACTTTGAAAAAAAAAAATCAATTATGCATTCGTGGAGGGGTGAGGATCTAAACACTACTTCCTAAAAGAGGAGCTATAATGAAATCCTACAGTAGCAAAGGTGTGTGTGTGTGTGTGTCTGTGTAGGTGCGTGTGTGTCTGTGTGTGTGCATGCATAGGCTGGGGGTGATCAGCTCCACCGTCTACCACATCACATCCTCTCAAAGGAATAACATTTTCTCAACTTTTCTCCTCTTTTTCTGTCATAATTAGCATTCTGTTCTCAATTTGGCCGCTTAATTAGGTGTACATAACCTTGGATTTCCAGTAATGGAAAACCGCAGGGCTAGCAAGATGAAGCCATCATCTTCAGTGATTAAGATACCTGCAAACTATTGTACACAGCCTCTTCTGTATTCACATCATTACATGGTCAAATTAACATTTTTGTTCCACCTGTCTCTGGCTAAAGTAGCCCGAGAGCAGCTATATAAATGCCTGCAAGCCAGAGCGACTGTGTGTCGACATACTAGAGACATTGCCTGAGGGCCACCATGGCTTTAATAGAAATGCTATCCTTCAAAAACAGGCCTGAGTAGAAACTGACAAGACATACAGATTGGTAGGGCTGCGCAGTGTGTGTGTGTCTGTGTGTGTGTGAGAGAGAGAGCAAGCTCTTCTTCAGCTGGAGATTTTACACAGGATGTGAAAATAGAGAAATACAGAGGAAGGGATATAAAAAGGGATGAAAGGAGACAGAAGGAGGAGGAAGAGGAGATGGAGAGTCTCTGAATGTGTTTCTGCCTCCATGGTAGACTGAGCTGGGACTTGCGGGTGGGGTAGAGTGGTTGGCGGGTGTTGGCATAATAGCCGGTGGGGGCTAAGTCTCCATGTCTCTGTTCTTAGGCACAGCGAGGTTATGCAAATGCTCCGTCAGGCAGAGGGCAAGGCTGAGTAGGTTACTGACGGGCCGTAGAGTACACAACATGTCCCCCACTCAGCCAGACAGACAGCCAGTAGAGACACTGACAGAGAACAGAAAGAGGGTGAGAGAGAGAGGAAAAGGCTACAAAGGAATACTAAGCCAAAATCCCGAGCACTACTACCTTTCCAGCTCTTCCCCTTTTCTCCACCTGGTTTGATTAAAGCAAGCCAAGAGAATCCTAAAGAGACTTTCATATCATTTACACCCACACCACTTTGGCTTCAGCTCTGCTCCTTACTCTAATGTTGAATGACATACACCTTTACTTGCTCAAAGAGACATTGTCATTAAATATAAAATGCTGACATAACACAAAAGCGAACGGTAATGATTCCAGTTCCCCAACCTGAGGACCATGACCCATCTAGCACTCTAAGGTTTAATCTCACGGATCACAAGACGACAAAAGAAGTAAATCAAGGCAGAAAAAAGTATTACCTTCTTTTTTTTTTAACACAAATCTGACCTGACTTTTACAAAATTTGCTTACTGGTGGATTTCATCAGTTTGCAACAAAAAGTTACAAGCACACATTGCTTTATTTTAAGGCTTCATTGGAAACCACTACAGCTGACACATGAAAGAGAGAGCCTTGTATATTTCCCTGGAATTTACTTCCAGACCTTACAGAGTTTTTTCCTCAATCCAGATAAAATGTAACACATTCACCTCAGTTAAAGAATTATGTCTATGCTGTCTGCAGTGTTACTTATGGCAATGAGAAACTTTCTGTATCTCTCTCCCTTGGGTTTGAGTGATCTAAATTTTCTTATCGGGATCTGTGTGAAGGTCAGTGTACCATTCAATTTGTTGTGACCATGCAGATTCATCCATGACGCTATGACACTACAGAACTGTGCACGTGTCAGCAAAGAAGGCTACAAGTAGACTAGAAAAAATAGCATAACTCATCTAATCTTTGTCATCTTTGACATCTCTAGATGTCATGGGATTTGGTGTTTTTTGTTACGGCAGCAGGCTTTGTGTAACTGGTCAAACCGTGGAGCTCATCATGACACTTTTGGCTTTTGTTCTAAAAAGTAAATCTATGCACTCACATTCATTAAAGGCATATTCAAACTCCTCCAAGGTTTTGGGGAAAGTGAAAGGAGGTTCATCTTTCTTCATCAGTTCATCCAAGTCTATTCTTGACAGCAAATCTGTGGGAAAAAAGCAAATGATTTTATTTCAATGACACAAACTCCATCCATCCATCCGTTTTTTCCACTTATCTGCATTATACAAAATCCACACATTCATTTTGTAATCTCCGTTTCTCTCCCACAATGTTGAAATCACTATGTACATTTTACTTTCATTATCCCCATATGACGAAGCAACAGATGCGTGTTTAAGCTAAAAGGTCTTCTTAAATCATCATTAAGATGTATAGTGGGTAGAAAAGAGAGCATTCACATACAATACATGCAATATATACATTAAGTATAGTTTTAAGTTCAAGAGACAAATGTTTAACATATCCTAACAGAGAGATACCATAAAATGTCTTGGTAAGGTGTAAAACTGACATGTGGTTATTCAGCAGTCTACTGGGGTGATGTATAACCATCCAGCCATTTTCTTCCACTTATCCAGTTCAAAATCACGGTTGGACCAGAGCCTATCCCAACTGTCGCAAGAAGCAGGGTACACTCTGGACAATTGCTAAGAGGACTAACATAGAGTTAAGACACTCTAGGCCAAATGTATGGTCAATTTAGAATGACCAACCCAGGGAGAAGGGGCCATGCATGCACACTCAACAAAGAACCACTGTGTCATTACACAGCAGTTTTATAAAACAATTAAGTGACTCCTTGACCCCTGAGAAGGGTGGCTCCAGTCAGAATAAAAAGGTTTCATCATAGTATAAAGGTGATCAGTCACTGTTACACTTTAAGGGCTCTCAAACTACTTCTGACATGACTGGCAAGGTAAAGGTTCACACCGAACACACCATAATTTTTATTCATCTTGAACAATAAAATTAATCAAGGTTGATCCATCCAACCATCCATCCATTTTCTGATGCTTATCCAGGTTCAGGTCGTGGGGGCAGCAGTCTGAGCAGAGAAGCCCAGACTTCCCTCACCCCAGCCACCTCCTCCTGGGGGACTTCTCCTGGGCCTCCTCCCAGTAGGGTATAACTCAGATGCCCAAACCTTTTGGTCCTTTCAAGTCAATTCATATTTTTATAGTTTGAATATATTTTTATAGTTGATTCATACTTTCATAGTTTTGGTTCATTTACTAAAATTAATCACTTTTAGTAAATGGAGTCAGTCAGTAAAGGTCAGCATAACAGCATCAGCAAGTTTTTAATTTTCCCTAAAGAAAGAATATAGCATGTTAAGTTGTATATTTCTCCCTAGCTGTCCTCATCCTAAATGCAGTGGCTCTCTTTCTTACATTTAAAGAACCACTGTTTTAAACCACGCTTTTAAACTATTTCCCATCATTTAAGAAAGCTTTTTATTTGTTCTTTTTAATTAAGAATTATATATATATATATAATTTAATTATATATATATATTTTAAAGACATTTTATTACAGCTCATAATCTTATTGATTTGTGTGGTATTGAGTCTGAAATGATGGTGTGCCTGCCGTTAGGTCAAAATAGAAGAAAAAGACCTTAATTTGGTTCAGAAAAGTAAAGCCTGTTTCCCTCTGTTTTACTAATTCTCCTTAAATGATTATTTATTAGTGTTATCATTATTAATAATAATTCACCTTTGAGTGCAGTAGTTTTCTCTCTATCTTCCTGGCCAGCAACCTGGGCCATGATGATCCACAATATGAACAGGGCTGGTGTTGCAGCACAAAAATGAGAGAGCATGGGTCCTTTCCTCCCAGTGATCACTGAGGTGAATCCTGTCAAGTGACGCAATAAAAAGAATAAAACCAAGAATTGGGCATGAGTTAGGTTAGTACCATATATAAAAATATTTCTCAGTATCAGCCCTCTGTAAGACCACAATAGCAATTGGGTCACAGCATGCTGCACCTATAAGGTTGCAGCAGGCCATAACATTTGGGATGTTACTGCTCCGTCCTGCTCTCCTGTAAACACAACAATCTCCCAGTTTCTTAAAGAGAATGAATTAGTGATTAGTTACTCTATAATAACACAACACTGCAGCTATCTGTCAGCCATAATACCATAAAACATGGAGGAAGTCGTGTTGCCCACTTAGCACACGTGCAACAGCTGAGTTAAATATGCAAACACAGAGAAATTCTTCTTCCTTTAAAACTGCGCTGAAGTTACTACAAAAGCGGCATTCATTTTCACACGTATAACTCTCTCTGACTCCTCCGTCATTTTCTCCACAACAGAAAACATCTGTTTATGCTCTGTGAGAAAGAAATCCCCTGAAAAAGAGCCAGCCCCCTAGATGGACCACTGCGAGCGGGTACAGCAGGATATTCGTGTTTTTATTAGACGTTTATTTTAACCAAACGAAGCAGAGAGGATCGAGCAGGGAACCGCTATTTACAGCGGATGCATGCATACTTTCATTTCGACTCACGCACCATTAGCAGGGTATGCGACTATCCAGTTGTTGCTGCTTCCTTGTAATTTTGTAAAACAGGAAGGACTCTCGGCAATGCTGCATGGAGCGCGTGAGGCTTCCGGGTTACCGGGGCAACGGACTGGAAGATCCATTTAAAGAGACAGTAGCACAGCAGCTGCAGGAACTTGTACAGATGTTCTCTGGCGTGTGATTGCCATCAGTTCTCTGATCCTAACTCTGTATTGCTCGGTGATAGGAGCATAGTTGATCGAGCAAATATGCAACCCTGTGTTGATTTATATTTAATAAATCAACTATAGTTCGCAAAATATCCAATAGTACAAAAATATAATACACTATTCCCATAACAGTGTGGCGATCGTGGCTCAAGAGTTGGCCGCTCGTCTTGTAATCGGAAGGTTGCCGGTTCAAGCCCTGGCTCGGACAGTCTCGGTCGTTTTGTCCTTGGGCAAGACACTTCACCTACTGCCTACTGGTGATGGTCAGAGGGGCCGATGGCGCGATATGGCAACCTCGCTTCTGTCAGTCTGCCCCAGGGCAGCTGTGGCTACAACTGTAGCTTGCCTCCACCAGTGTGTGAATGTGAGAATGAATGAATAGTGGAATTGTTAAGCGCTTTGAGGTTCTCCAAAAGCGTTATATAAATGCAATCCATTATTATTAAAAGCATATTCATCAGTAAAGTCATATAAGGATCTGTATGCAGATAAACAAGCAATAGTCAAGTCATGATGTAGTGGTTGTGCCACCTGTTAAGTATTTGTATCTGTGTACACAGTAACTCTGTGTGGGCCATAGCGTCTGCTGCAGTCTTACTGAAAAAAGAGAGAGGATACCTGTGGACCAGTCAACACCTTCCTGATGGTATTGTGTGATGCCTACAAGTTTGTCCTCAAAACTCTGCATAAACTAACGGGCTGACTGAATGTGTGCTTTTGTGTCTTTGGGGTACATAAAATGCATTCTTTATTCAATTTTAAACACATTCAGGTCTGTTACCATATAGTCCTGTGCAAACGTTCTGAGTCACATCTCGTTTCTATATATTTTGCTTCAAGGAACAGATTCTCACTTGTTTGTTTGTGGTATTAAGTGGTCTTGAGCAACAGGAAAAGGATTTTCAAAGTTCTATGGACATTTTTTGCCTTTCCAGTCATTGTCATTCTAGTCTTTGTACCTGACTATTTTCAGAGGAATGGGTTTCTTTAAGCCACTTAACACTGACCTATGAATCATTTAATCATATAAAGCATAGGTGTCAAACTTGCCAAATTTGGCCCGCAGCCTAATTTAATTTGGCCCGCAAAGCCATACAAAATTATTATTAGAGCTGGCCAACTGTTATATACCGATTATATATATATATTGTTTAGTATTAAGCTTTGCTTGTTCCATATTCAGTTTTTCAGCAAAACTTGTTTGAGTCCATAAGAAGATATTCATTCTTAAATCTGGAGGAAGATTTTTTTTCAATAAAAAACAAACAATCAAGTAGCTCAAGACTTTTGCACAGTAGTGTATATAATTATAGAAGCAGGAGGATAATACTCTAAGAGATGTTAGTTTATGGTGAATGTTGGGCCATTGTATCAGGATAACTTAACCTTTACTTTACTTAAAATTGATGTAAAGTGTGATTAGAAACATTTTAACAACAAAAAGTAAAAAGAATAAAATAAAATATTACTACTACTACTACTACTACTACTACTACTACTACTACTACTACTACTACTAATAATAATAATAATAATAATAATAATAATAATAACAATAAAGGCTCAGGGCAGCAGTGGTCAGCAGCTCTCAGAATGACACAATTGTTTTGCTAATGTGTTACATCTCACCTTTTGTCCTGTTTAACATAATGAACTAACCCTTTTTTGATTCTTCACCTCGTACCCATAGGCATCGGTGTCCTGTAGGAAAAAGCTGTTGGAAATGTGTAATATCAAATGGACTGGCAGTTCTCAAGCATTTTTCTAGTTTAGTCTGACTCCTTGGTGCACTCGGACACAGGACTGTTCCTACAAAACATGAGAAAGTGACATTGTTTAGAGCCTGTTACAGTATATCCAAAGGGAAAGGAGGGTAACTTGATTGAAACTAGACTTGCCAGACTGATACTGATACTATGTCACAGGTGATTTACTAAAAAACTACTATATCTGCCACATACTGCTCACCTGAATCAGGTGCCTGCAGCTTTACTTCACACTTTTTGCTGCAGATGTCCTACTGGTGTCCTACTTTTTATTGGCTTTGAATTGAAACAGTCTCTCTGGGGAGTCGCAGTTCATCTTTTTTCTCAAGTAGAGCAATGGCAGTACCGCAGAGAGATCTAAATGACAACTAAAAGTGGCACGGATAATCACTCAGTGTGACAGGACAAGGGAGATGGACAGTCTGTGCTTGCAGTAGACCACACGTATGGGCATGAGGGACGGAAATGTCTAACAAATGCATCATCAGTTTAGAAATTGAAAGCCAAAGAGGAGCTGGGAGTTGACATAAGGAACAAACATATATAGTACGGCTCTAGCTCAAAGATATTCTTCATGTTGCTCACCACATGTTGATGAAAACACACGGATGAGCATGCAAACAAAGATTCTATGGTGAGCATTTACAGTGGAAAATGCACGAGACTGAGAGTAATCAATTCAAAACTAAAAATGCTGCAACGGCTCATTCTTTCTACACATGCAATCAAGACATCAGGGATTCTAAAAGGATTATGTAGGTGTGGTAATCCCCAACTAAATATGCATTATAAAACATGTTTTGTTTTGTTTTTTCATAATACTTTGTTGTGAATTAACTGTCACTTTCATTGAGACTTGTCTTCTGAGTCTATCACTTGAATCTAGTGGAAATACATATTTAATAAGTGAACAGGCGCTCGAAAAACAGAGAGCAGAAAGCAGTTATCAAAAAAAAAATGTATTTGGCTAGCTAAATATATATTATTTTTTCTGCAAAACAATAATAAAACTGTTTTGTTGGTGCATTAAATACAGTAAATTAAAAAAAAAGGAAAGAAGAATGTTGTTTTCTTCTTGTTTAGCCCTTTTGTGTGTGTGACAAAAGCAGAAATAAATTGCTGAAGATTTTGTTGTCTTTTGTATTCTCTAAGTGGTTTGATGATTGTAACCCTGCTACATTTGCATCAATAATCTAGTTAAGGGTAAAAAGAAACATGTTTTTTTGCAACAGGAAATGGTTTCCTCCTGTTTCAAAGACACTGGGGTGTGTAGCAGTCTTTGTGAGCTGAAATTGCACTCTTATAGATAAAAAGAACAGAATTTGAGTTGATAAATCTCTTTTTTTGAACATCAGGTATAATTGGGGACACATATGTACTCCAAAACATAATACTAATATCATAATCACAAAGATTATAAATCACTGATTCAAAGAGATCACATATTATATACAGGTTGTATGTAAAGAAGGAGAATATTCACAGGTGAGGTAGGATTATGCCTTTGTTTTCATTTTTAATTCTAAAAAAATCAGTCTCCATCTCATAAGTAACAAAATATGGACATATATGGGAAAAAAACAGTGAACAATTGTGTTACGCAGTTTATGGGGAAAATACTGACAGATATTTCATAGACAGACAGATTTGGAGGACACATTGTTATCAAAACATACTTCATCTCGCTTCCCAACCATAATAAATTGATGTTTTCTTTCAGGAACCAGGAGAAAGTATGCTGACATCAGTGTCTTTACACTCACTGTCTCAAAAAAAAGGAAGGAAAAAAAAAATCTTCAACTACCTACAATGATCACACAGTCCCATCTTGTCCCAGGCAAACAAATCCAGGCTCTCCATTTCCCCAGAACTGATTTCTGTCGGCGTGCTCTAAAAAGATGAAATGCATCTGATGCAGCACAGAAAAGCACAGAGAGTTTGTCTGAGGTATGTGTATAAAGAGGGAGGCACCATCTCTCACACACTTTTTTGTTTCTTGCCCTCTCTCTCTCTCATTTTCTCATGCACACACATATGCAAATTTGCAGAATTCAGTACATGTGCAAACCCAATTACACCTACAAATGTGCAAACACACATTCCCACATATATACACACTGTAATACCTTGAGAGCTCCAAGTGCATATTACAAGAAAAATATTTTACAACGTGATAAAAAAAAAAAAAAAAAACAATAATAAAAATCCATCGGCGTGGGCTGTTACGGGGTAGAACCTTCATCAGATGCAGATGGTTGTGTTTTCCCCTGGGCCTGCTTTCCGGGTGTCTCATCAGCTTCAGGGGGGTTCTGTGGTCCTGGGGTGCAGCAGCAACCCAAAAAAGCTTTCTCAAGTTCCTCCACCATCGCTTTCTCTCCATCTTCCAGCTGTGCACCCTCCTGCATCTCCCACCTGAAGAGCACCAAAGCGCACAACATCAGCCATTTTAATATTTGTCAAAGTTAAAACAAACAAACATTAAAACCTGCTGAATGTGCTTTCCGAGGACCATGAACACTGTTTTCTGAGCTCAACCTGGCTGACTGATGATGGCCTTTAAAAAACAAAACTAAACACCCTTTTGAGTCTAAATTGAAAAATGAGAGGTGTTTTGGGGCTGTAACAAAGGCTTGAATTCAACCCAATATAAACAATTGATCGATTTAGGTTTACCTACTGAGCAATTTAGAGATACAAATGTTAAGCTGATGTTAAGCTTGCTTGAAATGCTAAAGTTTAGATTTTTTCTTCTTATATTTGTAAAAATGTTTACATGATTTACATATATCTGCATGCAAATATTGCTTTCCATGAGAATCGTTTCACTTTGCTGAATGAGGTCTGATGGCTTCAAATCTGTTGGTCGTCTATGGAGTTTCCAGTGGTGTTAAAAGTTTCACCCTTGAACTAAATTTAGATATAAAAGTGTGCCTTTTGTATATTTCAAGCAAAACAACCTTTGTGTAGACATTTGACAAAGTCATCTTCAGCATCTTTTCAACAAGTGTTTGTTGAATTGTTTATTTTTATGCAAGTCTGGACAATGGCTGCAAATCGGCTGATTTCGCGTGCATGCTGCACACCACCGAGGATCTACAAACCACACTTTCATGCTTTAGCTTCTCACATGGGAGCCTTCTTCTCATTCTTTTTTCATGCTGTGTGGGTCTGTATCACGGCACTTTCTGCTACTGTGACACGCTGTTAGACATACACTTTTGCACTCGTGTAAACATACACTCTTGGGTATCCACACAAAGAGAATGAAAACTCAGAGGACACTGTAAGAAATACTCAAGTATACATATATATTCCCTTTCTGTCAGTTGGATTCTTACTGTGGCTAAGCGCTAGCATTACATCTGCCAAACCTTCCTTGTTTGGGTGACTAATTTTTAGCGGGAGAGATTATTTGATGTATCATGTTTATTCTCGATTTTGTTTTATTGCTTATACAGTATGTCTCCTCATTGCATTTTTATAATTCTTCAAGCTACAGAGTGGAGCGCTTCAATATGAAGACATCAAGGGCAGTCACTTTGTAATTCACTCGCAGTATTTCAATTGAATCCCTTGACGAGTGACTGTGGTCAATCAAATCCATATGGAGAGCTGGCTGAAGGGCTGCCTTTGAGCTGCCGCATCACACTCCATCCAAACAAGAATATCTGTCTAACTGCAAATGATTGCATTTTCATTGCAATCTCAGAGTCTCCTTTCATCCTTCCCGTCTTTTCGATTTCTCACGATATCATCAAACGTGAACTATATCATATGCTATATAAAGCTGTGCTCTGCGCATGCGTGTGAAGAAGAAGAGGGGGTAAAACATACTATGTTCATTACATAGATAGCAAAAGATGAGTCTCTGGGTGCACTATGATGAAGCTTCAGACTCTGTTGTACAGACTGGACAATTCAGACGCTGCAGCCGCTGTCAGCGTAATATTTACCGTCTGTAAGGAGACGATCGGTTTATGCAAATATGCTTTGGCAGAAACATTTCCGCTCAACAGCGGCGTAGTCCCTCCATGTACAACTTTGGTCACGGATTCCTCTGTTCCCATGTAATTTTTCCCTCAATCTCTCTTTGCAGCCTTCGCAGGGCTAGTGGAACGTATATGAAAACAGAACAAATGGGTAAGTTATCCCTGCATTTTTTTTTCTTTTTTCGCTGACATCAAATTAAAATCAGCTCCACCGAATAACGTTCATAAGATACAAACGCACAAACAAAACAATGCAAATGTCACATAGTGTGCAAAACAAAAGCAGCACGGGAGTGAGAGGGGGGAAACGGAAAGCTGGAGGAATGGCAGCCAATAAAGGAGGGAGCGAGGGAGGAAGGAAGACAGGAAGGTACGCTAAAGGTTTTTCAATGTTTAATTTTCAAATAGGATTAAGCAGAATGACATTTAGCTGAAGGTTACAGGCTCAGCATTGTCTTAGCTGATATTGATATGCAGGAGGCGCCCTGCTTGTCACTGGGACAAACACTGTTGATGAATGAGAAGCCTTTCCCCAGCAAGGTGTTAAGTGCAAATTTGAAATGAGAGAGAAGCAGAGGTAGAGAGAGGTATAAAAAAAAGAAAGAAAAACACACGTACACCCGCATGCACATAAACACACACGCACGGCATTACCGTGTTAGTTGCCATGTAAACTGTCACTAGATAATGTTGCCAAAAGTGTAAATTGTTCCATAAAGTATTGGTTGGATATTAGTTGAGGCGGGTTGATCTTGTGCTGAAAATGAGTGAAAAAAAACGCACAAGGTGCTTTGCTGTGTGTATCTAATTTCAACTACAACACAACAATTCCTCTTAGAAATGCATAAGTAGGCTAAAGTTGACAGTAACTTCTCTGTATCCTCATTTCGGCAAGTTTTCCCCCGGAATTTACATCTTAATAAGGGGAGTCTTACCCTTTAATTCTTATGGGCTCTGCTCATTTCTCATGTATTAATACTGGAGCTGCTGACTTGGCTCTTCCTCTGAATACAGAATAGGACACACATATTAAGACTCATATATTTACAGGATTGATGCCACGGGAGATTGTCTCAGAGTGAGATGAAAAGGCTGGCTCAGATATATTTCAATGTGAACATCGATGTAAGCTGTCCTAATCATGGGATGATGCAGGCACAAGACAGAAAGCATCTATTCTAAATTTCAGCTGATAATGAGTAGTGATGTTCAACAAATTAAGAGCATAAGCCTTTCCCAGAGATCATCAGGCGATCAACTTAATAAATCTTACTCAAAACACAACGCAGATGAAACTTTGATGTTCGACTCCAGCAAGGCTCTGCCTTCTAGAGCGGATAACAAAAAACAGATGTAAACTGTCAGGAAAAAAATATCGCTGTGGAGGAAAGAGCGGAGGGGAAAAAAGCAAGGAAGAAGAAATGATCAGCAACAGGATAATAGAGGCAGGGCTACAAGTACAGACTATTTGAAAGAAAGTGAGTGAGCAAAAAGACAGCGTGCCTTAAAGATCACAACAGACAGTGGGCAGTGGTTTCTTTTGCAGCTGTCAGCGGGCTGAGTGGTTTCTCTCAGAGCGTTGGGTGTTTGTGCTGCACAGGGTGCCCTGTCTGCTTTGCCACTGGGACCTCTGTTTGTTTAAAAGGCTTGCCTGTCAAACAGAGAGCGCCACCGAGAGCCAGACACTCAGCTAAATGACTCTGACAGCAGCCCTAATCAGAGGCTTTGCACATTGCTGCAGGGCCTGGAGGATCCATCATAACCCAAGCCTAAATATTTAAAGTGCTAAACTTTCCAAAGGTCAGGCCTTTCCATGCATGCCAGGGCGACATGTGTCAGAAGTAGGAAGAGAGGCACTGAACAAGAGAGAGACACAAAGACATGGGGAGAGAGGCTATGGTTAATGTCCTTCATTTCTCTCCCTCTTTTATTTTTATTCTTGTGAACTCTGCATTCATTTTAGGGAAGAAATCAGAGGCAAACACCACTTTTATTTTTTCGTTCTGTTTTGAAGCCTTGGTTAATGTTGAGATTTTGGTTTCGTGCAGACTGGTGGAAAGAAACTATGCAGAATTTAGGACTCATTTAGGTAATTATTTTATAAATTTATAGAAATTAGAGCATCTTTATCGAGACGAGAACCAATTTGTACATTTAAGCATAACAAATATGAAAATTTGCAATACCAAAAAAATTTCTTAATGTAAGTAACCAACTTACACATTTTAATGCTAATATCTAGTTTGTTGTTTTAGTTACTTGTGAATTTTATTTGTCAAAAAAATACTTTTTTTTTTTTTTATAATCTCTCATCGTCTGAACCCCAAATCCCTACAACCAGTAGAATTTACAAATATCAGTTTCTTTATTTTTATTTATTTCTGTATTCTGAGGGGTTTATTCCTACATTATTCAAAGCCTCATTAATAGAATTGTTTAATTGTGAAAAACATGGCAAAAAATGACTTTTTTTTGGCTGTTGGCATGCTGGAGTGATAAAAACAGACATCCAAAATCCTCTCTGTAAAAACCTTTAATGTAGCCACAAAACAGAAAAAGACTTTTGAATCTACTTTCATCTAATATTCTAATTTCTATTCTAAAAAAACAGACAAAGTGCAAAGTTAGATAGATAATACCTGATTTGCATATGTAAACATAACATTTCAGAAAACTTGTACCATCCTTGTAATATCCTGCTGACCTGTTATATCTTCTCTTTGGATCTTTGTAGTCAGGTTATGACCTACACTCTGGCAGTCACAACAAAAGATTCAGCTTCACCTAATGTCTCTTGAAAAATTAGAAATAATGATGTTTCAAAACCTGAGAAAGAACTAAAAATCAAGCTCCCAGGCAGCTGCGAGTGAATCGTCTGCCAAGTGTAAGCTGAAGTCAGCAAAGATGGATGAACCTTTCTATCTACCTGACCAGAACAGGATTTCGAAATTTAAGTTGCTACTTCTTGTTGATGTCAGAACTTAAGGCGAGGTTTTCAAAGGTTAGGGGTAGAGGTGAGGTCAGTGGATGAAATGTACAGCACATAAGGATGTATACAACAGAGTGTGCGACTTATTTGGATCCAGTGCAGCCAAGTAAAGTCCATGTCATCTCATGTTATTCTCTTGAACCTGGTTTCATTTTTGTAGCTCCAAAGACAGTGTTTGGGAAGTAGAGTGGATGGGAACACATCATTATGGAAGAGAACACAAAGTACTTCTAAGGGGTGACAAGAAGTGTTAGAGTGTTTTATTCCCTTAGATCACATTCAATGAAACTGTTCCTGGACACACAACCTGAGAGAAGACAAACAGCCACTGTATGGAAACTAAGAGCAAGGCCATAGAGGTATAACAACAAAGACATGTTAGTAGTTGGTAATGGACGTTGTACATAAGAAAACTAGATCAGCGGGTGTAACTGGCAAGTTCACAATACAGGCCAGGGGGGTCGTTTCTTTGACTCGATTTCCATTGAGAAGCAAACATCCAATTCAATTTAGATATGTGCCTTAGCTAGGCCATAAGCCAGAGGGAGATTGTAACTGACAGCCATTGGACAGCTGGCGGCATTTGAATATTGACGAGACAGAGACTTGACAGAAAGGATTATGCTCTACCATCTGACTTACTAGCCACTACACTGATCCATTCTATTGTCAGATCAACTTAGTGTCAGATCTACAGTATGTCCGCATGGTGCGGTGATGCCACTCAGTATTAGACCCTACCTGAGATCCATCTCAATACAAAGTGATGTCCATTCAAAAGCTACAAGATGCTCACTAATGCAACAAGGACAAAAATACCAAAGAATAAAAATATCAAAACGAATCCATTTCCAAGTAAACACGAAATAGCAGACTGTACTTTTCAGACGCTCTACATAATACAGACCAAAAATATAAACAGTCTTTACATTATAATACTTTGGAAGATGGCCTGTAAATCTCATCTAACTCAAAACTCAACTTAATTTAGTTAGTGTACTTTCTAGCCTTGTGAGGACAATTTTGAGTTCAGACATTTAAAAGTAAAAGAGAGAATGACTCAAATTTGAATAACTTTCTTTTTTTAAATGTTTAGACTTTTTTACATTTTTAAATGTGTGTGTTTATACGTGTATGACTATATGAACATGTAGTTCAAACACAGTCACGGCATGTCAAACCGTGTCTTTCACCCTCTACACACCTTGCATTTGATGGTCACAGACAACAGGGCTTTGGGCAAATCTGTGAAGGCCCTCATCCACACACAAGATGACAAGCACAGACACACACCCAGACTCAAGGGCATGGATACACACATACAGGAACACACATATATGACATTTCAAACACACGATCGTCTACAGCTCCAAATCAAAACACAAATAAGATCAGCATAAAAAAGTATTTTTCTCAAATTGAAGTTTCTAAATATAGAGCAGAAGAGATCAAGTACTTTTATTTTATGATATTTTCTGACAAGTTCTGCTTGCATACATGCATCCATCCATCCATGGTTGCGCAGATCTCCTTCACTAACCATCTCCTCCACTTCTTCTGCTGAGACCTTGATGTGTTTTTACACAGTCAAGAGACATAATACCTCTCCAAAATGACCTGGGCGACCCTATCTCTAGAGTTCAACCCAAACAGCTTTCCAGAGCTCATATCTTTCACTTGTATCTACAAGTTACTTGAACTCTGCCACTTGAGGAAGCCACTATTCCCCAACCTAGAGTTGGCAATCAAACTTTGTTGAGAACCACAGCCTAAGATTGGGAGGTGCTAATTCTCATCCCCACCTCTTCAGATTCACCTGGAAACCTAAAGTGAGCTTGAAGTTGATGAAGGTAACAGGACCATTTGTAAAAAGCAAAGCCGTATCAACCAGATCAGCCTTAAAACTTCCAGAGCCCGAAAGAACTCGGGGTGAATCTCACTCGCCCTCGGGGGACGAGCCACACAAATCTTCCCAACAATTTTCTATTTTTAAATCTAAGTTCTGTGTTAAACAAATTAGATATGAAATGATTATTAATGAGTTTTCGAGCTGCTTCCAGGCAGATTTTGTTATCTTTGCACAAACTCAGGGTAGCTACTGCCTACTGTGTTCGGTGTTTGTGTTAGACTGAACTAACTGCTCCAGTTTCACACTCAACGAACAGATTGAACAGAGCGGCCTCCATATTTCCCCAATATCAGTTCAATGATTAAGAAAATGTTTTTTAAACTGCTTTTGCGTGCTGCTGAGTTGTAAAAAAAAGTGTCTATTACAGGAAAGTTACTTAGTTCAAACGTGCAGTGCTGGTGGCGATTATTGTGGCGGCAGAGGCGTCTGTATTTGCTATAAGAACAATGTATAGTAATGACCAACGATATTTGTTTAGTAAAATAATTCTTATGGTTTGGGTTGTGTATACATCACCGCGTGTGTGTTTAATGGCCTATTTTGTGTTCCTGCAAGACAGCACTTTATTATTTGGAGAAATAAGACTATACATCATGTGACCACATATTTCAAATCCCCACTGCATGGCAGTTTCAAGCTCTGTTCTCTCCAGTTATCCAGGGGAAAGTTTGAGTAAATTTGCAGTGGCTTAATTACTGAATAATTTAGACCATGCTCCAAATTAATGTAGACATTTCCATATTAATGTGTTTGCCTACCGATTCCACAGTTATTTGTACTGCGGACAGGAGGGTAGCAATTATCACAGCATATCATAGCAGTTGTTCTGGTATTTCAGACATCATTAGGCTGCTTGTCCACCACACTGTGACTGTGAGTGCTAGTCTAAATGTACAGTTTGGTACCTTCCTCAAACAGGCTCACTGTGCCTCTGTGGGTAAGATCTATTTTGCTCCAGGAGACAAAAGGTGAGGGACCTTGTTTGTGCTCTGCGGAGTGATGTCCAAGTTAGAATTCTTGCTCCTTGCAAATGCATTATTATATACAGCAAGGACAACAGCAAATAAGCAAGCACCAGCCAAGTCTACACAAGTGTCTGCTGGTCAGTGCAACCACTAGCTGACTGCTTCACACAGACACTGAGCTCTGCATGTGTCCCAGAAGGTTGACAGCTCTTTGCTCCTCTTATCTTCCATTCTGACCCACACCTTTTCCTTTTTTTAACAGTACCTTGCCTCTAACTCCTTTTCTTCCTCCTTAGTCTCCCAACTGTTTGGCTCTTGTTAGGAGCTTGGCTGAGCAGGCTGGCACCTTTCACTTAAACAGCACCCCAGAGGAAGTTGTAACACTGAGAAGTGTGAGCATGTGTATATGCCTTTGTGTGTGTGTGTGTGTGTGTGTGTGTGTGACCTCTCATACTTGCCACAGTAAATCATTACAGCAAGGCCCTTCATTAGGGAAGCCAACCACCTGGGCTCCTTTCGCCGATGTCATGTGTCTGACTTTCTGACACAGCTTCACAAACTTCCCACCACATGGGGTATTATTTCAACAATGAACTGAAAACTGACTCCAAATACAGCGCTCCCTTTTTACTTGATCGTAATTTCACATTGTTAAGAGTTGTGAGTAAATGGATTAAAGACAGCCTATGCATATCTGCCTCATACACCTCATGGCCACATCCTATCCTCTTGCATGTCACTGCCGAAACAAAGGGAGACAAAGTCATATGGTAGGTCAGTGAGGCATCCATTCAGCGTGACAGATATGCAGGTACCTGTTAACAGCTCCATGGTGTCAATGTGTCTCTTGGATCAAAAATGTGTCTGCTTTAATGAGGCAAAGCGAGACATGATGTAAACATGATCAGGGAGATTAAAAAAAATGACAAGTAGAAGGATGATAGACAAAGATAGGCATTTGATAACACACAGCACACACAAATCAATGCACACTTAACTAATGTGACAACAACAACAGTCAAAAAGAAATCCAAAAAGAAAATGTGGATTACGATAATGGTAAAACACCATGCAAAAGTTCTAGCACATGCCTGTGCAGATGTCAGCTCCAGACTCCTCTTAGCTGCTTTCCATGATTATTGTCTTTTAAAGTTCTTAATAGTTACATTCAGTGTCTATTCCCCTGGAAAATCATGTAACAAGTTCATTTGTTTCAGTCTTAGTGCACCTGTTGCATACAAAGAATCACAATGTCCTCCATTCTCTGCCTTGCCATGCAGCCCACCACAACAAACACGCCACTCTTACTGGCACCATCAGTCTTTCTCTACAGTCCACTTGAACCTTTGGTGCTCCAGTCCAAACTTCTCTGTCACAACAAAATCTGCACATTCTTTGATTCCGTTCAAGAGTAATTATCAAAGCACGCAATCTGCTTCAGTGTCACGAGTCTGGATTTGGGTCTGCTCCGTTAAACCTCATCACCAAATGCATAAAATATGACCCATAAATTAATGAACAGAAGATGATTCAGATAAAAAGTCAGTAGTTTTTACCCTCTTCACACGCAGGCACAAACACAGAAATCAAGCATTCAGTCACACTGAAGCCCCCACTGAACAGTCTACAGAGGAAAGAAAAGAAAATGTTGTCTGTTGCTTTTTCACCCCAGTGTGTTACCAGGAAACACTATATTACTTATTCAATACGCTGTCACTTTTGCATATATGAACTGCAAAATCTACAAAGGAGCGTTGAGGGTTGTGAAACTGCAGCTTGCTTACATATAAAGGCCTCGTTCTCAAACACTGATGTGGCAAAACTTCTGTTCAAACCCAGCAATACATACATACATACATACATAATTTTTACAGCCATATGTGAATTGCACATTTCAGCATATTCTACTGTTGAAAGACTGTGTCATGGCTGTTGAGTTGTTAGTATAAGTGATTTAATGGTGAGACACCGAGTCACACAAAAGGAAGAAACACTGGAATAAAACAAAAGTTTCTGGAAGCACATTAGAATCAAGTACAACTTCAAGGATAATAAAGGAGATACAATATAACAAAGGTACCTAAAAATGTTACCTATTCATAGTCGAGCCTCTAACTGAGCCTTTTAAAAATGTACTGAAGAACACCAAAACCCGTCAGTGTTACTTCACATTTATTTTTTTTCATGCAATGATATATCATTTCTATATAGAGAGATCAATATTTCATGGAGTCATTGCGTCTCAATGGGACTACCTGTATAAATGAAGGTTAAATAAAAATGTCTTTGTGTTTTGAAACTAGACAAGATGAGTGAAGGGTGGATGTGACCAGAGACCAGAAGTCATCGCATACTCATATTGTAACACCCTAAAGTAGACTTTAAAAATAGGTTTATCGTCTTTTGATTAAATAGGGACGATCATTTATAAAATCAGTAAGACATAAACTAGTGAAACCACTGAGATCATAGATAATGTAGACTTCCATAATTGAGCTTCTTTTTGAAACAGCAGGAGCCACCCTCTGCTTAATGTGAAAAAGAACCTTTTCACAGGACTCTATGCAGTAGTTGTTTTTTGTATGACTTTATCAGTCTCTCACACTGTTGTGGAGGAATTTTGGCCCGGTTCTGTTTACAATGTTGCTTCAGTTCATTCAAGTTTGGAGGCATCCATTTATGCGCAACACTCTTAAGCTTCTGCTACCTTTCAATCCGGTTTAGGTCTGGACTTTAACTGGACCATTGCAGCTTTTTTTTTATACCCATTCTGTTGTAGATTTTCTGGTGCTCTTTCTTGGGTTCATTGTTGCTGTTGCACAACCAAGTTTCAGCCAAGCTGAATCACACTGATTCTGAAATATGCTAATATACAGAGGAGTTCATGGTCAGCCCTATGCTTATAAGATGCCCAGGTTCTTTGGCTGCAAACAAACTCATCACCCCTCCGTCACCTCGCATGACAGTTGATATGAGGTATTTGTGCTGATATTCTCCATCAAACATCTCCACTCTGGTCTCGTCTGTCCAAAGCATGTTGTCCCAGAAGTCTTTTGGTTTGTTTAGATGCACCTTTGCAAAGCTAAACTGTGCTGCCATGTTCTTTTTAGAGAGAAGAGGCTTCCAAACTTGCCACACTTGTTCAGTTTTTTTTTTTCTATGTGCACTGTCATGACCTTAGATGTATGTCTGATAAGTAGTGCTTGGGGTTTGGTTTTTTTTGCAATTTCTCTGGGCACTACAAGGTCTGACCTTTACTGGGAAATTTCCTGGGACATCCATTCCTGGGAAGAATATGCCATTGTGTTAGCACATACCTGCAAACTGCCAAAACCTCTGCTTTTATAGAAGTGGTCACACTTATTGATGATCAATTAATCAAGTGCACCAACACTTATCTGCTACTTACACTCTTAATTTTAATCTTAATTTTAAGTAGTAAAAGTGTACTTTCCTTTTTTTGACTGTATAAACAGTCTAAGTGTAAGATTTAGTGAATTTTTACCAGGGAACAGGTTATTCTGAGAAACAACTGAAAAAGCACAAAATAAATCATCCCACGTCCTTGTGTCAGCAAATATGATACCTTTGCTTTTAAGTGTGGGGAAATTAGGTGTAGGTGTAAATTCTCACTAAAGGCCATACTGTAAATACAGGTATCCAGGCTGCATTCATAATGACATTATTAGATATGGACTCCTGTGGTTTCACTGGGCCTGCAATGAACCGATTAGTCCAGGCAAACACTGATCTCACTTTCCTATGGGGTGTGTGTGTGTGTGTGTGTGTGTGTGTGTGTGTGTGTGTGTGTGTGTGTGTACGTATTAGTCTTTGGCTGGGGGTGCTCTGCCATTGTCTATCAGATCAGGGCCTTGTTCTCTTACCATTTCAAACAGTTCATTTTCCACCATGCTAATGGCAGTTTTAGGGGGTTAAAGAGATAAATAAATCCTCGCTGTCACCTCATTTAAAATCAAATGCCACTTAATTACAGCTGTATGTTTTTCAAACACTTTGCATAATTTATTGTTCGGTTCCATCCTAATCTCCAGATCCTTATCGCATGTGCTCTATTTTACCCCGTCTATCCTTATAATAAAATTATAATGCTCCCTCTCTCGGTTTTTTCTTTCTCTTTCTTGCTGCCAACAGCAGTGTGAAAGAGATAAAGACGTTTTTAAGTTGTTCCTCACCTTGTAGGGATTTGATGCTGTAAAGGTCTATTGTCAGCTCAGGAGAGCATACATACACACAGCCCTCTGGCAGTGTTGCTTTTCTTACAAACAAAATACAAACATTGTCAAATTCTATGAAAAGAGCAGGGTAACATCATCGCTCATGATCTGGTTGAAGGCACACATCCAACAAAAAAGGTAGAACACAAGCATGACATGTTGATTAGTACTTTTTAAAAAACCCTTTTCCTGTATCATATTTAGAAGTTTATGTTATTGACACGTATTACACAGTCCAATGTTATTTAAAGATCTAATGTGCACTAAAAAAAAAAACACTAAGCACATCAGTGCCACAGTAAGTGTCATAAAGGGAGGTGGAAAGGCACTGATATGCATGTTACTTTATGAAAGTGGCCTTCAATAACACCATATGTTAACAACATCAGCTGCTGTTTCTCTTTTGTCATAAATGCAGATAAAAGTTCTGTCTCCAGCAATGTTCCCCACAATTTAAGCCGTATTCACATGCGCTCTGCAGCACTGAGCCCTGTGGATGAAAACACAAATGTTTGAATCAGTCAGATCAGACCTTGAACCTTGCCAGCCCCTTATAACAAAGTCTATGCAAGGTCCAATTGAGCCCAATTGATAAAAGATAACTGTCCAGTGAATGTCCAGATTTCCCTTTCAAAATAAAACTGATTGTGAACACAACTGACCCTAAGAATCATTTGTTGTATGCTACTTTTGAAAAAAAAAAAAAAGGATTTACCTATTTCTGAAATATTCTTATATGAGGCTCTTTGTTAGATTAAGGCTATTAGGGCAGTGGGTCAGAACCTTTCAAGCCAATTTGTAGTAATTTTCAGCAACATGCACAATTTTTTATTTGTTTACTGTGCATTTTACTTATATTTGTCAATGGGTTCACAAGCCAAGTTAGTACTATGACTTCATTTGGAACAAAATGTTGTGTCTTTGACAGCTAGAGAGTATAAAATGTGTCTTGGCTGATGATTTGTTTGTCTTAAACAAATAATTCTCATGTCTGGTAACATGGGCTTTTCCAATGCAAGCTTTTCATGTCGGCCCACTGACTATATAATTCACACAACTGCCATGTTGGATTTTTATCAATTTTATCTTTTTAAAGACCTGGTTAGCAAGGGAAATCATATTGCAACTTCCTGTTTTTCTGGCAACAGCATACGGACTCAGCAGCACTTTCTAAGGTTGACCAATATATTATTAACCACTTACATTCGAAGTAATAACCAAAAACTATGTGTTTCCTATCAGTGCAAACATGATCCCAGCGAGTTATTATGGTGAATTAACTGCTTGGACCCCAAATTGCTACTTGCAGTTATACTTGTTTTTGTTATGAATGTTTTGATCAAAGATAACATTAGCTAACATTAGATAATGTTATTTAGGGCAATATTAATATAGAGTCAAACAAGAGACAAGTAAAAATACCAGACAGGCAGTAAATAAAGTTAAGAAGTTAGTGCGAGAGTACACATTTCACCATACATTCATACATTTGCATTCAATGAGCATTGTGCATTACATAGCTGCAGCTGCTGAGGGTGGTGGTACAGTGATTGTCCAGCAGCACTCTCGATCAGAAAACAGATGTAATCCTTATAATCAGTGGATTTTGATTCATAAGCATATTTATCTTTCAACTAAGTATAACAAATAAAGCAGTAATTTAAAAAAGCAAACAAAGGAAACATCTGAAACACCATCCGCCAGTTATGAAAACAAGTACAAGCTCCAGCTATTACTGATTTAAAAGCAGAAAGCAAATCTCCAGTTTTTCATTGTGGCATTTAATGTGTTTAGATCCACCTAGAAACAGCCCGTGCAAGCTAGCACAGACTAGAAATGCTGTTATAAACTGCATACATTGGTTTCTATACAATTAAATTTAAACATCTATAATTAAGCGACACACTTAAGTGGCATCTAATCTTGTTATTTCTTTAGAAAAGAAAAAAACACATACAATACACAACTAATGGACCTTATCAATTGGAAAAGTTCCTTATCTAGTCACCTCTAGCAGAAAAAAAGTATTTACACACAATTTATAACACCTTAAAAGAGGTGAACTGAGAGCAAATGGTATGTCCATACCTAACAAGATGGCTCTATCTGTTCTACAGACTTAACAGTAGTAGCAGTAACACAACAAACCTAGGTAATGGATGGGAGGAGCATGCAGTTGTGCATTCTTTCTACAGCCCTTCCATCCTGGGCCAGTCAATGGATCAGACAGGTTGAGGCTTAGTATATCACATAGATCCCATAGCTGGACAGCACAACAGACAGATACAAGTCAATAAGAGGGTGCTGCTTTTGAATATTCACTTAAGTGTTCAGTGTCAGGCAGCATATTAATGAACAGAAAAAAAGGAAAAAGGTTAAGCTTAGTCCTTAATGTAGGTTTGACATGGATTTTCTACAATGTGAGAGAAAGGAAGAAGAAGTATGGTGTGTGTGTGTGTGTGTGTGTGTGTGTGTGTGTGTGTGCACAGTGATGTTGGTGTTGCCTGTAGGTGAGCGGTGTTTCTCTCTTTCTATTTCCTCCATTGAGTGATTTAACTGCTGGGTCACTTGAAGCAATGCAACCAATGTCAGCCGAGTCATTCTGGGACCACGGCACAAAAATTCATTGCAAATAAAGTAATATTGTATAGTATAAACTACAGACAGACACTGCACTATATAATTACAATAAGTAGATTGTTTAGCCTCAGAAAACCATCAATCATATACACTTCAGCCATTTCAAACATATTCCCTACAGAAAAGCATAAAGATATTGCTATCGAGCTTTCGAAATGTCAGGGCAATGGAAACCGAGGCATTGTGCAATTACATAATGATTATTGCAAAACTTTCTCCCCCTCACTCAGTGTGGCTGTAATATGCAGTGGATGGCCATGGGGGTTCATTAGTGAGAACAGGCTGCTGTTGAAAAGCTCCAGTTTCACCTCTGATCCCGGCTAATGTGATTTGGACCTGAGATTGGTAGTGGAGAGATTAGATGCTAGCTCACCTCAGGGTGGGAACCGGAGAAGAAGACATACATCAATGTTGTTTGCTTTCAAAATCAAACGTCTTCTTCTCACCTCTAATTTGCTCTGAAGCATCTGCAAAGGAAAAAAGTGTCTAGGAAGCATTCGAGGCCTAATTTGTTTTCCAGCGACAGAGAATTGGTGGAGCTGAGGGGGTGCTTGCTAATCCACTCTGCTACATTTTGAAGTGCATGATTTGGGCTTTCATAACGAATCAGCTGGTTTCTTGTGGGTATGGCTGGAGAGCTGAAGCTGAAGATCAGCCACGGATGACAACTGTGTTAGTATTCTACCCTTATTACCTCATAACTTACCCCATGGCCTGTGCATAGAGTCGTAATATCAACCTACTCCTTCTTTCATTTCCTTTTCATTAACTCTCCACTTTCTCTGTCACATTTTAGCCTCCATGCTCAGAGCCTCTCTACCTTTGTGCATGTATTCCTGGTGGTGCCCCCTCCACCTCCTCCATCATGTCTCAACCTCTTTACTTTTCCTCATTCCAGTCTCCCCTCTCATTAGGTCACAGTTGTGGTGATTTGTCAGAGTGGCTGTGTTGATTAATAGGCCGACGAAGCCCCTATATTTGGGGGCTGTCAGCGGGGCTCCAGAAGCCAGGGCCGCCCTGCTGAGCTCCCTCACCACCCAGGTGGCCCCATTTGGGCTAAATGAGCTGTGAAGGGTCCCGGCTATGCCCGCCTGCCCCACACTAAGACGTTACGCACAAACACACACGGAGCCATAGACACAAAAACGCCTAAGCACATGCGGGTACACACACACATCTGAAATGAAGTACACATGCAGGCACGCTCACGTACTCAACACCCCGGCTCTCACTGCCATGCACCCCTGCGTTCCCACATGATTTGTCACACTCCATCAATAGACAATAAGTTACTGCCACTCTAGCCTGTCAATGGGCCCTGTCTTCAGCAGACCCTTCTATGGTGTGTCCTAGCCTGGAGGGGGTGGAAGAAGGGTGGAACAGGCGGTTGGTGAGCATGTAGTAGTTGGGTATGACGATGGTAGGTGAAAAAAAAAAAGATTACGAGGGGAAGAACAAACTGCACGTGTTTAAAAGAGAAAGAAAAAAGACAGGCAGATGGAAAGAGAGAAAGGGAGAGAGAGAGAGAGAGAGAGAGAGAGAGAGAGAGAGAGAGAGAGAGGATGAGTAGATACTAGACAAATAGCTTTGCTATTCATCCCACATCCCAGTGGAGGCTTTACAGCATTTGTCCCGATGCACAGGCAAGTAGCCAGGTTCAAGTAAATGGGAGTGTGAGGTTTTATGTGTTTCCGTGTGTGCAGAGTAACATGGTTCGGCTGCTCCAAGCCAATTGCCTGGCCTCGGAGTCGGAGGCGGGTATGCGTGCGTGAATGCATGTGAAAGTGAACAGCCCTCTTTGCAAGATTATTTTTGTTCCCCCTAAAGGAGGAAGGGGGAGACCTTGGTGAATGAGATCATCCTGCCATATTTGCAAGCACACGCACTTACACAAAATGCACAAGCACGCACACCTCCTCAGTAATTCAATCTGATTATGGGCGTCGGATGGGAAACTGGAATCTGTGAAGGTCAGTAAAGTCTGAACAGTAACATCCAACACTGCAGGCTACTGCCACTGTCTCAACTTCTACACTGTCATTACTGCTGGCCGCCTCACTCTCGTTATCAACTTACTTCATCAAGTGCACTTCATTATCAGCTTGTCCTTAACAGACAGATGGGATGGACCCTCCAGCAAATGACAGAGTAACTGGTATAAAGTGATTCCTTTTAAAGACTATTCAGTGAACGGGTCATAACACATATAGTCCCCTGGTATTAGTTTATCTGTGATTTACACTTGATTGGACATCTGGAGGAGGAAAAAAAGTGGTATGTTTCTTCAAAAAAAAAAAATACTGTTTAATTGAACAAATGGCAATGCATTATAATTACATCTGAAGTGATTATAGTCATTATGAAGTCGTTGTTTCTGAGACTGTTGAACATATGAAAGGCGGATGGATACACTAGCTGAATAGACAGCTGTTACTGAAGATGTAAGTAACAGACAGCCCTATCATGCTGGCAATATGGACGACCATGAAATTAAGACTCAACATATAGTAATTACAATGACAATGAGCTTTGTTCGACGTGTCAAGTATCAATCTCACACTTGCCAGGCAGCTTTCATATCATAGCTAATAGGCAGTTGGTGAGCCAGGCCGCTGCCAGCCACTGAACCAAGCTATTCATGAGCTGGCCCAAGTCATTGTGCTTAGCAGTTGATGTAACAGTAACCCACCCATCAGCTACATATGCCCCCATGCAAATGAGTGCATTAGAGGAGACCTTAGAGAGCGGAGTGTGGCCAATAAATCCAGCCGGGGTGAAAAATGTAGCCTTTACCATGCGTGTCCAACCCCATATATTTAAACTAATTACATACACCATACCAGGTGATAAAAGTCTGCATGCCATCAATTCTGACATCTCATCCAGGGCAATGCAAGAAATGTCTATTGCTATCTATAAATCCTCAGGATAGTGATCTTCTCTAGGTGTAAAGAGTATGAAAAGGTATATTTGTGGGCAGCTGTGTTAGAAACAGAAGTTAAGTCAGCAGAGATTCCTACATATTTATGATGTATATGTATGTGCGCGCTTTCAAATATATCTACTGATAATGTACTGGAGGACACAAGCGAGTTGTAAGTCAGTCCCAGAATGCAGGAGGTGCCACACAAAGAGACGGACTCAGAAATGGAGTTCAAACCATTCGTGTGTTCTCTGCTGGCTCTAATCCAGAGTGAAAAGACAAAACAACAAATAGCTGATTCAGACAGCAGTAAGACATGGGAGAGATAGTAGTTTTGGCTGCCTGGGGCTCCTATCCAGGTGTTCCATGCCGCTTCCTGACAGGCCATCACACCTGAGGTCAGGCGGAACACGGCTGCAGGTACTTTCACTTTCAGTGGTCATGCCTTGCATGTAAGAAAAAAAAAAAGCACAGAGTTTGCTGAATGCCCACAGACAGCAGATAAATAGATGTAGTCATAGCATTTCCGCTCACTCTCCCTTCGGCTTTGTCTGCAGTGCACCTGAGCACTGCACCTGATGGAAACCCATTAAAGAGAGGATGAGATGGTAAAAAGAAATCAAAGCAGAGAGAGAAAGATGAGGTGACTGAAGGATGGATAGCCAGGAGGTGATGAATCCTGTATTTGGAGGAAGATGCTGTCAACCATTTCAACTTAAAAAGGTCAAAATTCTAAAAGCACTTTTAGTATTTAAAACAATTTTATTGCTGTCCGTATGTGCCTTCATTAAGGTCATCATTAGACATATATAACAGCCAGTTGGAGACCTACAAATACTTGGTGGACATATGGCCCCGTGGCTTTAGGCCAATCGATGCCACTTGAACTTTTCACCTCCCTGGCAAATTGGTAGCAGAAGTCATCATGTTAAGAGTGGCAGAATATTTTATTTTAGCTACTAGGTGACTAAGAGTAGTCTATTAAATATAATAAAAGGGGTTACAATAGCTATTGTACAGAAATAACTATCAAAACCTTCTGAAAAAAGCAACATAAAGTTGAGGAGACAAATATTCAGTTTATGCAATATCCCAAATACCAGCAAAGCCCTATTTGAACCACTGTTGTTTAAAAACAATCATACACCCCTGTTCCCTCTCCTCTCCCTCTCTCCTTCTTTCTTATACACACCATTTTCATGGGATATTACCCACCGAGTCACCACCAGATTCCAGAGAAAATAGGGGGGGGACCCATATAAAAGGATCCGCACACCTGGATTTCTACTCCAGGATGTCATCCATGGAATTCGGCAGAAAAGCTAATCCATCAAACTCAAAAAGGAAAATCGTGGATGTGTGTATTTTTGATTAAAAAGGATACCAAAATACACCTGGTTTTCCAAACCAATCCCAAAACATAAAGTTTGATAAAGTGATTTATGTCCTTACAAACAATTCTTATTTTATAGAGCTGCCCCAAAAAGAGAGGTAAATTGACAGCAGATAACGTCAAAACGTCAGACTATTGTGGCCCCCGTCAGCGTAAGAACACGGTAATTGGTTGTGATTAATAGAGGGCTTTGCTTATCTGCGCTTTACGCTCGTTTTAAAATGGCCAGACCATGTGATAGCCTCCCTCAAACACACATGCACATACACATTTCACGACTGAAAAACAAAAGCCATTAACATGCATTATTTAGTATTTTCATGAACACGACACAGTGCAGGTTAAATGTTGATTTGGGTTTATAAGGATTAAGCTCTTCTTCGCTGTTGCGTGCGTCACATTGTGCCTTGACTCTCTACGGTGCTCCCAGCTTCAAAGCTACTCCGATGCAATTGTTGCCACGGTCACCTATTATAAACAACACATTTTTAGAGAAAAGGCTGTAATTGTGCAAAAGTGTGGCACAAATGGCTTTGTAACATTACTGTATGCCTTCCTTCAATGCAACCCATACGCAGGGCCCTGAAAGCTCTCACCAATTGAAGTTCGGCTTTCATCCAGCATAAAAGCTATGTTTGCAATTGAGCTTTGGTGCTATACCTTTCCGTGCCTTTACCCCCACCCTCTATGTCTTGTTTCATATGAGTGCACAACCACAATGGCTTGAGTAATGGGTCCAAAATGCTTTTTTCCCTGAACAAAATCACTGTTTTTTATGGGTCATGCGGAGAGAACTTTGAGACCCACACAGCTCAAACAGACTACTGCTATTACTAATTTCTTTCTCTGTCTATATTCTAATAGGGAAACCATTCAGCGATACCTCACAGGCCCCATCATTTAGTCTGGCTCAATGCAATATACACAGGAGACTAAAGTAAGAGGAAGACAGAGAAAAACACAAAGGAGAAGGGGAGAGAACACAGGTCAACGACAGAGTTTTTCCTTATTTCAAATGCCAAAATAAAAGAAGGCTTCACTACATTACATGGTTGTGCTGGTGGCCTGTGGCTGTTCCCCTGCTGCCAGATGAATTGGGGTCCAATCCAAAACAGCTGGATGAGAGCATATGGCCTTATACAGGCATAAAGCTGCATTATTTTCTCTATGATCGAATATCTTTGTTTGCTACATTAAAGCTAGGATGTACAGCACATGAGAAAAGCACTTCAGTTTCCAACTGGCCCAGAAGTTTGCATAAGAAATTACTTTCTTAGGTAACTTGATTTAAATCAGTATTTAAATGACAAGCATCCTGTCATCTGGCTTCACGTATTGACAAGTCTGCTTGTCTCCCTCCATCTTTAACAGCTTTGAATGGATTCAAGACACTGCCTTCGAGTCCAAACTCCAAGCATGCCACCTACTGCTGACGTAATGCCCTTTGACATATATCCTCTATCACATATGAAAGCATGTTGCGGTGTGCGAGCACACTGCGGTTGTGCGCGCATGTTCGTGCGTGTTCAGAACCGTGAGCAGGCTGCAGACTGTGGCCACTGGGAAATCAAGGAGCACTTTGTCATGCATCCTTAAATGTGTGACACTGCGTCTCATGAGACAGTGCCTGATTGGTCTACAAGGCATCAAAGAATGACGGGTGAGTGATGGCCTCGAGGGGATATAGTGCGTGTGTGTGTGTGTGTGTGTGTGTGTGTGTCTTGTGTTAAGTGTTGCGTGTGTGTCTTGGCTGGGGTTAGAGACACAGGACAGCACTGTGACATGTCTGGGTGGCACCCTGTCATAGCCAGCTGGCAACATGTCGTAATGCTGCCATCAGGGAGTCGTACTGCACTCTAGTCTCAGTTTTTAAGATTCACTTTGTTTTCCCATGTGTGATTTTCATTCCAATAAAGAGAAAAAAAATCTGATTTAAAACCCACCATTGATTGTTTATATTGTGATTGGTGAGGCCAAAGATATTAAAATGATATGCATGTAACACATGCATACAAAGAAAGTACTAAAGATTACACTAGACTAAAAAGAAACGTATTCCATTAACTTAACAATCATTACTTTGTCATGTTCATTATTTATATTTATTTGTTTTCTATCTTCTTTTACTGTACCTCAGATATGATTTACAAGTTTGTGTGTCTTTTATCCTGTCTCCCTCCCTTCACCTCCAACTGGTAGGGGCATATGGCTGCCCTTCCCTAAGCCTGGTTCTGCCAGATGTTTCTTCCTGTTAAAAGGGAGTTTTTCCTTTCCACTATTGCCAAGCGCTTGCTCACACGGGGTCATCTAAGTGCTAGGGTTTTCTCTCTATTATTGTAGGGCCTTTACAATACAAATTGAGGTGACTGTTGTTTTATCATTGAGGGTTTCGTCTTATGTGGCTGACAGGGTAGAGAGTTAGCTTATCAGCTAATACTAGCAAGCTAGGTTAGCATCCATGATCTGTATTATTGTCTGAACAGACACAGATGCCTGTTAATTACCGATAAGTAATACTTAAAACATTAGAATTTTATCAATAAAAACTGGAGAGAAGATGGCCATATTATTTGTCACACATATGCTTCAAAGTGCACCTCCATCACAAGTAGTCTAGTAAAATGACTCAAATTAGCTAAGGTAATGCTTAGCAGACAGCTACCAACCTGCTTGTCACCTTCCTGTAAATGAGGTAAGTAATTAAAATCCCAATACAGAAGTCATGATTGGGGAAATTAGCTATAGACAGTCTACTGGGAATGCATTGCTTTTGGACACAGCTTCAAGTGCCATTTGAGGCATCTGATTTTTTTGGCCTTTCAGTATTGGCTTCAATTTTTCTGCCCAGAAAACCAGCCATTACTGTAGAAATAGATATATCTGACTTTTAGATGGGGTTACCCCTGTATGTACGAGATTATGAGACTATGTGTGCGCATGTGTTTGTTCTGGAAAAAAGCCATCAGAAAAGCAAAATCTTATGTTTACATGGGAAGATTTCTCGTAACTGTATATAAAGATGCATTTGCCCTTTAATTCATAATGACAGCAAAATGTAACCAGTCATGTTTTAGATGGTGCCGTTTGACTTCTTCATTTAAATTTTGCATTAGTGAACACAATCTTGCTCACATTCATGTGAGAGACTAAAAAAGAACATTAACAAATTAAGCTAAGAAAAATAATGAATTAATTGTACATAATAATTTAGCAATGAGGTATTATAGATTGTATATAATATCATAATAACCACCCTACACTACACTGAATTAGTGTTTTATGCTTTGTTTTTGAATGTAAAAAAAAGAGAAGCTGCAGCAGCTTCATCCTTGACTTTATGAATCATATGCACTTCTAAAAGGAAGAACTGAAATCCAAAACCAACAGGGGGCAGGCATAATTACCAGCGTGTCCCTTGTATTTACTATCTCTTAATAAGCTGCTGACATAGAGCAGACAATGGTCTGTCAGCTTTATTTTGTGTGTATTTTTACTCTGTTTAGCTGTTGTATTTTCATCAGCAGATAAGGACTGGCATGGAGTGTGGAGAGGCCGTTTAAACTTGGTCTCCCTAGTCTCTCATTTCTGATCGATGTTACCACCTCTTACCACCAAAGAGGTGTGGAGAGAGAGAGAGTGGAGAGAGACAAAGAGACAGAGTGAGAGAGGAGGAGGATTTACGCTGGCACCGCATTTTTTGTCCAATTAATAGATTGCCAGTGTGTTGCATATTTTGCATGACAAAGGAGGGTAATATTAAACTGCCATTTGTAATGAAAATGCACTTTGCAAATTAAAAAGTGCAGAAACCCAATTTTTCCTACCTCTTTAGGAAATAAACAGTCCTTAACCAATTAAAGCGCATTGTAATAATTCTGTGATTTATTGCAGGTTGTTTAACTTTCAAAACTCAGCTAACCTATATTAAGGTCACAATCCATCATGTCTTGCATGGGGTGTTGTGGAGTAATGGCTGTTGTATTAGCTGCTTTTGATGATAGTATGAAAGAAGTATTAGCACTTGTCAACAAAACTGCTTACAACATAACATTAGCATGCATGAGCTGCGTCGCCTATTCATTATCTTGGCAGCTCCACACATGCGGTTACTACCTTATACATTTTGCTGGGCTGAGAGCACATGCACCACTGTTTGGTTCTGAGAGAGTGGCAACGTACAAACCATGTGGCACGCTCTGGTTGCAGTGCAGACTGACACCAAAAAGATGAAACAGTCTCTATGGCACAAGAGTGTGTGAGGGAGGAGAAAAGGAATGGGAGAATGGAAATGATAAAGGAGATCACGCTCCATCTTTGTCTTCAGTTAAGCTTCAGTTTCTGCCTTCTGAACACACCAGGAATGCCCAATATAGGTGACACCGTTGGGGGAGGCGGGAGGTAAACAAAGGAGACAAAATGGATGAATACACTGAGGGTGACAGAGAGTGCAACATTATGAACAAGCTACCCACTTCAAGAGTTCAGCTCAGGCTGAATGATGACTGGCAAAAAAAGTACTGTGGCATGGGAAGAAAAATGGAAAGACATAGACAAAACAAGCTAAGCTGTAAACATTTGGAGCTCTGTTCGAGTGGATGCAATGTGGAAAAAGAAAGCTTCTGTGTAAGTAGTATCTGATTTGAAAGACAGAAAGATGGACATGATGAAGGGGCTCAGAGTGAGACACGGGGCTGGAACTGGAGAAATCAGAAACAGATGTAAACATACAGTGAAAGAGTTACAGCTGAAGGGCACGGCAGGGTACCAGCCAGAGAGAGAAAGATGCAGAGATGCAGGGCGGTGTGACATGGTGACATTTGCCTCTGCAAATGGGCTCTCTGGCTTTAGCCGCACAGTCTGGTGTGATGCCCCCCGACTGTGAGCCAAGAATGCACTTAGCTCAACAAGAGCAAATGAATGGCCCTGTTTTGACTTCTACCATTACACTCCTTCTCCCTGATAGCTGGTGCTGGGCAGAGTGGGTCTTTGTTGGAGCACAGGGTTCCATGCGTGTTTAAACACCCTTGCACTATGGTCTAATTAGTGTGTTAAATCAGCGCTTGGATAATATCTGGATTCAACACACAGCCCCTGAATCTTTAGATTCTTTAGTTCTATTTAATGCAGCTTGTTGCAATTGGAATACAACTAAACCTAAAGCTGATTTTAACATGTATTGCTACAAATAGCTATATGTATATATATATATATATATATATATATATATATATATATATATATATATATATATATATATATATATATATAGATAGATAGATAGATTCTAATATCCAAGGGCATCACTGATGAACAGATTTTTCCCTCAAAGTCCATTTTAAACCCAAGTGCTCATCCTCAGAGGAAAAGCACATGAATACCTTCCCTTGTTAAGCATAAACAGCATTGGCAATTTAGTTCTGTTTACTGAACTTGAACGTTAATAATTACTTGAGGCATGTATTCATATATTTATTAGAGAAATTTTACAAGCATGAAGAAACATGTATGTGCTGGGGTGGTTGCACAAAACACCCTTACTAGGCCTTTAATACTGATATCTGGCCTGTTACATATGTCTATATGCTGTCTTTCTCTGATCACTCAGTCCCCCAACCCACTCTGCATGTGTTGATATTCAAATCTTTCTCCAGCTCCCCAATGATTATTCATGTGCATTTAACTCTCAAACAGCCCCTCATTAACTGTGGCACGCTGGGCCATACGTTGGGCCAAATTACGCACCTCTGACATACACAAACCAGCAGGGGGGGAGGGTACGAGGGAGCAGAGTCGTAGGGATAAAAAGCCTGGCTCTCTACTTAGTCCTCTCTAACCATAGATAATGGCTGCCAACATGTCTGTATGGTCTTTTAAAGCAATCAGCAGTTTTACTTTTAGAGTGGGTTGGGGTTGAAGAAGGGGGTGTAAGGAGCGAGGGGAGAGGGAGGAAAAGGAGGGATTGGGGTGGGGGTGTAAAGAGGTAAACACTGAGTCAGGATTGGATTCTTATCAAACGTGCAGATGGCAGGAAAAATCAGTAAGAAGCACGGTGGATATTTATTAAATTGATCTATTAATAAATGTATTTCTATTTTTGCTCTTTTTTTTTGACTCTATAATCGAGCACGAACAATTTAAAATGAAATAACAGGTAGCATATTCTCTGTATACCCTGCTTTGATTCAGAATGCTTTTAGATGAGTGTGGAAACAACTGAAACATAGCCTTCCATGATCAACATGCAGTTAGCAAAGTAACTCGGAAGCTGAACTTTGTGGAGATCTAGCTTTCTCAATCAAATTTGCTCCATTCTTTGTCAAGACGACCCCACGCTACTTCAGTAATGTTGAGGTCCAGACTCTGGGGAGACCAATCCATGACTGATAGTGTTTCACTGTGTGCTTTTCTATCCAGCTATGCTTTTACTGCATTGACAGTGTATTTTGAAACATTGTGATGTTAAATAATTAAGCTGTTCCCAGTTAGATGCTTTGTAACTAGGATGACTGGGAACAAATTACTTGAGCCTAAAATTTGTTCTTTGCTAAGTTGTCCATTACATGTAGACAAGCAAGAAAAGCCAATATCTAAATATTTCAGAAAAAAAAAAACTGTAAAAGACCTTCAGAAAGCCTGGAGAAATACTGCTCAAGGTCACCTTTCATAGTTACAAGAAAATCTGGATCCCTGGAAGCAAAACATTAAGAAATGAGGGGTGGCTCAAGGGTTTTTGACAGTACTTCACATTATCTCTCAGTTCTTTCAATTATCACCTACTCAAGTTAAGGCAGAGATTTTGTGCTGTAATATTAACCAGAATTTTTTTGCCACGAGCCAACCATGATGTTCATTATACCACCATCCTACTGAACGTTCCACTTTTAATCAAAAACACACGAAGCAACCTGAGCTGCGATGGAAGCTGTAGTGACTAAATGACCACATAGTCACTAAACATATCATATTCTTCTGGTCCAAAAGTAGTTCATGGAAAAACTGCGAAGGCTTTCCTGCTGAGTTTATGGGCTCTGTTGTTCATTTTGGCTCATACAGAATAAAATGTGTTTTGTAAAATTATATACTGTAAATCTTGATCGCACTATGTTTCCAAATGGAGGATTATCTGTAGTATGAAACTGCACGATTATTGTGTAACAGCTTGTTGATCACAAGTCATTAGCCAATCAGTATGCACTCGTCCCTCCTTGTCACATCCGTTTTTTTTAGGAACCAAGATGGCGACAGCGGAAACGCTAATCTGCAGGCTTCAGAACGGGAATTCAGAAACCAGTGGGTGACATCACATCCATCTTTTATATCGTCTATGAGTTTAACTTTGCAGTGTGATGCCTTTTTTATATAGGGAAGTATATCATATTGGGACTTAATAGATTCTCAATATAAAATGACTGGGAAAGAGATCGGTAGGAGAAAAAAAGATTTAAACATGCTCAGTAGAGACTTTTTCCCCCTGATAAAAGGACTGATAATGAAAGATTGCTGGTGAGTATGCAATAGAGGGATAAGGAAGAGTTATTAAATTCTCACAACCACTTAAATCAGCCAGGAAACTAAAAGTAAAACAGGGAAAGCAAGCTCTAGTACGGTGAAATTAAAGCTTTAAAGTAGACCAGTGGCAACAATTCCTACAGCTATCGCTAAGCTTGATTCAATATTAATAAATATCTTATAATAGTGGAAACAATCTAACTGGGTATTGTTTATAGACAAGAGTTAGCTTCTCTTTAAATCAACACAGAAGTTAACCCTCAAATATGTAATCACCACAACAGCAAAGTGATTTGTGTTTGACAATCTACCGCGTGCCCTCAGCCACCTCACAGCCGCACAAACAAATACTATTAATGCTGACTGAAATATATATAATATTTACAAGTGGAACAGAAAGAAGGCTTTTGATATTTCAGGGGGCAATCCAGGTGTCTTATGCCAACAACCTGACAATAAGAAAAATAAATTTCCCAGTGTTATGAAAATCGTGTACAACACCGTTATTTTAGCGTAACTTTTCAACAGAGCTCCAATTCTAAAGGCTCAAAAAATAAACAGTCAAAGGGAAACTGAATGCGTTAGAGGAGGCTTGTGTATAGTTTAGGTCCCATTCTTATCATGACTTGCTCATAAAACAAGCACTGAAATACAAACTTTGTACTAAAAGCAAAGAACACATGCGCATTACCTAATTCATGTCTCACATCAGCCAGTGATACACAACTGAGTTACTTGAACCGTATTTACTGTATGATGTGTAAGTGACTGTGTTTTAAATAAGATAGAAATGACTGTACACATCTGTTATCAACTGCATGCTCTAATACACAATCATCACACAGTGTGTATGTGTGGGAGAGCAAGTTTTAGATGACCTCAGCCATCGAATAAACTCAACATAGCCATTACGAATCAGCCTTTATTGAAGTGCAGGCTGAAAATCACTCACCATTGCCTCTCCTTGCACGTACTACGAGCAATCAAATCAAAATGCGTCCTAATTTGACAGTTGCTATGAGAGTGACCTCAACATAATGTGAATAACTACCCTTTATTACGAAGAAGAATTGAGACTAATTCTACATAGCTTGTCACATCTGACGCTGGGCCTTAAGGTTTGGGGGGAAGGGTTAGCACCATATGCTCAGTTTATGACAGCTACATAACAGCAGTGTGACAACACAGAAGTGTATACTCCTCTAGGGATTGTGAGGGGCAGTGTGTGTGTGCGTGTGTGCGTGTGCGTGCGAGAATCACAGATGTTGCAGTCTGAGGTCTGGTGCAGATGGCTCTGGGCACATTTGCCAGTGATATCCTTCCAGTAAGAACAGCACCCTCACACATTGCTACCTGGGCTCTGCTTAGAGGATATGAAATGACATGCTGTGCACACACACACACACACACACACACACAGATATATGGCTAATAAATTGATTACGACTTTCTAATTGACCCGATAAGAATAACAACAAGGAAGCAAAGTTTCTCTTACTGATAAATACCTGCTGTCAGCTAGCATGTGCTCGACGTCTCAGCAGCTGGCAGATATAAGCGATCTAACTCAACTATTAGGGAAAACAAGAACAAGTTAAATCAGACTAATGCTTGAGAAGCAGAAGCAGTCATGTCTGCCAACGTGGGAAAGCAGAAAAAAGCTGTGTTAGTTGTGTGAGTTTCAGTAAACATGATGCAGAAATGATTGCTATGTGCAAATACTGCAACATTTCCAAGGAAAATATGACTAATTCGTTTGTTGTTTTGAACAACCATGTCAAAAAATATTCCAAGAGCATGATGGAGAAAAAGCTCATTTCACAAAACCACATCCGTAGCCGGTGGATAACCAGCATGCCGTTACGTAATATTTGCAAACATGAATCCATAGGCTAAAATTGTGAACATTTTGTAAGAATTTTTGTTTGAAAATGCAAAAGCAGAAGTGGGAGCAATTTTTACACCATTTGATTTCAGATTTCCTAAAGCAACAAGGGATAAGAAAATTATTTAAAATGCTACTTTGGTCCCACCTTTCCAGTAAATGGTTGCAGTATCATTGCCAGAACAAAACCACTGGTCTCAAAGTTTGGTACCACTGACATGGGATAAGGTAGAGATGGGAGCAGGGGGTGTTTTGAAGTGCTCTTACTATTGAATGTAAACAAATTTACTTGGGTCCAAATTCATGATTTTCATATTTAATGTGCAGTTAAAATATGTAAACATTTGTAGATTTTCTAAAATTAATTTGCTGGACAAGTGAATTAAAATATGTGTCATGATATTGATTTTAGGTGACATTGCTCAGCAGTCTAAGACATTTAGCAAAACGCCAACCAACCACCAGGGGAACTCACACATAACACCACAAACACACAAAATAAAACACACAGCACACAAACGTCATACTTTTTCCACTTCTTCATAAAACACATCTTTAAACTTGACCTAAAAGCATTTCCCAAACTTCTGCAATTCAGGAGGTGTGTGCTATAAAAAGGTCAGATTTAATTGTTTCCTTTCTGTTTCAAACCACACTGAGACAAAAAGATGCTTCACTCGGCCTGAGCTTTAAACCTTTTTCAAGCCCCCCTAAAAAAAAAGCAAATTTCTACCTGGCATGTCTTTGATCTGCAAAGCTGCTAAAAAAAAAAAAGCTGCTAATTCCGACTTTCCCTACACAGATAATATTCACTGGAATTGTATGCATTTCATTTTATGATAAATTTGATGCAAAAATACATGAACACCAGCAAACGTGCATCGCACAGGTTAGGGGCAGAGCCTCAAAGTCATGAAGCCAATTCACAACCGTAAAGAGTCTGAAAAGAGAGCCTCTTTGTAGCATCACATTCAAACAATGTACACTGACACAGAAGAACACTGGGTAAAGGTGTCCTCTGGGGGATAGAAAAGCCTCAGGGGGTTTGTCTTAGTGCAGAGTGCCACCTTGTTGTCAAGACTGCAATGACACATTTCTTTCAAAGCCATTCCTGACAGATACGCACAGTAAGGAAATGTCATTTCACAATACATTGTAACATCAGTACAGCACATCCATAGATAATTTCTACAACCTCTATTGGAATAAAAAGGCAGGATGTGGATTGGACACGTTATGACAGGTGTATAGTAGTTTAGACATGAATTACTTTTACATCATTTGTGACATCTGTGGCTTTCATGACTTAGGATCCTGTTCTGACGAATCAGGCTAATATTTTAAAGAATGCATACATAAAAACGCATGCATTGGCTGTTGTACACCTCATTACCCATGCTTTAGCCATTACGTTTTATATGTTGTTTATTTCTTTAAGCTCGAAATGGCTTGACTTTTTCAGAAAATGTTGAATGCAGTTGTCAGTGTCAACGCCAGATAATTTTTGATCTGACCTAAGACTTCTGGTTGTGCTTGTCGATTTTTAAACACAATGACTGACAAAATAAATGAGATGTAAGTACCACGAAATGAGGATCTTTGATTCTAATAACAATATGGTAATTATGTAAAAGACAGAATTTTGAAACAGCTAGCTATAACTTCAGTTTACATTCCAAGAGTTAATTAAGAAAATGATATGGTCACACGGAGTCATCAGTGTAACATTATCTAAAGGATTGCTGCACAAATGAAACAGGAGTGCATACGTGTGCACATGTGCATTGCAAAACCTTCTTCCTGCAACAAGGAACAAGTGAGAATGTAGTGTAACTGCGCGCTGGGCCGACAACGTCTTTGCTAATGTGTGAGAAACCAGAATACAGGCAACAGTTCCTGCCTCAGTCACTTTTTTTACTGGATGAAGAAGTTAATTAAATGAGCAAATGGAGGATGAAAAGACAGACAAATGGAGGAGAAGTCAGGAAGGACTGAGGGGTGATTGTTAACAGGACATCTGACACAAGCTTGTTTCTCTCTGGGAGAAGGCAGGAGGAAGGAGGAGATAGCAGGCATAAGTACTTGACCTTCCACTTGTCTGACTGCACAAACCCAAATGCACAGGAACAAAAGTCTAACAAACATGTGCACATGCACTACAGAACAACCGCATACATATGCAAACATGCACTGTTTTTGTGGAAACAGGTTCCTAGAGAGCTGAGGGAAAGCGTGTTAGTGCAAACAACATGGCTGGCAGGGTGCTGACACATTAGAGACGGAGACCAGAAGATGACATCACTGTCCCGCTTGTGGGCTGTAATTGTGGCAGAACCTTTCTTGTATACATGCACACACACACAAACTTGTGCATGCAGTTGAAAATATATATAGGCAAGAATGCATGCCTCCGTACACACAAACTCTACACACTGTTATATGCACACAGGCATGAGTGCGTGCTCACACACACAGCCTCACAGTGTCTCTGGGAGTATGCAGCGAGCGCCTGAGCCTGCTGCATATGTGGCCCCATGCATAAACAATGTGCCCTGAGAGACAGTGGAGTGATACTATGGCCCTTAGCACAACTCCCATGAGCCTCTCTGCCCCCTCCATAACCACCACAAGCCTCTCTCTATCACTCTCTCTCTTTCACTTTCACTTACACACTCTCCTCCACACACACACACACACACACAACCACACACACGAACAGTAAGAATATATGAGAATATAATGAGAAGGAGCGAGGGACACATGCATAAAAATGTAGCATGCATACACACACAGACACACACATTCATGTTCACTGACAAACAAGCGCAAAGATAGGTGGGTACTGAGTGCACACAAACATATAAATAAACACACACAGGCACAAACAACATTCAGGAACATAAGAGAAGCAGCTGTGTGGGGTCCCTTGGTGAGATTCCCTCTCGATATCAGAGGATACCTGCTGTACATGTACTCAAAGATTACACCGGTGTGATTGTACAGCAAGTGCTGACTTATATCATTGAGACAAAACTGAGATGCACCCAGCACAAGTAAGTAAATGCCCTTCACCAATTAATTAAATTGTTTTTTTTTATTTTTATTAATTTGCAGTCTGACGTAACAGCATAATAAAGATGTTTAGGACCACATCACATTGGCCACACTTGTTTCACTTGTGCTTTTGTAAACATCTGGTCCCAGGTGTGCACTTTGTGGTATAAAAAAATCAGTTTTGTGCAGAGGAGGACATGAAAATTACATTTCCATCAGTTTCTGTGGAATAAATAGGAAATGGACGTTAGAATTAACAGCACGGCTGTAAGACAGACAAAAAATTACCGACCAAAAATAACTGCACTGGGAAGTAAAACTAGCGCTTTGTGGGTTAAAAATAATCGCACAAGGACACACTCGCATAAAAAAGCAGATGCAAAAACTACAAAATACTGTCATCTGAGCACACGTGTGAGAATTGTGGAATCAGTATTTTGGCTGTAAGTCAACACGTTCAAGAATGAGGGCAACTGAGGTGAGGACGATATATTCAGAGGTAAATTAAAAATGGAAATGTAAGAAGCAGGTGAACAGAGGCAGAAAAAAAAGGGAGCACAGGAGAAAGAAAGACTGAGTGAGCTGGCGAAGCAAAGAGGAATGTACTCAGTATTACGAGGGAGATAATTGAGATATCCAACTCCTGACAAAATGTGCTATTTCACTGGTGCTGGGGAAAACACAGAAGAAGGGCGGGGAGGAGGGGATAGTGGGGTGTGTGTGGGGAAGAAGAGATAGAAGTGAGGGATGGTGGAAGAAGAGAAAAGAAGAGAGAGGGAAGTCTAGAGGGAGGTGACAGTGGTGTATGTGGCTGTGCTGTCTGTCTGACCTGATTGCAAATAAGCAAGGAGCTCCGCCGTGCCCCAGAAGCACTTCCTCATGCACACAACTCGTCTTTCTCACGAACACACACACCCTTTCCCTTTAATAAGACTGCTTAATGGTGGTTGTACAAACACACACACATACACTCACACACCAAAACAGTAAAACATGTGCATGTGTGTCTGCGTGTCCACACGTGTGCCAACATATTTATGGTTGGTGTGTGTGTGTGTGTGTGTGCGCACATCCATGGATACATGTAACTGGCAAGGAAGGGGACAAAGAGGAGGAGTGTGAAAAGTGGAGAGGGTTGCTGTAGTGAGACAGCAAGGAAGGGGGGAGAGTGAGGGAGCAGAGGAGGGAGGGGCGATGGTGGGTTTCCGAGATGCATTTGCAATTTAAAACACGATTTGGTATAATGAAAATGTAAAGCAGTGGTTTTATTTTATTCAGTGTGGCAGGTTCAGATTCCCAGAGAAGCTCCACTTGAGCAATCAGTCCATTAATAATTGAATTTTGTTCGGGAGTCGTGCGCGTTTGTGTACGAGAGTATATGAGTGTGAGCACAGGCGCGTGACACATGTATACACAGGTGCGTGTCATGACAGTGTTAATGTGCGTGCTGCAAACCTCTCTTCTCTTTCCAGCTGCTGACCCTAATATGAAGCAGCCAATTAGATATCTTTATTTAATTGCTGGGCGACTCGTCCTTGCTACACACCGCCACACTCTGCCAAAGACTAGCGCTGTAGCACTGGGGCAAGGCCAAGGACACACACACACACACACACACACACACAAACACACAAACACACATGCGCACACAAACACACACACACGCATATGCTCATGAGCACACTCTTTGTAGATACATATGTACACTACTGCAAAAATTCCCTGATATTTCCCAGAGGAAAATGTCTTCCAGTAAATGAACTATTTTAACTTAATAAGAAGCAACATTCTCCTGCTTTGATATCAGTGGCCAAAGTGAAAACATGTACAGTGTAACAAACTGTGCGATACAAAGATGAAGAGATTTGTAGGGAAATGCCAGCCCTGTCTTGTCCTTCATCCCTCTCTCCTCGTTTGCTGCCTCTTTCCTCTCTTTAGGGCCTAACGTCTTGCCATCTCTCCTCTCCTCTCTGGCCAAAATCAGGTCTCTCTCTTCTCTCTCCCTTCCTAGTCTCCCTCACTCCCTGTCTCCCTCTCTCTCGCCCTCTCTCCCACTCCCTGGCTGTCAGAGAATATCAGATCGGTAGTTAGATCCATTGCTGAGGCCAAGCTGGCCTCTTCGCTCTCAGCACTCTACCACAACACATCATTACAGCTGACAGCAGGACTTCACAATGCACCGAATATGCACACACACACATGAAAGTGTTGATACACACACACGCACACACACACACACACACACGCCTGGTTACGTTTATGTGCGTGTTCTTCTTCGCCCTGTTGGTCTCACACAAACACAAACCTACTGTTACAAAGTGTGACTTCTCCACACGTTTGATCACAGTCGCGCTGTAAAGACTGTACAACTTTTCTGCATGATGCATTCACTAACACAGCTGTTTTTTTATTGAGTTTTTTATTTTTTATATAGATTGCTTAGAAAGGTTTCATAAAACTGCGATTTAAAATGAAGTGTGGAGAAGTGGGAGGTGGGGGATGCCACTTCCAAAACCAACAGCAGCAATATTACCAGTGCTGGTGGGAGGAGTTAGCCTCTGTATAATACTTCCGAGGAGAGGAATAGTCCCCTCTTATAAGCCGTAAGGGGCAACTAGTATGTGTGTATGCCTGTGTGGGTGGATGTGTTTCTTTAAAGCCAGGCTAGGAACTTTAAAGCTTCAGCTAAAGTGAACTATATGTGCACACACACACACACACCCCCCTGTGAATACACACAACCATCTACTAAAATAACAAATCAAACACATTGCCCACTTTGATCGGCTACCTGAAAACAAGTCAGCTGGGGGGGGGGGTTGAAAGGTGGGCCTGGAGTGCTAGGGTGGGGGGTGGATATGGGCAGAGAACTACAGGACAGATTCAAGATATGGTAGCCCCCCCACTTCCCGCCACAAAAAAATAAATAAAATTGCCCACTTCCCTCCCCTCTGGTAAGATGACAAGAGGAGAGTAGAGGGAAAAACAAAACACACTAATCTTCTGGCTTCACAGGAAGCCACAAAGCATCATTTACACAGCGGAGTTAACAGGAGAGCACCAGGCTTCCTGATTTGCAGCGAGCAGCCTTGTTCTAGATAGAGATATTCAGACTGTCAGTATAAACTGCTTCTGTTTTCGTTTTGCATTTATTTCAATGCCAGACTCAGGGCATAAATTTTTCATCACCTGCTAAGCTATGAATAAAAGATTAAAAAAGGAACTGAGAGGGGAGTGGAGGGAAGGGAGGGACAGAGCAAGAGCAAAAGAAAGAGAAGGGGAGAGAGAGAGGGGGGAGAGAGAGAGAAGGAGAAGAGGAAGACGAGGAGAGGTACAAAAAGTCTAACAGATGTGGCGCATGTGGGTGCAACGTGCAAGCGCTGTGTGCATAGTGAGAAGGTCTCCCTCTCCCTTTTCTCCTTGCCCCTACCTGCCCAGCTCCCCACCCCTCGTGCACCACAATCCCAATATACTTCTAGGAGGAAAGCAGTGGCTATGGTGCAGGGTAAAGATGCTATAATGAGCGGGAGGCAGAGGAGCATCTCACCTTGGCTTTTTATAGGATTACCTGAGAGGTGAACTCTCTGCTATGAGAGGATTCATCAGTACATCCTCTCGCTCTTGCTCTCACTCTCACTCTCTCGGTCTGTCTCCCTCTTTCACTATCTCTCTCTGCCCTCAGCGATCTTTGACAGGCAGGGCGAGAGTGAGATGTCGAAGAGCTGCTGGAAAATTCTCTGCAATACAGAGCTGACAGGTTCAGGTGTGGGTTAAAGTAGGGAGAAAAAGAGAGGGATGGAGGAAAGGATGGGAAAATGCACAGATAGGGAAGGAGTGCACCTGAGCTCCTTGGTCTGTAATTCCTGCTCTCTTCCTGTTGAGCTGAGTTTATGAACCTCTGCCTTCTCTCTCATATGGCACATGACTGTTAAATCTGTATATACCTCACACCATTAGCTCCAGCAGGCTCTAACCACGGCAGTATGCCACCTTTATCATAAGGATGTCACTTGCATACTAAATGAGAATCCTGAGTTTAAGTTACAGATAATAAAAAAAAGATATTAAAAAACATGAAGAGAATGGATTTCTAGGCATTAAAACTCCACATATTCAGATTTATTTTCTGTTTCAGTAACAGGAAGTAGTTCACATTGGAGTAGATCAGCAAATTAACGTATGCTTTTTCTTTAAAAATAAAAACACGGGGAGTGACCCGTCACTTGTTAAGCAGAATCGCTGCCCGCAAAATATCTTTGTACTGCGTGTTTTAACGCTGATTCTGAAAGACGTGCAAAAAGTGCAAACAAAGATGCTTATACCATTTAACCTAATCAAATAGGGTGTAGTCTAAGGATACAGGTACAAGGATTCAATGCTGCAAAAACAGAGAATCTACTTTCTGTCAAGCAATGATTTTGTGTGTATATGTGTGCATATGTCTGTACTTCATATAGTTGTAGATGCTCAGGTCTGCATGGAATAAGGGTGATCCACACTCAAGACACCTGATCAAAATAACCACTTACATAGATGAGCAGTCACAGCACACCCACACTCGTACATATATACATAAATAAGCATAAAGATGCAGCCGTATGACCTTGTCTCAACATTAATGCCGGACACCGCTGAAATATATGCACTACACGAGGAGACAGAAGAAGAACAGCCACAAGCGTGTAGGCTTAAATACACATGCATGTGTGTTTATGAATTCATATGAAAGCACACACACACACACACACACACACACACACACACACACGCTCACCAATACATCTCAAAAGACAGGCAGGGCTCTCAAAGAGTGCAGCCCTCCACAAAGCTCCGTCTCTAAATTTTAACGACAGTGATCCGGAGCCGCACAAAATTTTAATGGTTTCTTTCTTCGCCCGTGCTGCACCTTTCCATCAAGTTTCATGCAGTTCCTCAGTTTCTACATAATCTCACTGACAGAAAGACAAACAGACAAATGGCAGTAGGAAAAGCACACCGTATCCTTCCACCTTAGTGGAGGAAGTATATAGAAAGCCAGAAGGTTGTACATATGTTGGTACAGGCTGAAATTCATCTCTGTTAGAGTACAGGTAATATATCCCACCAGGACCGGCGTTCCTTTTAGCAATTTAAAATAATTATTATGAGACCTGACGCTAGACTTCAGCCCTAGCCTTCTGCATTAAAATGAGGCTGTGTGCAGGTGTACTCGCCTGCATTTTAGTGTTACTTGATGGGAACAGAACAAACTGCCCTCCAAATCCTCCTGATCCTCAGTTGTTGTTATGCTTAACACCATTCAAAACTCTGATATTTCCACTACAATGGCCTTAAAAACTGGAAATACTAGCTTGACAGCAGAAACACTGCAGTTTTACAAAAATTACAGTGATGTCTCGTGGAGTGGTGACATCAACCGTCAAAACAATAAATTTAAGCCGAAGTACAATATCACATATTTGTCTCACTGTTTTATATGTACGTGTGCTCATCATGATAATGACACTGCAAATCAGTGGGCATTCATCCAAAATTCACAGGCTCGTCACAACTTATGAGTTTCTTTGACAGGTAGATCACCTTTAAATGGGGTGTGGAAGGTGAATAAAACGTACAACAAAAATAAAAAAAAATATGTATATATATATATATCAAGGAGTGGGTGAATACAAGAAAAATGCGCTATCAATTCTGCATAGTGATTGACAATGCCCTGTTGATGATAATGTTAACCTAGTGTGTGACAGAGCTGCTGATTAAACATGACTTTTTCAGAATTCCATCAGCACAATATATTGGTTAAGAAGTTTTATTTTCCCAAGTTTAAAAAAATATATATATATATTTTGAAACTGACTGTGTGAAAGTTGGATTAAAACTTACAGAGGGGTTCTGCTCTGTAATTTGCCCCTTATACCTCCTACTCTTCCCCCCCATGCCATCTTCTCAAATAATCACATTTCCATCTCACCTCTGTTTCTTTGAATCCCTATATCATTCTCCTTCTTACTCCTTTTTCCTCAGCTCCTTGGCACCTACTGTCACCCTCTATCTCCTCTATCTGAATATGATCATTTTCATACTCCTTTACCGTGATTGCCCTTCCCTTCCTGCTCCAACATTTTCTCCTCACAGTCGGGAAGAAGGGTGAAGGCCATGCCAGGAAAAGTTGGCATCAACCTGTCACCCTATCATCCCTACTTCCTCCTTCTGCTAGCCCGCTTAATCAAATAACCCCCCCTCACGTATGCACACAGAATCCCATTTCTCAATCAGCTTCCCTCTCTACGCTCGCGTTCTGACCCCTCGTCTTCTCTGTTGCTTAACCTTGTTCCATTTGCTCTCTGCCAACTTTCCAGACTCTGTTGTCTGTGTCTGAATGTTTGACAATGTGAACTACAACACTCAAGGCAACAACGACCGGGGTTGCCGTTTCAACGTAATTAAATTTCCCTCCTAATTTCTGCTTCCTTCCTGTGTGCCCGCTTGCCCACGCTCCAAATGTCAACAGGATTTGGGCACATGGAGTGGCATCTGGTGCCACATCACCCAACGCACATGGATACAAAAAACCTCACAGCACGCCGAGTTAACCTGGAGCATCGCCAAGCCAGCAGCTACTTGCTAGCTAAGTGCCACAGCGCCAGTCAAGTGCCCGTTCGGCTTTGTGCCCACCCGCATCACTGCATCACTCACACACATACACACACTGGCACTTTCAACCCCCAGTGGCACTAGGAGAAGACAAGGAGACAGAAGGGCTTTGCCTTGCTGAGCCGCTTCCTGCCCCCACACATACTGTACAGCTCCCTACCTAACCCCAGAGCCATGCTGCATCTCCATACCCTCAGTAGCTGTCTGGTAGTGTGAGTTTCCCCTGCTCTCCCTCTTCTTCTCATACACACACCACAAAGTGTAACCTTCTACATGTCATATGCATACGGTCATACAGATACACACTCATACAAACTACCACTCCCACAACTAACTTAAAATACATACACATCGCAGTGGATTCACCCCCACACTTGCACACACTAACGCACACCCACACAGAGCTCTTCTTTGATACGTCTGAATCATCTCAGATGGTACCATTAGAGGCTGGGGGCCGGCCTTCCAAGCACAGTGTTCCTCTGAGCTATTACTGGCTTCCCAAGGTTCATGTGGATAGGGCTTTTTCACCAGAAAACATTTAATAACGTGTGAGCATGTTCACACAGACACACACATACAGTATTAGTGCTCATACTGTCCATTTAGTTTTGTTAGACACAAAAAGGAGTTGTGCTGCTTAAATACAAGGACACCAAAGATAGAGATCATACCTGTGTGAAAGGAAAGGAGAGGAGAAAAAGAGGGATAGAAACAGAGATGGGGAGGGGTGAAACAGGTAACCATCAATGCCGACCTTGAGTACAGCCTTCTCCATTGAGGTAAAGTTGCAGTGAAATGAATGCATGTGTTACAGCCCCGTGGATGATACGGGGGTAAGCACAAGAAGAAAACATTTTAATTAGCTGATCAATAATTTTCAGGTTCTTGTAAAACACCACTGCATCAGATTTACATTCAGAGATTCGGGAAAGTCTTTTTTTTTTCTTTACCTACCAGGCTTTCCTCAGCCTGTCTCTATGCAGATTAGAGTTGACTGTCAATTACAGTCTTTCTCCAAACGCATATGACAGTGTGAAGCAGCCCCAAATAAAACACATCAGGCTTTTCAAATAGGCTGGTTCAAGACCACTGAGCAGCCAACAGTGACAGCCAGCTAGCCAGCCAGCCAACTCCATATACATCCATAGCTGTGAAAAGAGCTTAAGGAAGCAAGAAAGCTAGCCATGCAGCCTGAGCCCAACATATGTTCTATTCCAATCCATGTCACTCCTCATTTGCCTGTTCCTCTTCCTTGATCTCGGTGACTCCCTCATTCCCCACATTCTTGTGTCTGCATTTGTTGTAATGATATAGCCTCTTTCTCTCTCTCTTCTCTCTATGACTTGGCAGCGTTAAACTGGCTCTTACACGACATTAACATTTAATCTGAACAGCCACTTTTGTCCAGTCTTATTTTTGCATTTCGCATTGACAGAACAAGGAAGCAACATTAATTAATTAGGAAAAGGAGGAGAAAGAATATCATTATAACATACGCGCAATTCATTTGAGTTAGTTTTGAAGCTATACGCATATGAAAACGGACACAAAGACGGGCAAAAAATGGTCCTTGAAAAGACTAAATAGGAAACTGTTGGATTATTTGTGGAGGAGAAACCTCATGCTATTTGTTTCATGCTTGTCTTTCTATTGAGTGAGATAATCAGAGTGATTATTTAATGCAAGAGAGCACAGAGGCTCATATGGCGCCTGTCTGTAATGATGTCAACACATGGAAAGCAACAGCGCAGCTTTTTTTTTTTCACCTTCACATTAAGTGATGCATTGTATGTTTATTAAACCAGAATGTGCATACGGTTTGGTTATGGCGGCAGACAGGTGGGATGTGCATGTGTTTCACTTGGGTGTGCACCAGTATACACATTCAGATGTGCAAGTTAGTGTGCCTGATGAAAGAAGCCTGCTCATGGAGTTGCTGCTGTTTAAGTGGGTAAGTCTGAACCTTGAGTCTATGTAGCCACTTTCACACTATGTTGTTTCATTGTGGTGCAGGCAGGACAGGCTGAGGGGTGAGAGAGAGTTCATTAAGGGATTTAAAGGCACCTGAAGTTCATTTGTCTCCCTAAAGCATCAAAACAGGATAATAAGACAGGAGGAAGAGGAAAATGGTAAAAGCAAGTCATATCTTTGTTTTTGCTTCTCTTTAACAATCGTCCCCTTTAAAATACCAAAGTCCTTTCATCCCTATCTCCTTCTTGTCACTAAGTTTTAGAATAAGACACTATTTAATATGTTCCAGTGTCAAGGTTCATGCAGGGCAAACCTGTCTACTAGCACAATGTAGTGCAGATAAGGAAAATAAAATTGAGAAAGTACTTCAATTTAAACCATGACTCACCGTCATTCCTTTTAATATTATGTGCATTGTGTTTACCACCTCAGGATTTTAAGGCATTGTACATGTAGGTTATGAGTGATAGTGTTCTTCTAGTTAATAGTTTAATTGTTATTTAACTTTTCCTCTGTTAAAATTACATACGCTGATAGCGCAATATCTGTGCAGATTTTTAAGCATTTGACCTGCACCTGAAAATTTGCCACTGTCTACATCTACCCATTGCATAATTAATAGAGATTAACTCTCATCTTTTAGTTTCTGTCCCTGGCTTCCCTTAGTCAATGTACTTTAGTACCTGTGTGCACACTCCTGCCCCTGCATTACACACGGCCGGTGCTAAGGCTAATAAATATACACTTATAATCCTGCTGCTGGTGTCATCCAAGTGTCACTCCTAGACATAAGGCAGGTTGACAGTGGGGCGTCGCTTGCAGGGCGTTTGTGATTGTGTGCATTTGTGCGTGTGTGTATGTGTGTGTTCAATTTATCTTTGCATGAATGAACGCACGGCTCTGTATTAACCTGAGTGTGTGTGTGAATGTTTGTGTGTATTCTTGCATGTGCACGTCTGTGGGACTGATTAAGACACACTCTTCTCTAGTGGGATGGGACACCTGGTCTTAGTGGGAAAATGGGCCGTGGGCCACAAGGGCAAGAGGGTAGGCAAAGAAAGAAAGACGGGGGAGGCAGAAGGGAGGCAAGGTGAGCAACAGGGAAACACTATTATCCACTTCCGCGCCAAAAGGATTTTTAATTTAGTCACGGTCAGATTAGACCACCTATGCCACATGGCATGGATATGGGGACATATTGGTGCCAAGCTATTAGATAACACAGAGTAGGCAAATGTGACATCACACAAATAGATATACTGGTTGAACACATACATGCAAGCTCGTAGGAAGCAGAAAAAAAATCTATTTGTGCATTAAAGACATTAGTTTATTACATCCAGCTGGCACAGTCTTTACTATCAAAGCCAGCACAGAATATATTGTCCACAAAACATTAAACTGATATTATATTCTTATGATTCATTCCTTTATCCTTTTATTTTATGAACACTTGCTTTTTGTCTCAAAAAATAAAGCAGGTCCCCATAATATGAACGTGTGAACAGATTCACGTCCTCACAAAGTTAGTAATCCAACTGCACATACACCCTCAAACAAACCTGAGCACACACAAACCCAAGTCACATCAACAGTAAATTAAAAAAAAAAAAGAAGCCTAAGGCAGCTTGCAAGAATGCAGTAACAAAGCTAAGTAGTAATGGCAGTTTTCTTGGTGTCTGCTTAGGCTTAAAGTAATTGCTGCATGTCTGTCATTGCCAGCGAAGGCGAAGAAAATGTCTTCCTCAGCTGCTCTCCTGCCTGTTTTGTTCGCTGCACTTGTGTAAAGTGGGAGAAAATAAGTGTCACTCAATGAATGCAGCTATTCTTCCCATGACAGCTTCATATCTGTGAGTTGGGGGAGGCCACCCCAAAATCCTTCTTTCTACTGGTAACGCCTTTGACAGGGTGCTAAAAAAAAAAAAAGGCCCCGCCTCTTTGTCCAAGCATGGTTAGGCGCGCACACACACACGCACACATATAGACATGCATACACACCTAGATCCCGCTCTAATAGGTTTTTACACACCCACTCAATAACATGCAAGGGCACACATTCACACAAACTCACAAACTCACACACGGACAAATGCACTGAGAGAGCGGTGAAGGGTGTCTGAGCTGAGTGAATAGATGCCCTTTTTAACCCTACTCAGCAAGCGTCCCTGTGTTAATACAGCTGATCACATGGCTGAAAGAGACACAGGACGAAAGAGTGAGAGTGACAGAGAGCAAGGCAGTAATGGAGATAGTGACGAAGAGCAGCAAGCAGTGTAAAAGGACTTTCCTGAATTTTTACAACTACACCTGTCTATCTGCCCATCTGTGTGACCTACACTTACCTTTAAAGTCCTCTGCCCTAACCTTCGCCAGACAAATGAGTCAGCTGGTACTGTAACAAGCACAGGGCCAGGGATCTTCAAGTCTATTAAGAAAAGTGGCAAAGATGTCCCCCAAAACACACATATGTATGCTCATCAAGCTGAACAATGCAGTGAAGTGTGTCAGGCTTTAGTCACACAGACCACAGACGTTGGCTGAGGATCCTCTGGCAACCTCTGGTCTATACGGAAAAATGTGTGTTCCTTAAGTACAAGTACTTAAGTAGAATTTTCAGGTATCTGTGCATTATTTAAGTGTATTCTTGAGACAAAATTGTACTTCTAATTAATGCTACAGTAGGGTTTAGAAATCAGGCATACACCTCATGTGACTCTAGGTGGCTTTATCTGTATTTTTATCTGTACTTCTGTTTAGGTGAAGAATTTGTGTACTTTTGCTACCACTGGTATTCACAAACAGGGTGCTGTACTAGAAACATCCTTGTAATTGATTCCCATCAGATTTATGCTGTTCCTCATAGTTTGCATGGAACAAACTGAGTTGTCTGCAAACATTCTCCAACTACTAGCCAAACAGTAGACAAATATAAAAAAATTGACCAAATTGGCTAAGCTTGTGGGACTGGGCCTTAGTTGAGTTACCTCATGACATATACATCTATGTACAAATGGTTCTGTAACCTCATGGAAATCACCTGCCTATGTGGCTGGACATTGATCCTCTGGTGGTGTCCGGCAGCGTGAGGCAATCAAGCTTTTACAGTTAATCCTTTTGGCCCTGGAGAGGCCTCTGTGAGTAAGGCCTTTTTTGTTGACCTTGTGGATGCTTGATCACATCGGGACCAGCAGGTTAGAGATGGCTCAATACTTGGGCTCTCTGTCTTTTATTTCATTAATGTTAGTTTTGTTAGTTTTTAATGTGGGGAAGGGCCTGCTGTAGACAGAAGCTCAATTTTATTTATTTCATTGATTGGGGTAGGTGTAGAATTCATTACTTGTTTGTCCCTAAACACCTTTAAAAAAAACAACAACTTAAAACCCCACAAATTTAGACCAAGTCCTTTAGTATTACTTTTACAAAACTGTGACAGTTACAAATGTCTTTTACAATCCAGGTCACTTGCTGGCCTACTCTACATCTTCTTTAAAAATAGGAAAATAAGGTGTCAGTTCTCAAGATACATTGGACATATTTGCTTAATGATGATAACATTTACAATTTTTCTAAGCAAGTTTTTGGAAAAGTTTCTTTTTACAACTCCAAAGATTGTGACTTGACCTCCTCAGCAGACTACCGGGCACCTGACCACTATGCTCTACTGTGCTGCAGAGGCACCCTCGTTTATGGTGCAATTCCTTTAATATTTCAAACACCAATAAAATATTCATATATTATACTGGGATTACGAGAAGAGGAAGTAAGGGATGAGGCTGAAGTGAGCAAGTAATGAAGGGAAGCTCTGTCAGATGGGCTTTAGGAGGGATGCAAACCAAGATTGTGAATACGCTGGGTATATTTGTTGGGGGTTTTTTAAACTCCCTGATCCCTGACAGTGTAATAATTTTGACACTTTACAGACTGAAGATAATTCACATAAATGCTCACATGGCATTATTAATGCATACTAATAACTTTACCAACTAATAAGCAAGATCATTCAAAAGTATGTTTCCAAACATGTCACCTGTGTTTGCTGAAGCAAGGCCCGCCAAATGAAAACTTGGGAGTAGCCGTGGCTGGTCGTTGATATTACATGAAATGCCTGTGTATTGTATAAATCTCAGTGGAAGAGCGAGTGAGCACAAGTGGGAAAGACAGAGAGACCCCTGCGGCTCACACTTGGTGTGTATGTTACGCTCTATTAAATTAGCATGACTCCAATATTAAAATAATAACATTTACCTCCACAATAAATGCTTTGGGTTCCAAAATCAATATCTCTATCCTATAATGCCAAAGTATCATTACAAGTAATAAGAGCAAAGTTGTTGCATTATATTGAGCATTTAAAAAAAACTCAGAAGGGCATGCACGTAATATAGATTAAATAATTTCATTTGAAATGTCACAGATTCCCACCATAAGTGTTAATGGAGTTACAGTGTTAATGCACTTTTTCTCTCTTTTGGTTCTATGACACAGAAAGAAAAAGCAACACAATATTAATGATAACGCAATGAATACAAATATAATAAGTACCTACTCTTTGCCTTTATACACTGCTGCCATTAGCCAAACACTTTTATTCCAATTTAAGTTTTAACAAAACTGTTGTGTAAAGGTTTACCTTATAGTTACTGTAATTGTTCGGTTGGAGTATCATTTGAAAGCACAATGAGACTAACCAAGGCACCAAAGACTCTTTCTCCTTGCAGCCACAAAGTAAACCTATTAGTACTCAAAGAATAGTCAACACATAAAATCAGGGTGGGGAGAGAGTCATTGATTTAGGGATATAGAGGACAGATGAATTAGTGGACCTAGAAAAAAAGGGCACAAAATGTTGTAGTGGAGTGATGATTGTATCATCTTTGAGTTGATAGAGTCGAGTCTAAAGGTGAGAACAGAATGATACGGAACTGTACAGCCGAATTGTGAAGGCTCCCGTCATGCTGTCTATGGCCTTATTGGATGAGCCACTCTCAAGGTACTCAGTCTCCATTCAGCGAATGAATCAATGGCTCCTGATTAGATTTTGGGGGGTTACTATGCTGTTTTTGTTTGTTGTGACATCCTCCCTCGCTTTGTGAGGTCTCTGTGCTCCTGCTTGACAAAGGCACCACCTCCTCTGATGGAGGAAGAGAGAAATGGGGAGACAGGAACTGGGGGAGGGGGATCATTGAAAGGGGCCGTCAAGGCTGTTTCTTCTCATTTCTTGTTATGTTGCGCTCCGTGTTGCTGTTGTGTGCCGGCGTAAATGTAAGCATTTATGTTTTCCTGGATCAGTCTTTGGCGATATAAAACATTTGTAGTCATACAGCCCTCACTGAGCTTTTGTTAAATACGTAACAGCAGCGAGTACATGTCTTATGAGACGACGTGTTCTAAAAATGAAAACTGATTCTTTTTTTTTTCTGTGAATGTCTAATGCTGGACATCCCTGTTACTATTAGTCCTCATTTTGTCCCGGCACCTCATTCTATTCAGTGGAGGAAATGGGAAGAGAAACATAAAGGGGAAAAATAGAAGAAAGCATTTCCAAGTGATGAAGACTCAAGTTTCCAAGTATTTATTATACCAGAAAATACATATCAGAAAGACATCCTGTCCTGTCCTAACGAAACGGTGGAACTGGAAATGAACTACCCCTCACACATCCTCCGCGTGAGACGCATGAAAAACTTTTACTGCTTGGTCCAATTACAAGGTAAAACATTCAGTAGCTGAAATGTATAGCTAGAAATGTTTACAAGAAATTCTTTGAGAAAATACATCCCAATGCATTGCAGCCAGGGCAAGGCCAAGCCTTATAGCCATCAAAAGTAAAATCTCCATGTGATAAGGAGCTGAAAGAATCCGATAAGCTGCAAATCTAAACAGGGCCAAAGCATCTGCCTTAATAATAAATGTGCCATGCTAAAAGGTTACTTGAACTGCCGAATTCAAATTTAATTGAGGCTATGTGTTGAATAATTAATCCTTTTCCCAGGGAACACAAGGCACACTGGACAAGCCAATGCTTAGAGCCTAGAGAGACACAGAGGGAGAGAAACAGAAGCAAAGATGGAGGGAGCACTGTAAGGAGTGCGGCACCAGCCCACGCCACCATTCCTTGAACTCTGCCAGAATGCGACCCACTATACAATACAGCCAGGGCATGATGTCATGTGCTATATCATCACCCTGGTAACCAGCCTACATGCGGAAGGGAATAAAGAACAACAGAGCACAAACAGGAGGATATAAAAAAGGGTAAACTCCCCGAAAAACAAACAAACAAAAAGACCAATGAATCAAAGCATTACCGGGAAAAAAGAAAAGCACCCTGAGATGATGTTTGGTAGTTTTGTTGTTATTTTCGTTGTTGTTGGGGTACAAAGGCAGCATAAAGAGGAACGTTTAGCGTCTGTCTTTAATGTTTTTATCAGTTTGCCCCGCTCTCATTCTCCTCCTCCTCCTTCGTCTGTACGTATTTCAGTTGGAGGTGTCTCCTCAGATCTGTGCCTTTTAATGCTGACTGCCGCAAATCTTTTGAGGCAGACTACAAAAGCAAGCTGGTAGTAAACTTTTCCCCCCGAAGGAGAAAGAGAGAAGTGCTGTTTGGGATAGCTCTACTCTGAGGGAATCTCTTACCCAACACGGGCTGATCTAAGGGTCACACTAGCCCTCCTCTGCCCTCACCAAGCCTTCAAACATGGACACACCTGCAGCAGTACGAAGGTCTGCGTGGGTTTGGTGTGGTTACGTGTCAGCTTATATTATTTACTCCAGATGAATAAGCAAGGGGACCTTAATGTATTGTTAAGGTGACTTGCAGTGCAGCACACTGCATATGTAAACACAATATTGTGCATAATCACAGTTGTTTTATTGCAATCAGGTCACACTGCAGTCTTTGGCCCCCAACAGCCGCAGCAGCCCCCCCAAAAACACATGCACACACACCCTTTGCTTTTTCCCATCAGTCCTCTCTGGGTATAAGGCAGCTACTCTCCATTGTTGATCTGACTCTGGGATCTACATTGCTGAGGTGGCGGATTGTGGCAGAGAGATGCCTCTGTCAGGAACGTGCTTATCCTTTCGCTCTAGCCACCCTCTTATACATAAAATATCAAACATCTGAGGGACAATATGCTGACCTGCTTTGACCTCCACACATACACACACGCACAAAAGCAACACACCCACCCATTTGCACACAGACGCGCAAACACACACACACTCTGGAAAACAGAGACACACACAGATGCTGGCATACAGTGACACGCACACACACAAACGCTCAGAGAGCTCAAGTCAGCTCACATCCCCCACTTGTACGTGCCTTGACTTTTTTCCATCACCGCCGTATCCCTCAGATGATGTATTTGCGACATCTGGCGGCACTCGCTATATTCATGGGCACTGCGATACAACGCTTGTAGGAGGGAGAGAGAGGGAGAGTGCTAGAGAGAGAGAAAAAGCTATGGCTGCCTGTGATGGCAAAGCAACAGAGGGAAAGAAAAGGGGAAAAAAAGAGCAGGGTAGAGTGAGGGAATCAGGGGGACATAGACGGACGGATCCATTGGCAAATCCCTCGTGAGCTGTAGAGCCACAAACACCTCAAAACTCCACAGCAAAAAGGCTTGGGTACCCCCTAGTGGGCGCCTGGTGGCAATTGGGGCGTTTTGGGTTTGTGTGTGGTGGTGCTGGTGCTGGTGCTGGGGGGGGGGGGTTTGCTATGAATCCATCAGGGTCAGAGGTCAGGCTTCTTGAGTTGCAGTGACATCATGACAATGGGACACTTCTAGGGCCTCGAAACACAAGCTGATCCATTCTGCTGAGCTAAGGCTCCAGGCCCCTCTTTTCCCACACATTCACACCCTGTGTCAGATGGTGAAAGAGGGAAAGAGCGAGAGAGCAGAGGGGTAAATATGTAGGCCTCACCCCTAGATCCCCCACCCTTTCACCCACATCCCTTTTCTCTCTCTCTCTCTTCCTTTCAGTAGCTAGATTAAAAGCGATGGCTTAATTCTGTCTAATTATCTACCCTTACCCTCTCCCAGCTTCCTCCCCCTCTTTTTTCTCCCTCTCCCTATATCTCAGTGTGTGGATACTAATTAGCTGACGTGAAATGCATCTACTATACAAATAGCGTGCACAATTATGTGAAAAAATATAAATATAGTCCTGCCTTTTTAAAAACATTACATATCTGTACAACCCTTGTGATCCTTAAATGTTTCTTTCATCCGTTGAGGCAGTACAGAACCCCCCCCCAGCAGCAACTGTCATTTTGGTGCACCAGTCAAAACGATGATACTATGACTGATGACATTCATCACACATTATCAAATTGCGCAGATAATTGCCAGACATAAGGGGAAAGCCCACTCTAAATGCCCCAAACACTGAATGGCACTGTTGACTAAACCTTTACTGCAACATTTGATCCATCACCTTAACTGTATGGGCTTATTATTTGTGTATTTTATCACAGTTGGCAATAAACAATAAATTTTCCATGTTTATTTGCTTTATGTAATAACTCTGCAATCTCTATGCGTGCATGTGAGCAAGCGTATGCACGTTACATAAGCAGAAATCACATTAATGAGATCATACACTTGTGTTGAAAGTGCTAATTAGTTGCCGGGTTGAGGGTGAGGAAACTAGGCGAGGATCCTAGTGACTTCAACCATTGTTCCCTAATCCCCTTCGCACATTTATAATTCATTCTATCATGGGCGGCAATGATACAGCAGCGCTCGTTTTGTTTCTTTTCCTTCTCTCCGGTTGGGAAGATGATGGTTTTCTTTTTCCCCCCTTTTTACTCACTTTCCTTCTTGCTGTGAGGTTTCGCTGCGATCATAATAAAATGTGCAGGAGAGGGATGTTCGCCTCGGGACCCGGCTGTCGGGCCACTCTGACAGCTTCATTTGTGGTGTCACTCTTAGATCCTTCCTGTCACTGATATCCAATGCCATTGAACATATATTTGGCCCTCCAACCCAAATAAATAAATAAGTAGTTAACTGTGCAGTGCAAAGTCAAGTGCGGAAAGGTTTTCAAGCCAGTTGTCTCTTCGCTACATTTACTGTGAACTACTTTGCCTCCACCCCCTTTGCTCTCCCTCCACTGCAGCGATGCCTCTACACCCCCAGGGCTGATCCCTTTGTAAATGATCTCTGACGCAAACCCACCTACCCACATACACACACACACAAACAAACACACGGTAACATGCGCGCGCACACACACACACACACACACACACACACACAACCCTGTATGGAAATAACGGCAGAATCACTCCCAACACTAACTCCTTTTGCATATAAAGTGTATTCCCAAAGTGCACCATTACTGCATGGAAAAGAGTAAGAAAGAGAGTTGTTGTTAAGATATGAAGAGTAAGGCGCAACACGAAACAAGAGAAAGACAAATACAGATATGCCAATACACGAGTTAGGTTGTGATAACAAAAAAAAAAAAAAGAAATAGCGAGAAGGAGAGCCGAAGGGGGAATGATTATGATCGGTGCTGTCAGGTCTAAGATGCTGAGATGACAGAGATATCAGCCATATCTGTTCTCAGTGATAAAGATACAGAGAGACATATATCAACCCACATTGGCCTCCCACTACGTGGACGCCACCTCCTCAAGAAGAAATGATGCGCCAACAGCATCCGGTACAGTGTGTATCAAATGACATGTTTCGTGTACGTGTAACACAATGATTTTATCAAGATACAAGTTATCTCATTTAATGGTTTTCTTATGGTGTGTGTTGTCAGCTCGTCAACATTGCTGTGCTGTTTTTCCCCCCACATCATGAACTAAATTTTAAAAATGTTTGCAAAATAATGGGTAAATCTGCTTTTTGGGGTGATACTGTGTGCATATACTGTATATAAGGGTAACAAGCAACTAAATTAGTTATAATATAAAAAGAAGTTACTCAACTGCAAAATTTTAAAAGACTGATGTGCTACACTGATCAATAATATTCCTTTAAAGCACATTTATGGTTATGTATTATGTATTTAGTTGCCAGTGACCCAACTCTTGCAATTACACGTGACATGTGGGTGCAGCTGTCTTATGTTAGCTGCAATATTTACAATTACATTAGTAACGCAAGGAGAAACCCCACTACTAATGCTACTGATACTACTACTTTAAAGTTGATATTAAATTCATCTGTAAACCTTCACTGACATCTTAACTTGTAAGCCCTGTGAATGAATGCTGACCTGTGCCCAACTTGGACTCTGTGAAAGTTGGGATAGGCTCCAACCCCCCGTGACCTAAGCTGGATAAGCGGAAAATGGATTGATGGATTGATCTTTTATTTCATTTTATTTTCCTTTACATTACCCATCCTTGCTGTATCCTCTAGTAGCACCTTAACATGATTAAGCTTTTAAAGTAATTCAGTGAAGAAGTGCAGTTAAGACTTTAAAGACTGCAGCAAAAACAAAAGAGTGGGGCATAAACGTGATTTTGAGGAGACATGCAGGGTTGAAAACGAATGCAACCAGAAATGTGAAAGAGCAGACCAGCGCAGACTCTGATGACTGACTATCCCCTCGGCTCAGTGATACGTTGCTTTTCTGAGGTGGAAGACATGAGCCCAATTTGTCCTGTTGCAGTCGTATGAATTCTGCCTCTCTGCTGTAGCAGGATATTTTTAACTGTCTAAAAAGCCCTGCTGTTCTGTATTTGTACTTGAGTTGAGCGAAAATCATTTTATATCATCTCAGTTTTTCAAAACTACTCAGATTTGTTTTCACAAATGCATCATAGCCAAAATAACAACAACAACACAGTGAAGCAAGACTAACTTTCAATCAACCAATCACCATAAATTCGTAAAACAAGAAGAAATATTTCAGTCCATTTACTGTAGTTTTCTTTGACACCTATTAAAACGTGTTTTGTCTTAGTAATGGCCTGAATATATCATCTAAGCAGCTAAGACAAATCCATAGAAAGAGAAAGAGGAGGAAGTTCTAATCAAACAGCTATTCACACACACACACACACACACACACACACACACACACACACACACACACACACACACACACACACACACACACATATATATATATATACATATATATATATATATGTTGTGCCACAGTACCATATTTTTCCTTGTGTGTGCGAACAAGACAGAAGTGAAACATGAAATCAGAGATTAACAAGAGACTCACCTTCAGAGAAAGTGAGAATGAACAGGAAGAGAGAATTTAACCTCCTTTAAACTTCCTCCTCTCTCAGATGCACGTAAGTACTGGATAGAGTGCTGCTAGAAGGCTATATGAAGAGCACTGGGGAAGTCTAACCTTGAGTGGAAGACCTAGAAAAGAGTGGAAAACTTCAAACTTTTTACTCTTTTCAGAGACACATATGAAGAAGGTTGTTTCTAAAGGATAGTCAAAATGGAAAAGGTGCAGACGGGCTAACCTTGACAACAGTGAGGGGCAGAGGGAAGGTCTGGCACACTGTGACAAGAAAGACTCTTTCAGAGGACTAAGAGAGGAACACTCAGTCAGAAGGGGCTAGGCAGGCTGACTGATTGTGGGGTACAGCCCAAGGGTCACGCTCACTCTTAGTAAAGGCAGACACAGGCTGGACACACATACAAGGCTCCCACTCATTCACATAAAAAACAGCAACTTCAAAGTTCACACACACATGCGCACACACACACCTCACACACAAAATGCTCTATACCCCTCTGACCAGCTCTTCATCATTACAAGTCAAACTCAAGATGAAGAGAAGACAGATTACAAAACAGATGGAGTGATAGCAGGCCAGATAGGAAGAGACAGGACAGGGAGCCTCGACAGTAATCTAAATGTCCTTTCCTATGATTGTCATTGGCATTCTTATAGACTGGCATGTATCAGCACAATATATCAAATAATACCACTCACCATTCAGTCTGCTGTAAAGGGTAGACCTGTTTCCGTAATGTCATGGGCGGGAGGGGGACATCTAAAAAAGATGCTTCCAGCAAGCCTAAGCCCTGCATCCAAAGAATGCATCAAGATCACTAAATGTCTCCAGTGGCAAATTCAATCAAACCGACTGTTCTTAACAGTCATGACAAAGCAAACATGGGGAGGAAAACAAAGATGTTTTTAAAAGAAAATGACGCAGAGAAAGAATTGATTCCTGCACAAGCAATTCACCTCAGAAGATAAATTCCATCGGTTTGCCTTTATATTTCCTTTTTTTTCTTTGCCTTCTTTCCTTTTTCTTTGTCTTCTGTCAAAAACAACTTGGGCTAACATCAGAAGCTGTCACATCAAGGCCATCCCCTGCATCTTACAAAAGAGAGAATTCTGCAGCTGGATGGAGCCGCAAACCTCTCAGACACCGAGCCATCGTTTACTCGCAGGAGGTGTAAAGACTAAGGGGGGAATAAAGCTTTTTCTATTTCAGCCAGAGTTTGTGCCCTCAGGAGAAACCCATTATGAAACAGTGAAGGAAGTTTTCCATGGAATAACAGAACAAATAGGCATGGATGAAAAGCTCAGGGATGTAAACTCCAACCTTTTAGGCTATTTAAGAAGAAAAAAAATGTAAGAATTTGTGCCGAGGGTATTATTCTCCTAAATGACTGCATTGTCACATGATCATTATCTGTCAGATACGAATGCCATGCTTATCAACCATAGCTACAGTGTAGTTGCAACCGATCACAACCCCAGTGCTATAACAGAGTCTTTCATCATGTCTGAATGGACACACACAAACGCACAAAGGTGCACACGCACTTTCAACATCAGCAAATGCTTTCAACCATCAACATCATAGAAGCTAGATAAGTGTGCCCCCTCTTTTGCAACAACCACTGGGGAGGTGAGAGGCCTTGTAGTCAACATGCTGAAAGACTACTCAGTGATCAAAGACTCAGAAAAACATGACCCATGATGGTTTCTCTGAGAAGATTGCAGAGAGAGGGAGCCAAAACAGGTAAAAGGAGAAAGAGTTGAAAGAAACACAAAGTAAAAAGCTGCAAAGGTGGGGAAACACCGAGTGGGAGAGTGCAATCATATTTGCCATTTGCCACAGCATGCCATATTTACAGTGCAGACTGACCCATAACAAGCAGTGGATATCAACACCTTGTTCTGAGCTGGAAGGGATTTTAAATCTATAATAACTGCTTATTTGCTATTTGATTCCTCTTATTGATTAGGGTGCTTGGACCTTCTGTACACCGATATACATCGCAGGAGACAAATACATAAATATATTTGTATATTTTAATGTTTATCAACGTACTAGTTAAGATGAGTGGCTATTCTTTGCAGTAGACAGCACGGACATTTGACATTTTATGCAAAATTTACACAAAATGTAAAAAAAATATCTTCTAAGATAGGAAATTATGTTTGATATAAAAAGGTATTTATTACAGAAAGCTGTAAGAATGCAAAGGCTTTTATAACCTTTGTCATATGCGTATTAGCTGATGCTGTCAAAAGTCTAAATCTACAATAGCTGTGAAATGGTTGCCCAAATCTCCTGAAAGCAAGTGTTAGTTTAAGTACAGTTACAGTTTTCAGGTGACCTATATAATATACTACATTCCCAAATTAGAATGGAGCAGAAGGATTCAATAAATAACCTCCGAGTCAGTGATATTAATATACATAATACCCACCCGTCACTGTAATTTTCCATACGTACAGTATAGAGTCCAGGTGGTGAAGGTGGGAAAATGGTGCTGTATCTAAATATGACACAGAGTAGAAAAGACGAAAGGAGAGGCATGAAGAGAGTGGTTTGATAACAGCTGGAATAGTCCTTTTGGCTGTCTATAGATTTGTTGAGACAAGTGTCAAGACAAGTGCACCTCTGTGCTTGCCTTAAATGGCAGAGGGGCAGAAGGGCGGGACAGACCATTTCAATTCAGCGAAAGCATGTCTGAGTGGGTCTGAGTGTTGCTGTGTGTGTGACCGCATGTGTCTTTTTTTGGAAACAAGAGAAAAAAGAGGGAAGGAGGGAGGGAGGGAGAATGGCGAAGAAAGCTCAGAAAGCTCAGAAAGAAAAAGTGAAAACATGTGTAGCGAGGACTCCTGTACAAAGGGTATTCTCACAGAGTACAGAGATGATGGCATTAGAATATGTACCCAGGGCCCAGGCCACTCTTGGCACTTAAAGAGCCCCTAAAGTCAAGTGTCAACTATTATGTGCCATCAGTGGTGACAAAAGGTCACAGAGCAGGACGGATGAGGTCAGCAATGGTACTCACGCACTTCCTCAACATCCACCATTTAGCTTAGCAGTCCCCCAGTGCTCGAAAAGAACTTGCTGTCACTTGGTTTGGAAAAAGGCTTTGCGGTAATAAGCACATCTATCCAGTCTTTTTTACGCAAGATTTTCTTGTGCAGGATAAAATAGCACTTAATTAGGTGAAGAGCGTCAATATTTGCATAGACTCGTTCAGCTAACGATGCGATGTTATGCGGCACGTGCATTAAAAAGCGGTAACATTCACAGATGTACCTCATTTCCCCCGATTAACTATCAAACAGGTACAAATAAAACACACAGGCAACATGCTGAATGTATAAAATGCTTCAGTTGTTTGCTGCTAAACCAGCTCTGTAATTACCTGAAGGATGTTTTAATTGTCGCATGTTCTACTCTTAATATTAGTCAACGCTTTAGCAGCTCTCCGAGTGAGATTGATTGGATAAATCAGTCGGAATTATGGGGAAACAGGAGGCCTGCCAATCAGCGACGTGTGTGTGTTCTCAGTGTGTGTGTAGCTGGGGACCTGCCAGTGCATGAGTGCATGTGCATGTTTGTTAGGATGTGAGTGTATTGATGTGTGTGTGTGTGTGTGTGTGTGTGAACGTACTGTATATAGGGCTGACAGCTGGGCTTGTTCAAAAGACTTACTGAGCATTCTGTCTGTTTGGGAAGCAACAAGCACAGTCTATCTGAACAGGGATCTAAACCCTGTGTCAACAGCATAGTACAACTGGTGTAAACAGTCACTGAGTCAACATGCTATCATATCACACCAATGGGGAAGGAACTCTGATGTACTTTAGTGTAATGCGCAGCATTAATAGAGATAAGAAATACAACAAAAAGACCACTCTTCTAGTCACAAATCAAAAAGAGAGCATTAAAAAAAAACTAACAGTCCTATCCACAGCTTAACAGTGTTTACCTGTGCAAATCATGTTAGCGTGTGGAGGTAGGCACTGTGTTTCCACGTAGAATTTCTGTGAATCTGAGTGTGTGTGCAAATTCATATGACACCGTGTGTGTGTGTGTGTGTGTGTGTGTGTGTGTGTGTGTGTCAGTCCATCAGCGTGTCGGCGTCACAGCCCTTCACTAAGTCCCAGATTAACAGTGACAGGCAGAGATCCCTCTAATTATCTCTTCCTAGACCACATGCAAATGGCAGAGCCAAGTCGAGAGCAACGATTGGCTGGGGCTGGTTGGGCGCCTCTGATGGACTAATGAGCCTGGCGACAGGATACAACCTCGTGATGCACCCCCCCTAAAAAATGGAAAAAACCTCTCACCGCCTCACTACATAGCCTCACACAGGAGGGCACACAAACTTGCACAAACCTGTTCAAGCATTTAGATGATGCTCTTTTATTTACTATCTTGCACTGGCTTTATAGAGGTCCGGGGTCTTCTCTTACACTTTTCTAAGTAAATGGTCTCTGGGCACATACATAATGAAAAAAATATATATCCAGATCTAGAAATGTGTATACACGGCATGTTTATGTTGTGCCTTACAGTTAGTTTTTTAATCATTAACAAGTACAAGACCACCACTAGTGGATATACTTTCTTAGTTGACATACTTGTGCATAAAAGACAAAATGCCAAACATTTTTCATTTCAACTTTAATTTCACCATGTATCCTCCAATACGCTAACCACACAACCAAACACATTCTGCAAGCTTAGAGGCTAACTCTGTATCAATTCCAGAGGATTTGAATAAAGATGGCACATGGAATAGTAAAAAGGATGGAAACGCATACAATGATGGACTGGAACAGACGGTCACAAACTGGCTCTTGACAATGGACTGCTACAGTCAGCTAAAAAGTCATTTCAGTAAATCAGCAGGAAACATGGCAACAGTGTCAAGCAGTCCACCACGTCTTGAACCGAGTCCCAGTTCATCTAAACTGGTTGACAAAACTGGTTCCAAGGGCAAAACATGGAGTTATTTCGCTGACAGAGCTCACCAAAACAAATACCCAGTGGACATGCTAGAAATCCAAAGACAAACTTGATCCAAAGCTGGCAAAGTCAGGTGCAGTAACAAAATGCATGGTGGCTGCAAGTGTGATAAAGTATCCAGTGACAACTGCAGCATGTTACTACTTTTGTTTTGGTATTGTAGAAGTATTTATTTTTCAGTTAATGACAGCATTCTTTACAGCTGTGCAAAGCTCACAATGTCTGAGGACATTTGATCTCAATGCAATGTGAAAAAGCTCAGCTGGCATTGAGATGACATGAGATATCGTGCATATCTCATTTTAGTAACGCTACTATAAGCCTGCTTTCACATGCTTAAACATTTCTCTTTTATTTTTTTACACTGGAAAAAAGTAAAATTGGAAAACTTGATAAAAAAAGAAGCCACATCGCTGAAAAATGGCTGTTTCTCTGTTCAGTCAAACTTTGTTTAAAAAGCTGCCCATAGACCTTGTGTAGTCAGATGTAGTTAAATCTTGCAGGGCTCCAACTATGATGGTGTCATTCTCCAAAAACCTGGCATCATAACAAGAGAATTTCCTTCCCTTCTGCACCATTTCCCATTCTGACAGCAAAAGCATGTGGAATACAGTCTTTATTTGCAGCATCAAATACCCCAGTGTGTTTGAGGAGCCTTGGGAGTTGCCATTTTTAATCAGGAGAGGGTGGCTTTGTCTTGTCCTTGTTCCATCCAGCATTTCTATCTGTGCTGGGAGGGCTTTTCAGTAGATTAAGCAGCATTTTCATTTAGCTCTGGTGTTAGAGTCACTCCAACTATTTATCCATCCAAAGTCTGAAGCTGGAACAGTCACAGAGATTGCTATTTATACAATTAAATTACATAAAAAATGCATTTTTTTAAAGCAACGTCAGGTACAGTAAGTTGACAAAGGATAACAGGATAATCTAGTTCAGCTTGCTGTGTGGAATAACCAACGTGAAGCGAGGGTTATGATGATGAGCAGCAATATTATAGAAATTACTGGTAATAACTGTAACTAATTTAAACCCATTCGGAGTTGGGATTGCAGAAAAGTTTTGTGACATAATAACCCAAAAGAAATGGGAAAACATATTTTGCACATTCCAGCATTTCCATGAAGAGGGTACACATGATATTCCTGAGTGTACCTGGAATTTCCAGATACTGACAAAATACTAAAAGGAATACACTGACTCGCCTAACAAATTGCACCATATTCCATAATATTCTACCAGATTATCAACTTTTATTCAGGGAATGAACAAGGATTCATGTAATTTAGGAGATAATCTGAAGTGGTGTGGTCAGTGTTTACCTATGCTGTAAGTAAATTCAGAGAACAGAGCATTGTGCAGTAATGACTGATGTCTTGTCTCCCCAAAATGGTTTGACCATGACCACTCTCTGAGAACATGGATTTTTCTCGACCCTCGAGATGGTTTTTAGAGGGACAAGACAAATATTTCAGATGTATCACACTGAGGCATCATGCTGGAGGTGAGAGGAGGTAAAGGGAGAGTGAGAGATTAATACAACAGAGGGGGAAAGAGAGAGAGAGAGAGCAGAAAAGTGCAGCCTGCCTGCCTGGCTGACAGTTGACTCTGTTGGATGTGACTTTCACAGTCTGCTGGCGGTTTGTGTGGAAGCCATCACATCTGTGACTGGCCGTTTGATTAATGAGCCTCTCAGCCTGTCTGTGCAGTTTGAGGAGGGGCCACGGCCTTATCCCAGGCATCACTGATTTATTCGCCTTTGGAGCAAACCTCCAAGTATCACACACGCTAAAAATGTAATGTTGAACATTCAAACACACGCGGCCCGACACATGTACGCCCTCTGTGATATGCTTACAGTATACAAGCTGGTGCAGTGCAGATGCACACAAGCAGGGATGGGAACAGAGTGATGCGCATAAGCTCGTCCCTCTTCTTCACCACCTGCTTACGGCTAATGAAAACCTCAATGTGTCAGTGCTGTCCAGGGGTAGCGAAGACAAAACACGCCATGTATAACCAAGCAGACAAAAGATGTATTCTGTCTCCACCAACACAAACTCCCATCCCAAGCTGTCAGTCAGTAGAGAGGACACCCAAGGAGATCTACGAGAGAAGAAAGAAGCCCTTCCTCAATGACACCTCACACTCTCCTGATTTTCAAAAGTGACAAGTCTTTTGAATTCGTGGCCTCGCAAGATGGAGAGTCTGATGATGGCTTGAGAGCATTTCTTCTTGTTTCTTTGGCAGCGGCAGCCGTGAAATGTCACTCTGGCTAACCTTGAAGCTCTTTTCTCCTGCGTTGTTTAATGCTTCCAAGACTAGGGCAACCAACTGCTCAAAACGGTACGGTACCATCACCCTTAAAGTCAGATAAATGCTTTGAGAAATACTTCCAGGTACACAAATGTGCATTAGTGCGTGCATGCCCTCACAAAAAGATGCACACGTGCTCACACAAATGCACAAAGACGAGCGTACACTCACTCATTCCCTGAAGCGTAAAGTAAGACCATTAATCCAGACACACTGAGATCCAGCTTCTCCCCAGGTTGATCAGCGTCCGTGGAGAAAGACGAACGTTCTGACATATTTGTTTTTATTTTATTCCCTGAGAAAAAGGCCCGCCATATGGCAGCGCCAAGGAACAGATGGCGATTGCCCACTTCCTGAAAGCACAAGTGTCTATCGCCGCAATTTAAGGAGCCGCTCAAGCAAGAGAATGCCACAGACTGGCATTTTTCCACAAACTGCTATTGTTATAGACCAGAGGGGTAACAGAAACAATGAGACAATTCAGAGAAAATGGTTTAGTGTTCAGTAGTTATACTGTAGCTAACTATATTAAGCCAGCAAATCTAGAGGTCAATACTACTAGTACCCTTTTACTGTCAATGCGTGTGTAATAAAATCGTACCGAGCAGTGCTTACTCAGAAAATAAGGTCTAAATATAGCACAGCTACAGTATATCTAACTCTGAATTTACTGCGGGCCAACCCATGACGTCTTTCTGTTGCTCCACGCTGATTTTAAGACCGTGTACCCGGAGCAGTAGAACTAGCAGATCTAAGCATGAATGTCCTTGGACGATATTAGATCCTTATGATGGAGTGGAAGAGTGCCAAGTGACACATGAGGCTTCATCTCTCATACTTGGCTACCCCTTAACAACCAGGTCAGGGGACCTTCTCTGACATATAGGTGCAAGGAAACTGTTTCAAAAAGTCACCTTAGCAGATGACAGCTAAAATGTGACTTTTGTCTGTTGCAACACATGACACTTTTTCAGACTTGTTTCATTTTTCCACGGATGGAACAGAAAAATGACATAAAAGACCGTAGCACTCGAAGGCCTTGGGACGCAATCAGAGTCACAGAAGAAAGAGAAGGGTCAGCACTCCTGGCATTATTTCCAACCTACAAAGGGCCTGAGCTGTGTTTTTTTTTAAATTGTTTTGTATAAAAGTACGCTCAGACAGAGTTACAAGTGTTCACTAAAGAAAAGGGGATTTGAAAGTGCGACCAAGGACAAAGCAGTTGACTTATCCATTTGCAATCTATTCGCTGAAGAGAAACTTCAGCATCAGTTGAAGCACTTAGTGCTTTGACTCAACGCTTCTGTAACAAAGAGCGGTTCATAACTTGAAGTCAAGGAATGAGACAACCTAGACAAATTTCAATTCGTAATGCATGGAAATTAATATAAATGCATTCAGTACAGTTTGTTCAAGGTGAAATGTTAAGTATATATGAGCATGTAAGGAAGATACTTTTTTTTTCCATATGCAAAAACTTTAAATCTGTTAGAGATAAAGGAAGACACTGAAAACTTTAGGGTGGCTGAATTTTACTAGTTAGTTCTGCTGTTAGACCTTGATTCACAAACAGAGCATGTGTTGTTTCTCTGGTATAAGCCTATCATAAGTCAGCTGCACATCAGTGTCTATAAAGATGTCCATCCATGTAATAGAGGTACTTTCAGCTGCTAACAAAGGGTTGCCACAGCAGGTAGCTCTTCATGTTTGATTTTTATGTCTGATGTCCTTCCTGATGCATCCAACAAGGGATTTGTGTCTCCTCCTGGAGCTAAAACAGGGATCTTTTGATTTTGCAAAAGTAGAATTCAGAGCCACCCATCCATCCATATAATAAGGGGGAAAATAAGGCAAGTAAAGTAAAAAAAATATCTATTTAGCAAAGCAGTTAGCCTTCCTTAATAGGTTTTTGAGGCCTATCATTTATCACAGCTGGCCAAGAACCAACAGGTTGGTCAGTTTCCCAGACAAACAATCAAAATTTGACCCTGCCAGGCAGTACTCCATCAAACACATCCACTAATCACTGCTTCTTACATTGTTTTTAACAGTAACAACGTATTTAACAAAGCCAACCCACCATTTAGTCAGAAAACTAGTGTTTTTTTACATAAGTAATCCATCTTCCCATTAATGTATCAAGTCTGCCAGGAAGCCAGGTCATATAGTCAACCCTGGGGGTCCTTCAGTAGTATTAATCAGTCTGGTTTCTGCTGAAAAGCTCAATCTGTAGATGATGGATGAGCTATCATGCCAAGGGAACTGAAGTGACAGGTGACAAAGAAGGACACACATATCTGTATAAATCCACTCTCCCTCCTGTCTGGCCCGAGCGTTACACCGTCAAGGTAGCAGGGTGAAAGTGTATGTATACGCATGTGTGTGTACGTGTGTGTGCCGACATAGTGTCTCAGCATGTGTCCCGCTCTGCTAATGAAGTCATCTGAACAGTGATTTAACAGCCCTGGTTTAAAAGCCTACCGCCCCTTAACTCATAGCCTTGCTCCATTAGAATGTGATATAAACCCTAGGCACAATAACTGTCTTGCCACTATCACAATATATAGGAGGCCAATGGGCCACACTGCTAAGTCACACAGCCCGGGAGCAGAAAAAAATATTGACTGTGTACAGGAAGAGAAAGTCATTCAAGGAGACTAAAAGTTAGAAGGTAGAAATTCACAACAAGGTCACAATAAGAGGACTTTTTATACTGTACGGGGTAGAAACATTACTATTAAAATCATCAAGAGGGTGAGATATGCTGTGGCTTTTTCAGCAACTGGAAGCAGTGAAAGAGTAATTGTTGTGAAGTGAAAACAGCCGAAGGCGCTTCGGCCTGTGGTTACGCAGAAAGTGTTCCTTATCTACACTAACAAATGGATCAGTGGATGAGACATCAGTGTGCTTATCCCATGAACGGCCTTCTATAGCTTGAGGGATATTTCTGAGTCACAGATTGATCTGAGAAAAACTTTGACAGCTTACATGTCGCCAGTCCATGAAACTAACTTCCTGCTCTGTGCGAGCAACTTGTGCTGAACCAAAGCCATTCTCCAAATCCTCCATGAAATCTGTTCCTCTGGCCCAACAAAGACAGGCTAATGAGGCAGATGACAGAATCTCAGACACTTTGATACTATGAGATTAGGGTGAATTATATAACCTTTAACCCCTCCCACTCCCATCTTCACACTTTTTGAATCCTTGTCAGAAGTGATATGCTTTTTCTCCGTGTCGCTCACAATCTCAAACTTCAAGTCCAGACCCTCTTTTTCTATGTCTCTTGCTATCGGACTTCATATCCTCTTCTTTCAGTTTCTATTCATGAATGCTGAAACACTAATTTGGCTCAGTCAAGCAATGACAGTATCTGTTGTAGCATGCAACAAAGCAGCGTATAAGGGGCGGAAGAATAGAATATGTGTATGTGGGTGTGGGAAGAGGGGGTAGAGGCATGGAGGCGACAAAGCTCGTCACAGCGTAGCACAGAGCTGAGTACTTCACCCTTATTAGGCCCGTGTCCTTGGCAGATGCAGAGCTTGCCCTTTGTTAGAAAGGTGTGTGTGTGTGTTACAATGGCAGTGATTTAGAATGGATTGGGCGTAGGTGTGGAGACAAGGTGCAGTAGCCCCATAGCTCCCTGATAGCTGGCAGTGTGACAGCTGTGAATGGAGAACAGGGAACAGCCTGAAGTATTGCAATCTAATATGTGTCACATACCTGCATAAATATTTATGCCTGTTGCAGAGTAAAACAGGAGGGGAGGGGGAGGAGAGGATGGGACAGGAGTGGTGGACTTGGGTGAAAAACTTCAATCAGATGACACAAAAATCCGAACCAGCCTGTTTTTTTTATCCATCTTTATGTACCAACCCCAAGGTCTCAAAAGTACCTAATAAGCAGGCATTACTCAATTACCAAAAATTGTGTCTGTGCAGTCAGTGACACATGCATTCACAGAGAGGATTTCATTGATCCACTCCATTCAGCGCACACGGTATATGATAGCACTCCAATATCCTCTTTCCAAAGATTTCTTTCCACAGCACAGCCCGCATTATAGAAGACACAATCGGGAAAATGAAACTTTATATGCTGATAAAAACCATCTGAGGTCTGTACTAAGGCGAGTAATTCACAAAATGACTGCACAAATGAAACACAAAAAGACACATAAAAATACATATATTGCAACAGAAATGTTTTACCTGTTGGCCAGCAGAGCTCTGAAGGTGACCCGACTCATGCCCTGATAGGCTGGGAGCAGCCTTGCCCAGTCCCATGCCCAGTCGACCACAGCACTCTGTTGATGTATGAGGATAGCGTTTGTTAGTTATTAATCAGGGTTAATACCATCAGTGCATTACCGCTCCAGCTGGGACCCACTAACAAAAGAGGAGGGGGGTCTCCAGCGCAGGCCACCGACATCAGGCGATCAATCATGTCCGCACAAGAAGGTTTTTATTCCAATAAGACAGCAATTAATTTATAAATCCATTTGGGGGATGTAGCCATCATTTATAGAAAGATAAATCAATTTTTGGAGGGAGTCGTTACTCTTCTTGCTATGCCTTTTTTCCCCCTCTTTCCATCTTCAATGGCACTCTGCCAACCCCCCACCTTCCCTTCTCCTTTTCTTTCCCTCTATTGCTAACTCTCACTCTTTTTTAAAAATACACACACACGCGCGCGTGTGGATGTGAACAGGGAACACACACACCTGGCACCATCACCATATTGGGAAAGCAAATAAAAATCAGATTGCTTTGATTGTAAAATGTCACTCTTAACTCCAGGCTGAGTTTTATTGACAAAAGGAGGAGAACTCTACTCGTTCCATCCATCCATCCGATCCCCCCTCTGCTTCTTCCTCATCTGTGATTGATGGGTGTAACTTTTTCCTCCTCCCTCCATTTTATTTGACAAACAACACAGGCACCTGAAGCGGAGAAGGCATTTTAATCATTCTCTTAATAGGGTGTTTCTATGCAAAGCTATGCAGCCTCCTGTGATAAGCCGAAAACAGGCCAAGTCTTAGAAATTAAATGGGACTAATGTTCTTGAAAAGCCACAGCAAGAACTGAAGCTGCTATAAGGGACAAATATAAGAGTCACAAATACAAATCTTTTTCATAGCTTATGTTCTGTATTTATCACTCTATGTTTCCCTTTTTGTTTCTTCTCTTTCTAATCACCCTCAACTGATCTTAGCAGATAGCTGGTCCTCCCTGATCCCGACTCTGTTGCAGGGCTCTTCCTGTTAAAAAGGAGTTTTTCTTTCCCACTGTTGCCGAGTGGTTACCCATAGCAGATTGTCTGATTACTGGAGGTTTCTAATATTGTAGGGTCTTTCCCTTTCAATATGAAATACCTTGATGTGACTGTTGACTGAATAGGTTCTGTACAAATAAAACTGAATTGTATTCAACTCTAATAATATAAATATTAAAGTTATAATTCTAATCCTTAAAAAAAGAAAGCAGAAACACACAGGCCTATCTTGAGAAAATACTTACTGCTGTAAGTGTTATAAGTACCATTGTATCTCTCCTAACAGTGGGGGATATCATAGTAATAGAGGGGAAATGAGGGGGAAAGCGAGCAACTCTTACAGTGAGTTACCTGTAGGTAGACTCAACCCTGATATGGAGAACAAAAAACCTAACAATTAAATGAACATCATGGTGACACTCCTGGGGATAGGTTCAGGATAAGAGGCTACATGGTTCAAAGCCCCAAAGAAGTGCACTTTAAGACTGCACTCTCCTTTAACATTACTCACTTCTTTACAAAAGAAAAAAAAAAACTTCTCTCATCTTTTCACCTCTTCGGCGTTCTTTTCTTCCTGCCAGCCTAACTCCTGCTCGGAAAAAGACAGCAACCTAAGGGGAATAGGAAAGCCAAGCCCCAGAAAGACCTGACAACTTCAGAGACTACCACAGTATCCAGTTCACTAGAGACTCAAAGAGCTTCTAACCTTCAACATTAAGCTTCCGGCCTCGGTGAAAGTTATAATGACACCACGCTGTATGTCACAAGTACACCCACACAGTACAAAGTCTGAAAACTGGAAAAAGTTCACATGAATATCAAAGATGTTTCACACAACTAAAACAAGTTTTAAACACTTATTTGCTACCAGAATATAATACAATGTTAACCTTAAAAGGCTTAACACACCTGATCCAGCTTCTTCTTGCCAATGTGGTCAAACTGGTGGAGAGGATTGAAACGGGCACCTCCAACATGACTCTCGGGGCCAAGATCAAACTTCACAAAAAGAGGAGGATCATTTGGCAAGTCTGAGCTTCCACTCAGTTTAGACATCAGCAGTTCCTGTAAGCAGGTTATGAGGGTGGGATGGAAGAAGAGAAACACAGGAGACGGATGCAATGTGATTGATAAGACTGATAATAAATAAGCTGTAAAGAAAAAGTCTGACAACTAGAGTGAGGCCAAAAGGTTTTGTATAAGTAAAATAACTAAACTCAAAGAAGATCGAACAGACCAAACAAATAAAGAGTCTAGTGGAGTTTTAGCGTCTACTTACGTGTATGGCTCCACCCTGAGCCATATTTCAGTGAACGAATAAAGCAATGAAAAACATATATCAAAACAAAATATGTACAGATGGAACGAAAGAGAAACAGGTTTTTTACACTAGTGCACTTTCTGGTGCTGTTTCTTTAACCTTTGCTGTAGTTGTAATGCATGTGTCTCACAATAGGTCCAGCATATAGCAATGAGTCTTTGTACACTATGACTCTATGTGTGTGTTCATGCACACATAGGCATCCTGGTGTGAATTCGGTATATTCCCATCCGTCAGCTTGACATGGCCTCTGGACCTCCTCCTCCCTCACCTCACCACCAACCCAGTCTGTCCCTGACCTGCATGTTCTTGCCTCGACCTTGGCTGGGTAGAGACGCTGGAGCTGCCAGAAGGACAACTCTTGATTCTTGCGGTTCCCATTCACATTCTCTCAAATTGCCGAGCAGAGTTATATGTGTTAACACTTCAAAAACATCAAAAACACATACTCTACATGTCCATGCTGGATCCTATTAGATACAGATTATGAACTCCAACTAGACAGAGAAAGGTAAAGAGATCTGGTAATGCAATTTATCTAAATTATCTAAATGTAAAAAATAAATAACCAGGCTCATTTAGGTAGTTATATTAATTATATTAGTCTTAAGACTAAATGTCAAAGAAGTGTTGCATTAAAAATAAATTAAAACTAAAGAAATTAATATCCTTTTCATTTAGCATGAAGAATAAAGTTTTTAAGATTTAGTTGTAGTATGTCATGTCCTTGTTTCATGCTAGAAAAACTAACATGTTTGCATTCAGAAGAATGGATAGGGTTAACAGTCTTCCCAGCAGCACTACGAACTCTCTGGGATGATGTGCTCATTACAGAAATACACAAGCGACTTCAGAGACCGAAAGAAAAAAAAAAGATGGAAAAAACCCACAAAAATAGCATTTGTGTCTTGTGATAGGCTTGTTAATAACCATTGCAAACTTTTGAATACTGTCCAGTATTCATTTAAAAATGAATGGAATCAGACACAAAATTCACATATAATGTGAGAATGCAATCAAACTGTATGTACATTTCAGGACACTTGAGCCAAGCTGGCATAATGTTAACTTATAACCAGCAGTTGTTGATGTGTAAACATCAACAACTGCTGTTGTGCATTATAGAGCCCCAACTTCAGTTAGCAGCATCCATAAAACACAATTAGGTGGAAGGACGTCCAAGTTTTCAAGATGGCATGGCAACATGGCGTAAGTGTGTGAGAATGCATCAATTTGTTGGACTAACACTAACTATTTATGAGTATAGTATTCTCTTTTTCTATTAAGTCATCTCAAAAAAATATTTACTGTACCTTTAATGTTTTGCTTTTTCAACTTTATTTTCATTGGACAGGAAACGGCAACATTCCAAAAAAGTGTTACTAGACCAGTTAAAACAACTTAATATGATTTTTAGCTTTTCAACAACCACCAAAGATCTTCTTTAGACATCAGAAAACTTTAGCTACAATAGGCTAATAAAATCTAATCGATTTGGGGACTTTTAGAAGAATGGTTTTTGAAGTAAATTTCATAAAATAACTTCCACTTGAGTTTTAAAGGGATGTTCTTCCTCATTGAAATCTCTTCCAAAAAGCTTTCCACGGAGTCTAGTAACTCCACGAGGCTTCCTCTGCTCTATGTGAGGTGAGTGTATTACACTGGAAATCACTGTAGGTTTGCACCCTTGAGGTCACTTGAACAAAAGACGATCAGAACAAGCAGACTGCACACAAGCAGCAGCCCTCTTCCCTCTGTCTCCCCCTCCTGAACAGCCTGCGGCCTCAGGCCAGCAGCCACCTAATTGCTGGGGAGAGCAAGTACTTCCCTACCTCATTGCCTTGGATGATGTGATAGATCTGCCTCAGGTAGCTGCTGCCACCTGCTTTGTGGCAGACCTCCAGCAGCATCAGGCCTATTTTCTGCTCAGTCAGTTCAGCTGCAGCAACTCCTCTCTCGCTTCCTTGTTCAAATACACTGTGAGTGAAACAGAGATGGGAAGAGGAGAACTTAGTAAAGACAACACAAAGAAAAAACCCAGCGTGAAGAACATAGAAGATGAGAGGAGCAGAAGGAGGCAGGGTGTCGGCTTATATTTGAATACCACCTCTGGCTAAGGAAGTATCTTCGAGTTTGGAGAGGAATTTGGGCTACAATTTAGAAATTGCTATGACTGGAAAATTAACTGTATTAAAATTAAAGTTTGTTTTTTTTATTCAGTTACTTCACAAGGCAAAAGAACTTCAAAATGTAAGTCTTGGCAAAGAAAAAAAATTACATTTTGCTCTAGTATCTGAAAACCAATCAGACCAGTCAAATCTTCTGTGGTGAAAATGACCAAGAAATACCAAAATTATTTTCACTATTTTCATTATAATTCATGAGATACATGAGACATTTTAACCAAAGGATGCCATTGCACTGGACTGGAGTGCGTGTGTGTATGAAGCTTGTATGTAATTGTATGTCAAGGTCCGTAGGCTTGTATTTTCCCAACCCAGGTGAATGCCGGCACCGTTTTCCTGCCCTTCCTGTATGGATGGGTATCACACTACCGTCCATCAAATCTTCTCTTTCACATACACTCCCTGTCATTGTTCTCTCTCTCCTCACGTTTGTAATTATAAAGTGGCAGAAACGGTGTCGCCTGTCAGCCAGCCATTGGCTGTTTGACATTGAGAGTTGCAAAAGAAGAGGAGTCCCGTCTCGTCCATATACATCGCCTCATTCTTTTGCCCGGCGCCCTGGCGGTGGTGTTGTCGGTGATGGTGGCTGTGCATCCGTGTCAGCACCTGCGCTGTATCCTTTCCTGTCCATCACTGTGCAGGTGAAGCAGATGATTGGATTCAGTCAGCAGGGTGATTAATGAGGGCCCCTCTGGATTTGGGACAGCCTATCAATCATGTCATTAGGGCCAATGTGCCCTGAAAGAGGCAGACCTCCGCCAAGGAATAACTGCATTCATCTTCATCTGTGTATGCATCCCGTCAGCCCAGCCAGGGTCACCATGATGGAGAACAATAATCTTCCCCTCTACAAATTACTTTGCAAAGACAAGGTGGGTGCTGTTGGGGAGGGGGTGGTGGTAGTGGTTTACAGTTAGGAAAGGAAAAGAGGAAGGTAAAGATGAAGGAACTGAAGAGGGATCGTGTAGGGCCAAATGTTTTTTGTGAAGGCGTTTACTCTGAATGTGTGTGCGCACGGGATGCCAGTAAGAGAAGTGCCAGTTGTTTTTGGAGTTATTACAACCTTCCTCTCTCTCTTCCTCGCTCTCTCTCTGACACTGTATTCTGATTGTTTACAAGCCAGGCGTCACTTCCCTGTGAAGGTTAGTTTAATGAATAGTAATGATCCCACTGAATGCCTCCGACAGGTGATACATAATCACTCTTCTTTCACTTTTCCACCCCCTCACCACCCCTCAGCCGCCTCGTCTCTTGCCTTTTTTTCTCTGCACTTACCCCCTCTTCCTGTCACTGTAACAGACAGCATTTCCTAGAACTGGTCATAATCTATTCAGTGTCCTTATTTATTTCATTTTTTTTTTAATGGTTACGCTACTGAATCAACTTTATATGAGGATGAATGTGTCCAGAGTTTGCTATGATTAAGTGAGCGACCAGAAGACAACATTTCTGGGAACAAGCAGCAAAATGCAACGCCAAAGGTCACAGATCAGCCAAAAACGAAAGCTGTTTTCCCATCAGTCCACACTGCAGTTCATTCAGTCAAGCATGTGCATCATTTAGCACAACAAACAAATCTGAGATTCATTGATTTTACTCATACAGATTGTCAGTAAAAAATTATCTTGGTTACATGATACATCAAAATTTGAATGCTCAATTAGAAATGGATGTCTAAGTTGCATTTGTTTAGTATTTTTCTAGGTAATTCTTATGGCAAGTAGCGAAACATACCATCAGTCAGTTTGATGCATTTGAACCTCCTCCTTCAGCAGACAGTCAGCCCTTATTTTTGACGATCACAAAATTACATTCGGGGAAATAAATTTTATGAAAAGATTTTGAGGCTGACATCAGTAGCCTATACTAAATGAGAGGGAAGATGGACTAAGAAAAAAATAGCACTTAAGCTACTGTTGGCACCATTCTAATGTTGACCTCTTTCCATATCCTCCTACCTGTCTGAGCAGAGTTTGCGGGCCTTCTGCAGCTGCAGTTGTGTCCACTTTGGTCGTTTTTCCTCCAAGGCCTGTATAACTTTGTGCACTGAAGGTTTGGGAACACCCTAACAAGGCAAATGAATAAAAATATGACAGACATTAAGACAGTCATCATATACAGAAATTATAGGTCTGGTACAACCCACTACTATTTGTAATTTCTAACTAAACCCTCTACCTGTTGTGGCTACCACATCAATTTCAGCCATTACCTTTTGCTGAATGCCTATGGCCGCCTGTACGCACTCTGCCAGCAGGGACAGGCGGTCTTTTGCTGAGCGGTCCAGAGCCAGACCACTGATCTGTTCTAGTGTGTCTGGGTCTTCTAGGCCCTGGATCAGGCAGCCCAGCAAGGCCCAGATCAACAGGCCCACTAACCGCAGCTGCCGGGCATGCTGGGAAAGGTGCTTCTCTGCCACTTGGAATAGAAAGCGGATCGGGAGTGGCAAGGATGCTACAGCCATTGGCAGGTTGGTGAAAATGAAGGACAATGCTTGAATTGCTAAGGATATGATAGCTAGAAGAAGAAAGAAATGTTAGTAAAATTCCTTGAATTTTATCTTGAATGTGCAAAACTCAGTCTGTGCATACTTTTAGCAACAGTGTCCTTTCCCTTTACATCCAATGGTGTGTAGTTCCAGTCCTTGGGTATCTTAGCCAGGACATTCTCTGGCACAGTACGCTTGAACAAGGCTGCACCAGGCTCCTCTGTGGCCTGCCAACCCAAAACCATGGAGACGAGGTGTTGCAGAAGGCTATTGGTGGATTTTGTGACTATGTCCCGGACACAGCTGACAACTATAGGTACTGTCCGTGTGGTGTCTGACAATAATAAACAAAGGAAGCAGATTTTTTAAAACAAGGGTCAGCTAAAGAAGATCAGATGAATGACTCCAGACCGTAATTATTATTTAGTTTTAAGATTTGGGGAAAAAAATATTGGTAAACTGCATAAGATAAAGTACAAGGTTAGTGTTACAGCAACAAACTGTTAGGTTTGTTAGGTTACTGAATTCACATACTTTGCACTAAAAATGTTAAATTTGAAATCAATACTTTGTGTTTAATCTGAATTTTTTAGCTATGTCAGAAAAAGGCGGATATGTTGTCAAAACCTTTCAAAATGATACGAATGATAAGTTTCTTTAGAGAAAACCTCCTTATACTGTTCTAATTATCCCTGCACTAGGAATATGAACATGTTTCTGTATACTGATAAAAAAATGGAGAGTGGATGCTTACACATTAGATCAGTTGACATTTCATGTTATAGTTATTGTGCTTTGGGGTTTATTTTTAAAGCAACAAATCAAAAGTCAAGAAATAACTCTACTTTTCAAAGAATGACAAAAAACAGAGCCATAAATAATTTATATGAATCCATATAGTGTTATGGTATTCTCTTAAAATATCTGCACCAAATGTGAGTACTCAAGTTCAAACTAAAATCAGATGCTCTCGATCAAATCCAGGTGGCCTGATAGCACGAATCTTGCTACGTTCTCCAGGTTTACCGTTTGTCATCGGTTTGCCCTTTTATATCTCGCTCATATTGTTGGCAGACTAACTACAGTATGAAGTTGTATGGCACTCATAAACTTCCTACAGCCCCGGCTGTAAAACCAAAGGCTACAATCGGGAGAAACAATACTGAAGCGGCACTAAAAGTGCACTGAAATCTCAAAGGACGCCTAACAAAATAAGTAACCTTAGCCGCAGAAAAAGAGGAGAACGGAACAGAAAATGATATGGGTTTTCGAAGGACAAGCGCTCTGTTGCAGGTGAGACCTAGACCTATTTTTCAAAGTCACTTGATTCTCAGACTCTATACCACCTGCAACTGTATTGACTTATGTATTGATCTCAAGCAACCTGGTACAGTGTGATGAAACGTCAATGAAAGCGGAGAAATAGTGAAGCTCTCAATGTAATCTATGAGTTAACTCAGAGTACAGTTTAAATAGAAATGGGGGCACTGGGGGTATCCTGTAACCAAAATTATAATACAAAGATTTGGAACGGTCCAATAATTAAACTAATTACCCTGTGAGGATAAATGTTGATTGGATGACATTGAGAATTTTCTGCGGCACACTCTAGCTCTCTTCCCCTTCATTCACTCTGTCGACCCCTCCCTTGCTCAGTATCCATCTAAATACTCTTCTCCAATCACCCTAATTTATGCTACAATAATTACCACTTACCCAGGATATAAGAATCACCACTAAAAAGAGCTTCACACTCCACAGGAGCTCAGATTAAGCTCTGTATTAAAACTTGCACTAGAAAGAGGCAGAGAGAGTTGGGGAATAACTATAGTCTGTGTAAAAGTATACTTATGCTTTAGCTCATGTTCATGCAGTGTCAACACTGGCCTTTAGAGAAAATAAAATTGAGATATTCTTTGAGGGAAGATTTACCATAGTATTTAAAAATTCACCAATTAGACTCAACATAAAATCTGGCAAGGTGCACTGAATAACATTGAATCGCATTACAATGCAATATTCTGAGAGACATCAGGTTTTGTAGCTCTCACTTTGACCTGTAGCACCTGCCTAAAATGTTGCTCCAGGCCAAGCACACAACCCCACGGCAGCAGGACAAAGGCACCCTGCCAAACGGCACAAACTGTTTACGGAGGCGTAAGGAACAATAACAGCCCAAGGTGTTCGTTCGGCCTTTAAACTCTCCAGATCCCAAAACGATTGAACATCTGGAGGACCTGCTGGAACAAACCGTGATCCAGTGTCAGTACCCTACAACAAACAGGACCCAAAAGAGCCACTGCCAGACACCAGAAGAGACCAGGAGGAGGGCAGCCAACACAATATGAAATATATGCAATTTTAATTTATTTACTTCAATTCACTACTCGGAAATTCATGTAATGATTATTTGTCATGTTCTCCAGTTTATCACGAACTGTTCATTTTAAAACTAACCTGATTTAAAGTGCTGTATTTTAACACATACTTTAGGCACAGTGTGTTTGACACACTTCTGAAGTAGGAAGTAGAAAATCCTAGGAGTTCCTAGTTGAAATTTTCAACTGTAGCGCCCCCTCAAATCAGATTTCCCACTCACAAAGTCAGAGAAGCCCTACAAACCCCAACTTTAAAACAGTAGTGCATCTAAAGTTGTAAAACTGTAAAGCATGTACTCTGTGCTACCACTTTTGTGTATTTGTGACTGACTAAATAGGCCGTACATAGAGCACTGACCAGGTTCTACATATGAACATCTGCAGCCATTTTTGTTCTTTTCCAACTGCTACTACTAGAACACAACTCTGGAATGAAGTCACTCCCAGCTCTGACACCTGATTTCCAAAGTAAAAGGAATCCAGGGTTACAGTACTAGAGCACACAAACTAGAGATTGTACAACTGCTCATTCCGAAATCAGTGCAATGCCAAATTGTGGCAGCAATTGCTAAATATTAGGACACAGCAGCAAGGTTGTTACTTTACCTGCCAGAGTGTAGAGATGTTCCCATATGTGTGCACGTTCCAGGTATGGTTGAAGGGCCTGAGTCAAGGCCTTAGGAACATTATTCAGGCAAGAGAAAAGGTTGAACAATGACATCATGAAATCATCTCCCGCCTTGCAGCTCTCTGTAGACATTTCTGAGCTGTTCTCCTGGCAAAAATCTGAAAAATTAAGCGTCATTTTGGTGACACACATCTGTGAACAGTACAAATTAATGTGCAGATTAATGAAATCTTGATATTCTGGACCACTTGGCACAAAAAACTGGATGCACAAAAGATTAACACTCGTGCACACACATACATCCAAGGGTGTGTAGGCGAGTGTACAGCGTTTTTTTTTTTTACAAACTATAGTCCAGAAAATATCACTCTTATGGATGTAGGTTTAGAAAGATACAAAACCCAATTCTGTGAAGCAGCATTTTGATTTCCATGAACAAAAGCACATTGGAAAATGTCAAGGCTTCCCAACCTGACACATGTTAACAGAACGGGTGAACAAAAGGCACTGTGGAGTAGAAGGGGAAGAAAAATCCACATCTGTGTTAGATGGAGGAAAAGAGACAATAAAAAAACAGAAAAAGAAACAGATTTCAAAGCCCCTGGCTGTGGTATCCACAGTACACGGAGACAGGAAGTGAAAAGGAAGGGGTTTTGACAGGGTGTCCTTGTGGGGGTTGCTGTCTGAGAATAGGGCTGAGGATCGAGGTGTGTATATGTGTGTGTGTGTGTGTAACCCATATGGATGTCTATATATGTGTTCTATGTGCTTACACGTAAGTGTGTGTGTGTGTTAAGTTGACAGGGGTTGCTGAGGAAAAGCCCATTGCTCCAGAGGTGGCAGACATCCAGCAGTCTGTCAGTCAGCTGTGTGGGAGATGACAACCATTTGAATAGGAGAGAGTATGTAACGCAGCAGTCAATGAGGGGGCGCTGTGATGAAGGGCAGCATGGCTTCCTTCTGACTAATGCTGAACTATTTTAAAATGGCAGGGCTAAATTAGCTGCAGCATCCCAGTGACAGTAACATTAGCCACCTTAATAACATGCAGGTAGGAAGTGCTCAAACTGTTCATGGAAGCTGATTTCTTCTGTCCCTCTAGCCAAGACTCCCTTTGCATCCCTCATGGCTATTTTCATTCACAATAACAAATCTAACACGTAGACTCCAAAGTGGTCAAACAGCCTGACCTCCAATCAGTCCATTAGGTGGCATTGTGTGGATTACACCATCATCTTATTCACTGCCTGTCTAGTAATTGGTCCTTGAGGAGAGAGTGTTCTGGATCTCACTGCTGTGGCTGCAGTGGTCCAGGAAACAGGGGTGACTAACATTAATTTCCACTTGGGGTGCTGGATAACATGGCAGGTTAACTAGGTGCCTTATAATAATGATCCCATTATGGAGCAGCAGATGACTTCAGAAAAACATGTCAGTGTGCTGGCACATCTCTGTGGAGTTTCCACTACTCCTGCAGCACACAATAATTCCAATGTGTTTTTGTTTCTATGCTGATTTCTCAAATGCTTTTTCCCCCCTTCCTCTCTGTCTCTAAGCTTATCCAACCTTGATACGAAGCCAATGCATACACCTGTTTATCTTCCGGACAGCCAGTCAACCAGTCACAAGGGCCCTCTCTGTAGACCTCTGTAATTGGAAGCAGACACGCTGAAGATAATAAAAAGGCCATGTGTGTGTGTGTGTGTGTTTGTGAGCGTGTGTGTGTGCATCTGTACACCTCTAATTTAGGGTAAGCTGTACAAATGTGAAAAGTGATACTGTAGATGTAGAGAAGGTATGTTTTGAAATTATTACACAGTGCGAAGGTCTGTTAGTTGGCTGGCCAGTTTTCTCATAAGTTAGTGTACTTTGATAAGGCAGGTACAAAGAGTTAGAAAATGAACCATCAACAAAAAAAGAGCCTTGAATTAGCTATAATAAAGTCTAACTGAAACAGCGTGGATTCACCAAACCATCTATTAGTCACACTAGAATTTTTTCATCAACAGTGCTTCAAAACACACGCTAATATGTACATGTATGTGGAAGTGCAGAGGCAACACAGTAGTGTAGGCATTCAGTCAGGCTGTTCCTTCTGTCTGTCTGCTTCCTGGTTAATTACCACGTCACCGTGATAACACATGAGAGTCAGCGCTCCTAGCGTTGATTTACGGCAGCATGCAGAAAGAAGCATTGCGGAGCCTCTGAGTCAGACTCAGACCGAGCAAGAGAACAAGACAGTGAGAGTTGTTATTAATGAGGTCGCTATAATGTGAATTAATGTGCGAGTGCACAACAGTCTTTAAAGGTTAGACTGTTGAGAAGACTGTGGAGAAAGGAAGGAAGGGAAAATCTTTAAAGGTCAGGCCGTGTGTTTTGCCTGTGCCTGTTGAGTGTTTATTACTGCACTCTATTGATTTAGTGATGATGATGACCAAGGTGAAAATGATGATGAAGGCAAAGATGCTGATTATAACTTCATAAAATGGATAGAGCTTACCCAAGGTCTGTAAAATGTACTTAAGATATTAGAGCGCTGCAATTAAAACAGAGGTAAACACTTCCCTGTCATGTTCTCTTTGGGATCAGAGAGTTATTAAAAAAATTTAATTTTAAAGAATGAAAGAACGTGGCTTTAATTGTCCCCGAAAAGACAGACAGCCAGGTATGTCCACGACACACACACACTATAGCCCTTATCCAGTAACATGTAACAATCCACGTATGCATGCAAAAACGACAGACTTACAAGAATTTTCCAGGAGTATTCTGGGCAGGTGACAGTCTCTGTAAAGCAGCATTTGAAGGAGCAACTTGGGATTGCATCCGGGGTCAGATGTCAGTAGCCTCAGTTGACATGCCAAAGATGCCTGGCCCATAAGGCCATCTCTGGGAGAGATGGAGGAGAGAAGGAAGGAAAACAAAGTTGACAGTTCTGCAGTGTCAGGTGAGGTAGAAGTCTGCTTAGTGAGAGACAACAAAGAAGGAAAAAGCTTCACAAGTGAAAGATAAAGAAGTCTTTGATGACGCTTTGGAGGGAATATTTGGTAACACTGGTAACTTCCTTCAGTGTCACTCACTCCATATACAAGCCAAGTCTCCAAATGCCTTCATTCTCGCTTACTTATAGTGTGCACCGGGAAGGAATTAGCTCTAATCTTGGCCAGCTAAAAGCAAATTAACATTTGGGAGACAGCCAAATACATGAATATACAGCAGTACCCACCCCTTCATCTTTTGTATAACCAAGAGGCTGCAGCCAGCTGTGGGTAATGAGCCGTATCCTTGGTGTGTGTGAATGCGTGTGTGCGTGTGCACTCTTCAGAGCCTATGCTTGTCGTTATGTATGTGTGCGAGTGTGGGAGCATGCTGACATGTGTGTGCCTCCACGTTACTTTATACATCTCAATAAAATCTAATGGAAGGAATGGACAGAGTTTGTCTGAAGAGCAAGGAGGCGGGAGGCAGCACAGGGGGTGTCTGCCCAGAAATTAACCATTCTATTTGAGCCAAACGGCTAGAGCAGGGTGCACCCTGCTGCTTGACTGAGGAAAACTATGCCTCGGTCTGACAGCACAATTTATGATGTCACTGAGACCGCAAATCCAGGAGAAATCCTCTTTTAACTGCTCTGATGAATCTATCCAGCTACAGCACCGGGTCATCTTACTAAACCAAGACACACAGATATAGATGTATACACACACACACACACACACACACACAGGCAAGATAAATAGCGCAGGGTATAAATGTGCACATACAGAAAATATTTTTTAGCCTGTACAGCTGGATGATTTATTGAGATCTTTTGTGATTTTATCATTGCTTTATTGAATAACCATAACAATGGGCTTTATTTTAATGGACTGGGGAGAGATTTGGCCAGAAAGGTTGAGGACCTGTGGTTCTGGCCACGAGCCACTGGCAGGCTGCTGGCGCCTTCGAATGAAGGCAGGAGGTGGGAGCAAAGAAATAAAGAGGTCATAAAAATAAACTAATTTCAGTTCTCTGATACTTAGGAGCAGGGGAGCAGGGGTTAGTTTGATTTGTGCTCCGTCAGCGCACAATGACATCACCTCTGGCTGTGAAGCAGATGAGAGGGGAGTAAGGTGGAGACAAGGGTGAGGGGAAAGCATGATTGACTGCACAGTGGAGGTCACAACAGTAACTGGACACAAATGTACACACATGTATATAATTGTGCACATTCAGGTGTGTATGCTATCAATGCATCATGTGTAAAGCTCTTAGCAACCATGAGCATCAACAAACTCACTGTCAGCGTCAACGGTAGTTCATTCATTTGGTTTTTCTTTCTTACCTTGCATCTGTGTTATATTACCACAACAACTGCAGCTTGACACTTGAGTGGCACGTTATATATCCACACATACAGTATGCAGCTGTAACTCCAAACACAATCACATATGTTTCTCTACACACGAGGAGGATGGAAGGGATTGTGATTGCTTGGCATACCAGAGTGTGTATGTGCATTTGAGAGTGAACGTGTATATTGTCCGTGTGCCTGCTGTATGATGGGTGATAGATGGTTAGATGGGTCTATTTTGTATACCTTATAGCTTGCTCTGTGAAGACCTCGGGGTTAATAGCATTTAGCCAGCGTATGACAGGAATGGTCGGTGGGTCTGGTGAGGTCTCCTTCGCAGCATCTATCATAAATGTCCTGTTGCATTTACAAAAAAAATAAAATAAAATAAACACCACACCACACAAATGTTTCCAGAATCAGTGGTGACAGCCATCTGACTCACTCTGTTCAAACAGTGTAAGATGGAAAGTATGAAAACATTGCAGTATCTTTTTATCATCTTACCAAATTTTAAATTAAATAACAAAAATGACCATACTGTACCAACCTATGTAGCAAAGATAGAGGTGCTGTGACAATGACGAGGACTGTCAGGAGCTGGTCACACAGGTTGTGGATTTGGTATGGCCAGTCTGAACCACCTGCTATTATGGTAATCACTGAAGAAGGGTTGTAGCACACCAAGGCCTCAGGACCTTCACACAGACTCCACATAAGGTGCTCCACATACAGCAACATTGCTGTAATGTCACATCTCCAGGACGAGGGAAACAGAAAGAGTGAATTTAAAGAGAAAAACAAAATGGATGTGATTGAAAAGCTGAGAACACCTAAAGATTATCTACTGCGAGTCTCATTTCACAGCCAGCTAGATAATAGGAACTTCTTCTGATTTTACCGTTGAGATCTGAAGCGTCCCGGCTTTGGATTTCGCAAGATTTGCGATCACCCTAAAACTTAGTGCTATGTTACATCAACCCACTGCTTTTACTTATATGCCAGTAAATCTGCTTTCTTAAATGGTTATGGAATGCTGCTCATCATCTATCATCACCTCTTTTTTGCTTCCCTTTGATCTAAATTCTCACAACAAAAGGGAAAGGACTGATAAAATAGAGATGATGGAGCATAGGAGTACCCATGTGAACACTATAGCAAGAGGGAGACCTGGAAAAGCTTTGGAAAGGCATCTGTTTAGCCTATGCTCACACTTTATAACTGTCCTTCCAGAAACACACAAATCTCCCAGAATCATAAACCAGGTTTCCCGTTGACATCTCATGTATATTGCACTCAATCTTTGTTAATACAGAGTTCACTTTATGTGGCATTTTTGAAGCATGGTTTATCCTGTAACTCCAACTGATGTATTGAACAAACAAATACTAAAGGTTTCTTGAAATGATGGCCAAAGAAAAGCCTTACTGTCAAAGTTTCAGACTCCCAGAGCAGAGACTCTGGAGTGGAAGCAAACTGAGTTCCTCCGATAGCTCCTAGCCTTTGGATAAAAGTTCCCGTGATGGAAAAAGTCTGTGTGTGCTGCATGGGGCTAGAATGTGTGGGTGGTGCCTCCACTCCTCAAACTCAGATTCTGCCTTTTACATTTGCATTAAAGGATAGACATGCACAAAATTCTGACTGTATAAGCGTCTTGCAATTTTTTTGACGTGCTCAACTTATTAAAAGTCAGTTGTTTATCAACTTTGACTAACTTCCATCACAGCATTTCTCAGCAGTTAGTCCATCCACAATTAGACAAATGAAAACGATTGCGACATATTTATTTAAATGTTAAAAAACGAAACAAAATGGAGTGTAGGTCTTTGCTTGGTGTATTACTGTTTTAGAGTCCATTGTTATATTTATATGTATATATTATCAGTAATATGCATGATAAAATACCTGATTTGCAGGTGCCTCTTATATGAAGCCCGCGCTCTGGCATATCTTCGCACTAGCAGTTGTAAAGTGTCTGTTAGAACCTGGCCAAGGACATCCCTGGCCAGCTCTGCTGGAAGGACCGCCCACAGGTCGCTGCGAAGCCCGCACAGGAAGTAGAACCACATCTGCACTGAGAAGGAACACCTCTCGCCCTGTGGAAGAAAGTGATAGATTTGAGGGAGGGGGGATTGTAGATGAAGACATGTTATCATATGGAAACTGACAGTAAAAACAGAGAGAGGAGTTAAAAAAGGGAAAAAAGAGAGAGTGAGAGAGAAACCCTGAAGGAGAAGAAAGAGAGAGGCAGAGACGCAGGCAGGTCTGTCAACACCAGGATGTCTCAGTGGACATGCCACCTGCACTCTGCACCTGGGTTTCTTTTCCCACTGGGATTTTAGACTGCTTTAAAGTCCTGGACTGGCAAACACATCACAACCAGCACACACTTCCACATCCACTCTCACACATAAAAAGAGTGAAAGAAGGAAGAGCAAAAATCAAGAATGTTTCACAAGAAAGTGAGAAGAGGGGGAAAAACAGGACAGATTAAAAAGAATTACTATCCTGGCATCTTGCAGCTCTCTTGTAAAATATATAGGAGGATGCATTCTTTCCTTCACCTGTACACCAGAGTTACTATAGTTGTATGTCATTTCTAACTAGTTTTGCTTTTTGTCTCATTTTGACTTAAAAAAATCAGTTTAGTTTCAGTTTAGTTTTAATTATTTTCAATTTTTCGCTTTAGTGTTTTTAATTATTTTTTATCTTTTTTATTGTATAGAGGCCAGACAGATATCAAAGGCAATATTTGTGAAAGAAAAAAAACTTCAATAAAAACAGATAACTTTTTGAAAGCAGCTGGCTCACGGTGTTGTAGACATCCAGAGTCTTAATAGATGTAATAAAAATGTTTGTTTTTTTTTTAACCAAACTTACAAATACTTGAAGCTTCTCTACATTTTTATCTTATTTTAATTGGTTTTCGAGGTTTATTAAATAATTCCAATTAGTTTTAATTTTTTTCTAAATTTTTGGTTTAGTTTTCATTAACCATTTTAACTTTGCTATACACGTCCTAAATCTTCAAATTTATCCTATTATAAGGTCATTTTGCACAACGCATACACATTAACACTACCAAACTCTTCAATCCATTTTCTCCCACTTCACCCAATCTCTTGTTTACTTCCCTTCTTCTTCCTTCTTTTCCCCTGTATGTATTGGTCACAAACAGGAAATAAGTCCAAGCTTTATGTCCTGAACGGAGTTGCCATCTTCTGCCTATAGACTCACTCAAGGTTACACAGACAGGAGCTGGATCCAAATCAAAAATATAAAACATCAAAAATATAGGTACATACATAGACATACCAAATGACACTTACATCCTGAGATGCTGCTGTACACCTACACATACATTTACTGGTACGGATGCACAAAGTGATGGCTGAACAAAAGCACACACCTGCACACAGCAGGCCTGTCTGACACCAGTGACCCAGGGAGGGAGGGAGGAACAAAGGGAAAAAAAGTCAAAAGCAAAAAGAGAGAGGGGAGGTTTAGATTTGTTTAAGGGCATAAAGGTAGGGTAGTTCCAGGGGCCCTCTGCTGTTTCCAGACAGTCCCAGTGTAGACTGCAGACTTCAGACAACTGAATCCCTGGAGCCCCCAGGGCAGCATGGAAGCCACAGATGTTCTCAGGGAGCTCAGAGTAGAAGACTGAGTTAGAAGTGGGAGAGTGGGAGGTAAAGGTGTATTGTGGGAATGAAAAGAAGAAACAAGAAAGCTCTAGGGTGTAATTCCTAGAGTTCCTCAAAATCTATCCAACAAGCCTCCTAAGACACTGGCATTGAAATTTTTGCAATAAAAGAAATCAAATCAACACACAACAACACTAGAGCTGTTTTACACTTAAATAAAACTCACAGAAGTGTGTCACAACACATTTGTTTTGTTTAGTTGTTTGTTTTTAATCATATAGCGATTTTACCTCATAGAAAGGTTTAGGGTCAGCCCAGTGGTGGCTCTCTGCATCCTGAAGAATGCATGTATAACAAGCCTGGATACAGTAGCTGGTCAACTGCTCTCTCATGGCCTCGACTGTATCTTTGTATTTCTGCACAGGTAGTGGGGTCAGGGTTCTAGGCACAGATGAAGAAACATCTTTAAAGGTAATGTTAGAAAACACATAATATAATACACACAGCATATTAAATGAAAAAAACAAAAAAAACAAAACAAAACAGGTTTACTAGGGTAAACAAGTTCAACAGTGCAGAATCCTGTAATGCATATGGATAATTAAGAGCTGTCTTTTATGTACTGGGAGCTATCAATGGCACGGGTGAAATGATTAGATGAAAGAATAGATGATTTATTATAAAAGTTCAGTGTGACATTTCATACCCTTTAAATCCACCTGCCTTTATACTTTCCAGAGAGGGGACTTAAAACCAGGGGGGAGTTAATGGTGTAAAGAGAGGAAGGCGGTTTATGACCAAATGGGGTACCATGCAAGTGCAGGTGGAGTGCAGGGGTAAAGGGCCAAGGGTGGGAAAACAGGAGCACAAACAGCACCAAGGATGTTTTTAAAGGAGATCTGTGGAGAGCAGTTTAAGGGGGTGATAAGGGGCATGAAAATGTTGAAGAAAATGGATGGAAAAACTTAGCAGGTGCAGATACTGTGGGTGTTGTTACCCTCTGTCGTTATCTCTGGTAACCCCCTGTTCATCTAGAATTTCTTTGACTTTCAAGAATCATTTTAAATTTCCTAGTTTCTAAATTTGGAAGAAATCTTCTTCATCCACTGCTTCAGTTGATTAACATACTAAATATTTATCTTTTATTTCAAATTAGGGTAAAAAAAAAATGAAAATGTATTTTACATAAGGTAGCTGGAGCAAGTAGTGCTATGTGATTTATGTTTCTGGTGCAAATCCTTGTAATATAGATCTGCAAAGCTGCCTGTCAGCTGCTAATGGTTACTGCTGATACTTTAAGAGATGCTGCTTGCAACTAGGCAAGACAGGCAACTGCTAGGTAAGGCAGGCCCCAGACCGGTGGGGGGCCCCTCAGGGCTGACAGACAGTTAACTACAACGATAGCAATGTGCAAAGTTGGGAATGGCAGTATAGGAGAAACCTGACCTCTCTAAAGGGAGCCCCACCTAACTCCACTCCTGTTGCAAGTGGCATGCACGATTCTGCTTGAACAAATGTAATCACAAGGAAAATGAAGAAGAGCTATTACGATCAATGATATGATTTTATACTTCTAAGAGTGGAAAACAGAAAGAAGAAAAAGGAGAAAGAAAAGAAAAAACAAGGCAGTGGTAAGTGGAGCAGATAGTCATCAAATACAATGCTAAAGAGCTAAATGCAGATTATTTCTTTGTTTACTTTGTTTTAATATTGGTTTATTTAGCTAGCAGAGCGGGGCAGATTGCGCATGGCCAGGGGTCAGGATTGTCTTATTAGCATAGCAACCAGATATTAGAATCTAGTAGTTACAGAATAGATACTTTATCACCATTCAGATTTGCTTTAGACATTGTTATTGAAATAAACATGGTCTCTGCCACTTTTCTTTGTTAAACGCTGTCTCCACCTGAGCTATGGATGATAAGTTATGAAATTTAGAGCCAAGTGTACTCTAAATTACTACATTATATTAGTGTAATTATTGTGCTATACACTGAGGGAAATTATTATTTAATCCCCTGCTGAATTTGTAACTTTGCTCGATTACAAAGGAATGAACAGTGTGTAATTGTTACGCTAGTTTCATTTTAATGGAGAAAGACAAGCATATCAACCAAAAATCCAGAAAAAAATGCATTACATAAAAGTTATAAACTGATTTAGAGAAGGCTTGGGAGAAAAACCAAATTGAAGCTCTTTTGCATCAACTCAACCTGCCATGTTTGGAAGAAAAGAAATGCTGAGCATGACCCAAAGAACACCATCCCCACAGTTAAGGAGAGACGTGGAAACATTACTATTTGGGGCTGTTTTTCCTGCTAATGGTACAGGACGACTTCACCGCATTGAGAGGCCAATGGACAGGGCCATGTACCATTAAATCTCACACAAGCACCTCAGCCCGAATACTTAAGATGGGTCATGCAGGTGATATTTATTTCCCTCGGTAGATCAGTCTATAGCACAATAATTACACCAATATAATTGAATGTATGTGCAGTGTGGTGTGTGCATTTTGTTGTAGTTTCCAAATCTGTTATGTAGGTTTAATGGTTTTCTGAAAATGAAAAAGACATATTTTCATTATGTAAAAACTTGAGTAGACAGTCAAGGCTATCAAATGTAATGTGTACGTCCAAGAACAACATTCAAAAGTTGAATTTGAGTAATGCTAATTTTGTAACATGAAAGCTATGAAAATGACATTATTAATGTGTTAGTGTATAAATATACTTCCTTTAATATAATGGTGATGAACACTTGGTTGGGTGGGCCTAGGGCCCATAGGTTTCTAGAATCAACACTGGATATTTTGAGAGTCGTTTTAGAATTACTTTGCCACAGTAAAGCATTGCCTGTGTCTATAAGTGAAGTTTCCGTTTGTTTAGTTTTTAAGCAATCCACTAAGGAATCACCAAAGATAACTGTGACAAGTTTAGGATCAAATTAGAAGTAAAATATAATCACATTCTCCCCATGTGTTCCTGAGTTATGCAGTTGAATAATGACTAGTAAAGTCTTTTTGTGGAACATTACGGTGCCACAGTTAAGCTGACATTTGACCTTTTAAATGCAAAAGGCCATCATTTCATCAGTTTATCCTGTTAGACCAATGTGTGAAATTTCATGTGAAAGTCATAATTAGCATGTTTTGTGAGTTTACAGTGACCTTGACTCTTGACCTTTGACCAACATATTCTAATGAGTTCAGCCTTGAGTCCAAGTGAGTGTTTGTGCCAGATATTGTCAAATTTCCTAAAGGTCTAGAAATCATAAAAATGGTACAGATTTGAAGTTGCAAGCGACCTTTGACCAACAAACTCTTATCAGCTCTTCCTTTAGCCCAAGTAATTGTCTGTGCCAAATTAAAATAAAAGCCCTCAAAGCATTCCACAGATATAGCATTCATGAGAACAGGAATTAAATGGAAACCAGGAGACATAATGTCACTGGCCGTGGCAGTCACCAGGTCTAAAAAAGTTGGGAAAAAGACAAAGCATGGGAGCAAGGCAAATAAATAATTCAGCTGCGTGAAGTTTAAACAAAATAACTGTAAATGTCCATAAACATCTGGAAACACACTACTTACATTTTAGCTGCAGCAGTACTGGAATCCTTCAGCCTGGCACTGTAGTGCTCTAGTCGCTGGTGCACATAAATGCAAGTGGCCAGTAGAGCATGCAAGTTCTTCAGGGGAGCAGAGGATGGTACCTCCAGGGCCCTCTCCTGCAAACGACCCAACATGGCAAATGCTGCTCTGCCACATGACTCTATAAAGCTTGATCGCACCTGCAGAAGAGAGCTCTCGTTGCAGGCTGCTGCCAGTGGTAGTAAGGCATCCATTTCAGACATGACTGCTCCGCAAAACTGAGGGGGGAGAGAGATCGCAAACATGAGGCAAGATGATTTCAGTAACAGAGGGAAAATCTGTCAGTAAGAGGAAACAAAAAAACAAAAAAACAAAAAAAAAACAGTAAAAAGAGACCTCATTAAATGTAAATAATGGAACATTTGTGAGAAGTGATCAGAATGACAAGGATTCAAGACTGAGCTGAGTATTACACAGGCATTTATCTTGTGTTTGCCTACTACTGAAAACAGTGACAAGTGCAAACGATGAATACAAATATCTGAGGACATGCACTCGGCATCAACTTTGCTGTTAAAAATTCACAGCATTAGGTCAAACAAAAAAACACCAGTCATATTTTATAACATTGTTAATCACCGTAGTCACAATCTAATACAAATTTTACAACACACTGGAGGAGGTGGAAGTCAGACAGGAAAGAAGCTTGGCCCAATAAAGACGCACCACAGCATTTCAATCAGGTTGAGTTCTGATCTTTCATTGGGGCCATTGCAACGCACTGATAGTTTCTTTTTCTGTTGGAGATTTGCAGCTGGGCTTAGGATCATTGTCCTGATGCATGACCCAAATTCGGCCAAGCTTTATTGGTTGGACAGATGGCCTCACATTTGACTCTAGAAAATTTTGAGTTGACCATGAAGTCCTATGTATACCAATGATTACATTGTGTCCAGGTCCTGTGGCTGCAAAACAAGCCCAAGGTATTACACCTCCACCATTATGTATGACACATGGTACAAGAAGTTTGTGCTCATATTCTGTACATAGTTTATACTAAATGTGGTACTGTGCATTATGGTCAATCATCTTGGTCTTGTCTATCATTGTTCCAGGAGTGCTGAGGTTTGTTCAAATGCAACTTTGCATTTGACTTAAGATGTGGCGCCACTTCTTTTCAGAGAAAAGATTCTTTCTCCCGGTAGCGCTTCCAAACAAGAAAAACTCAGTTTTCTTCTTAGTGTACTTTCTTGAACTTTAACATTTAACATGAGATGTAGCTCTTGGGATTTTTTTGCAGTTTCTCTGAGCATTGCACAGTCTGACCTTGGGGTGAATTTGCTGGGAGTTCCACACCTGGAAAGATCCTGGCAACTGTCTTGAATGTTTTCCACTTGTGAATAGTTTTTCTCACTGCAGAATGATTGGCTTCAAATTGTCTGGAAATGACCTTATAACCCTTCCCAGATTGATGGGCAGAAAGAACTGCTTCTCTAAGGTCATTGTCGATATCTTTCCTTCTTGGCATTGTACGAATCAAACCAGCAAAACTTCTGCTTTTATGCTATTGATAAATTAATCAAATGTCAATTTTTTTACATTACTGTGAAAACTTCTTACACAGCTGTATTTGTGAATCCAAATGTATAGACCTAAAATATGCATATGCTTAAGTTATGAGCCAGGTGGATCAGTAGAAGCCTTAAAACATAGCACAAGGCCCATATCTGCTGGATCTATTTATCTAGGTCACACTGAAGAAAGAAAATAACACTCAGAAGACTGTTGCAGTTTAATCAATCAGTCAGTCATAGTGTGAATCACCTGCTTCTACAGTCACGGGATTACTTGACTAGCTGTCGGAGAGGACTGAGAAGTTCAGCATTTCTATTTCTGTTACAGCTAACAGTGTGTCTGCAGCTGACAATCTAACAATCTCTTCAAACAATTTTCTCGATAAAAGCTTTCTGTGGGGCCGGCAAACAATGACCGCTTGGACAATTAAGTCAATACAGGACTGAATGTTGTCATTAGGAGCTTATCTTTGATGGGAGAAAAAAGGAGCATAATGGAAAGATCCTGAAGAAGCATACAAATACAGTATTCGCACACATATAAACACTCACACACTGAAGCCAGTTGAAGTCAGTCTGAAACCTTAACTAGCTAAGATCAAAGCGTGTGATCCCACCAGGACTATTGCAGCAAGGTGAAAGAGATTTTATAAAGTGCTAGCGAGCCCTGTTTATGTGTGTGCAGAATGTGGAGTAGACAGACAAGTGAAGAAATGAACACGCAGGTGAGGGCTTCGCTAAAGTCTGAATACAGAAAAGGCACTTCTGCTGCTATAATAGAAAGCTGGCATGAAGGTTAGAAGGGTCTAGTAAAACAAGGAGAGTTCAATCCCAGGTTCTGACAGGAGGGTGAGTTACAGCTGTTGAAAGCAGGCTGTTTGTAATTCATCTATCTGCCAATAATAAAAGTACATCATCAAGTACTGTGATGGATGAACAGTATCATTGCAACCTGCATATTTATGGTAATATAGACAGAGGAAAGTGGGTTCAGATAAAAAAGCAAGGACTGAGGTATGAACAAATGAATATAAATGTGAGAAATATTGATCTATCATAATATCTTTCTACCGGCAATTTTCAAGGTTTTGTCTTGTAAAAAGTAAATTTGCTCTTCTCAGACACTAGAGCATGTTCAAGCATATTCGAGCAAACACATAGAGTATGTGTGTATAAACACATATACCACCCCTCCCACACACACACACACATACACACATATATGTATTTGTCTTGAATATCTTTTTAGCTCAGTGTTATTGAATTCAAATGCATGCATGTATAACCTTTGGGCTGAAAGACTCTTCTTTGAAACGTTGACCTACACATAACTACGCTGTACAGGTCCTGAGTACAGACAAATTCTGACACTCGTTAGCAGTGAGAGCCACAAATACTGTCAGTGTAAAAGGGTTAGGGGAGGAGAGAGTGGGAGGAGGGAAGAAAGGTGAGGCAGTAATGATAAGAGTCTGAATAGTGCTCAGTGTAGGGGAGAGTGGTGGGTAGTTGAGAGGAAGATGAATGTGAGTTGGGGAAAGTTTCAGGTAGAACTCCCTGAAAAGTTGTTCGGAAAAATTTAAAAATGCAGAGAAAATGAAGAAAAGCGAAAGTGAAAAAAAAGAGGAAAAAAACAGCATAGTGACAGTGTGTATGTGGCTGGCCACACTGGAGATCCTTTTGTAGAGAGTTAAATTCTAAACCTTGTCTCACATTAGACACCAGCCTTACCTTTGGAGAAAAGTCAATCTCTGGTTTCTGCTTCACCTCTCCCTGCCATTTCTCAGGCCCTCTCTCACCCCTTCTGCTTATCCTGCTTTATTCTGTTCACTAACCAAGCCTCTTTGCCTTCATAATACATCCCTAGATCATTAGTGCACCATATACCCTCCACTTTCCACTTTCAACACCTTTCTCTACATCCCATCTAACCTACATAGTGGTTAAATGTTTTTTTTTTGTTTGTTTATTTTTTGTCTTTAGAGAACTCTGGTAATACTGATGACTTTTTTCGAGGAAACTTTTCAAGGTGTCATGCCCAAATCATTCGGGCCCTCTTTTGCACAGAGACCTTTCTGCTAGGGTAACAAAAAACATTATTCTCCCTGGGTCTAGGTATTGTTTGGAGACTTGCATTGTTCTGGGTGAAGAGGACAGTGAGTCCACTGTGTATGGCAAAAGGAACTAGCACACAAGACTGCACGACAATGAGGGCCTTGTACAGATATTGCTCATAGAATAAACCTACGCATTAGACTCATGTGTGTCTTCCTTTTTTGCACGTTTGACAACAGCTGAGTTTTACACATTTAGTACACAAAATAATTGACTAAAGGAGAGAGAATAAGGTTCTGAATTAGTGCTATTTGGTACTGAATGATAGAAAGGACTTGATATAAGGAAAGGTTAATAAGAGGAATCTATCTCTATAATGAGAGCAATGGGGGTATTTAACAATAGGAGAATTCAGAAGTTAAATTCCAGCCTGTCTGCACCTTTATTTTCTTTTTTAAATTATTCTTAAAGACAACAGGAGTAACCACAGGAGAAATTCTACTTTTGCTTGATTAAGGCCCTGCACTGTATTAGTGGGCTAATTTGATCTACAGTAAAACCAAACATTCCTCCAGCACGGCTTGTGTGACAAGAATCATTGGATAACTACATACTAATAACTAGAGCTACTTAAGGACTGCCCTGAAGCAAATGTACTTAAATCAAATTACAATTAAACATCGGTTTACTCGACACTATGTGCAAGAGTACCTTGGCTATCATTCTGGGAGTCTCTGCCTCTGAGTAGGAGGAGAATGTGTCTTCTCTGAGATGTGTGTTGCTGGCAGTGGTGAAGGTGGGTCTAGTAATCAGGCTCAGGGAGACAGAGAGATGTCCAGAAGAATGCAGTTCGTCTTCTTGTTGTAGATTCTTAGCACAGACATTATCCAGCACCACCTTTACGCAATGCTCCATGTGAGGGACTAGTCCCTTGAATGCTGACCTCCAGTTGAACTCCAGAACCTTTGCCTGGCAAACAGGAAATGAGCCAACAGCCAATTAATGTCTGAATGGTGAAGGGAATACTTTACCTGTTCATTTCACTGCTATAAAACACTGCTTGTTTGCAATCCTAAAAAAAAGTTAATATGCCCGCATGATATGAAATAGTTGTAATGATAAAGAAACATGTAAAAGTTGTACCTTTGTTGTTTCTGTGGTGGATTTCTTGCTCTCAGTTGTGTTGTCTGAATCCTTTTTGCTTTTTTTCAAGATGCCTAAAAGCACGATAACGTTTTTGATCAATTTAAAGAGATTTATTTTACAGTGTGACTAGGAAACAGCTCAGTCAAACTTACAAGTTATCAACAATGACAATGAAACTTCAGAAAAATCCTGGTTTGAAAATGAATCGCGATAATCTGTAATATCTTTCAAGTCTATGGATTATTTAGAATGACTACGTCTATATTAAGTATACTGTTATTTCCCTATTGGCCAACATGAGAAGTATAAATGCACATGCCTCAAATGGAGTAGAAAAAAATTGCCACTGGCATTTGCTTTAAAAGTCTAAATTTGGGGTTTAAATTTGATTTGAACCCAGATAGTATGAGCCTTAAATGGGGTAATTCCATGAAGGGAGCCTGTGTGGGAAGAAGGGGGAGTGTAGGAGGGGCTGACATGAAGACAAGCGTACAGGATGTTGGGTTAGGGTTGCAATTAAAAAGCCTGAACATCAAGGCCACAGTTTCCTAATCAGAAGGCGAAGAGTAAGACCCCAGGCGAGGCAATTTAGCTGAACAAGACCGCATGCAATGGAAGAAGAAGGAAGCACCAAGCGCATCACTTTTTGACCTTTAAGCCCATCTGATGAATTTCTGGTAATTAAGCTGTTTGATTGCCTGGAATTAATGATTTGGATAACTGCCCTTTAAAGGCTGTTTACCTCCCTGTAAATTGAGCCTTTCTGCAAGTCTTGTTTTTGTAAATGTAACCTTTATGGAAATTACTCCATGCACCAAAAGCTTTCATTTAACATTTCCGCAGCAGCAGTTCAAAGGGGAGAGAGGAAAGGGATACTAAAGGCTTATATAACACCCCAGATGATTCCCAACTAAAATAACACATTTCTTCAGACACAACTCGAGACTTTTGGAAAGAACAAGTAAGTAACAGTGTGTGTGTGTGTGTGTGTGTGTGTGTGTGTGTGTGTGTGTGTGTGTGTGTGTGTGTGTGTGTGCATTTATTTCAATTTTCTGTGAATTCTATGAATTTAAAGGTATTAAAAGGAATTATGTTGTCCTTGTTTGACCACTGATTTAAAGAGAGGATTTTATTTTTAGATACATAATCTTGTACACTCACCAGACACTTACACTTAATTAGGTACACCTTGCTAGTACCAGATGCCTAGCCCTTTTTTTTTTTTTGCCTTAATTGTGGCTTAATTCTACGTTGCACAGATTTCACAGTGTGCTGGAAACATTCCTCCTCCTTCGGTCCACATTGACTGACAGCATCACATGGCTGTTGCAGGCTTCTTGGCTGAAAATTCATGATACAAATCTCCTATTCCACGATATCCCACAGGTGACTGTGGAGGCCATTTGACCATAGTCAACTCATTATTGTATTCAAGAAAAATGTTTGAGATTAATTGAGCTTTGTCAAAACATCACTTGGTGCATTATCCTTCTGGAAGTAGCGGTCAGAAGATAAATGGATGGACATGGTCAGCAACAATACTCAGGTAGGCTGTTTAGATAGTATAAACGGCAGTTTCTGAAGTACTTGGACCATCCTGCCTGGCTCCAACAACCATTCCAAGTCACTTAAATCGCCTTTTTTCCACCATTCTGGAGCTCATTATGAATTTCAGGAGGTCACATTCCTTATATGCACTGCTGTCTAGTGATTGGCTGATATTTGTTTTAACAAGAACACACAAGACCAATAATAATTTTCAAAGATAAAAAACAACAAATCAACAAAAACTTACCAAGCGTCTTAGTCAAAGTATATGAAGAGTTTATTGAAAATGGAAATGGATTGGCATTTATATATCAGTTCTGTTGTATCAAAGCACTTTATATTGCATGATATTAGGTTTGATGATGGTGAAGGAGACACTGTCTAAAAAGTCCGATCAAAATCCCCCATACTGTAGGTGTTCAGTCATTTTTACATCATGCTTTAATACTTAGTAAGCCCCTGACTGAAACCTCATGCCCTATGAATTGGAGCACTGTTATCTTGGGAGAGGCCAACTGTGATCATTGTTTTGATTTGCTGTGACCCTCCATACTGTGGAGACATGTAGACATAAATCGTTCTAGCAAAATGTTGCCCTTGGCATGAAAGAGCCACCAAATCTCCTCATAGTTCAGGTCAAGAGTTCTTTTTTTTTTTACTTTTGTCTGTCATTTATAGATAGATACATGTGTGCATTTTTGAGTAACTGATTACCTTTTATAGGAGGAGTGTCTCCTGTACAGTCAATGAAGATCGTGTTAGTGACCAGCTCCTTCACATCGCTCTCAAATCCCAGCAGGGTGCAAGCCAGCTGGGTTAATGCCCTCAACTGGTGGGAGGTCAAACTAAAGCTCCGACTTTTCGTGGGAAGCTCCAGTGGTGCTGTCAAGGGGGGAAAAGAGAAGAGATCAAATAAACAGTGTGCATGCTTAGGAATGCATGACTAGCAAAGAGATGCACTACAGTTTATAGTTCAGTAAAGGAATAAACATTTTCATGAAAATGGGTTTTCAACCCAACCTCCCCGCCTACATGCACTCATCGGAAAACACCACCCTCCACAAGTCTTGCCTCGCACAACACCTCTTATAAATATCGACCCATTCATGTTTTCCCAAAACACGGCACAAACAAAGAGACAGCGAAAAAAATATGCAAAACTTTGCTCCCAGAGAAGTCACACATGCACATCCCTCTCTCTCAGCACAAAACTTTTCTCCCCATAACCCGCCGATGACCCCCTTGGCAAATATGGATTTCCCATTTTGGAGGCTGCCAAAGCCATCACCCAGGGGATGTTCCGCATTAAGCTGGAGAATGGGCGGCTAGGAGATGCGTTGCCATACTCCCAGACACATGCACAAATACTTTTGTGTGTCCGCTTAAATGAGCTCCTCCACTGCAAAGGCATTTGGGAATGGAAGAGCTCGGTATTAGCCTTGACTCTGAAAGCTCGGAGATGATTGAGCGTTGAGACGGGAAGAAGAGGGGGGTCCTTTTCCAATAATTGTAACATTATTGCCTCTGAATTCTAATGAAATTTTGCCATATTGTTAAACAAAATCTGACAATATGAAAACACATTGTCCCCAAGGATGCCTGGTTTAATCATGCATGAGGTTTGACTCAGTGTGCTGTGTGTGGGCACTTGTGTATGTTTATATGAGTGTTAATAAATGAGAGTCGATGAGTTTTTGTGTGTTTTCGTATCTGTTGGGTGTGCGCACACTTGTTTACGAGCATGTAACGCAGGCCATTATGAATAACTTGATTTGCAGGAGGTGCTCGAATGCACATTTGCACATGTCAGTCGTGCAAGACAATTGTCTCACACCAACCGGATTTCTATGGCCTCCATGGAATAAAAATTCTGACCTCAAATTTTTTTGTTTTTCCAAGTCTACGTCTATACATATATTTATGTGCGTGCGTGTGTGTGTGCGCGCGGCTGTGTGAAATCACAAGTGAACAGATGTGTAATTTGGTGTGTTTGCTTACGTTCATGTATATGTGTGAGCGCGTGCATGTGTGTGTAATTAAGCTGCATGGGTCTGCAGCTTAGCAGCTCCTCTGTAATGGGGTCCAGTGGGAGTCTGTGCTAGAGAGACTACATCATGCTGCATGTGTACACGCGTGACCTGGCTGACACCCATGTGCCGGTCTCGTTCTCCAGCTTGCACATTCACGCACGCACCACCAATCTTGTCTATTTCTGAAGTCACCAGCAAATCAAGAGCTAAAGCTGTCAACAACTCAAGAGTAAACAATCAACCGGACAAGCCAGGAAATGTTGTTGATATAACCACACAGTTACTGCACCGGATTATCTAAAAAGTAGGGATGCATTAAGTTATCAGCCAAACATCGGCTGTAGCTGATAGTCACATTGCCATTAGTGTGTCTTCTTAATTATTGAATATCTATATCTGTGCATTATCCGTGTGTCTGTCTGTCTGAATACTCTCAAAACTGTATCCATTTTTAAAGGGTTTATTTTGTGGTACATAAATCTACGATCCATGTATGAATTTATGCTCGGCATGAAATAGCTATATACTATCTATACTATTTATCTATATCTATACTGAGTTCTCTGTTTTGCTTGCACAGGGATCAACAACCTCAAAAACAAAATAAATAGAATCGATAGTATAATTAAGAGTAACAGTAACACTGGTTAATTTGGCCAATTCAATTCCCAGTCGGTGCATCTCTACTAAAAAGCTGCCACTATATCCCCACCCTGTTGCCCCATTTTAACCTTCTCTGTGGCATACAGCAACCATTAACCCCCACCTCAGTCTAAGTATCACCTTTTCCAGAGCTTCTTTCTCCTCTTTACCATTCATTCTGTTCATTCCCTCAACCTGTGACCCTTTGACAGCTCCACTTGCTCACTAAGTCACACCCTAAATAGTCGCACGCATGACCTTGATGTTCAGCAATGCTGTGCCTCAGCCTTTCATTGGGGTCTGCAGCGCAGCTTATATAGGTATTTATAGTCGTCTCCCTAGCCAAATAGCCCTATAGCCATAGCAGTCTAGTACATAGCCATCTAAACCTCATTATACCTTTGTCACAACAGTGAGGCCAAATGAAGGCTCCCATAGCCACTTGATGGAGAGGGTGTGCTTAAAAGCACCCAGGTGTGTCATATAGCATAGTACATGGCATGTCTTATAGAGCCAGAAGCCAGAAGAGTTCAACCAAAGGTCAATGTAGTGAGAATCAATAAAGGAGGAGCCAGTGGTGAAAGCAGGGCAAAAATGATATGTTTATACAGTATAACAGCTCCTTCCATATAACATTATGGACGGAGCTTATGAGTGAGGATGCTCCTATAAACAAAAAGACAAATGTTAAGCCATATTCTGTGATAACCATTAAAGCAGTTGGCATCTTATCAAAAAGCCCTCAAGGCAAGTAGCGCGTTATTCATCTTTATGTTTCATGCGAAAACAGTGCCATTGTTGAAAAAATGTCCAGGAAAAATCAAACACCGCAGGTCTACAGTGGCCAGTTTTTAGTTTGTATCTTTTAATAATGACAACAATGTAACACAAAAGTGGGAGGAAAAAAAAACAGAGCAGGTATTTTTGGCAAGCCATCATTCTTCTACTTTTCTCTGTGGGTTCCACCATCTCCACAGTCCTCTCTCTCACATACGCACACACGTGTGCACACAAACACTGCTCATGACTGGCAGAGAACAGAGAGAGAAGGGAGAGAGGAGGAGATCTAGGGGAAGGAAAAGGGGTGGTGGTTAGGGATGAAAACATGGGGAAGAGAGGGAGGGAAAGAGAGGGAGGGGCGGGATAAGGGAATTCCCTTAGCAGTTGTTATTGATTCCGGTGTTTACGGGCGAATAGTTTAGTGCCGTTTACAAAACAGAACAGATGCAGCCAGTGAGCAAAAAGGTAAACAATTGCTGTGTGGCGGGCTGCCAAATCCCCAGTCTGATGTATTAAACTCACGGTGAAGAGCATTTCCCCTTTGGCTGCACTTATTGCCACTTCATTTCCTCTTTGCTCACATACACATTCTCTCCTTCTTGTCATCTCGCGCCTTCTCTGCATCTTTCTCTTTCTCTCTCATTCCCTCGTTTATCTGAGGGAAAAGAAGAAAAAAAAAAGGATGAGGGTGTAGGTGGCTTTTTTGCCGCCTGGCTATTTTCCGTCCTTCTCTAACCCAGGAGGCCCAGTTCTTCCTAACAGAGCCATTAGCAGGGGGAATTGCATGTGTCTGACATGGCCGAAAACCAATTATTAGACACTTTCTACCAAATGATGCCCAAGTCTTTGGGGAATGGGCAATCATGCAATAATTTAGCCACTGATTTAATTTCTCTCCAGCACAGCATTCCCTTCCTTTTTCATCCTCCTGTCCCTCTATTCCTCTTCTTTCTTTTGCTCTGTCTCTCTGTAGTAAATCCGACCGTCTGAGGGTGGTCTGCCTATGCGATGCCACGCTGGACTATAGGCTCTTATCATGTCATTGCAATATGTGAAGGCAACTTTTCCATGTTTGTGCAGATGCCTGTGTCCTACAATACCCTCTACAGGTGATGTAAACATGTGGTTTCATTAAATCTCACCAGATAAGGAAAAAGTAATTTTAGAAGACAAGGCAATTTTAGTACATCTTACATATTGGAAAATCAAAGTGCTTTACATAGTTCATAAAATGAATAATACTAAATTAGACAGATGTCCTCTTGTTCAATGAGGCTTTTTTTATTTGTTTTTATTAATATCCTGAAAGTCACCTAAATAAAAACAGGGATATAATTCTAGAGCCTTGTTTACGTGAATCCTCTAACTCTAATTTTGAAGGACAGGTATTTTAACCGCTGTTATCAGAACAGATCAACATTTCACTCCACATTCAATGCATTCAAAGGCAATGAATTAAGCAAAATGCAAACATTTTCTTTTGTTCCATGAAAATCATGAGTCAAATGATGACTCTTGATTTGTTTTTGTAGCACTGTTCTTTGTAGCAACAAAATCCTTTATATACCTGTATTGACCTTTGTTAACATTTCCCAGTTTACAGTTCCTGAACACACAGTTAACACATATTGTACTTCTAAATGCAGAACAAACAGTACAAGTAAAGCACTGACTACACCTGACTTGGCACACTCCCTTGTTAGTTTTTCCTGCAGTGGTCATAGGTGTATAGCTGCATGAGTCTGTTAGTGCTCCACTTCACTGTTAACATGGAGCTATTGCCATGCTATACTTTCTCTTCCTGCTTGTGTTTTCTGTGTACCCGTGCCTCCTAGTGTGCTCATCTCTCAGGGTGTCAAGCAGGGTCATATGGGTGCCTTGGGGTACGTCTGTGCACCTTTCAGTGTGTATTTGGGTAGAAGGAGAGTATGAAGTCACTGTGGACCGGCTGCTAGGCCCTGTGACAGCTGGGGTCCTCTTCGTCAGTTGCGGCCCACTGCTCACCCAGACAGCCTTATTATGGGAGGCCTCCTGCCGTGATTTACCAATATATACTCTGACACAAGCACGAGCATGAACACACACACACACACTGTGATCTCTTGTGGCCCTTTCCATGGGTGCTGTCCAACCAGGGCACAGCAGGGGCCACCGAGCACTTCACATAAAGAGAAAGTAGCAATGTTTGATATCTCAATTAAGTTGCTCTGCAAGGAAGAATGTGTAGTTGTGACGATGGAGGTGGTGTTTTTTGTGGTTACAAAGACGCAAATTTTTTCTTTCGATTTGAATGTATTTTTGTGTCCTTTTCCTGCGTCTTATTTTGTTTCTGGCTCTCTTTGTGATGAGCACTGCAGTGACAGTGAGATAGAGGTTAAGATTTCTCTGGCTCCCTCTGCATACTTGAACCGAGAGGGCTGGATGAAGAACACGAAAGAATGTATTGTCCTGATGGGAGCATTTCATTAAATCCCACTTGTTTAGTGCCCTTGTTCGCATCATTGTTTTCAAGCCCTCAGCGAATCACACTGACTCTTCATCACGAAGCGCTGGCTGCTCTCAATAAGCCAGCCATTTTTGTCTGTGCTTCCTCAATAGAAGGTGCCAGGAAAATGTTCATATCCTTGAGCTGTTCAAGAGTGATACACAAAAGCCATTGTGGCCACTCTGAGGAAATGGGGAAAAAAATAAATAAATGGCACGCATATGACACATTCTCAAGGGCCATGAAACATATTCTTTTCTGCCATTTCACTGGAGCCATGATTTAGAGAAGATGAAGAAGATGACAGACACACACATAAACACAACCGCAGAGTAAAGACCCTGATCTTCTCATTAAGATTAGTAAACAACCACTTGCACTGTTTGGTAACTTTCTTAACCAAGGGCTTCTCATCATGTGCAAGGAAGAGAGCATTATATAAAAAAAACAAAAACACACAAAGCGACAAAAAAAAGAAGAAAAAAACAACAGCATCCATAAACTCCAAGCATCACACAAAGACATGTGCATACGTGTACTCAGTGACACACACAAACCCCTCTACCTAGCCCATAATTACATGGAGGCATGCGTGTGCACGTCCCAGGCTGACAGTGTATATAAACTCAGGCAGAGATATGATCTAGTGAGGAGCTGCTTTTATTAAATATTAACAAACGCCATTCCCAAGTAGCCTCAATCCCCACAAGCACCTCCAATGCCAGTCTTAGCCTCAGCCTAGCTATCTCGAGTCACTACAGAACCTCTCTCCCTGCTGAATAGGCTGCTGTGCTTTCTCTAAGAAAGAGTTCAAAGAGCCAGAAAGGGTGACGAGGGGGGAGTTGCAGTGATGGTGAATGTGCTTGCTATACATGTTCTAACTCAATCCTTTTTTATCTATAGGGAGCTGCCAACGTAGTCATATGGGGAAATTAGTGGAAGTGGAATTTAAATCAGTGTTATCGGAATGGGGTTGCAGAGTGTTTGAACAGAAATTCACAACCTCGACTTCACCCCTGTGGTCGATTGTTAGGGAAGAAAATTGTGAGTGCGCGTGCAGCGAAGTTAGAATGAATGCTTTTGATGTCCTACAAAAACACGAATCTCCTATGCATACATATGTAAATTACTGATGCCATATATGGAAATTTAATGATGCATTTTTAAAAAGGAGGTATTAAATGACTCTTGATATTGTTTTTTTAAAGTAGGCCTGAAATTAGTATGCTCACACACACACATCAGAAACAACCCAGAAAGGTCACTGAAAACAGAGTTTGTACGAACACATGTTGACTTACAAAGTCACGCATACACCTTAAAATGAAAATCAACAGGTGTAAATATATTGCACAAAAACACTTTTGGTAACACTGCCAGTTTTTCAGTTGCAATTTTTAGCTAATACAGTGTGGCAACTGTATAACTGTAAATGTCTGTATTTGCAATCCAACTTATACTTTCGGAAATCATATCATTAAGGGCCCAGAAAAATGCTTTTAAAGTATCAAAACTGTAGATAATGGTTCCCAAATGTAAAAAATATTACTTGCCTTGTTTTGGCAAAATTACACACACACACACACACACACACACACACACACGCGCGCGCGCACACACACGCGCACCACACCTAAACTTGGCCCACCCACTTCCCTACCGACTCAGTGAGGTGTGTTAGTAAGGTCTAAAGCCCGTATTGTTCCTGACCAACCAACCTGTCTCGCACTTGCCCCAGTCCCACTGTTCACCCCATTACACCTGGAAAACTAGGAGGAAAATGGGAGAAGAAAAAGGGTGAGAAAATGGACATGGAAGAGACGAAGTAAAGGAAAAGCAGTGAGGTGGAGGTGCTCAGACCCTTTAAATCTGTCTTGGTACAATGTCAAAGTCTGCCTTTGAGTCAGTGGGGTTAAAAGAGGAGGCAGATCTCGCTGTGAACGTTGTTAAATGGTTCAGTGGTTTGACAGTGGCTGATGCTACAGACAGCGCTACTCCCCTGGGAGTCCGCAGATTCTCCCAGGCATGGCTCTTATCAAAATATACCTACCGCCTGCCTCTTCTTCAGAAATAAACAATAACACAGCAGGGGAAGAGGGAAAGATCTAAGGAGTCATTGGATGCCTATGAAAATAGAATGCCTTTTTTTTTTTTACTGCTGTCATAATTGTCTTGACAATTATGGGTGTAGCATACAGTATAGACAGTAAAGTGTGAAAGCAGATTATGTGTTAATGTTTAAGCCATGGGCATTTGGATAGAGGATATGTGGTTTCCTGAGCTTTTTTTTTTTTTTTTTTTGTAGTGGGGGGACGACTTAAAAAATGAACAACAGGAAAATGTAATCCCAGTTGTAGCCCTCAAAGCTCTCTTGCAGCTGATAGTTGAACACACACACAAACGCATAAGTAAAGCCAGCACAGGCAAAACTGCTCCATTTTACCATCATTACACAGCACGGGTCCCTCGCTCCCTTTGGAGCCATGTTCTGCCTCCGGTGCTACATTTGACGGTTTGTTGAGCGGCACGTAGGTGTGTAGCCTCCACAGCGTTACGTGATCAAACAGCCCAACTGACGCATGGCCAATTATCCTGGCTCCCTCCTCTCATCTCACGTTTAAGGAGAGGGAAAGTAAAAACCAAAGAGGGAGATGGAAAGAGAGAGATGGGGGGGAGCAAAGCTGGTGGTGTGTTTGTCGAAGAATCGCAGATGCAAAAGTACTTCTCCCCCTGTTCCACAGGGAAGCTGACATGTGCACCATTTTTTGTGAAAAGTAAACAATGGCTCGCACACTTGTTTTTATTGTGAATGTTTGCCATCAGCGAGCTGTAAATAGGCCAAGATGAGGAAAACAACGAGAACGCTGAAGGAGGGGAAAAGTATCAGAGGGTGACACAGGGAGCGAAGGTTTGCCCTTTTCTGGTCTTTGTGTATAATACTACTTCTTCGTCCAACAAAGTGACACATTTTATATTAGTGGCAAATATTAAAATATACTTCTTGAGGTTTCTTTTCTCTCTAAAATACCATGGCATGTGTAAAAAGATCGAGAGAATGTTAAACTCTGCTCTTATCTTAACTGTCATCAAGCGCTTTGCAAATGTTACACTGCATATATTCTCTTAGGTTCAAAAGATTAAAGTGGTTAAACACACCTTGACCAAGCCTTAACTATTCCGAGATCAGGGCTTATTGCTGTCATAAATGCAGTATGAGTAAATAGTGTTTAAAAGTATATTTGTCCTGAAAGTAAACCTCTTTATCCTGTTGGCAGGCAGCAACGAACGCAAACACAGAAAACAGTGCAGTAAAAAGAAAGCATTTATAATGGGAACAGCAGTTATTGACAGCCACTTACAGAGGCCTTGGTTCTAGCTCAGATCACTACCACTGGAGAGCAAAGACGGAGAGGAGCAAGAGAGAGAATCACCTCTGCTGGGTTACAATGAGAAGCAGGTGGAAAGAAGGCAGATGCGAAAGAAACAGCAACGAGGCTAAATAAACTAAATGTACTCTGCTACCGACAGAAAGAGGACAAAGAATAAATGAATGTAAAAACATTTAGAAAAAAAATTATGCTTACCTACAGTTGCCCGGGATTTGACTGAATACTTTTTTGTCTTGACGCTCGGGGCAGTGTTGTCTCTGTGAGCTGTCTCACATTCTCTCTCCATCAGGGAGGCAAACTCTGTGGCCACTGTATTGAGGTAGGCTTCATTAATAAAACCAAGGATCGTGTGTGGTTCTGCTAGTCCTGAAAGGACGTGGAGCTCCTCTTTGAGGGCTTGAGTCAGTATCGGCACCATGCTGCAGAAACCCATAGCCAGCCTGTCAAAACCAGTCTCACCAATTTGACTGGTGGACAGGGTGGAGTGCACAATACCCAGCACGTATTGCCGTGTTAGGCCCTGGATACACAAAAACAAAATATTATGTCTGTGTGAGATTAGCAGTGCCTTTGACATGCATGTGAAGTGAACACCCTCTATTCCCTCTACTCATCTGGAATTTATATGAACTGAAAAATGGAAATCGTTTCTTATTTTAGTGTACCTGGTAAAATTGCAGCACCTCTGACTCGGGATAAAGAAAGAACATCTGCTGCAGACACTGAACCCGTTCAAGGATGGACAGAGCGGTTGTTTGTCGAGGTCCAGGAAGCTCTGGACTACGGGGAAACAGTTGGTCCATCAGGTAGCGTCTGAGTCGGAGTCGCACATCGTCCCACACCTCCTGGATCTTTAGTAAAGATTAAAGATTAAAAGAAAAAACAGTAAGTACAAGTCAGCCCATAAGACATTAAATTAGTCTGTACGGAAACAGCGAAATGGATAATAAATGGTGCATTACCTCTAATGAAGCGTCTTCTCTGACTGTATGTACCAGCTGGATGGAGGAGGCAGTCAGTTGAGAATGAAGAGACGTAAGTGGGGATGAAGAAGAGTGGTTACAGGGGAAGCAAATACCGCACTGGGACGACAGATTCAGCAGTAGCTGAAGCGTCACCTCTTCTTTCGACTCTTCTTCAGATCTCAGGTACTGTTGCTGAAAGGAGAAGGTCATTTAAGATTTTAATTTCACAAGAGAAAGAGGAAAAATACCTGAAGACAGGGCAGTGCAGTATGAGCGTCTTCTAATCTTAACCGCTTATTCATAAACAAAGCTGCTGCTTACCAGATAGCTGGATATTTCATAACAGAAAAACACCGGAGTTAAGTGGGATTTGAGATCACAAACGATGAAATGATTATGATCACGATAAGTTATCAGACATCCAGCTTTCTCATTTTAGAGAGAAATTATGTGTTACAGATTGTTGGTGAAATGTTTACAAAGAATAGCTAGAGACGATGATGACGATAATAACGAGTCATTAGGATTTTGATGCATTACCAGAGCTCTGAAGAAGTCCATAAGCTCTTGATGTCCTTGGGTAACAGGCCTCACACTCTGTTGTGTTTTGAGGGAGAACCACTGCAGCCACTCTGTGGGACTCAGTGGACGCTCTGCTGTGCGGGAGTCTCCTATTTTAGCCTGGAGTTCCTTCAGCTGCTGTTCAATGCTGAGCACAAAAAAAGATATATTACAGAAATCAGAGAGCTAAGGACTATAAAACCATACAGAGGTTCCAAGTACAAGAATAAAACACATACCAAAGTAACCTTAACCTTAGTAAATTTAAGACATTGGATGGAAAGTAGATTTTAACCAGCAAAACAGAAAGAAATGAAATAGATTTTTAAAAACGCAACCTCATAAATTCAATTTTGTCTCAAATTTGTGACTGGACAAAATGTTACAGTCAAGATCATCTGGGAAGGAGCCTTCAATTTCACAGGTGACTTTTGAGACATTTAAACAAAAACAATCATTGAACCATACTCAAAAGCTGGTGCTACACCATAAGCACACAGGAACAATGCATAAAATATGTCAACGCAGCAGTGATACAAACAAAAAGACTCGGTGATAAAAATACACACGGACCTACACAGCACGTCACATTTGGCTCTCCCTCACTCCTATTCAGTGTCTCTGCTGTGAGAAGACACATACAGAAGCATCAACAGTAATGAACACAGACATCGATATATCAGTGTGCAAGTGTGTGCTAAGCATCTGGTGTGAAGTGGCATTACAGACATTGGCAGGCATCTGAGGCACACAGTTCTTGCAATCTCATGTCTTACTTGTTCCCTTGACACACACACACACATACACAAACACACACACACACACACACACACACACACACACACACACACACACACACACACACACATCGCTCTTTTGATTTTAACAGACGGCATCAGCTATTCAGTTTCCTCTTTAATGTGACGGATTAGAAATGACATCTTTGGGCTCGACATGTTTAGTCATTTCCATGCAAATCAATGCATATATATCTGGGTATGTAAGACGGTGCATGCATGTGTGTGCATGTGTGTGCGTACAACTACATACCTGCATAATTAAGCATGTATGCTGTTGTGAATGCCACTATTGTGTTCATTTTTGATTGTGTATTCATAGTTGAGCTTGTGCTCAAGGCTTTGTGAATGTATGTAGTAGTGCATATAGTGATAGTAGAGCTTGAACAAATCATCTGGAAGTCCACTAGCTGACGAAAAAAAAAATCAAGTAAGAAATTCATATAAAGAAAAAAAAGTATGAATCACAGGGTTGATGATTAAATAATGGCATATCTTGGTGTCAATGTAATTACTTTGGGACTTTTGAGAGGTAAATTTGAAATGCATGACTATGTGATCTAGTACTTCCCGTGCCATAAAAGATAAATATTCAAATAGTGAAACAAGTAAAAAAATATATATATTTTTTGCACACCTATACTTCTGTCTCTCAGACATGTGCACATATGCTTGTATGTGTGTTAGTATACATGACACAAAGCCAAAGTGCAATTTCCCCATCAGACAGCTCAGCTCATCCCCTATCGGGGACTATAAAGTGCCTCCTGCCCGCTCCTGGGCCACGAACACATCCAGATGTCTTACAATGGCAACACATTAAATAACCGTTCAATCTGACACATTTTCGTTTCAGAGGGGAAAAACGCAAGGGGATAAAATGTTATAGACTGTTACAAACTGCCATCCTGTAGATTGAAAGCTGCCTGATGATACTGTTCTCGCTCTCGTTAACTACCTTCCTCTCGCATTCTTTTCGTCTTTAGGCAGGCCAGATGATGCATCTCACTTTATTCTCTTGACACCAATGTGCCCACTGACAGAAACCCTGATTATAAAGTGCCGTTTTTGTATGTTTATAGAGATTTGATACCAGAAAATACTTGCTACACATATGTAGAACTGTCAGTTCTACATATGTGTAGCAAGTCTTTCACCTTACCATGTGTCTGTATGTGTGATTTTCTATTTCTGCCTTTCTAGGTACGCTTACTCCATAGGAAAAACATTGCCTTGTGACAGATTGTGAGTGCTGCAATTCTTCACTACATTTGCCCAAAGCTCACTGGTTGTAAAACACAGCTTCAGCAAGGTCCAAGCAAAACTCCGAACTGCCCATGGCGCTGTGTGTAAAATTAGTATACATCACTTTAAACAACACAATGGAGTGCTGAAATGCTGGTTTGTTTGTGCGAGACCTCTGGCTTTTCTTTCTCAAGGGAAAATATAGCAGTGAGTTCCTGATAAGCAGCAGTTCTGGATACAGTGGACTCCAAAGAACAACCCTTTACTTTTTTCTGTTTTAAATAACTCTCGGAACAGTTGCTGTAGATTAAATGGCTTCAGAGAGCATTGTATGTGTGTTTATGGTAAGTCATAAACATGGATGTTCATTCAGGGCTCCCCATCAGGACTTCAACATAGACAGAAGGTTTCAAATGGCTGTCCATCTGTGGCTCACTGCTCACCAACTCTCCAGTTCATGTAACACAAAAATGTAAGTAGACTGAACTTTCTACTTAGATAGCCTTGGACTCGTTCTTGCTATACACATGCAGTATATATCAGTGCGATTGACAGACATGTTTGACCAATATAAGGCCATAGACTGAGACAGGGGGGGAATTGCTCTAAGGCTTCAAGTTTTCCCCAGTTCCACTCTTCATCACCTCACTCTTGCCTTCACCCAAGAAAAGCATGCTCTAATAGCTACAGCAAATACACCTGCTCTCCGGGTACATTTTCAAGGCTTGACTCCATAGCCTTTTTCTCTCTCCATTTCTACTTTTTCTTTTCTCTCCCCTCAACACTCTTACTTTCCTAATTTTTTTTCTTTACTTTCGCCTTTCAATTACCCCTCCTTAAGGCCTTGTGCTCTAAGTCATAAAGTCAATGTGGATGGTCTGTGTCAAGAAGTCCATCCAGCTTTCTACAATGTGATGACCTTTTGGCCGCTGGTGTGAATGCTACCTGCAGCCTAATCAACTTGGCAGGATTAGCTCCAAACCTGATGACTTCCACTGCCGGCAGCTTGGACGGTGAGGAAAGAGACAGAAAGAGTATGAGAGAAGAGGAAGGCAGAAATGGGTAGAAAACAGAGAAGTCACAGAAAATAAAACCACTCAACCATCTGTGTAAAGACAACAATGGACGAACCCTTAATGGCAAAAACGCCAGAGCAGAACTCAACAAAAGACCCTGAGAATGAGAAAGGAGGCAGAGGAAACTAGGAGGAAAGAATTCTTTAGGCCTCTTGACAAATATGTCAATCATCTTACCCTAACTGACAAACACACACACACACACACACACACACACACACACACACACACACACACACACACCGTTACTGCTGAAGTGAAATTTAATTGTTTTTCAGTCTAGTTCAGGGAGATCAACACCCGCCAACCTTCACCACCGCTGAGAGAGAAAGGGAGCAACTGGAGGTCTTTTATTAGATATGATGGCACATTTCACAGCTCCGTGACTTACAGAAACCCAATCCCGCGATTAGTCAGCGCTTTGACGTTATCTTAAGTTTCTTGTCAGAATTAATTTAGTGTGGGTGGGCTGCTGTGGGGCCGTCTGTCTGTCGTGCTCCGCTCCCCTCCGTTTGCCTACAGGAGGTGGGGGATGGAGACAACGGGGGCAGGAAGATCCCTTTCAAATAAGCCCCAGCTCCAGTCAGTGCCAAACCAGCCGCCTGAGAACTAAATATCTCCCCCATCAAAGGAGCCTATTCTGTAAGGGGAAAAGGAGTGAATGAGCTTGAATGAACAGGCTGAAAACGAATCCCGTCTTGGCCCAGTCTGTTGCCCACTTAGTGTTTTCAGCCGTCATCCCCCAAGACACACAGCCTACCCATGATACCGGAGAACTGATATAGGTGATATACTAACTTAACACACGTGTCACACAGAGCTTAACACAAAATCAACGACATACATTGAGGACTAGTATTTTTGTTCACTGAAAAGGAACGTTGCACGATATTCTACTGTGGCACGTTTTCAGTTTCTTTGGTATGCACACGCATTGAAAATCACACACACACCAAGAATTAAATGTAAAAGTATTGATACTCTACCCTGATCAAGATTGGCAAGCGATTAGTGAGAGTCATTTGCCTTGCCCGTGTGAAACTAGAGGCCTGTCTGGAGTCTCAGTGCTTGTGCTGACACTTCATTAGAGGTCTTTTCCTGGTGGCCTGCTCCATCCGGCAACACACACCCACCCCTTCACTGTCCCATCTGATGAAAACTAATGGATTACAGCATTTCAATTTGGGGGAGCCAGCTCTGTTGTCAGCCTATCTTACTCTCCTTCAATTAAACAGCAGCTCTTAGGCAAATCTCTGACATCTGAGAACTGGGAACAAGCCAGTCATTCTGACCCATTCAAGGGTGAAGGCAGCTCTGTTTCCTCTGCCTCCCAATTTTCCTTTCCTTTCCTCCACTTCCGCAATTTGTCTCAGACACTGATAAATCAATTAGGCAGCAGGTGAGTGAGCTTTGGATGTATGTGTAGGTGTGTATACGTCTGCAGCCCACCCAGGTTAAAGGCAAACGAGAGGCCTTGCGAGATTTTATTTGCCTGGATGCGTCCCGACAGAAAACGAGTAGTCTCGGAGGAAGTTGGCTGCAGTCTTGCAGAGATACTGACCAGTGGTCCCCCACGGCGAGAGGAGGATTGCCTTATTTTTAGCCCCATTCTCCATTATCTGGACGCTTTGTTCTCATAATGGTTATCCCTCTCCCATCTGCAGGAACACAAAATAACCCTTTAATGCTTAGAAAGCAGAAAAATGGCCCGGCCTTCTGTAATAAGCCTTGAATTACCTACCCAAGGGTTTTCGTTTCAAGATGTGGAATCTTCAATTATTATGTTCCCATTTAGAAGGAGGAAGGAAAGAAAAAGAGAAAAGGGGAGGGAGGCAGCGAGAGAGAGTGAAGAAGGGATGAGTCCCAGACACTAATGGTGCCAGAGTGAGGCTTTGTTCACTTGCTACATTTAGCCTGTCCTTCATCATCTGCCCTCAGCCTCACAACACTACAAACGATAAAAGACCTGAAATATAGATTTCTCTTATTTTTCTCTTCCCCGTGTCTCACTTTTTAACAATCTACTTGTACTCCCTAACTATACGGATCTGTAATAAATGACTGATACCTATATTTCACTCCTCAGTGCATAAAAGAAAAAAACAACCTGGGAATGCATTTCTGCCATATATGATGACCAGACTGCTCTTACTGTATAATTAAGAAGAATTTATAAAACAAACCTGAATTTTTGGAGAAGATATAAACTTTGAAAGGTGTCCCTTAATAGAATGATCCCCTCAATAATGAACAGAGACAGAATTAAAATGTTAGAAACTATATCATTTAATTTGACAAAGACATCGCATCCAGTAGTCACAAACCACATTTACATGTGTTATTAGAGTATCTAATTAAAACTGAATCAGAAAGCAAGTTACAATACAGTGGTGCATCTTGGTCAGATTTAATTCCCGACTACAAAGTAATAAGACAATCATTATCAGCTCTCGTTTTTTTCCTGTTCTGTTGTGTGAATTATTTACTTTAGTTTCACAGTTGTAATCAGAGTGTGGATTTAATTACTGTATTTAAGATTCGAGAACACGCAGCCACACTGATAATCTGTCATTTAACTCCTCCACACGGCTGCCACTGTTTACCAATCTTGCAACAGATGCTGCGTTATACATCTGTGTATATAACCACAAAATCTGATTTTGTTGCAACCAGCTAAAACATACACACAGACAAGCACAGACACAAACACGCACACAACTGTGATCTTTTAATGGGAGGTATTTTAGAGGCAGAGATTTCTGCATTAGCACGCAGCCACTGAATCCTTTTACCATCCCCCCCTTCAAGTATTAAACGGTGTAAAATGTCTAGTAAAAATATGAAACAGACAGGTTAGAGTGTAATAAGATGAAGAAAAAAACGCCATCACAGGAAACACTGTTATAAACCATGTGATGTTGAGTTGTGCCCATAACCAGTTTGAGTCTCCACTACTGCTTTCTTATCTGTGCAGCCAACATGCATGCAATCAGAAAAAAACAATCCCACCTTAAGTATAAGGCAGTCATTAATAACTGAACATTAGAGATTTGAGAGATCAACTTCTGCATATAATCCTATGAAAAGTAAGTACACCTTATAGTTCAGTAGCTTATAAAACCAACTTGAGCAGCGTTAACGTCAAGTAATCCTTTTGTGTCATTTTCAGTCATTAGGCCTGCATTCCTTTACAGCGTTGCTTTTGTTCATAACAGTGTTCGAGTCAGGTTGAGGTCTGGGCTTGGGCCATTGCAACACGTTGATTCTTCTGTTTTTCAGCCATTCTGTAGTAGACTTGCTGGTGTGCTTGTGACCATTGTCCTGCTGCATGACCCAATTTGGGCCAAGCCTTAGCTGTCAGACAGATGGCCTCAAATGTGACTCAATAATATTTTGGTATACAGGGAAATTCACTGATGACTCAATGACTGCAAGGTGCCCAGACATGACTACAAAACAAACCAGTTGGTATGTTGTGTTTGTACTGACATGCTCTGTTGGTGTTTTTTTCCAAACGTGGCACTGTGTTATATCAAAGGCCATTGCTCCAGAAGTCTAGCAGTTTGTTCAGATGCAACTTTGCAACCTAAGGTGTGCTAGCATGTTCTCTTTAGAGAGAAGAGTCTTTCTCTTGGTGATCTTTCCAAACGAGCCATGCTTGTTAGGTCTTTTTTTTTTTTTTTTTTTTAAATTGTAGTATCATGGACTTTAACATTAAACATGCTAACTGAGGACTGTAGAGTCTGAGATATAGCTTCTTCTGAGCATTGCATCATCTGAACACGGCAATTTGCGGGGACACTAAGTTCTGGGAAGACTTTGGCATTGTTTTAATACACACCTTACAAGACCTCAGCTTTTATAAAATTATCGAACACCCTTAACTAGAGGCACCTGCCGCTACTTACTTAATTCATACTGTTTTAGCATTTTGTCACAGAACTGTATAGAGCCTTGTGAAAACGTTGTTTTTCACATGAATATATGTGAAAAACATCCAATATCTGAAGTACTGTTATCAATCAAAACTTCACAAAAAATACTTTACTGCGGTGCTTTTTTATTGTAATACTAATCTGACCACTATATAGCACTGGGTTTCCTGCACTTCACCTGCCATCCACAGAAAGAAAAGGAACGCTTCACAGAAAATAATCCATCACAAATAAACCAACTTAAAATGTCACTGTTATTATTATCTGGGGTGACAAAAAGGGGTGTAAAGTGTCTGGGTGATGTGAAATTCACAACATATGTTTGCGGCGATAAAGATCAGGAAACTATATCAAGTCGAGCCCTCTGCGACTCTGACTCACCTGTTGGCATTGAGATTGAGCTTCTCCTCTGTGTCTTTCATAAGCTGTTCAAAGTCCAGATCACTGGAAACACCTGGAACCAGCAGCTCCACAAAGGCATGATCTTCAGCAAAGTCCTCTGGCCACTCCATAGTGCTCTGTGAGATAGGGAAAGCGTTCTTTATCACCACATCATATGTTTACCAGTGTACACACCCCACTTTCTTTCTGTCCCTTTTCTCTTTCTATTCCTCTGCCTTCTTCTCCGGTCTTTCAGCAACCTGGCCTTTACCCAGCATCATACTCACTCGGAGAATAATTTTAATAAATAGATAAATAAATAAAATTTTAAAAGACTAACAAAAGGGCCTATAGGGAGTCGACAAAACATTCAGACTATGATTCTGCTTGATAAACTGTCCCATAGGACAGGTTATGTAAAAAAAGAAAAAGATCTGCACCAGGTTATAAAACAAAATAAGGCACAAGGCTTCACTGGTGTCAGGATTGAATCAGCAGTGTAGATTGACATCAATCAACCGCATGATCTAGAGTGTTGTATCAATGCAGATGTTCGAGAAGCGGCGCACACATTCTGTACACCCAGCGCAGACTTTCATGTGATCTAATTTGAAATTTCCTCAAACAGAAGTCTTATTAAGAGGCTCAAATCAATTTCACCTGAAACACCTGAAACAAGGGGAAGTCTGTTATCAACAAGAAACAGCCCCCCCTCCCTTTTTTCTCAGAAAAATCATTTGCAGTTGGAGGGCTCCTGATCAAAATGCATTGCCTGAGCTTCTAACCATTTCCACCTACTGACACTACAGTAAGTTAGCAGAGGAAAAAAAGAACAAATAAATAAACAATGAGGTGAGATGCTCTTCAGTCAAGGCTTTAAATAAACAACTCATCTCCTATGGTCTCTCCTAGAACTGCGGTGCCACCCTCCCACCCTGTGGTGCTTAATGCTCATGCTAACAGCCAATCCCACGGTAGTGCCGCACTGCTGGGTCTCATATCAACATTGTCATCAGCACGAGTCAAGTGGAAGGTAATGGAGAGTGTCTGTGTCAATTTGGCTTTCTCACACTCCGCCTCTCGCCCCGTCCTCGTCATCTGCTCTGATTTTAATAATCCCTGTCAAACTCCAAACAGCTCCCTGCACTCCGCTCTGCGTCTTCGCTGCTGCGTACAGTCTATGCCACTCTCCCTGACAGAGTAGACAGGAAGCTCAACATTCATTTAGCCTGCACAAAGGGAGGCCTGTCCAGCTGGACAAATATTATTTTCCTCTGCTGACAGCCTCACCAGTTAAGCTTGTCCTTTATTATTTCTCCCTCTCTTCTTCTCTCTTACTGCTTCCCCTCATCATCACGCTCCCTCTGCGCCACTGACTGAGAGGGGGGTCTATGCCCAGTCACTGCTAAAAGAGAAAAGGATTTTCAATCCACGGATTAGGAACTCAACATTGTAATTATATAGACTGAGCAAGATAGTGTGTGTATGTGAGTGAATTTGAATAGTTTCTTTGTGTGTTTGCGCTTTCTACACTACCGTGCTTCCTTTCAGGTGCTAAAAGGATAGACAGACAGATGGACAGAGGGTCTGAATGTCCTCACTTTATGTCTGCTGGGTGTCTACCTCCTGTTCTGCCATAATATCATCTGTTATCTTAAGCGTGAGTGTGTACATGTAGGTGTGTGTGTTAGGATTCACCAGGCATCACACAGGGCCTCATTAGTACTATACTTTAAATCATCCAGTCTCCATTGTCTTGTCATTAGCTCTTTAGAAAGCAGATGTTGGAGGAGCCCCTGTGTGTTTCACAGCATTGCAACAGGGACAACAGGGCCAAGCAATGAAATGCTGCCTGCTCGAGACATCAAATCCACAGCTATTAGACCAGGATAGGAAACGCACTCTCCCTCTCTCTCTCACACACACATCACTGTCCAATCTCTCTTGTTGCTGCTTGTCTAACCCAGCTAGGCTAACACACAGGCCCATTTACAGTAATGAGTTTGTCCTGAAATATTTAGCAGCGTATCCCCAGGCTGACGCTTTAAAACCACTTAGAGCATGTCAAGTTAAAGTCAACATTATTTTAAAGAGGGTACCTAACAGTCTGCTTTAAAGGAAACATAATAAATTAAACAGGTGCATAATCTAAGATCACAATGGTGCTGAGAACTATCTCATTAATACCCAGAGGAGGCCACTGCTTCACTGTTACAGTGCAACCAAGTGGCCCTCTACATTACTTGGATTTTGACTCATGATCTTGACTGGCTACTTTATCACTGGCTTTGTAAGAGGCACAACTCTTGTAAAAATGTATCGGTCACTTTTGTCTTTGCTTTGGGAAATATGTGGATATAATATCTTCCTAAAATATGCTGTGTTAAACCATCCAGATTTCAGAACGCAACAACTTTTTCCTCAACCTAAAAAATGCCTATGTGATTAGCCTACACAGAGGGAATGAATAATACATGACTTCCCAATCTCCTCGACAACCAAATATTACTTGTTTTTGTTGTTGTTTTGTTGAGTAGTTACCATCATTCAGCAGTATTAAAGTACCCTGAGCAATGAGTCAATTACAACCCTTTAAAAAAAAAAAGACAATATTGTGACACTGGAGCAGATCATATATCTTAGCTTATTGCAAATGCCATGAGTTCAGCAAACTTAAATACTCCGATCCTAAAGATGCATTTAGTGCACATGCACAAAAAGACTGAATGTTGGAAAATGATTACTGTACAGAGGATAAAAATGAGACAAAAGTAAATAAATTAATATGATTTAAACTGGATGAATGCAAATGATTAAAACTGGTTGATATATGTTGCAGTAAAAAAACCAAACAAACATGGAAAATCATTTCCTTTGAGAGGTTAGTACTAGAAATTGCTTTTGCTTTTACACCACTTTTAACTCATAGATAAATGATCATTTATCAGAATTATTGTTGATTACGTTTTCCAATGTCAGTTTGTCAACTTGGGCTCCAATAAAACCTGGTTCTAACTGATAGAAGCTGGATCATCATGGTTTACTCCCTTAAACATACCCAGGGTCGCACATCTGTAAATCCCTAATAAACTGGGTCCCACCTCAGAAGCTGAGAGAAGTGTAATAAAAGATGAAACCCACTGGGCCAGCTTCCTCCTTTAAAAGGTCTGGAAGCGACTCAGAAAAGTGGCTGTCAGACTTAAGAAAAAAAGGCATGTAATGACAATCTTCAGATGGAGAAAATGAACTGAAAAAAATGATGATGATGATGATGATGATGATGATGATGATGATGATGATTATTACTATTACCTCCCCTAAAGAGGTTTTTTTTTTTTGGTAGCATTTGCAAGCCCAGGTCATTCTGTCTGTAAACACGGCAGTTTGAAAAGTTTTGTATGAATCCTGATTAAACTTTGTAGTGTTGTAGAGTTGAGTCATGTTAACAATCTATTAAAATTTGGCTTACATTCACCAAGGTCCTCAAGGTCAACTTAATGATTCACTGGTTGAAAATTGACAAAAAGCCTTATAACTTATATAAGGCTTTATATAAATTATAATCCTTACAAGTGTTGTGTGTATCGTAAATCTATAGAAATTACAACATAAAGATTTAAAATATCACGTTACATTTGACTGCTGACCTCTCCTTCAAGGTCAATAGACTGATCTGAAGGTAAACATTATATTGCTATACAGAGCTATTTAAAAGGGTTTCTTAGTGCCATTGATTGAATTGACAACATAATATAAAAAAAATAATAATTTAGGGAATGATATACGGGGATTCTAAATATCAAGTTACTTTGGACCTCTGACCTCTTCTTCAACATCAAATAAGGTCAAACTTTCAATGTCTTTTATCTCTATAATCATGCTTAAAATTCTGCTCTCTTTGTGGGTATTGGCAGCATTTAGGAAATGATACTGAATATCACATTATAGTTTGCATTCAATATCATGTCACATTTGACCTCTGATAATAATAATAATAACAATAATGATAATAACTGCTGTTCTGGATCCCAACAAAAACACTATTCAGTGCATTATAAATCATATAAAGCATATTTTATTCCCAGTAGAAAACAGGAAATAACACGTGTTTAAACTGGTCTAATGTACAATTTACAAGTTAATTTTGAATTAGATGGCAAAAATCTCTTTAAAAAAAAAAAAGTTGGGATGGGGGCAACAAAAGGCTACCAAAGTAAATGATATTAAAAGGAAAAAAGAAAATTTGCAACCAGCTTGGTTAACTGGTGACGGTTCAGTAACATGAATGGGTATAAAATGAACATCGGAGAGAAGCAGTGTCTCTCAGAAGATGAGCAGAAATTCACCAATCTGCAAAGAACTCTGTGTACAAATTGTGAAGTTTTAGAGAACTGTTCCTCGGATGCCACTTTAGCTCAGTGGGTGAGCAGGTGACCACATGCCAACTCACTGGAGTGCTGGGCACAGGTCCAAGTTTGAGTCCAACCTGTGCACCGTGTCCTAACCCTCTCTCTCTCTCTACTTTCCTGTTTATCTTCACTACTCCACAATCCAATACTTTTTTTAATGCCCAAAAAAGAACAATGTTAACTGCAAAGGTATGTCTGCTGTTATGAGGTGCATTAGTACCTATAGAATTGGCAGCTTACACATCTAGAAAGGCACCATTAATTCTGAAAGGTAAATACACATTTTAGACCAACATATGTCCCAAACCCTAACCCCAAGAAAACGAAAGAAAAGGAGAAACACCGCCTATCATATCTATAAAACCTCATCTAAAAGCAAAATAAGCACCTGTAACCAGTTAACACACTAAAACCAAACTGTGCCAAGACATTTATCAATTAATGATTCTTCCCCTCGCTATTAATGATAATTTTATGATTACAAAGCAAAGACTTAGCCATATTGTTGTTTTGATAATGAAAGAAAACCACAAAGAATACAGACAGGCCCTGCTGAGACTCTTGACTTTTACCTGCTTGTCGTAGTTCCTGCCATACAGCCACACACAGACCTCTAAGCTCACAGCATGCAAGGAAGTGGTACTGCGTTTGCTTATTTTGACAGTTCATCTGTATCTTTAAAAAGCCGTCTCGTGTGTCGTATAAAACAAAAGAAACCCGAATGAAGCCACTCGACTTACTCAGCGTTGCATGTTATGCGTACCTTACGAAAGCTCTTACTTAATCCATCCGGTGTTAATCCATTACCGGCGGGGAAAATGTGACCGACATCATTTGTAGTCACTTCATGCTGATATCTGTCTGCGACAACTATTTGTAGCTAATAACAAAAACCGAGACAATTCAACAGCCAATAAAAATATAATATTGCATTACTATGACAGGATATCCACCGCTGTCACCAAATGTTGCACTAAGCATTTTATGTACACCGTTTCCCGGGCAGCCGATATGGCAGAAGTCGCATGTCACTTTTATTGGTTATCTATCGATAAAATATCCCCGTTACTCAACCACTGCTGCACAACATCTAGTTATTTTTTGGTGATTTCCGGGGACTGAAAGCGTCCGTGACAACAACCCGGAAGTAGCTCTATGAAAACTTCCGCTCGGTGGAAAATTCCAACTGAGGAATCAAATGGTAGGCAAACGCTTTCGCCTTCGGGAATTAATAGCATAATTTTTACATATCAAAGATGATATTTTATTTAAAACATATATTTAATATATTCTGACGTCTTTTTTAAATCAAGTATATAGCCGTTTGTTATTGAGAATGCATGTTAAAAATGTTAAGATATGAGAGATCCCCCCCTGTCTTTCCAAAACAATTGGATTCCATAAAGCTGCTCAAACTTGCAATTTGGGTGGTGTACTCGCGTGTAATTTTTCTCATTAAACTTATCGTTTGGCCGTTATTTTGAACATTTATCCACACTAAAGAGCGAATGCGCCATGGATTTTTGTTTGGGACGGTTAATGTAGCTTCGGATAAAGTAGCCACACACTGGTCGAAGTTTATTCACGTTGTTGGATGTTTTTGTCAGTGACAAGAGTTTGGCGCGCCCGGGTGTAATTGGAAGTTACCACTGGTGGTATGACCGAGGTACTTGATCAGCTGTGCCATTAAAACAGTTGACATTGCTTATTGAATAGAAAAGAACCAATATTTTTTTCTTGTTAGTTAGTCTACTCTGACGCTGCAAAGCAAATGATATGCCAGCAAGCCTTAGTTAATTATCAACTAAATAAAATTTTGTCACGATCTGTGTAAGTATTGACTTTGTTTGATGAATTTTGTAAACGCTAATATCCTTGATGTGCAGTTTGAACAGTACATTGTTCTTCCTGATGTACCAAGAGTGAAAGCTTATCGTGAAAACGATCTAAGTCATCTAGTCAAACAAGAACTGCAACATTAGATTGGCCAATGAATGATGCGATCTATCTTAACTTATTGTCTCCTACAGTTTAACGAAGTACTTCATTTTGGCTCTTCTTCAATTTCTTCGCGAAGATGGAGACCTGCACACACGTCTTCCAGATTTCTGGGATCAAAATCCGCGATGAGAAGAGAGTTCTGATCCAGGGAATTCAGCAGCTGGGTGGGAAATACATTGGTGGCTCAGTGAGTAAGATTGAGATCCCTCAGTAGATTTTAGGGAAATGCCACGTGCACTTGTGCCCAAGCTGAAGGGTTGCAGCTTGTGAATGATTTCATTTTTCTTCCTGATGCTTTTAGTCTTTATTCAGTCTATGCGATGTAAGAAAACATAATAGTTAGAGACTAATCATAAACTAAAGTAATGATGACAGTGTTTAGACACCAATCAAAAAGGAAATGCACTTGTTCCTAAAGTAGCTGACTGAATGAATTACTTGCTGTGCTTGCTGTCAATCATTAATTAGTTCTGTGGAAGTCTGTGTTCTGTGTCTTTATCTTGACAGTCCAAGTAAAGTTTTCAATTGTATTTTTATATTTATATATTGCTTTGATTATCCCTCTACACAAATGAGAACAAAACTATTAGTGTATATGTAGAATTTCAATTCAATCAGAATCAGAAACTTTATTGTCATTGTCATGAGAACAACGAAATTAAGAATGGTCCCCGATCATTGCATCATCCCTAGCAATATCAAAATATAAATAAAACAATAAAATTCAATAAATAAAATAGATAGAATACTTAAAATACTAATAAGATATAACAGTAAAACATTCACATACATTCCCACACACATGCTTCAGACCGTGCATAGATTAACACAAGAGTGGCGTGATGGACATTTTTTTGTAGTATTCAGATGTGTTATTGCAGTTGGATAACAGCTGTGTTTGAGTCTATTAGTCCTTGCTCTGATTGCCCTGTACCGTCTGCCTGAGGGCAACAGTTCAAACAGGGAGTGGCCAGGATGTGAGGTGTCTTTTATGATGTTTTGGGCCTTTTTAAAACAGTGGGCGTTGTGTAGAACTTCCAGTGTTGTTAAACAGCAAGGATCTTTTTTTAATACAGCTTTTCCAAGCGTCCTAGTTTTATTTTGGATCTTATTTCACACACAGAACCAAAATTATTGCACAAAACCCCAAAACTATCAGGGTTAAAATTATTAGACCTTTGTGCAGGTCAGTCAATAGCGCTAACTTTGACCTTTGGTTTGCGTCGTCGTTGTGTTGAAAGACGAAGCAGCAAACCAGACCCAGTTCTGCTGCTGACTGCTTAAGGTTTTCTTTCAAAATCTTCATATCCTTTTTTTCATGATTCCTTTCATGGAGATGAGATTCCCACTTCAGGACGCACTGAAGCACACAGCATAATACTCCCACCACCGTGTTTCACTTTGGGGATAGTGTTCTTTGGGTTGTATGTCTCACCCTTCTTTCTCCAAGGATAAGCAGGGTCTCTCTGGCCAAAGAGCCCTGGTTTTGTCTCATCTGACCAAAAGATGTGCTTTCAGCATGTGCAGTCTTTCTGCAAAAGTGGAGTTTTTCCTTAATCTGCAACCTCGCAGTCCATTCTTGTGCAGGTGTCTAATGATTGCCTTCTTTGAGTATACAATTTACAACTTGGCTAAGTCATTCACTAGTCTCTTGGAAGTTGTTCTGGGGTCTTTAGAAACATGGAAACACTGTGATAACTTTGTATCCATCTCCTACTTTGTGCATCAACAATTCTTTTTCTCAAGTCTAAACTGTTTTCTTTCTGTTTTTGTCATGAAGCTCAAACTCTTGCTGAAGTTTTTATACTGTGTGTAAGTTGGAAGGTAGCTCTCGGTTTTCACATGATTTTACAAATTTTGAGCAAAGCTAGTGTAGAAATGCTGTCAAAGAAGCACTAGGGAAATTTCAGACAAAAACTATAAATGTCAAAGGGGAGCTGATTACTTTGCCCTGATTTGCAGCTAAATCAGATGGTACAGCCTAGCATCCTCATCTATTAACTTACATGATAAATGTGAATAAATGAACTGGGGATCCACCTAAAAGTGGAACACTGTTAGTTGCACTGAACATCTGTTGTTGATTTCAAACTGCAACTGTTGCGTTATTGACAAGCTCCACTTACAAAACTGTCTTGTGATGATTACATATAACCACCTTAAACTGCCTTCTTATAGGTATATCAGCACGCTTGCACCCATCTCATAATCCCTCAGGTGTTGTCCAGCGAGAAGTTTTTGGCAGCTTGTGCTGCAGGTGAGTCATGATGGCTGTGAATTTCATGTCAGTGGATCTTTGTTTTCGTTGCTATTTTAGCCTACATATATTTAACGTAGCCATAAAATGCTTCATTGTTTCTTAAGTTTTTTAAGTCCTAGAGGTAACATAACACATTTTATTGAATTTCTTCCCTCTTGCTGCTCGTCTCTTGCTAGGAAAGTGGGTTGTAACTCCCGACTATGTGCTGGACAGTGTTAAGAATGGCTCCTGGCTCGCAGAGGAAATCTATGAGGTGGCCATTTCCACAGGTTCCTCCGCTGCCTTCTACCCTGTCAAACAGTGGAGAGAGAAAGTGGCCAGTGGGAGACTGAAAGGGGCCTTTCAGGGCTGGAGGGTGCTCCTTATGGTCCAAGGGTCCACACGCAGAGCAATGTTCAAACGGTTACAAACCCTTGTTCTCTTTTAACCCATGTTCAAATAAAACGAGTGTCTGGTTAATTAATACATTTTTGGGTTGTTTTTTTTTTTATTCATTCACAGACTCCTAAAAGCAGGCAGGGCTGAGGTATATCACTGCCCTCCCCCCTCTTATGCCTCTATCACTCATGTCATGGCGAAACCTGTTACAGAATCCTCAAAATCCCACAGTGCTCCTTGTTACCCTGTGAGCCACATAGTCCAGCACCTCTTTGGGGTAAGTCATAAGAATGCATGTTTTAAAAACATATAAAAAATAATAATAATTTAAGCAACATATTTAAAACTGATTATTATTATTTAAAATTTTTTTTTTTTTTAATTTTCTTTTGGGGGGGTGGTGATTTAAATATTTTATATGGTCTTCATTTATATGTGCACATACTAGTCTAATCTTTATTAAACAGTTCATGTTAAAAAAATTATCTTGTAGACTGAAAGCCTATTGTTTGGGGGCCAAAGCAATCATGTGGATATGAATTTCAACATAACAGAAGAGCAAGAGGCTCATCCAGCAGATGTGAAGGAGAATTTCTCTACTCTGGAGGCGGAGCTTAAGACATATATCAAACAAGTGGTGTGTATTTGGGTTTTTTAATTTTTTTTATGAGTGGTTTTGTGTTTTCTTGACATCATTTTCTTTTCTTTCTTTTTGTTGCTTCTAGGGCCAGCCAAGACTGTGCTTCCTTGAATATTTGGGCTACCATGACCCCTATAGTCCCCTGGCTCAGGTAGATGTGCAGACATATCAACCCCCACCCTTGATCACTACTGTACATCTCTACAATAACTATGTGTTTCATCAAGAGGCTCAGGTCATTTAATTTCCTTTATGTCATGCATTTCAATGGAAAGTGACATCTAGAGCAAGGGCGCATCATACCCAGGTCACAATTTAACCACCACTGTCAGCTGATCTGAGAGTTTTGATTGGCAGGCCTATTAACAATACTCTCCACTGTCCTGTCCATACCTTACCCAAGTGGATATTGCTAATAGAAGTGCTCATGTTTTTCCATATGCCATTTACCCATAACAGACAGTCAGAAATGACCCCCAAGAACTTTTAAAGCCCATTCACTTCCTATTTCCATTACCCTTCTGCCCTCAACTCTTTCTGCCATCCATCTCTCTGAGTGCTGTTTCCTTCTGCTTTCCATATACCTCTTGAATTTTATCATTGTTCTTGTATTTCTCCAGGCAACAAAAATGGACTTCAGCAATGTTGGCTGCATGATAGAGTGTGGCCTCTTCACTGAAGCCTTGGACTCAATCAGAAGTGGTGTGTACCCAGGCCTCCTGCCACCGGCGCCGCACCTGATCTCCCTCTTAGAATACGCTCAGCAGGTAGGCATTACCATACTGCAGAAACTCCCACCTACTGCTAGTGTAATATCCTCAGGGGCTGCACAAAAGTAGAACTTGCTCTACATTTTTGAGTGTGGATAGCTGGCTTTGAGAGGTCTTTTTATTGGTTTTACTGTCTTTTGATTAAACTGTAATTTAGAGATGTAACATAATTAATTTAGTTATTGTACCTTTTTTTTGATAAGTAATTTTGTCAGTGAAATATCAGATCTCATCACATCCTCACATTTCCATCAAATATTTAACTTTATGTGACCAACAGTTCAAAATCAGAACAAGAGCGTGCACAGTGATAGCAAACAAACAAACATACTGTATTTACTCTGCATCATCCTGGACCAGCTGGAAATAAGTTTTACTAATTACTTTACTTAACTTTTACTTATTTACTTATTTAAAAAGAACAAAACAAAAACTTAAATTATTGTTTGGCTCTAATTACATTCTTGGCATCGTCACATCCATTATTTAAGAAAATAAATAAATTGTAGCTTCACTGAATTTTAAGTCTGTATGTACATCCCCGCATTCAAACCAACTGGAACTCAGTTGCTGTGTGCTGATTATGTCACAGGGTAACGCCACATCTGTCTTCATGAGAAATTTCCAGCAGGTCCTTGATAAACTGCTTATTACCAACCCTCCCTGGATGGCTCCCAAGTCAGTGAAACAGTATTTTACTCAAGTGCTGCAGTGTCCTCGGTGTAAGAAGGGCTTGTGGTCTTTTCTAGAGACAGCCATCAGGTAATTATTCCTGCTAATAATTTTATACTGCAAAAATGAAGAGTAACCATGTGATGTGTAGTGAACAAACACTCTAGTAGGTAGCAGTTGTGGTAATTTTACAAATATTTTATCTTCCAGATATTCTATGTCTAGTGAAGAGACCTGTCACGCACTTCCTGGACCTGGCCTTCCAACATTGTTACACTTCCACTGTTACATCCTGACTCTCATCCTGAAGATCTTCCAAGGGGAGCTCCACTCAGTCACTGCCGGGTAACAGTTTAAATAAACTCAGTTGGAGAAAGAACCATTTTTTATTTATTTATTTTAAATCAATCAGTTTAAATCATCACACATGTCGGGAGAATCATTGCTTGAATTTGCCCTTTCTGACATGTCCACTTCGACCGTGTTCTCATTATTATATCTCAATATAATTAGAATTTAAATGATTGGTTGGGCACTCACACATCATGCAGGAGGCAGAGCTGCCTTACTCTTACAAGGACTCTGTCGAACACTATAAAGACTTTGTGCTAGATAGCTGGCAGGGTAAAGTCTGTTTAATGTCTGATACAAATGATTAGGACATTTGTGTTCTCACACGCAGCTCCTATGGGTAATGTCTAGTAAAGTTCAGGGTTGCAGTGCATGTGTGAAAACGGCTTTAGAGTTGATTTCTTCTATTCTGTTAGTCCACAAAGCTCATAATCTGTATTGCAAGGACATACGTGTAGAAATTCTTAACAATCACTGTAGTTTAGCTGGAGTTGATACAGTAAGGTTTTTAAGTATTTGGAAAATTACACATAATTTTGCTTCATGCTGCCACAAATGAATCTACATGTGATTGAAGTCCAGACTTTCAGATTTAATTCAAGGTGTTCAGCAATTGAATTCTATTAGCTGTTTAGGAATTACAGCCTTTTTCCTTTTTTTTTTTTTTTTTTTTATATTCATAGTTTCCTTTTGTTTTTTTAGTTGTTAATTTTTTTCCTCCAGAGGCTGAAAAGAAATTGAACAAACTAGCTTAATTTCAAATTGATGTTGTTTTTATTAATTATTGGTTTTTTTTAATACTTGGATGAAAATCCTATGTAAACAACGACCACCTGAAGTCTTGAACCCATGAACTTCACCAAATGTTGTTTCCTCCCATGACATGTTCTGCCAGGTCTTTACTGTTTTTCTTAACCAAGGAAAGGATTATGCAATCATCTACCTTAGCTGTCTTCTGTGGTCTTTTAGGACCTTTGGTGCTTCTGAGCTTGTTTTTAAAAATGTACTACACGTAATGTTTTTGCTCCCTCTAAGATTTTTTTTCCTGCTTAATGTAGACTTCTATCACCTGCTGGGGTTAGGTGACAGAAGGGTTAGGTCATTGAATAACGAGGGAACGGGCAACAGGTGCCATGTGACCTTGAAACTGCTTGCCACTCAGTCGTCCAGTTACTTTTAATACCAGGGGGCTATGTATAAAATTTATTGTAGTTCTTATTCAGATAATTAAGTACTTTGGTTGTACCCCCATGAATAAAAGCTGAAAGTCTCTATTTTAATAATTTCTTATTCTTCCTTAGAGAGTTTGTGCAGCTCCAGGGAGCCCCTCCAGCATCAGCATCAGGATCTTTGCTCTATAGAACCTTCTGGACTGTGTGGGAGCGCTCCACCCTCTTGTCCAGTGCTGTAAAACAACTAATGCAGCTTTTGATACAGGCTGCCATGACTGTAATTTACTTTGATATTCTTATTGGATAATGTGCTCAGTCATTCAGAATGTTTTATTTTGATCCATAATTGACAGCAGATTGTAGTCTGACCTCATGACTAAAGTTACTATTGCTCATGGAGCTCGCTAGGTTCAAAATGTTGTTTATCTTTTCTAAAGGAGTACGCCGAGAGGGATGAGAAGCAGAAGTTGCACTTGGCAGACACCCTACTGGATTTCCTGTCTGTGTTGGTGGAGTTTTGGTGTCAGCAGCATTTCAAATTAAACCAGACACTAGTGGATAAAGGCCTGAAAGACTTGTCAGAATATCTTGCTGTCATTAGCCAGGGTAAGTGATAAAAACTGAAATTTGAGAACAGGAAGCATATTCAGAAAAACAAAACTTCTGTTATGTAAATTCTGTCCTAAGTTCAAAGTTTGGTTTCTGAATTTCATTTTCTTTTACTTAAAAAGTGGTAGAAGTAGTTTAAGCAGTTTAAAAACTTTATTTAGCAGAATTGTCTCTTTTGTTTATTCGTACGGTTTGACACGAGGTTTTCTTTATTCTAAAACAAAAATCTCTTCTAAAAAGATGCTCTCTTATCTTCTGATTTTCCTCTGTGGTTTTTCCCCATAGATTTATCTCCGAATATTTTGGTAGAACTGGTTATCAGGGTTCGCTCTACCAGGCTTAAGTTGATGGTGGCTGATGCCATATTCAGGAATCTCTGCTGCAGAAATGGATGCACTATGGGAGATGAACCTCTGTCACTCAAGAAAATGGTGCGTTTCTTGTTCCCATGTTTCCCTGTCCTTTATTCCTTGTTCCGTTTGGCAGATTTTGTCATTTCTACTTCTGGTACATTTGTGATCATCTTCCATTTTTACCGGAAACTCTGGAATTCACAGTGGTTTCTTGAGCGTCTGATATAATTGTACACGAAAAAAAAAAAATGCTTTTCTCTCTCTTTTCCCCCACTTTAAGTTAGTGTTAGAAGCAAAACACACAGTTGGTCTGCATTAGTTAATGACAGTTTTAATAAACTGGTATAGATTACATTATAGATTACATTTGCCCTTATGTGCCATGAAATGATTTCTGATGTCGTCTAACCAGAATATTATATTGCACTAGAACATCTGGCTTTCTCACTCTCCATTGGTGGCTTTGTGCTTCCTCAATTCCCCAAGGACGCACATATCAACTTGCAGTGTAAAGGCACTGTCTGACCTTGTGTATATCTGTGTGACTTCTGACAGGTGCTTTTCTACCTGCCTGCTCTGGGAAGTTTGGCTCTGAGTCCCAGTGGTACTCGCCTCAGGACTGAGCCCAGCTCACACAGCTGCACTAGTCAGGGGACCGACTGCAGGTCAGTTACACGCAGCTGTCTGTCTGTGCTACCGTTAAGTCCACATTGTGCATTCTCACAAGAGCCTGGAGCAAAACATGGAGGGGCTTACACACAGAGGTGGAGGCTGCACAAATGTCTGGTTTAAAATTCCAGGATGATGTTCAAATGTTTAACTTTGCATAAGCTATAGCACTTCAATGTCTTGTATTAGATTTACATTTTCCAAACTTCTTGAAATGTATTAATTTTTGAAGATGAGCTTAGAGATTCCCAGTGGCAGTGTGTTTAGTTACCTTTTTCATTTTTTTGACTTCAGAAAATTGTGACTATCAATCATATCAATGTCTAGTTGTCTAACCTTGTTTAGAGGCTGCATATCTACTAAAGATATAGCAGAAAGCATGTTGCTAGTAATCTTTTAGCAAAAAATACACATGAAAAGCTGTCACCCTGTAAAGTTGGTTATTGTACCATGTTTGTTGGCTTGTCTGTGTCTAAAATAGCTGGTGTAGTCGACCAGCAGTTTTCTGTGCCTCCATTGTCTGGATTCTTCTCACATAGTTCACGGTAGACAGCATAGCATTAGGCCAAACAAGTGAAAATGAACAGATCCTTTGAGAAATGTGAGCGAAAAGAAACAAAGGAACACCTGGTGAAAGGAGAAGTGTGTGGAGGTGAGGAGCAGAGATGCATGAATGGACTAAGGGAAAGCTGGAGACAGACAAATAGAGGTCAGACGGAGTTGGCATGTGATGGGTCGTGCCCAGGTCTGATCCTATCAGTGTGTGCTGGCTGACAGGAGGGGTGCACGGGGAAGTTAAACACACACACACACACACTGATATGGAGAGGGAGCCGCAGATAGACTTGGGTATCCCATCAGGCCTTTGTGTCTTCCCATACGACCACCAGCTCTCAAGCCCCCCCCCATCTCTCTTGGTCTACTCCTGCATATTAAATCCCTCTCTAACTGCAAACGCACCCACTTTATCCATACCCCATATCAGACATCTGCTGTTTCACCAGCAGGTAGTTGGCCTGGAAAAGGGCAGGAGTCACCAGGGAGCAGGTTCATGTGAAGGCTACTGGTTCATGCACAGACCAGATCTTCTCTTCCCCTCTATCCCTACTCTGTTTCTACTTTCTGCTTTCCCTGTATTTGCAAGTGGTTTACTTTATTTTGACATAGGCATGTGAAGAAATAAATGAAACAAGGAAAGGAATCTGTGTGGATGAGATAAAGAAATGCCAAAGGGCATGTAAAATCATTTGACCCTAAAAGAAAGAATGAAATCAAAATGACAAAGCCTGTGATGAGCTGAGAACAGAAACCAAGACGGGAAGCTTGTTTTCTGGTTTTCATGGTTAAATTCATGATATTGTACATAGCTGCAGTGATCTTGACAATCTTAATCAATTAACACATTTTATGTTAAAGCGTTTATGCATATGACACACTGCATATTCTATACAATAGCCTACATGATGAAAAACTGCTAAGAAGTAAAAAACAAAACAAGAGGAAAAACACATTATAGATGATATAAAAAATCAGCTATGTTTGTTGTGAGTGCTCAGTCGTAAGACAGGAAGGACTGGTTGGTTCGTGGTCGACCGGGTGAGTTGCCAGCTCTCCTCCCTGCTATCAGTCACCTCTCACTTTCAGAATGCATTAGGCTGTTTTTGATTGACTCAAAGATGTTGTAGTTCTATTTGAGATATTGTGAGCGTGTTTCTTCCGCATCAACAGACAGGCCAGCAACAGGGCATGTGTCCAAGTTACACCAAGCTGACAGGGTGGCTGATTGACCGACTGCTTAGAGGGCCATTTGATTTGCCAGGTGGCTGGTTGCATGGCATGGAGTGCTGTTAGCAGAAGGGAAGCTGTAATTAAACTGTGGTTTTCTTTGTGCTGGCTTAGTCATACTCTTTCCGTTGCTGTAATCGTTTCAGCCCACTTGACTATAGTGTTTTCTTTCTTTCTCTGACCAGACCTCTCTACGAGTCCCAACTTCCAAATATCAGCTAGGGTTTTAAGAAAAGCCTATAAAAGGATCAGCTAGATTCAATAAGATTTTTATAGTGAAGACAGATAAAAAGTAGGGGGGAAGGATTTCTTTTGCTATGATTAGTAAGAAAAATCCCATAAATTGCTTTCTTTCAGCACTTGACCAGCATTTCTGCATTATTTTAATGACTGCTCATACGTTTCTTTAGTGATAGCCTCCAAGGGCACACGCTGCTGCAGGCGCTTGATTGATAGCTGGGCTGCTGTCAGCAGACTGGCCTCCTAAAGTAGACCATGAGGAAAGAAGAGACCGGGGTGTATACAAGCCAAGTACTGTCAACTTCCACTGCCTGTATGGGCAGGGGACACTTGGGTGAAGTGGTTAAATGTGAGCCACCCTCAACATAGACACTGTTATGGAGTCACTTTCTCGCGCGCACTCTCTCACACATGCACACAGAGCTTGTCTCATCTCTTCTCAGCCTTGTCCTTGCTAATAACAAGCAACGTGACAGGACGTGTGTTTCCTCCTCACTGCTGGGAGCTCCTTCCTGGCTTCTGAACAACCCAATTACCAGGGAACAAGCCTCTTCCCTGTAATACGGATGGCACTCCACTTCAATGCAATGCATGCGCATGTGCACGTACATATACACACAAGACACCTGTCAGGCTTCACGCAGGCAGATCTTCCATACCTACACACAGGACTAGTGACAGCCCACAGCTATTAGCACGCCACTACTTTGAAGAGGCTTCACTTTCTTTTACTAGTTATTCCTCCTAATGTGCTTGCTCACATTGAATTCTTCGTCTCTGCGTTTGAGGCGTTAAGTGGGAGGAAAAGTGTTTTGGAGACAGGAATAGAGGATTAGTTGTGTGAAGTGTGTGTGTGGCCAACACAGTAGGGGTTTGACAGATATTGTCAGATTTCATATAAGATGATATCGTGCCATAAGGGATTCATTTGCTAATGGCAATTTTCACAGTACAGTGATGCTGGTTCCACTTTCTCCACCACTGGGTCTCCCTGCAGTCATGCTCAAATGGTCAATTGCTCTTGTTTACATGAATCATGGGTAATCACTTTTTCTTTTTTTTTTCTTTTTTTAAATTTGAAGAAATTTATAAATAGAGCATGTGTGTATTTTCTCATTAACCCTTCTGGGCCACATTCTTTGTCTCCATACAGACCTCAAAACTCTTTGGAGAATGAAACCTGCTCGGAGAAAGAGAACATCCCCAGAGGTTTGAACAGAGTCAACGCAGTAGGTACAGCATGCACCCATTGTTCAAGAGCATAGCTTCACATTTGCAAGGAGTGGACTTTTAATGGACTGATGCACTACAGTAGGTCATCAGGAACATGATAGCGCTGTCATCACTTTCGGTTTAATGAAGAGCACATAATGCATGGCAAAAGTGATTGATTTGCATCGAACCACACTTCCTTCTAGTCAGCTTTATGAGCAGCTTGACTGCATAAGCGGGCCTGCCATGTATGTTTGTGGCAGACTTTGGACCATAATAAGTGCTGTGCCTTCTCTACTTGTTATATCTGCGTTGAAATTCTAGACTGCGCTTTTTGTTTTGTTTTGCTTTTTCGTCATGTCTTTTTCACCTTAAAAAAACTGAACAAAAAAACCAAAACCCTAACAGATAAATGGATAAATCGCAGGGACAGAAATAATGGGGGGCAAACACACAAAACAATAACAGATATTAGTACGCACAGTGTGGCTCAGATCTCCATTTTGGAGACATTAAATGCAGCAATTAGGGTAGCACTTTTAAATATACAGCGGCTGCACTGGTGGAACTTCCTGCAATTAGAGGCATGGCACTCTGTGTGAACTCTCGAAGGTGTCAAAGCTCATATCTCCCCCCTCCACCTGATCAGAAAGGCCCTGTGCTGGTGCAAAGGAGGGGTGGAGGGTAAAGGAAAGGGAGTGGGTGTGGGGTTAGGGGGGGTGAAGGCTGAGGCAGGAGACTCAAGGCTGTTGGCATGTGTTGTTTTTCCACTACGTGATCTCTATACCGATGTGGTTGGCATTAATTTTTGATGAACCATCGGCACAGCATACTTCCCTCTCGCCCTCTCATCCCTTCTTGACTCATCCCATTCTCTCCCTCCCTCCCTTCCTTCCTCTCTTTCCGTTACAGGCTTTTCACCCACATATGTAAACTTGCTTTCTTATATTCTGCACATCTTTGCTTTGGAGCATCTGTCTCGCCTTCTGGAACCTCTGTATCTTTGTCACAGTAGCTGAGAGGGGTTGAGGGATTTGGGATGAACTTCTCTTTTGTAGTCCCGCTTTTGCTTGTGGAAGCTCAGTAGAGATTTCCATTTTAATCAGCCCTAATGTACTGTATGTAGACTGTCAAACAAGAACTGCTGAGTTTTCATTGTTTAAAATCTGTTGGCGTTTAGCGGCACATCATTTCTGAAACAAACCATTAAGGTCAACATTTACAGAGCGTAGTCCAAAAGCTGCGTTCGGTATTCTTTAACTTGTAAAGCAATGCTACACAGCTTTACCCACCAGAAATAAGTATTGAAAAGGGACGAAGATTGCCATTGGTTAAAAAAAAACATATACCCCATAGCATGGGGAGGTATTAGACAACTATAGCGGTTGCCAAGTTACTTACTGTGCAACTGTGCAAACATCATGCACCACCCTTCATTTTATTATATTTGGCTTCCAAGGAGATCCAGACTTTATTGTAGCTTTTTAAATTGCTCTTGAGCAATAGTTCTCCAGACTTTCTGAAGGTCTTTCAAAGTTTTTCTCTGGACACTCCCTGCTTTTTCACTCTATTTCATTCTGGTCTTTGTAAACGATCATTTTCAGTTGAATTGTTTTTGGGTTTTTTTTGTTTGTTAAGCCACTTAACACTGGCCTATGAATCATTCAGGCATCAAGGGATACCTAATTCAGTAGACTAACCAGTTATTGTGTATACACATAACAAAGAACTGTGCAAAGAATCTGTTTTAAATGAGCAGAGTGAAGCTGACCCCCCACCCACTTGAAACGTAAAGGCAAATAGGCGGAGCGGTTAGTGCTACGTTTGTGCAGATTTGTGCAGGTAAAATTAGCGTTTGTGCTGCTACGGTTTCCGAGATATTAAACTTTATTTTATAGGTCATTCAAAGGTCACCATCCCCCCAGACTTCTCCAAAACGGGCCAAAATGGTCTACTTTTTTAGTGCTACGTTTGTGCAGGTAAAATTAGCGTTTGTGCTGCTTCTGTTTTAAAGATATTAATGAAAATGTAAAGGTCAACCAGCCCCCCCACATTACCCAAATCCAACAAAAGTGGTATCAAACGTTTGTGCTACGTTTGTGCTGGTTTGTGCTGCAAAGATTTTCGTTTGTGCTGCTATCATTTTAAAGATATTAATAACAATTTCTAGAGGTCATCAGAGGTCAACCAGCCCCCCCACATTAATTAAATCAAACAAAATGGGTGTCAATCAACTGTGCTACGTTTGTGCTGGTTTGTGCTGCTAAAATTTTCGTTTGTGCTGCTTCTGTTTTAAAGATATTAATGAAAATGTAAAGGTCAAAAGGTCAACCAGCCCCCCCACATTACCCAAATCCAACAAAAGTGGTATCAAACGTTTGTGCTACGTTTGTGCTGGTTTGTGCTGCAGAAATTTTTGTTTGTGCCGTTATTATTTTAAAGATATTAACAAAAATTTCTAGAGGTCAACCAGCCCCCCCATATTAATGGAATCAAACAAAATGGATGTCAAACGTTTGTGCTGGTTTGTGCTGCAAAAATGTTTGTTTGTGCTGCTAACATTTTAAAATGTTTAATAAAATAACGTCTTGATGCGTGCTTAATCATCCAGGTAAGTAAATCCCAAAAGGTTGATTCTGTTCATCTGGACATTTTCAGTTGGAGAAACGTTTCGTCACTCATCCAAGTGACTTCTTCAGTCTCAGCTGACTGTAGGTTTCCCCAACCATATAAACACCCGTGAGTGAAGTTGCCCCCCCTACCTTCTTCAAATCGAACAAAATTGATGTCAAACATTTGTCCTGCAAATTATTTTGTTTGTGCAGGTTATGTTTCCCTAATTTTATAAACAGTACATGTACAGTGAGAGAGAGATGTTACATCTGTCTTCACTTGCATCCCAGTCATAGAAGCGTTGGAGGTCGTTCATAAGAGATTACAGGATCATCCCAACCTCAGCAACAGGACCACTCTCAGCACTGATCAGTTGTGTTTGCTTTTGGAACTGTCTTAATTCCACCTATTTTGCATAAGGGTCAGTACAGGCAGAAATCTAGGTGTGCCATGGGTTCCCACAGGCCCCTGGTCAAAGTCACCAAACCAGTTCGTAAGCAGGTACAGGTGTGGCCAGAAGGGTCTTCAGAGGCACTGCTTTTCCACCACAGGCCGCCACACACGACAACACCACAGACTTTCAGGAATATACAGAAACTGTCACTGCCTACATCCCAAAATGCATCGATGATGTCACAGAGACCAGGACTATCACTGTCTGGGCCAATCAGAAACCATGGCTCACAGGTCAGGTTTAAATGCTCCTAAAGTTGAAAAATGCAGCCTTCAGAGCCAGGAATTAGGTGAGTCTAAGAACAGCAAGGGCAAACCTGTCACGTGGCATCAGCTACAGCAAAGCTTCAGCGACAGCAGAGATACTTGGAGGCAGTGGCAAGGAATACAAACCATCACAGACTACAAGCCCACTCTACAGACCGTGGTGACACAATCCCCAGACAGTGTGTGGAGATCCCTCCACCATCATTACTGAACCCAAGAAGTCATCTATCTCCTGCTTTAAGGACTACCGTCCTGTCAAACTCACCTCCATCATTATTAAGTTAAGTGCTTTGAACGGTTAGTCATGCATCAAATCAAATTATTGCTTTCCCCCAACCTGGATCCATTTCAGTTCGCATACCGGTCAAAACGCTCAACCGATGATGGAATTTCAACTGCCCCTCACTCAGCCCTCACACATCTGAACACTAGAGACTCATATGTCAGAGTGCTGTTCATAGACTTCAGTTCAGCATTCAACACCATCATTCCCCAGCAACTCATTCACAAACTGGATCTGCTGGGGATCAGCACCTTGCTGTATAACGGGCTGCTAGATTTCTTGACAGGAAGACAGCAGACAGTACGGGTCGACAGCAACACCTCCAGCCCAAGAACACTGAATACGGGGCTACCCAAGGATGTGTGTTGAGCTCCCTTCTCTTCACTCTGCTGACCCACGACGAGATCTACTACAGGGGTGAAGTTAACCATCTGCCAGAGTGGTACAGCAACAACAACCTGTCCCTGAATGTGGAGAAGACCAACAGCGACTCTACTTCCTCTGCAAACTGAGAAGCACAAGAGATTCAACCCCCATTATGAGCACCTTTTACAGAGGCACAGTTGAGAGTATCCTCACCAGCTGCATCACTGTGTGGTATGACTCCTGCACTGGGTTCTGCAGGAAAAAATGACAACGGGTAGTGAGAGCAGCCGAGAGCATTGTGGGGACCTCTCTTGCCTCCCTCCCCAGGAGATCTACTGCACCTGCCTCATCTGGAAGGTCGTCTCCATTACAGGTGACTCCACTCATCCCTTCAACAGCGTCTTCAGTTTGCTGCCATCAGGAAGGATACTGAAGAGCCTCCGGGGCAGAACCAGCAGACTGAGAGACAGCTTCGTCCATCGGGCTGTCAGGATGCTGACCATCTCTGGATCGAGAAGGGGGGCCCAAGGGTACATCTTTCGCCATCCTACAATGCTGTGATTGTAGCCATTCCCCACTTTCTGTGAATGGTACTCATGGCCATTGATCAATAGGCTTTGATTAGTTGTCATTGATCAATGGTCATAAGAATTTGCATACTAACAATCATGGAATTAACCCCCCGGCACATTGTTCATTCAGTGGCGCTAGTTTCCTTCACTATGCAAATGTACTGTTTATATGGTTGGGGAAACCTACAGTCAGCTGAGACTGAAGAAGTCACTTGGATGAGTGACGAAACGTTTCTCCAACTGAAAATGTCCAGATGAACAGAATCAACCTTTTGGGATTTACTTACCTGGATGATTAAGCACGCATCAAGACGTTATTTTATTAAACATTTTAAAATGTTAGCAGCACAAACAAACATTTTTGCAGCACAAACCAGCACAAACGTTTGACATCCATTTTGTTTGATTCCATTAATATGGGGGGGCTGGTTGACCTCTAGAAATTTTTGTTAATATCTTTAAAATAATAACGGCACAAACAAAAATTTCTGCAGCACAAACCAGCACAAACGTAGCACAAACGTTTGATACCACTTTTGTTGGATTTGGGTAATGTGGGGGGGCTGGTTGACCTTTTGACCTTTACATTTTCATTAATATCTTTAAAACAGAAGCAGCACAAACGAAAATTTTAGCAGCACAAACCAGCACAAACGTAGCACAGTTGATTGACACCCATTTTGTTTGATTTAATTAATGTGGGGGGGCTGGTTGACCTCTGATGACCTCTAGAAATTGTTATTAATATCTTTAAAATGATAGCAGCACAAACGAAAATCTTTGCAGCACAAACCAGCACAAACGTAGCACAAACGTTTGATACCACTTTTGTTGGATTTGGGTAATGTGGGGGGGCTGGTTGACCTTTACATTTTCATTAATATCTTTAAAACAGAAGCAGCACAAACGCTAATTTTACCTGCACAAATCTGCACAAACGTAGCACTAAAAAAGTAGACCATTTTGGCCCGTTTTGGAGCAGTCTGGGGGGATGGTGACCTTTGAATGACCTATAAAATAAAGTTTAATATCTCGGAAACCGTAGCAGCACAAACGCTAATTTTACCTGCACAAATCTGCACAAACGTAGCACTAACCGCTCCGCCTATTTGCCTTTACGTTTCAAGTGGGTGGGGGGTCAGCTTCACTCTGCTTTTTAAATGGTGTCTTTAGGTACTTTGATACTAGCAGGTCATGGTAAAATCACAGAATTTGATCCCATTTATTTAAAAACCCAACAAACAACAACAACCAAATGGAACACAATCTGAAAGGCATCAAATTGTATGTTTGCACTAACAAAGTGATTCCCGAAGAGTTTTTAGCCAAAAACCCAGCCATCCTGTGTGCATCCTTAATAAAATGGAAGAACTGGACAAGTGGACTATTTAGAACTGACAGGCCTAAGAACCATGTACAGCAGATAAACACTGTCTGAAAGTCTTGTCTTTAAGAAATAGAAACAAATTCAGGAAAGACCTGACTGAGGACATGAGTTGAATCAATCTACCAATCTAGTTAAAGCCTGGATAGAAAAGTACACGATGAAACAGAATCGGTCAGAGCTCGGACCTCAGTATTATTATAACTACATAAGCTGATCTTGATGTGCTTCAGGAACCAAGGAGAACTATTTCTGAAGTCTACTTACAGCTCGGCTCAAAAGAATAAAGTTGGTAATGCCAAATATTGACTTTCGAGTTGGTTAATATTGTATAAACTCTGATTTGCGTTATACCTGAACTGTTTTTTGCTCCACATTGTAAACATGTTTATGGTGGGCATTTTAACATGGAAACATAAAAACATTCATTCAAACACAAAGACATTTATCGGCTTAAAGAGTTACACAAGTTTTTATTACTCATTTTGTAGCTTTCGATTTTATCACACACAAGTGCAGTTTATTGAGCGGTCATACGGTAATGTTATCAGTGCTTTAATGACCTGTGTGTTGGCTTAAGAGTTGCTACTTAACGTTTATTCAGCAGCAGTTTGATGAAAGTTCATCACTGCTTACAGCCATTTACAGGGATCATTCCTACCACCTATAGAGTTTTATTTTAGGAATATTATGTTGCATAATATGCAAGTATATAGATCTTTGCTTGCTCTTATTGGAGACACTGTATTTCTGTCTGAATGTTTCCTGTTGGCAGAGAGGGTGACATAGATGTTGCTGACCAGTGTTGTTTTTGACTGATTTTAATGGAGTTATCATTCACCATTGGAATTTTGAAATGTTTATTGCCAGTAAATGCATCTGAGGCACAGTTTAAGAAGCAGTAATGTTCACTTGGGGAATTATTTTCCTGCCGTTGCTTTCAGAGGTAGCAATAGTAGATGTCTTCAAATAGTTTTAAATATATCCAGTAACTGGCACAGAATACACTTCAAACACATTCCTTACAAATAGCATTGTTACAGGCTTTGAGCGGCTTTTTGGTCCAGGGATCAGCAGGCCAAGCAGTGCTTTACAGGAGTGTAGCAAGCAGACTGAGGGATATAAAGAGCAACACATACATTTAACTTTTCTATTAAAGTGTGAAACAGGGGATTTATAGAAAAGGACAGGCGGATTTATCCTTTCCGTGCTTGTAAATGCTGAGCATGCAATTACCCCTATAATAGAGGCGTTGTGTCCAAATTGGAACCATTAAAGTGATTTAACAGTACGTGGATTGGCCCTGGCATTTGCTAGGATGTGTACACATGGGGTGTAGTGGAATGGGTGTTTAATCACTGCGTTTTAGTGCTCGGTAATAGCAGAGCAGCCCATGTAGAACACTGACGTGCCACAAAGTATAGCATACTCATTAGGTCCTGTAGTTTGGGTGTTTTTGATTTTTAGCTTGGAAATATTGGTTTGCTTGACTGATTGGTCTCGTTACTGATGCTGAAACTATAACAACCAGACTACCTTCTTTATGATGTCATGCCATCAAATAACTGAGGTTTAATATGCAGTGCAAAATAAAGATTATTGCAAATTATTGCAGCAAATCATAGCACACTCTAATCTGACTTGTCTGAATAGTTTATTACCTGCTCTGTTTTCTGATGCCGTTCTTAATGAACTGATTTATCTCATGATTGCAATGATTTTTGAGCTGCATTCAAGTCCAAAAGCAGACTGTGTAATTCTCTCTGAACACCTCCACAGAGGTGTATGAAGCAGGTAAGAGGTGGAAATAGCGTAGATCTTTCATTTCAGTGGATTTGTAGTTGAATTAAAAATTCTGAGCAATTCTGAGACATTTTACTAAATAGTCCTGATATTTTCACAGAATCAAAAGTAATGTGGGGGAAGGCGGGTTGCAAGTACTTGGTTGTAAATCCTTTGTAGTTAATGACTGCTTCAGGTCCAGAACCCATGAATCTCACCAGTTACTGTGTTTCCTCACCTTGGGTGCTCTGCCAGACTTCTGCCTCCTCCAAAAATGTATTTATTTATTTATTTATTTGTTTGTTTTCATCTATGCATTTCTGATTTCATCTCCATCGTCGACATTAATTAGTGACCTGGGTACTTTTGCTCATTACCAAAAGCCTCTTCCATCGTGCCAGAAACAAATAGAGAAAATTTCGAACAATTATGTCACTGTCTTTAATGCCCAACTATGCACTGTAAATGACCACTGACACATAATTATTGTATTAAACTTTATGGCGCATCTTTAGAAAAAACAAACATAAAAACAAATTAAGCAGCTTATTAGGTACACCTTAATAGTTCTGGGTTGCATAAATTCAAGAAGGTGTTGGAAACATTGCTCATAGGTTGTTGGGGGTTTTTTGTGTGTTTTTTTTCTTTCTTTTTTTTTCTTTTTTTTTGTCCACATTGAGATGACAACATCACACAGTTACTGCATATTTGCCAGCTGCACATCTATGAGGTTAATCTCTTGTCCCACCAAATCCTAAAGGTGCTCTATTATGTTGAGATCTTTGTTATATTCAGGAAACCACTTTGAGATGATTTGAATGGTATGATACTGTGTGTTATCTTACTGGAAGCAGCCATCAGAATGGATCTGTGCTTTCATGTTGTTCATGACAAATTCTGTCTAAAAGTTGGACCAAAAACTGAGAGTCATTACAGCGGGCAAAGTTTTTTCACTCTTCTATAGTCCAATTTCGGTGAGCCTGTGTGAATTCCATCCTCAGTTTCCTGTTCTTAGTTGACAGGCATGACACCTGGCACTCCTGACCTCTGACATCAACACTCAACAACACTGACATCAACTGCTGCTCACAGGACATTTTCTTGGGGGAAAATCCCAGCCCATCTGTCACCGGATCAAACCAAACTGTCTTCATATTCACTTAAATCAACTTTCTTCCCCCTTCTGATACTTGGTTTGAACTTCTGCAGTTCATCTTAACCATGTCTACATGCCTAAATGCATTGAGTTACTGCCATGTGATCACTCCATCCTCTATTTCCTTCACTACTTCTCAAATAATCTACAGTTAGGTCCATAAGTGTTTGGATAGCCACACAATTTTTGTAATTTTCCTCTGTACCCCACCAGTGTGGTTTTATTTCAAACAAATATGCGAGTGAAGGTGCAGATTTCCAGCAGTAATTCAAGGAATTTAATAAAAGTAATGCATTAACTGTTTAATAATTACAGCTACTCTTATGGAAGCTGTTTCATGGCCAGGTGATGCCTGTTCCCTTGTTATTTCACTACAAATTAAGAAGATAAAATACCTGGAGTTGATTCCAAGTGTAGCATTAGGCAGCTACCCACTGGAACGCTTAACACGAAGTCCAAAGAGATGTTGATGCAAGTAAAGGAGGACATTTTCACCTAGCGAGAAAGGCAAAAAATAGTTAGTCTACAATCAAGAGAACCCTTCATGAATGGAAATACAGAGGGTTTACACCAAGGTCCAAAACAATGGTTATACTCAAGAACATGAAGGCCAAATTAGGCTATACCAGAAAAGATCTAAAGGGCTCGCTGCACTGCTCTGGAAAATTACTTAGGAAAGATGAAATCAAGAAGAACTTGTATTAGAATGATGATGAGAAAAAAAGTATAGAGAAAAAGAAAAACATCTCATGATTTGACGCATAGCACATCTGTCAAACATGGTGGACCCAATGTTATGGCACGGGCTTGTGTGGCTGCCAGTAGAACATGGTCACTACTGTTTATTGTTGACATGACAGCTGATCGATGTAGCAGGATGAATCATGAAGTCATCAAGGTCGCACTTTGCTCCGATTAAGCCAAATGCTGCAAAACTGTTTGAATAGTGCTTCACAGTGCATATGAATAATGACCCAAAGCATATTGGAACAGTAACCCAAGAGTTTCTAAAACCAAAGGAATGAGATATTCTTCAATGGCCAGGTCTATCAGCGGATCTCAACCCAATAGAGCATGCTTTTCAATTACTGCGGATATAACTGAAGGCAGTGAGACCCACAAATGAGCACCAAGTGAAGGTGGCTGCAGGAAAATACCTGGTAGAGCATCTCAAGGAATGGAATGCAGTATTTGGTGATGTCCATGGATTGTAGACTTCAGGTATTCACTGAATTCAAGTATTAAAGATAACATATTAAAAATGTTATTTTGTACCAATGTGTGTGTTTTTTTTTTTTTTGAAAGAAAGAAAGAGAGAAAGAAAGAAAGAAAGAGAGAAAGAAAGAAAGAGAAAGAAAGAAAGAAAGAAATTAATTTGATTTCAAAATACTTAATGCAAATAAAATATGTTAAAGCTCTTGAATTAAAGCTGGAAGTCTGCATTTGAGTCACATCATGGCCAATTGACTCAAAATTATCTGTGCTGGTACAAAGGTTGAGTGATTGTCCAAATACTTGTGGACCTTTATGAAGAAAATGTGCAATATTTGTCTGTGCCAACCATGGTGGTCTGAGCTGGATTTGAACTGAACTGGAATCCCTACGTCTTTTTTCTTTCTTTTTTTTTTATCTCCTCCATTCCATTTTTCAACCTTTCAACTATTGTGGATGGCATTTAATACATCTTTGCAGCCTCAAAGACATTTACTGGAGCAAAGGAATTCTTCAGAATGAATACGAACCAGCATTCTCAATATTTTGCCTGCATGCGTTTTGCTGTCCCCTTCACCGCTTCTTCTCCCTCCCTCTCCCCCATCTCCACCTATTTTATTATTTTTTTCTTTTTGCCCCACTCTTTGCTCTGTGTGCGTTGGAGTGGAGCCCCTGTACAGGGATGGCGTCCTGGGGAGAGCTAGTAAAGCATTTATTACAGCCTTTGCAGTTCTGTGTTATACTGGCAAGCACAGAGCCACTCATGCTTGGCCTTTAACTTCTCTCTGAAGTTCAGCCATACATGAAAAGAGGGGGCTCTGGCCCACTAATTTATTCCTGATTTAATATTGTATTTGAAAAAGTGAGGAATGCAGTATAAATGAGGAAAAAAGAAATGGGTGGAATAAAATTGTGTACAAAAATGTAAATGGAGTCTTTTGAGAGGGTTTTTTTTTTTTTTTTTTTTTTCCTCCCCCGCTAGTAGTTTGCTGATTAAATATCACGTGGTGACACTGGCAATGCCCAGCAGAGCTTTTGAACCTAGGATCTGTGAAGAATCGTTTTCGAGGCTTTGTGCGAGGGCTGTCTACCATAACTTCCTCTTAAGTAACAATATAGGGATGAGTGAACAGGAAGCGGGACTACTTTTTCACCACTACATTCATTTACTCACCAACTGCTCTGATATTAACTTTGTTGGGCACGGGGTGTAAGTGGAAAATCTCCCTCTATAAAAGAGGGAAAGAGCGAGGCGAATTAGCCCAACTCTCCATCTTTAATTTTTTATTTTTTTCCCTTCCGTGTTTTTTTTTTTTTTTTTTTTTTTTTTCTCTCCCTTGAAAGATCTCCCCCCTTTTTTCTCATCACTCCTCTTTAATCGCAACCTCATTGGCGGGTCGTACTCTTTTTAGGTCAGGGATTTTTTTTTTCGTGTGTTTGTTTGGTGACATTTCTGTGGTATTTAATTGGCGTATTCACCATATGGACGGGGACAATGGGAAGGACATCAGGCACACCCTGATTTTTGATTTCTCTTTTCCGCCTCTTCTTTCTTTTGGGTGTGTTTGTCCGTTGTGTTCGTCCTGGTCGAAGGAGAGACCCTCCTCCACAGAGCTTGCAAGAGGAACCAAGTGGAAACGGTGCTTCAGATCTTGCTGCTTCCTGGCATAGACATCAATGTTAAAGGTAAGACTTCTCTCGCTTTCCCTTTTTTCCATAACCTCTATCTCACTGTCGTCTCACTTCACTCCCACTGTTTGCTCTGGGGTTTTGGAGAGCGATTAACACTGGAGGAAAAAAAAAAGGGGGAGAGAAGAAATAGGAGTGTGTGCGCGTCATCATCATTGCCTTTAACCTTTAGCTAAAATGTAAAGGGTGTGTCTAGTAAGAGCAGGATGGGTTTGGAGTGTCAGATTTATAGATTTATGGCCACTTTGTTAAGTGAATTGAATCCCTTTTGATATTTCAGAGTGACTTTCTTTAGTCCCTTTAGGTCAAATATAATGACTTGCCCTCCTTTTATGGAAATGTGCCGTTTTCAAAGGTTTCTCTGATTTTGTAATCACCCCTTAATAGTAGACTAAATTGACTTGCATCTTGGTGGGGGTTATGGGGGATTCTTAAGTCTAAAATGCGATCAAGTAGAACTACGGGGCAAAATGGTAAAATAACTGCTGCCACATTACAGATTTCTCCAAAAAAGGCCTGATGCTAATTGAGTCAGAGCATGTTTGGTTTTCAGAGGATTTTCTTTTCTCAACTACAGCAGATTATCTGTCTGTCATTTTTTTATTTTTACTTTTTTATTATCAGTCTTTAGAATGTGTCTGTCTTTCTGTGTTTTAATCCTGGATTAAAACATGAAAAGATGCTGCAACGATTTTAATGTTTCTTGAAAACATTCTTTTTTTTACTCTTGATTTGTAGCTGTGTATTATCATAGCCTATGCGTTGTGAGCATTTATGATGTTTGAATGCTCTGCTTCCATTGCATTTGCTTTATATTTACACTTGTCATTTGTGTTTCAGGCATATTGCATGTATCCTGCCATTATGTGTAGATGATGTGTATGTGCAGAGCTGATCTACCAGAGCCATTTCACTTCCTATTAGTTTGGCCCATTGTACAAAAGTTATTAGATAGTATTGTCCTAGCATGTGCTGATTGATTGACACGTCGAGTGACAATACGTCTTGCAACCAATAACTAGACAACAGAAGCATTACTAGACCAAAACAGAAACTTGTGTGTATAAGCAACAGGTGAATGAAAGTTGAAATCATAATGGTGCATGCCTTAAACTTGATCTTGGCATGCATAATAGCAATATAAAAGTATTATACCACATGCAAAACAAATAAACATACACAAACAAAGAAAAGAAATTAAAATTTTGGAATTATGGAGTATAGATTCATTTGAGCCCAGAGCCCAGAGAGTGTTTCACAGGTTGTTTGGTGAGGTGAACAACAGGTGGATATTCTAAACTGTGATTGACATTGCTTCCCCATTTCATTTGACTTTCATTTTGAGTCAGCATTGTTTGTGCCTCTGTTTCCGGTTTGTTGATCACATAGACCATGCAGGCTGGACACCTCTGCACGAGGCATGCAACCACGGCAGCACCGAGTGTGTGGAAGCTTTGCTGCACCACCACCCTTCCCCTGTGCTTAATAATCAGGTGGATGGAGTGAGTCCACTGCACGATGCCCTGCTAAATGGACACATGGACATTGCCAAAATGCTGCTGGAACATGCAGGCAAGTAAACTCTTGCAGTACATGCACAGACTGACTGCTTCAGCGTATAAGCTGTTAACATTCTGTTGGCGGGAACTTATGCAATATAACAAATGTTGGCTTTATAATAATTAAACAATACTCAAATGTTCTCGAAGTAAGGTTGGTCACACATTGATAGTTTGGTGAATGGTTCTCAAACTCTGTGGCACAAACAACAAAGAGCTCATGCTTTGCATAGAGTTGGCGTGTCTATGTCTTTCTCTATGTAGCCACAATAGCTCGAAAGCTTTTGCGTGAATTCTGATAAAATCCCGTATGGCTGTAGAATGGGATCATGTTAACAATCCATTACAATTCGCCCTACATCCACGTCTTCAAAGTCCACTTAGTGATCCATTGGTCGGAAACTGACAAAGAGCCTCATAACTTGACTTCAAACTATGATTCTTACAAGTGTGTCAACATATAGAAATGACCAGAGAAAGATCAGTGGGAGAAACATTTCATCACTCATCCAAGTCTTCAATCTTAAGAAGACTTAGCTGTGCAACGTGTTCTACAACAACTAAGTCATTATCATATATTTCTTGACTCTTGACAGTTGATATTGCAGAGCTTTGTAAATATAACATCCTTCCCTATATAGAGATTTGCAGATTTGGACAAAAGGCTGCAGACGACACTCTGCAGGAACAGAAAAGTCTGCTTTCCAAGTCTGATATGTAAGAATCTACTGTAGCAGAATGTTTATTGTATTTTTTTTAAATTGACAACATTTTGTGTTGAAATTTGAGATTATTTTATCTAAAATATTGCAGTTACATCACAAATATTGAAATGGTGGGTAGGTGATTGAATTCTAACATGTTTGAGTGATTTCCTGTGTCTATAGAGTAAAACATAACAGTAAGAAAGTTTCACACATTCTTTTAATTAAAAAATGACAATATTCTTGTGCATATGTATAAGTTCTGAACTTGTTTAATTGAAGTTCATAATTATTCTATAAATATTACACTGACAGCAGCAGCGTAAAGGCCAAAGTATATAGGACCACTGTAGATGGATGGATAAAGCAATAAATGGAAATGCATTTGGCCTTTTAGCAGCTCACATATTAAATAATGTATAAATATATTTAAGCAATGATGAACTTATTTATGTAAACAGGTGAATATATGTTAGGTATGGCCAATGCTTTGAAACAGGCTGCTAATCAGCACAAGACCACATTATTGGTGTTATTTTTATTAGTATTAGTGGATTATTGTTTTTTTATTGTTAACGTCACAGGATTAGCCTTAGTACTTTTTTACTCTAGCATTTCATGTGAATAAACTTGTATAATTTATACACAGTGTCGCTGCTGCTGTAGCCAAGATAAACTTTGAGTCCAACAAAGCAAACAAATGTAGTCAAGCGTATCAAGCAATTGAATGTCGTGTTTGACCTTATTTACAAGGCCACAGTTTTATCTTAATTACCCTGCTGGAAGAATAAGGACCTTGTTGATGAGAACGCTTTTAAAGCGGCACTCCACCAATGTTCCACATCGATTTGAGTTTGTCCATCACATGTGATGCTATTTATTCTCCAGTTTGAAAAGTTTTGGGGGGGAAAACTGACCTCATGATGGGCCGGCCCATTTGGGCATTTTATGGCAGAAAGTGTCTGCCGCAGACTAGGAAGTGGGTGTTTAAAGACAACAAAAGATATTTACCCATCATGGAGGGACAAACCAAAAGGTGCTATTAATTTGGACCACCCTATATATGTTTACACTGGTCATAGTTTAAGCCATTCGCTAAAAACGCGGCACGAATTTTGATGTTTTCTAATATGCTGCAAATGGCGAATCTTGTTTGGTACAGAAACAGGATTGACATTGCGACCCAGAAGCTGTAGCAGTTGTCTGCTTCTTCACTGTATGAATTCTAGATCATATATACCATCTCCCTCTCTCTGCCCCCACTGCTAACCTTCATAATTCACATGCAATCCGGCGCTGCAGTGTCTGTCCAAAGAGATTACAGCACCGCCTCGTAAGATGTCTGTTAACGTCTTTTTGACAAGATTAGAGGAGTCAGGGTGCGCCGCTTGCAAAATTCACATGCGGGTTTTTGCGGAAATGTGTCACAACAAAAGTAGTTTGTGTGTCTGCGTGTTTGCGTGCCACATGCAGTCGGAGCTCAGTAGGGTTGAGGTGAGTATGACGCGTGTCGGAGTTCAGGAGAGGGTGGCATTGCTGGTGGTATGGCAGCAGGTGACTTGGGAAAATGTCTGTGTGTGTGTTACTGTGTGTGTGTTTTTTGGGGGGAGGAGTGATATTTGCCAGCATTGAACCAGTCCCCCATGTAACATACCTCTGCTTCAACTCACTTCTCAGTTTGACTAATTATAGTTAATTTGATTCGACTTTCCCATTAACACATGTACATATTCTGTCCTCAAAAAATAAATTAGACTGGGATTGTTTAGTCCCGGAGAGGAAACAAGAGAGTGCTCCCCCCGTTCTTTTTTTTCTTTTTCTTTTTTCCCTTCCTTCCTCAGTAACAGCAGAGAGAGCAAATTAAAAGAGGTCAGACGAAGCAGCTATCTGTATCTATAAAATTGGAAGCGGGTGTCTGCGTGCGTGCGTGTGTGTGTGTCTGTGCGTGCGTGTGTGTGTAGCAGACGTCTGGCTTCACTGTCTAGGCCAGGTCTTTTTGCAGGGACCAAACAGAACAACAAGAATGAAAATTCTCTCAATTTGAAACACCTGGAGGCTCCTACATTATACTTCTTTCCTCACTCAGTCCCTCCCGACTGTTTGCTATTTCCTCACACCTTGATGGCGGGTTGTCTAAAGGCTACAGCGGGGAGTTGGTGAGGAGGTGGTCCTCTTGACTTCAGGCTGTACTGTCTTTCAGGGTCTCTTTTCCATGATCTCCATCTTGTTGCCATGGACACCATCAGTAGGCCTAGGCTTTTTTTCTTTTTCTTTTTTTTTTTCTTTTTTTTTCTCTTGCTCTTCTTTTTTAGATTCTTACGTCCAGGCTGATAAACGTGGAAAGTTTTGGCTTTGGGGCCTGCATCCTGCTTAGTTACCATAACCATCTTTATATTGTTCTTCATTCCAATTTTTCACTCTAAACTCAAGCAGGACTTTTGTGCTTGTGGCTGCATTTCTAACACCCATACATCAGACTGCTTTTAAAATTTTGGCCAGGTACACTTGTTTCACCGTCCCATGATAGGGAAACAGGCTAGTGGGCCAGATGCATCTCTATTTATTATATTCCTGTGGGTTTTATTCTTCTGAGCGCATGCTGCATTTCCCGAAACTTTTTTTTTTTTTTTTATCGAGCCATTCACCCTGTTGTCCTAGTTGTTTCCAGCAGACAAGCTGAACCTAGCTGCCAAGGTTTTGGTAGGCCAGAGAGGGCAATACTGACACTGGCACACCAACAAAGCCTTTACTTGGGAGTGATCTCACCCCTTTGTAAGCCTGTCTGCTTGGAGGCCTGTGTGTGTGTGTGTGTTTTAAAGGATGAATTGTATGGGGGAGGAAGGGCTAGATCCCACCCCTACCCACTCTACCTCAGTCCCTCCAGGCTTATGGAGCTGGCAATGAAAGGATGCCATGGCTGAGGGCAAGGCTGACACTGCTTTCTCCCCCTCCTCCTCCCGTTGCCCAAGGCCGCCCCACATGACCCTGCTTGCGTGTGTTTGGCTTGTTTTTAACACAGTATTGAAGTGTCCTTGGCTATATATTTTCGCGTATGTGTCTACATACGCAAAATCGTTTTCATGAGTCTCAAATGCTTTAATGAGTGTATGTTCGCTGTTGCTCCTCGTGTCCCTTCCTTTCTCAGCTGGTAGAAATGTTATACGTTTTGCAGGGTGGCCATGGCAGCCGGTACTCCTGATTGGAATGGAAAATGACCCGGAGCCTTTAGTTGTGCAGTTCAGACCTGGCACGCGCATCGAGGAGGCGTGTCAGTCAGCAAAGAGGGTGGAGAAAAATAAAGAAAAGAGCTTTTAAGCTGTCACCACACAGCCCCGTGACCGTAATCACTGATGCCGTCCTCTAAATACTCCCCACCACGTTAGTAAGCGCGGCTAGTCCACCTCAACTTGTAAACACGAAGGGATTCTCACGAAGAGATTAAAGATGCTCGAAGAGGAAAGAATATAAAAGTTGGAAATAACTGTTCAGGTTTAAGTGTTTTAAGATGTTTCTACTTCAATTATTTGCCTTAAGTTGGGTTCAGAGACCCCAGAGAAGTTGCTGCATGACTACTTCTTCAATTCCTCTTTCAGTTTTTGTGCATTTGTGCATGTCTTGGATGCACGCACACACAAACACGCACGCCAGATTCTGTGATCCCGGCAGATATTAACGCAAACTAGTGGTTGTGGAGCAGAAAGATGTCATTTGCTCAGTGGCACAAGAAACACACGGTCCCCTTGGACAGCTGTAGTCAACGTGGTTCGTCTCTGTCTTTCTCTGTCATAGATCTGCGCGCACACACAATACACACAGGTAGTTGTTTAGACACACTTGGGCCTTTTCACTGTCAGCATGGTAAAGAAATAAATAAAGTTCATTCTGCTCAGCACTTATTTCCCCGTGGGTCCTGAACTGGCAACGGTGAGGAGCTGAGCTCTTGTACTATTAGAGGTGAAGCTGTGTTTGGAGCCCTCGGCTTCACTCCGGAGTGTTGGATGTTTCAGCTGCAGGTTTCTCCAGGCTGTAGTTCAAGGACTTTCCTCGCTGGGAATTCTGACTAGTCTTCTTTCTCTCTTCCTGCCTGTCTCTTATTACCCCTGAAATATACGCAGACTCACCACATACCTGTATTTCTGTGGGGTTTTTGGGGTGGGGTTTTTTTTGTTTGTTTTTTAGGGGGGGGCAGTTGCCGTGGATTAAATCTGGGGCCTCTTTCCAGTGGTGTTCCTGATTACTCTTCGCTGTTCTCCAAGATAAAGGTGTGACCCCTTTTCAGAGAAAATCTGTATGTTTTTATGTAGATGAGGGCAAAAGATGTTCCAAAAATGAATGTGGTGATTTTGAGATTTGCTAGCAAGTGCTTCTTGCTTGTTATTTATGCCCAGCACCACTTATAATATACAAAGGCACGTTTTGCCCTTTCTGTTTCCCTTTTAAACAGCTGTAGTATTCAGTGGGCATGAAGGCCACTGAGAGCTACCTTCTGTAAAAAGAGAGGGCAGAGGTCAAGGAATATTAAACTTTCTGTTTTTTTATTTACTTTGCTGTCCTCTTTCACCTACAAGGTTCAGGGTTTATTTAAAAGGACTACATGAAGGGATGGACGATGAATTTGTAGGTGTTGAAAGCGTGCTTTTCTCAACCGCAAACAAGGCTGAGATTCAAGGTTTAGTTCATTTCTTTTGTTTCCAGGTTGACTGAAAAGGGGGGGGTAAAGAAAACGGCATGGTCACAGGACTAGGAGATCTTTATTTATTTATTATTGGCCATGAAGATTGCTGTCTGTCCCTGTGTTCCAACTGTGAACTTAAATCATCACATGGTCGACAAGAATGAAAATGTTAGAACGTTTTTTTTTCTTCTGAAGCTTAAATTAAAACGTTGAGTGACTTCTCTGCGAGGAATTCAATGGTATATTAAAAATTATGGTAATAAAAAGTACATGCAAGAGACTTTTTTTTTTTTAACATATTTGAAATTCATTAACAAGAAGGCAACAATGGCTGATGTTTGAACTTGGGAGGAATGGGTCGTAGTGAAAGCTCATGCATTCAACAGCAGTTTAGTGTGTTTTCTTAAACCGTTCTTTCAATGACGAGCTGAATACAGCAGCGTGAATGGAGTGTTGTAATTAAAGTACTTAAGGACACCTCCAGCTCACCTCTGAAGCTGTTTTTGGAGAAGAGAAAATATTGTATGTAGTGGAAGTCAATAAAGTCTTTAAACAATTGGGATGTAAAGTGATTTGAAGTTTCTCAACTCAAACTTTTCCCACACAATAAAAAAACTGAAAAGTCCTTGTTTTAGGACTGTATATGAGGTGGAAGTGAAAGCGATTCGTCTTTGCTCGTGTCCTATTCCAGCCTGTCCCAGAAAACAAAAACAGAAATGAAGAGTTGATTCGTCTAAGTGATGTCATCAAATTGAACTTTTTGGAGGATTTACTGACTGGGAAATAAGACACAATTAATTAGATTAATAGATAGATTCAGGACCAGTTAAGGATTCATTTAGAGCTCCAGTCTGACAGTCTCCCCAGCACCCATAATGATGATGATGATGATGATGAGTTTTATGAGTATATCGCAATAAAAATGTGGTTTGATGACCATTTGAACAGGTTCCAGGTTTTTTGAAGAATAGCAAGGGCAGTAAGCGGCATAGGCAAAGGTCATCCTTAATAACCTCTGATGTACACCCAGTCGTTGTTGTTGTTATTATTATTATTATTCTGGAAGCAGCCTTGAAATGTGACAGAAACTGCTCAGTTCAGAAAAGATACCTAGTAGGTGGGAAAGAGTTAAGGTGCTAAAGGCCAGCATCCAGTAAGTCGAAGCATATTTGATGCCCATTATAACTAGAAGTGACTGTAGTGGTGTTGGATTACACAAAGCATAGCAACTGTTTACAATGCCAGCAATATTTTAATGTGAATTAACAAGGTAACAATAATATATCCAAACCAGTGCAGTTACTCCTCCATTAATATCGGTAAACGAAATATCACTGAGTGTTCAGACACTGCTGTTACAGACGGGGATTTTAGCATACTCGTCTGTCTGGTTGTTCCACATCTGATGCCTCTCCGCTGGCTGCTTTGGTGCGTCACTTGGTTGGCCTTGTTGTTTTCGCTGTGGTTTCTAGTTGCTAGCTAGCAGCTCCCTGTGGATAAGTGATGCCGTGCCCCTGGCTGCAGTTCACACACTCACCCTGCCTCTCTTTTTCAGGCAGCAAGAGGGGGGTGGGGGGCGGGAGAGAGAGAGAGGGCGAGAGGATGTTTACCATGCTGTGGAGCTGCCTGCTTCCCAGCTTGTCTGCCTGAGCCCCAGCCTCAGACCAGAGACAGAGAGAGGGAGAGACATAGGGGGAGGGAGCACGGCATCTTTCTTTCCTTCCCTCCTATCCTCCCTCCCTCCCTCTTTTAGCGCCGATTTTCCCTTCCTCCACTCTTGCTTTTATATTTCTTGTCTTCGCCTGCCCTCTAAAGGCCAAAGGGCTTTGCGCTCTGTATGTAAATGCCTGTGTGGTGTGAAACAGCCAGACTGCATCTGGCTGGTGCATTCACTCAGCATGTGAATTTCCTCCCTCTGCTAGTAGCTTCAGAGCTTAGGTTATAGTGGGGTATTTTTGCATCAAACACACACGCACAAACACACACACACAGAGGTTGGTGTAATTACCCTATGCTCTCATGTAATCCCCCAGGTGCAGTATTTATCTCCACTGCAGCATATCTGACACCCAGCGCCAATACCTGGATTCACTTCAGTCACAGTCCCTGCACCAAAACCATTCCTCAGGCGGTAGTCTCATAACACTGTGTTGTATACATGTATTACATTATAAGCAGCACGTGATGCTATTTCCGTGTCTTCTGTTATGTTGAAATATGTAATTTAGCATTGGATATGACCATTGACATCTGTATCGAGTGCAGTAGAGTTGTGTGGTGGAACATTAGAGGGTGTCTTATGTCCTATGATGGATAATAAGGAGCGACTGATTCTTCTGTTCAGTCGATGGAACGAGTAAAAACAAATATGAAAAGGTGAAAGACAGGAGCTGACGCTTAATGGAAATAAGACAGGTTATCATGCAAATGTGACAAACTGCAGACACTGTCACACAGTCAGTTGTGTGTTCTACAAACAAACATGCAGCCTTCAAACAGTCAGCCTCGCGGGCTTTCTGGCAAGCCGAGCCCAAGCTCGTGCTAGGGTGGCCCCTTCCTCCCCATCACCAGTGTCATCACTTTGGTTGAAGCCTGTCTGTCAGTGGGGTTTAATGTGATGATGGTGGAGAATACTGGGGGGGAAAGCACACACGTTATCACTTTTTTTTTTTTTTTTTTTTGTTTTCATTCTAGTGCAAGATTTCTTTTGTCTGATTGTAAATTACAAATGTATTGTCTTATAATGCAAGTGATGCTTTGTATGGTTATTGTCCCCACATGTCCTTTTTCATCCAGTGTGCATTTCTTGCACTATTTCTAATATGATTTTTGCCCTCTCTTGTTCGTTTTTATGTTTTCTTTGCTCAATAGCAGCTTAAAGGTCATTGCATTGCAGCTAAAGAGGACTGCTGCTTTCATAGTCGATGAAAAGAGAAGAATTAAGTAGGAGTGATTGAATTGAACCTTGTATTTCCTCTTTACTTATTTCCACTTTAAGTTGAAAACACTCTACAAAGTGCTTGGGTTCATGGCACAAACTTACAGCCCACTTGTGGAGCTCTATTAAGCACTGAGTTTCTCAAAGGAACACACAACAGGGTATATTGTGAAAAAGGAAAAAAGCACTACTTAGAAAGCCGTCCCTTATTTTTCATTTTATTTTATTTTATTTTTTAAGAGAGAATATAGAAAATACAGAAAAGACAAAAGATCCCCACCCCTTCTTCAGCTAACACTTGAACGTCGACCTGAAACTTTCTACAATGTGTCAGGCCAGGGTTGATTTCACACATTACAGTGGATGAGTGTAATGGCGAAGACAGCTTGTTATAGAAACCTGGTGATTATGACCTGCTGTGAACAATCTCACTCTGTTTCACATACACCGCTCTGCTTCTTCTCCCCGCTCGCCTCCCCCCACCCTCCACCTTTCTCCTGTGGCCACTTTGATCAAATCTGCGCTCTTACGTCCTTGACTGCTGCCCCCGACGCCTGACCCCAGCATTCGAAATTTGCTCGCTTATGTAAAAGTTTATGTAGATTAATGCCACAATTTATGCAGATTGAGTTTTTGCCACTCAGACTTGAAGCACTAAAAGGTAGATGAGCGTTGACCTTCCCCACTAACGGCTACGTGAGCTCTCATCGATTATCTCATAACTGCTACAAACAGTGTAGCAGACAGAGGGATGAAGAGCAATTTCAAATTTCATAATGTTTCATTTTTAAACTTTTTTTTAAGTGTCGCTTAGAGGAGAGAGAAAAAAGGATGGCTTTTTATAAAAATGGAATCTGGGAGGCTTAGTAAGTGCGGTTTATGTCACAATGCAACACACGCACATGATCGTCCCTCCTTTAAAACATCATGCTTCCTGCAGCCCCACAGTGTCTGTCAAACAGAAACAACTGCCAGCAGTGGTATCGAGCAGTCTTTCAGCTGTCTGTGTGTCATTCCGAGCCTCCACAGAGCCGTAAACTTGCTCACAAGTGGCACCAGCATTGCCGAGGTTGAACAGTCAAGTGCCATCAAAAGCAGTTTGCCACAGAAATGGGTCTGTGTGAAAGCAAACAAAGGGCTCACACTTGACTCGACCCGCTCCACGTAGGCTAAATGCACAGGGGCTTGTCTGACACTGGAAAATGGCTTTCAGCCTGAACAGAGAAGCAGAAGAGTAGAGCGTAGAGGAAGGTGGAGGGAGGGGGGTGAATGTCACCATTATAACTTTGCTGGCTTTCTAAAAGGAGACGGAAAAAGTGTTACATTCAAGCAGAGACTGTCATCTTCAGTTTGAATGTAGTGAAGCATGTCTGAAAGGGCCATGTCAGGGTTATTGGAGGTGTTTTTGAATGTATAGAAATTCCCGGAAGCTACGAGTCTATATGGAGTGTTTGCAGCACAATAACAGATGTTATGGATTAATGCGTAACTTGAGTGGCTTTATTGTTACAAGCCACTTTTTTTATTTTTTGTATCACAAGCTTAACAGATCAATTTGCTGATGTCACAGTCACTAGTTAGTCATCCCCCCCAGTAGCACCCTGTTCTCTGATGAGCTCACTCACAGGAGCACATAAAAGGAAGGAAAAGCAGACCCTTCATCAGGTCACTAACCCTTACACAAACACAAAGTGACCCGCCAGTCAGAGAGTTGAGACAAGGTGTCAGCTGATGTTACTGCTGAAGTGAGCTAAAAGCCTCAGCTGGCAGTGAGTGCCACTGGGAGAACAGCTGTTCATTTAAACTCTCTGCTTCACACACTGTTTTTTGTTTGGGGTTGGGGACTCTCCGTCACTGTATCTGTGTACTGTTAGTGCGCACACACAGGAATGCACAATTTAGATCGGTTGCGGCGTCCTGCCGTTGACCCGTGTTGTCTCTTCTGCCTTATTTGATAATGACGCTGCAGTCGTTGGCTGCATGTCAGTTTTATCTGTGCTACTGTTGTCACTGATGCTTCTGTTTACATTACACTCATTAACACCAAAGTCTCAGACCAAACTGCCACTTAAAAATATTTAAAATCGGATTTTTTTTCTACTGCTTCAAGTACATGTTAACCTGTGTTTCTAATGTTCTGCCTTAATTTTTACAAAAGCACTTTCACATATGGAGACTTATGACAGTAGTGCCTCCCTAACTGTTGTCATTGTTGCTTTGAAGACTATGGAGTAATGTTTTGTCGTATCAGAACAAATAGTTTTAATTTGTGTTTTAAAAATAAAAAAGTTTGTGTGATCTGATCCTGTACATCTCTGTCCCATCTTAGGATCTGTCCTTCTACGCCAGACGAATGGCCACGGTCGGGTCCCACTGGATCTAGTCTCTGAGCCAAGTCAGAGGGAAGAGCTCCTCCATAGTGCACAGCTTGGAGACACAAAGTTTTTGAGAAATAAAGCAACTGAAGTTAACCTTCCCCTCTTGGAGGCTGGATCATCTCTGCTGTCCCTACTCATTTTCTCCTACCTCAGGGAAACGGGCATTCCTCACCACACACCAACCAGCGACAAGCACCACAGCCTGGGCTACCGGCTGGTCAGGGCACTGGAGAGGCACTCCTTCCAAAAAGTGACTCAGGGCTGGGCAGACAAGCGGGCAGTGAGGCTGGTAGAAGATGTAGAGACATTGTGGGAGCTCAGCCAAGGGAAGTACCAGGGACAGGTGTCTCAGGGTGTAATAGAGTGCAAAGGAGAGAACACACAGTTCCTGATGAGGGTATTAGAGGATCTTAGGTCGCGAGGAGAAGCACTAGTAGGTGATCTGTAAGGTTAAAGGATCACTTTACACCTCACTGAAGCTGACTTAAATGCATAACCTGTGAGTGAAAGTGAACAAAAAGGTAACTTTTTATTACATGGTCCTAAAATTTGCCAGGGCCTTAAAATAGGTCCACAGGGCAAAAAATAAGTCTTCCTGTGGATATCTGCCTCTAAAGCAAGCATGCAAGTTCAAAGCTGTTCATTTCTTAAGTGCTACAATTTTATACCTACTAATACCTAATGTTCATTGGCTTGGTCTGTTTATATTGTATATTTTCTGGAGTTTTACAAGTTCTGTGTTTTGCAAATATTTCTTGAATTTAAATGTTATTTATTTTTAATATTTCAAGATGTTTTTGTATGACACCACTAATGTTTTATTTCAGTGTCGAGTGTTGCTACCTCATGTTTTCTTTTTTTCTTTTTTTTTTGCATGTTTATAAATAAAAGTAAAATATATTCTTTGATTATTTCATTACTTCATATAACAATTCTGGCAGCAATATATCAGATGTCTTAACAATATATAGATATGTGTTTTTTTTCTTTGTAAAGAGCAAGTCAGCTGAAAGGTGCTCTGGAGATGGAGGTGTTTATATGTTGGCTACACAAAAAACAGTTATCCAGCAGTTGTGCTCTCAAATGGTCTCAGTGATGTACGCTCTGGGTTTCAGCCATGCAGGCACCAGTGAAGAATGAGGAGCTTCGCAAAGCTGAACCGAGCAGAGGGGCCCATGTGTTGGTGAGTGAGCGGTGCAAAGGAGGCGACTTCAAGCTAAAACTGAGAGCAACAGTCCACATTTCATTCATTTCTTTCTACAAGCACCTTCGAAACAAAGCTCGTCAGTACAGAAAAAGGGGTTGCAATAAATCAGGAAAAACAAGATGATAAAAAATATTTTAATTTCATTAGTTTTTTTAAATGAGTAAAATGCATTCCATTACTCATATCAGAAATATATACCACATTTTCATTTGACCCAACCCTGTCTTGGCTTCTACAGCGTTGCTGTCTGAAACTCTTATTGGTCAGAACTGGGCACATAAAGATGATGTCACAGGCAGGCAACAGCAGGCGGAAAAAGACAGACCTTAGAAAATGAGGCAGGCACACACCTACTTTACAGCATCATCACCAGATCATTGACAGGCATACTGTATAAAATACAACCATAAATTAACAAGTAATTAGCTATGTACAGTACGGTTTAAAAAATAAATAGTCTCATTTCAACTTGGTGCAAATAAAAGTGCTTTTTTTTTCTCTTTAAAACTGTCAGTCTGATACATTCCTTTTCTAGAACTCATCTTCTTGACATCATACAAAATAAAAACACTTTGGTTTGCTTTAAAACAGAGCCCAAATGAAATATAATGACGAGAAAAGGAGTGAGAGACAGTTTTTGGATGCAATGCCGCACAATAGTCACCACAATTTGCTGGAAAATGACTACATATAGTAGTAGACGCATACACATCAGGTATTCTAACAATCCCTTTAGGCATTATACAAAGCCATCCCTCACGAGTCACAGAGTGGGTTTGCTGAGGAGGCTGTAATCAGTTAGCGACATCGCTCTTAGGGGATAGTCTGTTATTGTCTTTCAAGTGGATTCCCTTAACAAAAAAAAAAGAAAAAGAAAAGCAGTGGTCCTTTGGAGTGACAGATCTGAGCCTGTTGATATTTAAGCATGGAGATGGATGGGCAAGGAAGGAGGGAGCGGAGAGAGTAGACAGACGAAGTGAGAGGGTGACAAAATGGCAGAAGAGAGCTAGTTGCGGTGGGAAGAGAGTTTAGAGTATAAAGGCAGAGACACAGACAGACACAGGGGGTGGGGGGGCAAGCAAAGCTAAAGAAGTAGAGGCTGAGAGATGGAGGCAGGGATCAATAGGATGAGAGCAGACCTCCTCAAATGTAGCCTGTGCTGTGATCTTTCAAGAGATGCTCAGCGAGAAGCCCAGGAGACCATCCCTTAAGACAGGGTCGCAACCCCGCTCACTGACGAATGAGGGAACCGCAGAGAGAGCAAATGGAGGGAAGCATGACGGGAAGAAGGATCTGAAATAGCATAAAACACACACATACACACATACACTCCTCCTTCCCTGACATCTCAGGCCTAAGTCCCCTTGGAGCCTTGTCACACAATGACTTGCTGCTCATCTAGCATCTAAGCAAACTCTACACCAAGTAACAGCTGGCACTTCTGCTGCAACGCACACATACACACACACACAGCGACTGGATCTAGGCATCAGTCTACAGCTGGAGGGGAGATACAACTGTAACGCACACCGACACTAAGAAAAGCAACTCGTCTTTGATTGCATAAATGCGTATACGCAAACACTCTTACATACACAGTTCACATATACAAGCCTCTGTCTCTGGAAAGACTGATCAAAGTTGAGCTTTGGGCACAGGAGGTGGGGCAGATGGAGAGGGCGGCCAGCCTGGGGCACAGCATCACAGAAAGCATGTTTGCGTTTGTGTGTCAGTTGTTGGTGCGCGTGTGCCTGAGAGCGGGGAGAATGTTCCTGTTCCAATACAATGTTTTTCATCTGTCAGCGTGTAGGTACAGTAAGGCGTGCGTGTTCGAGATCTCTGAGAGGAACTGCGCGAGAGGAGGATGTTTGTGCCTCCGAAACACAAGATGCTTAAGCGCAGAAGCATGTGTGCGTGTGGCCGTGAACGCGCTCGCGTGTGGCCACCGAGGAAAACACATGGGGGAGATGAGAGGGAAGGAGACCAGCCTTTCAAACAAGATTAGAGCTGCGGCTGCCTCAAGGCCCGGCTGCCTGACGACACTCTGCATAAACTGGGTGACATCTATATTAACACCACGACGGCGGGCCCAGTCTGCCGTGCCGCCTGACAGAGAGAGGAGGCTATTGCTAATCAACTTGGCTGGCTGAGATAAGTGGAGACAGTCCAAATTACTGCCAGTGAAAGTAACACTGCCACATCCAAGAGGGAAAGGAGAGAAAACAAAACACACTTCAGTAGAAAAACAATTACAAAATATAAACATATTAACAAAATCATTCAATAACTTAAACGGGAGCTTAAAGAAAGAAAGAAAGAAAATTGAATGCGGTATAAGGCTTCTCCCTTGATAAACACACCAAGTGTCATTTTCTTTTTTTGGAACAGCGAGAATAAATGTTAAACTAATTTTACTTATTGTGTGACACTTGTGGGAAGCTGTCAGAGTGATGGAGAGAAGCAGCAAGGAGAGTGGCTCACACGGCTGATGTAAAGGTCATTTCATCCATCCTTTCCACTTGCCTTTAAAAAAAAATCTAAAGCATTATGGTTACGGTAATAATTTAAGAGGTTTCTCGCACTCATTTTGTTTCATACAAAAAAGGACATTTTGGGAAACAACTGTACACCATGAGTAATTAAATAGGAAAAACGAGTTGAAGAGAATTAAACAGGAAATAAAAACAAAAATGTTAAAGGATAGCTGAGCCGAGCTGCTCCAGAGGAGTCGTCCTCTTGTTCCTCGGTGTCCAGTAATAGACCGAGTGAGGAAAAGTGGAGAAGAGAGGAGTTGGTGGGCGGACGCAGTCATCTACCCGGGGTTGTTTTTCTTCCTTTTATTTGGACTGGGATTGGGATCCAATTTCAGCTCTCGGTACTGCACCTGTTAAAACACATAGAAACACGCACGCACACACACCACCCGGTCAGGTGGAAAGAGCAAAGGATGCTTGAATAGCACAGAAACCCTCCAGAGGCTCTAGTCCAGCTGTGTGGAACAGTGGCCTCAGGGAAGAGATTACACACTGATTACAGCGCGCGCACACACAGATGCGGACGCTCACACGCGCGCACACACTGACACGATACGTGTGCGCTGTTCAAAGCTCTGACTGCGTGCTCGCTCGCAGATGCACACAAATACACACGTACTTTCACAGATGTGCTACAGTGGCCTAGGGGAAGGGATCACACAAACAAACAAAGAACAGGGCAAGGGCTCATGGGAAAGCTTGGAGAGACAACAGAGTCATTTTGGTATAGCAAGATGGCGAGGAGTGAAAGGGCAGGAAGATGGGAACGAGACAGAATGAAGGAAAAAATGCACCATAACACGTTCAGAACCAAGGTTTGAATAACTGTTAGCAATATTAATACACTCCTCATCCTATGTAGCTTGATACATACTGCTTTTATATCAGAAGGATTATATGACCTGCTACTAATTTAGGGATAAAGTTACATTTTGATCAAAAGGAGCCAATTAAAAATATCAGCAAACTAAATTCTCTGACCAAATTTTGACTCTTTGCTGTATCCTTTTCTTGGCTGAGAGATAAATGAGCACACTGGAGATTTTCGTGGGACAAAATACAATCTCTTCTCCATGTTTCACTCTATAATCAAAGCTGTATCAGTCACAGCCAGACATCTGACATGGAGAGCTTTCCTCCTTCTCAGGAATGAGTGGACAGTATGGATGACATCTACCTGATGAGGCTCCTGCTTCTGGATGGGCTTTCCTACGCTTATCCCACGTCAGCTGTTAAGTGCAGAACAGCGACATCGTCTAATAACATGACTAAGAAGGCAAAAGGACGATTTTACTTTAAGTAAAGCCCCAATCTGTTGCACATCTGTATACATCATGACCCTATTAGGCCACAGCTGGAAGAAGCTGTTTTATATTTTGGGATATAAATTTATTTGCTTTCTTGCTGAGAGTTACACGAGAAGAGCGATACGGCTGTCACATATGTCAGCTAAATAAGGAGCTGTAGCCAGCATCTGGTTAGCTCAGCTGAGAGAAAGAGAGAAACAGCTAGTCCGGTTCTGCCCAAAGCTAATAAAATCCACGTAGTGAACAGATGAGATTTTACAGCTGGTTTTGCTGTGGATCATTTCTTGATCAGGAGCAGCGACCTCCTGGAGTCTTGTTGTCACCGTTTTAAAATTTGTTTTTTTGCACAAATGAAGTCAACGAGATATAATGTCTTCATTGTGTGCTTTGGAGGTGCTGGCAGGCACATTTTGTTACCTTTGGCAAGCTCTAAGCTGTTCCTATTGTTTTATACCAAACTGAGCTGTGCAAATCATATGTCCGTGCCAGTTAATGGACACATATGAGAATGGTATCAGTCTCGTCACTTTTTTTCACAGCAAGAAAGGGAAAAACAAAGCTTTTCTAAAATGTTAAACTACTCCTTAATCCTATAAATGACCAGGACATTATTTTTGTATCTGCACTGCATCGCTAAACCACTTTAAACAGACATTTTAGTTGCGTATTGCCTCACTTCATCACTTCATAAGATGCTTAGCGTCATCACTCAGGGAGTGTCACAGTATGTCTCAGCAACAAGAATTGATTCACTCTTGACAGAATCCTTTCCAAAGATGGTGAGCCGATCCTAGAAACTGCTCTTACGTGGAAGTGATGGACAGTCAGATGCAAACGGCATCACAGTGGCTGAGTATCAACAAACAGAGGCTGTCACACTCGCTTTCAAATGTGCACATCCGTGCATGCGCGCACAAATGCAGTTGCTAGTCTAGACAAACTCAAGGAAGCGACAAGCACTAGCCACTGAATCGGAATACTAATAGAAAAAAAAAATAGACTTAACAGTGACTGCACCAAAGAGCCAGAATCGTCTGAGGATTCCCTCCTAAGTTGATGTACTATAGGCTACTCTGCCTGGCTGACTGACTGACACTCTCTCTGATTCTCCAGGAAGACAACAAACCGACATCAATATGGTTTCTCTGTTCTGTCTCATGGTAGTTCTGTCTACTGTGGACAGGAACAGCAGCATCTTTCAGCACCGACTGGGAACAAGCCTTTATCATCCATCTTTTACTGGTTCCCACTGTCGCTTCAATGAAGTCTTCCAGTCCTGTGCCTGCAAAGCCCAAACACATGTCCACATGTGTGTATGTGCTTCAAAATGCAGACACTCATATACAAATGAACACCAGCAAAGACAAAGAATGCACAGATGCCCACATAAAGAAAACCTAGGCACTTTTTTTAACATTATCAAATCATATAAAAAAACAAACAAACAAACACACACACACACACACACACATCTACTGTGGGTTATTTTGCTTCCTCTGTCTCACAGTGCTGGTCACCAATGTCCCGTTAAGGTGCTTACAGAGTGGATAGGCCAGCATGTGTTGCTCTCTACGCCTCACTAAGCAGCCAGACTGCTCTGATTCCGATCTGGATACTCCACACTGTCCACAAGGCAAGCTAACAACATACTTGTATTTATACAAGGTAACATACAGCTGTACAAATACAGTCTGTTTGTTGGACACAGTCAGGAAAGAAGTAAGACTGCACGCCGAAAGGCAATCCAGGTAGAGGAAAGGAGAATGATGAGGAGCAAGATAAAGAAGGGACAGAAATAGACAACAAAAAAGGAACAAATCAACAAAGGGAGAAGGAGAGAAAACAATGAGAGGAAAGAAGAGACTGGGTGAGACAGTGAGACAGAGGGATATCTGTGGATGCTCGGGTGATGACAGATATGTGGGTGGGGATCCTTTTATAGCCATGCCAACTAAAGCAGACAACAGAACAAAAACCCAGGGGACAGAGATGGTTTGTATGGCCCTGTGTGTGTCTGTGTGTCTGTGTGTGTGTGTGTGTGTGTATGTGTGTTTATGCAGTGGTAGTTCTGTTAGGGGACCATGACAGTGCTGGCTGAGTGCCCACATTGACTGCAATCAATGACAGTGGTGCGTCTGTAGAAGAACAAGTGGGTGAATTGCTGAATGATTGAATTCACTCGTGAGCAAAGGAATAACAGCACGTCAGCGCGGACATCTATTGTACTCATCATCAAATAACTAAAAGCAAATTAAAAAGATCCAACTTTAATAAAGTGTTTCTCCATATGTAGCTCATTCGCATCTTTCGCTGTTAGTTTTAAACAAGTCAGTATGAATCCAAAAAGTAGGACAGGTATTGTGCGTGATCACTGAATGGCCAAACGCCTACAGGAGCAAAGAAGATACACGGCAATTTAATTCCGTGCGTTGACATTCCTGTCCAAACAATTCCTGTTTGTGAGTGAATGCAAACAAAGAAAAGTTTGGTTGTCAGTAGAAAGTAAGGTTTTGTTTCTCATGAAGAGTTGCGAAGGGGATCAACAAAAAGAAATAGTGCCAACAACAACATTTCAATCAAAACAAGAGTTTTCACTGTGAAGAGCTGCCAGCCGGGAGAAATGGGGGCTCATGCATCACAGGTTCAATTCCAGCTCGCAGGTGACAGGCCCGCCTGATGTTACACCCTTGGCTCCCCACTCACCTCACCTAATAGCACACACGCAAAAGCACCCACACAGGCGCCAAAACCAGTGGAGGCAAGAGCTAGTTAAAGTAAAAAAAACAACAAAAAAACAAAAAACAAAAAGGAAGAAGAAAAAGAAAACGCAGAGGAGGCGAGGAGAAAGTGGGACGTTAGTAAAATAAAATGAACCAAAATTGGGGGGAAAGTAAAAAGTGAGGTAATGCAGCAAGCACACAAGCAATTTGGTACACGAGCGGGGAACTTAAAGGGAACATCGACAAGAGAAGCGGCGGGTAAAGACCCAGCACTGCTCAAAGGCTGCTCCACCCTCGCTCCTCTCCTTTCCCAAATGTTGACAGTACAAGTGCAAAACAGGCTTTGAAGTGTGCTCCGCTGAAGGGGAGCGTGTACCATGCATAGTGCTTCGTTTAACCGTGTTACCCACAAAGCATCCCAGGACCTGCTCTTCCCTCACTGCCTCTCATGTTCTCTCACCCCCTTTCACACTGAACCTTTGACAGTGTTTTGATGTTGCCAGTGTGGGCAGACAGACAAGGCGAAACCAAGGTGGCTGATAGTGAGCAAAAAAAAACAAAAAAAAGGTGGGGAGGGAAAAAACGCAAATAGGCGAGTAAATAAATTGATTCAAAAAAACCTGAGCGAGCTATATTTTAACGACACTATGTCATTCTCCCTTTCAGTCCTTTTTCGCGCAAAGCACGAAACTCGCCGGGTTTCATCTCGTGCGACACCTAAACGAGCATAAGGGTTATTAAATGTTTCCAGGGAAGCACTGCTGTGTACAGTTCAGACATCTGCAGATTGGAAGATTCAGCAATCGTGTCTATTGTTGTGTTGGAGAAAAGGCATTCCAAGGTGACGTAAATCAGTAAGTGAGGGGAAAAAAAGTAAGGAAAACTTTTGCCTGTTAGCTGTTGTGACAAGACACAGACTGAATAGTGACTAATTGCCCTCTTGCAATGAAATGTTTAAACCTCTTGCAAAAGTGGGAAGGGCACAGCGAAGGAGAGAGAGACCTCTAGTAGATGTGAGTGATGGCATTTGGCACCGTTTCAGCCTTTAACTATCCTGCCTTTGTCCCCTGCACGTCCGATGAGGTTTCATCCCCAACATAAATGTTGTCTAAAAATATTAACCCGACTGCCCGCTGTTCATTAGCCGCTAAATTGGAATTCATGCTTATTTTTGTATTGGGGATTTGATCCAGCTCCTTTACACCGATCATAAAGGGCCACTTGGCATGCTAATTGCCTTGCCCCCCATTTACGCACTCCCTGGCTCGCATGGCTAATGGTGTCGTAAAACATACTAGTGCGCTGACACCTCCCAAACACCAGGTAGGGAATACTTGGCGCTATTAAGGTCCTGAGCATGGCCTCGTTTAAGAGGGTATGAAGGATTCCCCGGTATCATCCGTTATCACCAGCGAAAGATCCAAACCAGACACAAGAAACTGTAATCCAAAGAGAGACGGTTGCTCCTTTAAACACACGTGTGCTAAACATCATGCCAGCCTTTAACATGGGTGCTCACAGAGAGAGATAATGATTTAAGTAAACTGTTGAAGTGGTAAAAAGAAACTGCAGCTCCCAGGCTCCGCTGGTGATTTAGCTTTTACAGGGTGTCTGGCAAAGCTGTTAGGGGCCTAGTATCAGTATTTTGAGAGGCTTCCTTTGGTAAAGTGCCTTCCATTCACTGTACGAATGCTGACAAACAAATGTTACTGCAAAGTCATTTCCGTGCTACGCACAATATAAAGAAAAATTAAAAATTAGGGAAGACTAAGGCTATGTCCCACAGCTTCTGCCTTGCTCTATTGTATAGCCTCAGTATATGCAGTGTATGAACTGTGGACCAGTGTGGCTGCCCTTTGTATAGAAAGTCATTAGAACCTCATCAGTTCTGGCACTGAAGCACCTTCAAATGATGCGGAACAGTACACTGAAATACCCCAACCCACCTAACATGCACAACGGCTGGGAAAACTGTGTGTGAGAGTGTGTGTGTGTGTGTGTGATTATATATGTGTGTGAGGTCACACTGAGGCCCAGAAATAGTATTCATTAGTCATCCAGGATGTCAAGCATAGTGGGCCCCTGCACCAGTACTACTGGGTGCCATAGACACGTGCCCGTGAGGGGACACTCCATTTAGACCCCAGCACCTCTGTGCATCATTTGAAAGCCTCAAGGGCTCAATCCCCACAGACGTCTTTGACCCAGCGAGACGGGGGCAGGCAATGAGGTGAACCCACCACCGGAGGCAGCGACCGGACGCACTGCAGAGCAGAACGTTCCGGTCTGTTTTTAGCCAATGACCGCAGAGCAGGGTGCCTTCTCAGAAAACTAATTTTTCCGTGACCATCACGGGTTTGACTAGCTGAATTTCACTGACCTGTTCCTATTTGCAGAAATAAACATTGGCACTGGCTTAACGGGCACGTAAAACAAAGTTTTACTCTTGCTTTCTGCCCTCATCGCCCCTCATGCTTTTCTATTTTTGCCTTCATCTTTTCTCTAATTTTACCCTTCTCACCCCTTCATTCACCCTCGTTGCTCTCAGCGCCTCCAAACTCTCAGTGAAACCTGGCAACAATTACCATTCCAACAGCTGCAGCAATAACCATTACAGTAGCACTTACAGTATTACTTATACAGTAGGCACAACTCCAGCAGCATGGGCACCAGACCAGAGCACTGTGTCTACCCCCTCTTTCCCTAGCCAGCAGGCCCTCATTAGGGGCCTTGTAAAGGCCTCATACCTGCCAGGCAAGGGCCCCTTCACCCTTCAACTCCTCCAGGCTCCAGGTGTGTAAGGTGGCTGCACTTCACCAGAGGGGACAGCTTGGGCTCATTTAACTCGATGGCTACTTGCCCTGTGCCTGCTGCTGCAGCAGGCCCCTGTAAACTACAAAACTGTAAAACTGCACGGGGGCAGAGAGGGGGAGTGGGGTACAGGGGGCTGGCAGGGGTGCGTAGGGGAGCAAGGATTATGACCCCGTAAAGATGAAAGAAGTTGCGGGCAACAAGCGATCAAAGAGGAAGTGTGTCAGCAATGATATGGCAGGGAATTGGTCATATCAGAGGCCCCAGGTCGTTCAGTCTCAGCCTCCATCTGTGTGCGTTTGTGTGTGCGTACTGAACTCAGCTCAGCGGGGCCTAACAGCCACAATGGAAACCATTGGTGCTGGATAACACAACAACTTTCACAAGCTGCCGCTTAATTGCAGTTTAAACTGCACTAGGTCCTGGGCAGCACAGCATGTTACTGTTAGCATAGACACACACACACACGCACACACACCTATATTTTACCTGAGAAAGCATCTGTAGTCATCAGCCACAAAGTTAATCTGATCTCACGGTTAATGTAGAAGCAAAACCGCATGGGGCTGGTTAAGTCTTGGTTTACACTCTGTTTCAATTACTAGCAAAGCTGTGAGACAGCATCTAACTGTAATTGTGTGTGAGTGTACGTGTATGGAGTCAATCAACCTAGTTATATGCTGGCCACTAAACTCACTTAACCTTGTTATCTTACTACACAGCTCCAGCCATGTATGTGGAAATTGAATTAGACTTGGAAGCTTTTAATAGGAAAACACAGAAACAGCTTTGAAACAATTAGATTAGATGTCTGTATGGCTAAAACAATGAATAGTCAGTTCAGCCTACATGAAAGCACAACAGTGAGGAGTCAGAGATCGCGAGGAAGAGGGGGAAAGAAAACAGAGGAGACAGAGGAGATAATAAAAGAAGCCCTAGCCCTTGTCCAAGCCCGGAACTGACAGATGATGATAGTCATCTCAAAAAAGATATAAAAAATGAAACATATAAAATTTCACCCACCACTTGTACATCTGAGGGCACTCTGGACAGAAAGTCTAGCAGCTCGTTGTTATCAATGGTGTAGGGATCTCGTAGCTTCTTTGTAAATTTATTCACTCCTGCAGAGAGAAAAGTGGGGGCAGACGGGTAAGAATTGAAAGAAGGAAAGACAGAGACATCTTTATATTTGTTGTACTGTCTCTGTGTGCTCACACAAAAAATATCATGGCACACAGATTTATTTAGCTAGAGTATCTGAATGTTCTTATATACTATATGATGTAATAAAAAATACAACATTAGCTCACCCCAGGCCAGCAAAATATATCGGAGAGGGATGAAATAGAGGATGATGGTGGCCACTCCGAGAGCCACGATAGCTAACCAACTTAAGAAAGGCACAGTCCAGTTAAATGTGCTGCAAAGAGAGGAGATGGAGAGTAATATAAGCAGCAATGCTTACTCCAGATATAATAAAAACATGCTGAGAAATAATGTAGGAATGAGTCAGCAAAGTTTAACAGGTTGCAGGGAGAAATTTTTACACCTTTTTGAATTCATTAGTGTGAATGCACTTAGATGTAGAAAAGCACTTTTTTAGAAACAGTTCTTTTACTTGTATCTTCAACTATAACTTTTAATGAAACAAAACTTTCTGCGTATGAACCGTATGTTAAAAAAAAAGGCTGTCAGTACATACAGGGATGTAAAAAATGAATAAATAAATGCTTTTGTGTAAGTGCATGCAGTGTATTTAATCTAATATCTGCATGACAAAAGGTAATGCAAGGTCAAGTAAGATATGGTGGACATAAAGACAAGCAGTCTTTCTATTTGTTCCCCAGGGTTGGGTGTCACACTGGCATTAATTCTTGAGAGCGGCACTAAGTTATACTCAGTTATGCTGGCAAAGGGAACCGGCCAGAGTGGCAGAAAAAAAAGAAAACACAACCAAAACAACAACACAGGGACGTGCGGAGCAGAGCAGAGCGGGCCGGGTGCCGAGGAGCAGGCTTACGACTCACTTCTTTATCCTCTCGCCATAGGAGGCCACTTCATCTAGCGCATTCTGCACACTGATGCACACGTCCTGAATGGCATAAAGCTTGTTCATGAAGCCCTTTCTTTCTGAGTCCTGCAAGAGGACAGATAGAGATGTAGGCGAGAGACAGAGAGAAAGAGAGGATGAGGGAGGAAGACGTGGAGGGAAACAGAGAAGAGACAGGAGGAGAGAGAGAAGAGAGAGGCTGGGCACAGGCGTCTTTGTGAAAACAATACATTTTAAATAGCGTCAAAGATTTGGAGTGGGGAGCCAAATCACCAGATATCCTGCATAAAGTGACAGAGTGCTTTCATTCCAGGCAGTAATAGAGATATAAAGTTGGCAGAACAAATCAAAATGTTTTCCTCCTTACGAATCCTCACACAGGCAAAATTTGAATATGTGAATAGGCAGAGAGAGAAGCAGAATTAAACTGAAAGCCGAATGGATAGATCAATCTTTGGGCTCGCTCTCTCTCTCTGCTGCTGCTGCCAACACAGCTTGGAAGACCAGGCAGAGCTCTCTTTTGTCCTCCTGGCTGGCACAGTGTGATGATGTCACCAGCCGTGACATCATTATCATCCTTATTAACACTGTCACTCACCACCAAGACTTCAGAGTGGGAGGGGTCAGGGGGAGTCACAAAATAGGCAGGCAATCTGAAGCCGACAACCCCTGCCCTTCTTACCGAAACAAAGTGAAGAATTTAAAAAGTCATGCAACAGTCAACGAGCTGCTGACTGACAGGCAGGGGCACGACGGATCTGGACAGAATGAGGTGACAGAGAGCAATTAAACGCCATTGGCTGAGTGAGGACATCGACACGCAGACTGGTTGTTGCAATATGTGAATGGTGGACATGCTCGGAAGACAAAAGGGTAGAAAAGAACTATCCAGGAGAAAGTCATACGAGTATTATGTGCACTATCGTGGGTGACCTGTTCATAATGTGGCAGGAGGAGGTGATTTTTAAACAAATTGGTGAAGGAGGAGAAGGCTGTAATTACAGGATGATCATGTGGAAGTTCTCTACCACATCAATGGTGTAAACACCTGTAATAGAAGAAAATAAATTACAGATGCCAAAAACAGTGAGATAAGAAATGGTTTGAATGGAATAAGCTGAAGAAAGTAAATATTTTACACAGTAAAACAAAAAAAACCCCTCAAATCTTAATCAAGAAAAGTTTCCCCAAAACCAAAAGATGATGATATAACCACACATGCCTAGTATTTCTCTCTGTGTGTAGGAAAGACTATGTTACTGATGAAGATTGATGGACGTTGCTAGATTAGAGAAGTAAAGCTCTAAGTAATTATAACTACCATCGCCAAAGAAGACAGTGAAGCAGTCAAAGACCTGAAACCTTCAGGACCTCAAAGGCCTTTACCACATTTCCATCTTGAGGCCAGCCACCTCACCACAACCCTCCCACTGAGACCCAAACTGCCCCCCAAACCCACCCTCGTCTTTTTGCTCTCCGTCCAGGATCAGATAATGTGAAAAATGAACCATGGAGCAGTCAGGGAGACCACATGGCCTCCCCAGCAAAACCACACAAGACAAATAGATATAATTAGACAGCGTCTCTGGGTTATTTTTCTTCGCAAATATTTTACAAGACTCCCTTTCTTTCCTCCTCCCGCTGTCCTCCTCTTCTAAGGCCTTTCCTCAAAGTCCATCTGTTTTTCATTGCTGAGTCAAACAAATCTCAGAACGCAGGGTCTATTGTGCTGGGCTTGGTGAGGCCGAGCCGAGCCAGGCTGGGCCGGGTCAGGACGTTTTATTTTCGGTCCTGGGCTCAGGGGAGAGTGTTTGAGGGCCACAGGAGTGGTGTGAGAGACCGGGCGGGGGTGGAGAGGATAAGTCAGAGGTCATTTGAGTATAAACCATTGCCACATGCCCTTCGGACTGCGGTCTGACTCCTATTTCCTGTCTTCAAACACGGCTTGGGGAGGTGGGAGGTAGCAATAACACCGAGGGCCACGGAGAACCTTGTTTTCCCAGCTTCCCTGCACACTGCGCACATATGGAGTCAGGCAACCTGTTCTTATAATGGAACCTAATATGCACACAAACACACACACCCTACAGCTATTAGATAAGGTTGATCTGCACACCTGGTCTTGCTGCGTGACTCTACAAACAATATCCCAACAGAGATTAGATGATAGGGGTCCTTGATTTCAAAAGGCAGTTTCTTTTTCTACTGAGCATGTTCGCACTACAGTGTCATGACTAATAGAGAAAGTACTCATATCAAAATAAAATCTGCGCTTCTCAAGAGCAGATCCATTACAAGTTTTTTAAATAAAAGACTTGTTTTTCATGCTTTGAGCACATGTAGTTTGCAAGAACCGTGTGTTTCAATTAGCTCACATGTGGTAAGTAATTAGAACATGGTTTTTCCACTCTTGCCCAGCTTCTTGTCTCACTCAGGAGGAGCGAGTGCTTTACAGGAGTCTTAGGACCTGTATTTCCATCTGTGTCTTCCTGTTTCTGTCAGGGAGACTAAGTGGGTTTGTTTGGAGAAGTGAAGGCAAGGCTAGTAAAATCGACTCTGGCTAGGCCTCTCTCTGATTTAGCTTGGCCACAGATGCAAGCCATTTTAATGCTCAAAGCATGCTACAAATCCCAACACCTACAGCAACCCGGTCGTGATGGATGATGCCGCTTGGCTTGAATCAGCCAGGCAACATCATGAACTTGCCTAATGTGTTTAGCATCATTAGTTTTAAACACTCCAGCTTCATCTATACACAATCGATAGACAGACAGACAGACAGACAGAAAAGTCAGCAGAATATTCTACTACTGTGCATTAGAAGCTCCATAAAGACAGTTGGTGAATGAGATGCTTCCTTGTGCAGAAGGAATTACTTGACATCAATTAACTGTCATATATATACTGAAATATTTAGTGAGTTAGTGTCCTTTGTTGGGTGAGAGTTGCATGTTTTAATGGCATGGATGCCATTTAAAGAAAATAAATGCATCCCTATGTCCAAGGTTTGCATCATTGTTTGGATGTGTGAAGTGCGGTATGAAATCTCAGCCTTTATTGCCCAGCAGCCGAACAGCAATAAAGGCTCGTTAAAAGTGATGCGAGTTGTTTATATGTGTTAAGGAAAAATAACCCCTCAGTGATACCAGAGAGAGCCCAGGGACACTCTCACACACACACACAGTCAAAGAAACAGCCAAGTCAGGCTAACCACATTGCACTTGCTGGTAAATTGTGGTAAACAAATGTGGTAAACTCCTTGAAAACTAACTTAAATATTTAACAAAGGGAAGATGCACAAAGCCCGGGCGCACTCGACTGTTCCATTTCTCTCTCAGAAAGACACCACCATCACACCAAAGTACATCTATATGCAAAAGTGCAAAGTGAGCAGTTGTAAACTTTACAAAGACAGTTTGTTCTTCACTGACCCAAGGCCTAGAGCTAAACAAGAGAGAGGTCACTGAGGACTTCGCCTATTAGGTTGGACTCAAATATCTGTCCTATATCTACTTGGTGGAAAAGAGAGAGCCATTGGAGACTATTTTAACCTCTGATCACACTGTTCTCCCTGCTGATTTACGCCATAAAAATGATAAACCTAACCGTTATAATGTAGCGGCATATATCCCATCAAACTGCAAAATGAGTCTGAACCACAAGCGGCTGCAGCTCATTGCCGCTGTGCTAAAATTGCACCTGTTTTTCTTTGTTTTTCCTTTTTTTTGCCCCTCTCACTCTGGCAGCACAGTAAAAATTGAAATGTCATATAAAATGTGACAGGATGCTAATATGTGGCTCCCAGAGGGCATCTGAAAGCGTTCTTGTTGATTTTGTAACTGCAGAGAGAGATGACATCCTTCCCATTTCCACCCCAGGAAAAAAAAAACAACAAAAAAAACCCCACTGAAAAGTTGAACAACTTGAGGAATGCTAGAGGGTGACACGAATTCAATTTCCAAAGCCTGCGAAAGAACTAGCAATGACACGATAATAAATAGTGCATATGATTAGCATCTACTGTATATTTAAATTAGGTGTGTCGCTACTGAACAAAAAAGAAAACAATGATTTTGTGTTGATAAAGATGTTATTTGGGCGTGCATTTTCTTTTTAATTAGTGGAAATAAAGAAAATGATTGATGAAAGTGCATGTCACTGGAAGGAGAGCAGGCCTTTATTGGTTCATTTGCATTCACCCATGGCATACTGTTCTCTCTAGTGGCGATGTGTCGAGCACTGTACATGAACCACAAGTCGAAACAGAGCACTATAGAGACAGCTTACCTGAAAATGAAAAAGCAGGAAAACATAGAGAACATAGAAAAGAAAAGCTTCCAAAATTGTATTTTATATAAATAAAAACTCCAATTTTCACTGCTGAATTTCTGTTAATCAACACCTTCCCCTTGTTTCTAGTTTTTAAGATTAAATCTGTTTGTGAGCTAAGCATTTTTTGTGGTTTATTTTTCCCATTTTCATGTGTTCATTAGCATTTTAAGAGTAATAAAAATATCAAATGAAGCATGGAACCCATTTTTCTTATGTTGGCCATTTAAATAGTTCAGCTGCTCTAAAGCTATTGTGTTACCGAGGTCTATTCCAAGTAATACCAACTCCACTGGGGACAAGATGAGTCACAGATTTTACCAATTGGGAGTTAAGAAAGGCCCCCTGGGGAATAAAAAAAGAAGAAAAAAAAGGACCCAGTGGCCTAGAATACCATCTCTTTTCTGTTAGGAAATGACAACAGGACAAGACAAAGACCCTGTGAATGGCCTCAGATACCACCCTGCAACCTGGCACCTCGCCAGCGCCACATGAAAGGGGCAGATGTTCGATTTTTTTTTTTTTTTTTTTAAATCGGTGGGTACCATTTTAATAAATAATTTATCCCATATAACAGCTAATCCATGGGCAAATGGGTGAGGGGGGATACATTTTTTTCCATCTTGACCTCTCTTTCTCTAAACATAATACAGAAATATTTGTGTTACTGTGCTGTTGAGATGCACAGCACGTCCAGTAAAGATGAGAAGGGGCATCCTGAATCCTGCTCCTATAGGCCGGAGCAGAAAGACTGTATATGTATTTTCCTGCGTTCACATGATGTGCTGCATTGCTCGTTTGAGAGAACCTGTGTGTGCCGAGGGTTGCTTCAACACAGTCAAAGACAAGCTCCAGTTAAGTCTGTCAGCTGAAGGTGGCCCGCGCACGCACAATGCTCTCTAGCGCTAATTAGTCTCTTCACCCAGCCAAGTCCCATTGCGGGGATAAGTTTACACATACTGTATATAAAAGAGAGCGTTAGGGGGGAACGAGAGTAGCGAGTTTTTAAAGGAGGCGGCGCTAATATATTTTCAGTTTGACCTCTGCTTCCTGTCCTAAAGAGAAAGGTTTCTGGCGTTATGAGTGTGAGTTTGTGTGCGTGTCTCTAATGCGTCTGGTTGGCAGGAGGTTGTTTGCCACTGATCATCTTTACCCATATCCCCGTGGGGCCTCTCATCACCTCCACCACACCAGCCACTCTATCAAGGCTCAAGGTCAGGTGTGCACACAAAAACATAAATGACTACTACCTCTCAACTTCTGCTCTTGATCACTTGATCACCTTCTCCTGGCCTCCCGCTGCATGCCACGCCCTGAACCGCCATCCTACCTCACCTCTGCTCCCCCTGCTCCCGCACTCTCCTTCCCCTGTCCTTCCCAGGAAGCAGCCTGGCGGAGTGTGATGAATGGGACGACATTAGTCTTGTCCTCTGTTGGCCTGGTTTAGCTGCTCCAGCCCATCTCCCCTCGTCCGTCAGTCTGTCAGTCTGTCTAAGTGCGTCTGTTTGTCTAAGTCTCTCTATCCGGGTTGGCTTAAAACACACAGCATCCCACTGTACTGTCAAATGCCTAAAAGATGAGAGTACATATCAGCTTTCATATTTTTAAAATCAGGGAAACATACAAAACTCAAAGACACGCGTGTCACATTTTTAACTACTCTCATTAATGACATCATATTTTAATCTTGCTGGGGTGAAATTGCACCTCAATCTGTAAAACCTGCTAACCTTGGCATGTTTTTAATTATACATTCATGTTCAGACACACAGGAGATAGAAAAAGCTGTAAAATCTACTGTCTTAAACTTTGTTTTGGAAAGGGGAAAAAAAAAAACAACAGAACGAGAGTGCATTGCTATGAAGTGAAGGGATCACATCTTCAAAAAAGTAAATAAAATATGCATCCTCTCTGTGCTCATTACAGATTTATGACTCTTGTTAAAAGAAAAGGTGGCGGCTGCCTTCTTACATGTCTGACTTTCAAATTCAGACGACACTGCTGTCAAGTGTTGTGCTCCACATTCTGTCCAATGAGAGACCGAGAGGGCTGAGTGTGTGCCATCTCCAACATCCTATTCGGCGAGAGTCTCGATAAGAGTTACTTTGGGTGGATAAGAACACGCAAGAACTCCTCACCTACAGTGCAAGGAGCTGCTCGTTGTAATCCTTTGATGCATAGTTCATCAATCAAAAAGTTCAGTTGGTTCAGCCACTTGTGTGTATGCGATTCAGAACAATAACAGTTGGGGGGAATAGTCATTGTTGCATTAGGCATAATGAGCATTGGGATTTTCTTCAGCAATATGTGACAATTTTGCAGTTCCTGTAGCAACTTTAAAGCAAAAGCGCTGAGAAAAACATTTAAATCACCGCACCAGCCACCGCACACCCATGCACACACACTCAGGGAACTGAAACTCACTCGAAAATGAGTTTGTTAGCTGTCTATTATCAGTGACTTAGGGGGTCATAAGGTGTGAAAGTAGTCCTTATGTGTAAGTGAGTCCTAATTAGTACTTTCAAAGAAGCTTGAATCTAAAAGCTTACTTTTTGGCACGCCAAAAAAAACCCCCCAAAAAACACTACACCAACCTAGAAGAACATTTTATTCCCTTGTGCTCCCTGTTTCTGTGCAAACTGTATCAAAAATAAATAAGCACAAAAGCACTCGAGTGACTCCCATGTCACCTTTTATTGCCCCAGAACCAAAAGCCCCACCAGCAAAACACACTGTCACACCTCAGTCTACACATTTCACCTCAATGTTTAACAAGTCTACAATGCCACAGGGAAGTCAAAGACAAAGACAGGGGCCGCTTTCCATGCTGGAGCTCAGTAGCTTCCCCCATTACCTTAAAAAGCAGGCACAGGCAGAACCCTTGCAGTGGGTTTGGATTTGAGGGTCAAACGTGCAGTGTGTGTGTGGGTGTTAATCGAGACGCGGACATGGGGGACAGGTACTGTACACAAACCCTGACAGGACGGCACACAGAGGCCGCTGGACAGACGATGAGCTAAAAAAGGGAACTGGGAGACAGCAACAAACACCATCGGGAGTCGGTGCCAGAACCACACACAGATCAACTTACCACCATTGCTCGTATCCATTCAAAGTGCCAGGAAGCCAACATATCCTCGAGGATATGGTTTTTATCACGGCTGTCCTCCCAGGGGCCTGGTTTAGGGTCCTTGTGGATAGATTACAGTGAGATGTTCTCTTTACAACCCACAGAAATTAAAGTCAAAAGGTTTAGAAAATGTGGATGTTTTGCAGCTGTGGTCTTATACATTTATATCACCCTGTGCAGGAAAGAAAACAGCAAAAGCACTGCAATCAAAACAGCTTCAGCCTTGCAATGCAGAAAATATTCTTTTTTTCAGTGCTCATCTTTATTTAAACTTTGAAACAACAGCATTGGGTAGTAAAATTCAAACTAAATATGCATCTCCCTGAGTCCACTGGACTATTGCATATCTATCAGGATGAGCGCCCGTGTCCGCAATCTCTACAAAGACCGTGGTCACTGCACTGTAGCGCATAAGAATAGTGCCGAAAGCAAAGAAAAAAAAACAAACCAACAAAAAAAAAAAAAGACCCATGGTGCAAAAAATTACCAATTTTCATTTGAACCAGGCTAGAAAGACTGAGAATGAAGGAGTGATGATAGAAAGCGAAAGACAAAGCAAGAGATATGCATCTGGGGGGAATAGAGATAGTGAGAGATGATCCACCTGATGTATGTGTGTGACAAAGAGGGAAAACAAACAAACAATGCAGTGTGTTTTGCATAGACAGACAATACTCCTCTCTGCCTCTTTCACCCTCCTTTTTGTTTTCATTCCTGCCTCTATTAGCAAAACATGATTAAAATGCAGTTCCTACCAGCGTCTCTGCTGAACAACGGGGGAGAAAAAAAAAAAGACAGTGAGATGGGAAGAAAAATGAAGCGGAAAAGTCAAAAGCATCTTTTACAGCGTGACGCTTTTCATCCTTCACAGGCAGCAAGAAGAAAAGACAGACATTCAAACTTTATTCTCTTCCCTTCTCTCCTGCTCTGTCTCTTTCACCCATTCTCCTCAGCAGCTGAACCCCCCCGATACCTGCATCTCAAGCTCAATAGCCTCCCCAGAACAACATTTCAGTCACACTTTTTCCCCCTCTTCCAGAGCATTGATATAATTCCCAGTGCGCTCTTTAGTCCAATTACATTATGCCATGCCGTTATCTGAGTGATCGGCACAGTGCCGTGACTGGGGCTAAGAGAGGAGTGCGGTGGCTTAGGGAGGTGCTACAGAAGCTCTATGTGCTATCTGGAGACAAGTCGTGGAAACAGCGCTGCATGTGCCCTATTTAACTTTTCATGGAGCGCTCGCTTAATAGTATTGAGTGGAGAAAAAAAAACGGAGAAAAGTTGTGGAGAGAAAGACGACAGTCAGCCACATTTGAAAAGAAACAGAGATTCTGGGTGTTAACATCAACAGCTGAAAGTGGCTGTGAGGCCTGCACTGGATATGTGTGCTGATACTAGCCATCCATCAGCAGTTATACGCTTGCAGGAGAAGAAGCGATGAACACATACACACACACACACACGGGCAGGATTGTGTGCGCCCATACATGTTCTGTATGTTGCATGAGTCATGCCTGCAGGGACAGCAGCAGAGGGTGAAATGGCTGTCTCAGCACTACAGATGAGTAGGATAAGGAGAAACTCTGTGGCGGTATGAAGAAACAGGGAATTCTATATAACTCATCAATAGCACCTTTAAAATCTACTACTGATGTGTCAGGTTGGATGTACACACATTACATGAGGATATCCTAAATACTAGAACTATATTAAGCCTCTGCCTCAATAGGTTAAAAAAAAAAAAAACTAAATTATAGAATAGCCGGTGGGTTACTGTTTGACCCCCAAATCTGATGCCTTGAAGAACTGGGTCTATTAAAAAAAAAAACGACGACAAAACATTCACATTTTTTCAGGTCAATGTTCAAACTAAGTAATAACGTCTGCTCTATATTTACTACGAGGAGAAAAATGAGTCGGAATAATCGAGAAACCAAAAAGATGATTTGGTACATGTGGTATGTCTGTGTACGTGTGTGTGTATGTGAGCGAGATATTGATAGATAGGCATAGAGGGAGAAAGAGAGAGGGAGTGCACCGAGCAGTAAGCCCGTGAGCAGGACATGATTGCAGTGTGTATCTTATCTGTGTCAGGTCCTCCTGAGGCTAGTGGAGCCTAGCTGAGCGGAGCACAAGCGCTTCAGTGACCAGTCAACCGTGTGAGGGTAATCTCCTCACTCCTTCAGTCTGTCTCTCTCCCATTCACTCTCTCTTTCCATTTTTCCAGTAAGCCCCCCTCTGGGAGGCAGCTGAGCTGCACACACACATCCACGTGAGACGTTCACACAAACACATTAACGCACACAAACACTCGCACCCGTGCAGAGCCTAAAGGCTACTGGCTCATGCCAGCTCTGGACAGCGAGCCCACAGGTGAGTGGAGACATCACAAGCTACATTATACACTTAAGCCCCTGCAGCCACATGCTTGTAAATACAGGAATGTGCAGCGTGTTTTTGCTATCTCACACTGCTCAAGCTGTATTTCAAGATGGTGAAAGGGGTCTACAAAGATACTGCAGGATGCCGTTTTAAAAGTGTAAGACAGGTTTAAAAGAAAACCATGGATTTGCTTTGTGTAAAAGGCCACAGATACCTGTCCATATCATTTAAGAGATTCCTTTTGGCATTTCATAAAAGAAAATCAAAGACGTGATTTTATAATCAACAGCACAAGCTGAGTTAAAGGTTTTTCGATCATAAATTAGACTACAGGACTCTCAAATCGATGAAAAAATGTAGACCTTTTTATCCCTCAAACACTCATCCTTATATGTAGTATAAATAATAATAACCGTAACTGTTAAATCTAGATACGCAATTTCAATAAATGTGTCTCTTACGTTTATGTGTTACATGAGTAATGCACTTCGGGATAAAAAGAAAAAAATTCCATATCAAGGTGAGTGCACACACACACACACACACACACACACACACACACACACAATGTGACGGAAGGGAGAAGACAAAAAGAATTAGTTTATGTCTAACATTCTTTCACCCTTCGTGTGCTTGCCTATTTGGCTTTAACAACTCAGCCGTCCCCATCAATTAGTCTAGATGCTGGACTTTCATTGAGATTAAGTGACTAATATCAGTGCTTGCTCACAAGAAAGACACTTTTCACGTCTGCCCAACAATCTGTTAAGTCAAAACACATGTGGTAATCCAAGGCAAAAAGCCTGCAAGGGGTCCTCTATGCAATGAAAAACAGGTGCTCTAGTTTTTGGCCATGTAATACCCCATTTACCCTCTGGAGCAAAGGTTATCCAGCTAATAGCTGCCTTGTGGTGCACTGGGAAGAGCTGTGCACATGGCCCAAGTAAACATCTGGGACAGATTGTACATACTTGCAACATATGCTTCAAGTTCAATTAAAATGAGGCCTTGGCACATTTATTAATCTTTTTTTCCTCTCCCTTTGCTCTCTCTCTCTCTCTCTCTGTTGCTCTCTTTCTCTTCTTCCCACTCTCCCCTATAGGCCTGTGCCATTAAAGAGGCCTCCTTTGACCCGTCCTTCATACTTACTCATACAATCTGAAGCTGCAGCTCATATCCAATGTAAAAGACCTCATATCCAATGTGAAAGACAAATTTGCTAAGCCCTGAAAGTCCATTTGTTCTGCACTTAACCAGGTTGGAGGGAGAGCAAAGGGAAGAGAGTGTGTGTCACAGCAAAAGGGGGGGAAAAAAGTCAGGGAAGGGGATGATTGTGGAAAGGGGAAGAAGGAGAGTGGGAGGGGAGAGAGATGTAGGCGAAGAAAAAAGAAAAATGCCCCCTTTCAACTTCCCTACAGCTCAAATGAAATGCTAACAGTTGAGGGGAGCAATAGATCAAAATGTATGAAGCCAGAGTTGGTAAATTGTAGCCTTTGTGGCAGCTGTGCTATCCAGCATCCCAGCCCTGTGTGAACACAGAGCAAGGCCTTCTTATTTGGAATAATCAGTTCGCCACCAAATCTGACGGAGGCCGCACAAACTGCTTCCGCACCTCATTTCAATATGAAAGTCCAAAATGTATTTTATATAATCTGCAGCTTTTCAAATGCTTGTATTTTTTATTCCCCCACCCCACAGAGAGGAGGTTAGAAATGCAATAAGGAGGACAGACACAGGGAAGGAGTGGGGGGAAAAAAAGGTTCAAGGTTGCCTGGTGCATATCTTCAGTCAGTGCCCCCCTGTACATTTCAGCCTTGGAACTTCACAGCCAAGAAACTTTCCTTCTGCCTCTGCACTGTGGGAGAGGATGTAATGCTCACATATTGCTGTGTGTTCATCCCTCAACTGGCTGCCTGGCTGATTGATTGCTGACTTTCTAGTGGGATGACTGTTTGACCAATGACACAATAAATGTTGCTTCTTTTTTTAAAGTTTTTTTTCTTTAACCATTCCTTTTTGTTGTCTGTTGTAAAGTTGGCGTTAGATAAGTAAATGTAGCCTACAAGTCCAACATCAGCTTTCTTGGAAATGTTTTTTTTTTAAAAAACATTACCAAACCAGACCATCCATATTATCACATCACAATCTGGTGTGAGGCAGAAAAGTATCAAGCATCAAGTCAAATCATTTTCATTTTCACACTAAATAAAACCAAGTGCAAACTATGCTAAAATGCCACTCTTGTTTCACACTGCTTGAAACCTCAACACACCAGAGTCTGAAGGAGAAAATTACTTTCATTTCAAACCTGACACACAAGAAAAGCAGACAACACAGTGGGTAGATTAAGCGCTGTGCTATTTCAATTACCATTCCCAGGTGGAGCACTGACAAGGTTCTGTATCCCGTCCAGTGGCATTTGTTTCAGTAGCTGTTCCTACAGTGCAAACGAGCGGAGGCAGTAAAGTAGCCACCTGTTGTTACCTGATAGTGTCTGGACAAGCCCAGATGCTGTTTTACTGCGACATAAAGGAGCAGTGAATGGACCTAAATAGCTAACTAAGCACTTTATATGGGTGTATGTTCACAGGAAGAAAGACTGAAGCACAGTGTCTGTAAAGTTAGCGCACTGTTGTACGAAGGGAAATTTAGGGATAATGCACCAAAGCGCGTCGAAAAGATCAAAAACAAAGCGAAACCCCGAGCAGAAAAGGTGAGGAATATGTTATGTACACACCTAAAGAGAAAACTTTTGAAAAGGTTAAAAAGGTTGTACAATCTGTGAACATGTGTTTGTGCCTCAGGCAGTGAGAATATCTGAACAGGGGGAAGAGATGGGAGGGGAAGATGGAGTCATTTTGTTAGTCTGTTTGTGTTTCCGGTCTCTGAAGCAGTGTCAACCCCTCCTGAGGCAGTGTGTGTGCGAGTGTGTGTGTGTGTGTGTGTGTGTGTGTGTGTGTGTGTGTGTGTGTGTGTGTGTGTGTGTGTGTGTGTGTGTGTGTGTGTGTGTGAATGCATCTCTGACACGAGACATAATTACCTTGTCATCTTTGTCAAAATCCTCATCCTCATCCTCCAGCAGGTCCTCCACTGCTTCCTGACAGTTGCAACAGAGCAAAGAGAAAAACGAGAAGGAGAAATAAAATGTTTATGCAACAGCTATAGTGCAGATAAACATTAGATAACAGAGGGTTAACATCATCAGAGCATCCAAAGAGGCATATTAAAGCTGATTGGTTCTGCTTATGTCTGGCAAGAGTTTGTTAATGAGTATGGAAGACATGCAGAAAGCACAACTATTGGATTTGTGAGTGCTAATATGTCATAAGCTTCAGAATGGTTCTCAATTAGAATTTAATTTTAGAAACATTCTGTTGTTCAAATATGTTGACACTTCTGGAAATGCAAGCAAATGCTCTGGCTTTGAATTTCCACGGGCTGAGGATTAAAGTCTATTCAAGCAGTCAAACGGCATTGCACAAAAGCATGTAAGACTTATACTGTTCAAAGGGAGAAGACAGCAGAACTCCTCTTCTTCTGACCTCCTTAACCTCTGCATGAGTCTCTCACCTCCACCACTGGTTTATATACATTCAGTTCTCTATGCTTTTTTTTCTTCTTCCTCGCAGACGCTTCGTAAGAGAAGAAAGAAGAAAAGCCTGAAGTGCAGAGACCGAGTCACAAAGAACAGCAACTATTTGCTTCAGTGATCCACAACCGAGAAAACTGGAGCCGACCTGACTCTGAAGCCCCGAGAAACCACAAGACATACTGTAGAACACAAAGAAAAATGGCATGATTTACGACGCTTGCTCACGCTCGGTCTAAATTCACGACAGCAAACATAAAGGGTACTGGACAAAATAAGTAGCGCACATTTTAAACAATTATTTAAGACACACTGGAATCACATAGAGACCTCTATGTGTGAAAGCAAGGCAATAATCACACGTGTATCCATAGAAGTTCATCCCTGAACACCTTGGTTCACACTTGGCTGTGTCTTGATACCACCAAAGTGAAAACCATTACAGCTGCATCTTATCCACCCTCTATCAATGACACATCACAGCTTATCATATGACAAATCATATAGTTGCCCACGATTTACATAAACAAACAGCCGTATCATAAGCCCTACAGCTGTCAACCTCGGATTTGATCTGCTCTCATTGTTTGATAGCGTTACCAGCCCCTACCCCCTCGAAAACCTTCACCCATCCCCGACATTACCGCACCCCCCCCCCCCCCCCCCAGCAAATCCAGAACAGTGCAAACTAGTTTGGAGAAATCCAAAAATCATTACTTAACAAGACAATAGCTTTTGTCCTTTTTGTTTTTCATTGGAATACGGGGGGAAACTATGTGGCGGCTGACATAAGCCTCTTATGTAAATGCAGCTTCCCACACAAACAAAGACGAGTTCAGTCAGAACAGCGGAGTCGAGAGGGTACTGCGTGTGCGTGCGTGCGCGTCCCTGTTCTATCAATATAAGTGAATCGCTAGGGCAAAGTGCTGTGCATGTATGTGTGAAACTCCTCATTTTAACTGTCTGACTGTGTAACAACTGGCCATTCCCAGCTCAATGAAACTCTGCCATGTCTAGACAAATAAGCTCGACTGTTCACATTTGACGGTCTCTTTATTGACACTGAGCACATCCAGCGCTACACTATACAAATACCGAAGAGGGAATTCTCGTGCTCAGTCAAGGGAAAAGATGTAGATGAGATACTGTAAAAATGAAAGCCTTCTGGCATCTCTAAACAAATGAACTATAACTGTTTATAAAGACATCATGGTTCCCTCCAAATCCTTTCATCCATGCCAAAATAGAAATATAATGGAATCTTCCACACAGAGGCATTAGCAGGGCATGCCTGGCACATGCTCCAAACTTTAAACAAAGAAATGAGCATGAGCTAGGTGGAGAAGCATGACCTAGAGAGACAGAGAGAATGATAGAGTCGTTTGTCTCCCTCTGCTCTCCGCTCTGCTCTCTCCCTTCTATTGCCGCTGGTTACAGAGAGAAGTCATGTTTCCTGCAATGAGACACAGTGTAAAATTAATAAATAAAAAGACACGGAACATGTCATCTGCCCTGAAGATTGCCACGGCTAAATGCGTGCACTGAAGCTACTGTCTCAGTACGGGAGGATATAAATTACCTCAGTGCAGCCAATGAATTCCAAACATCCCTCTTTCGTTCTCTGCATCGCTCTACCTCTCCCTCTATTTGTCTCATTCTTTCCTCTTTCTAAGACCTGTTTGGTGTATGATATCATTTGTCTGCTTATCCCCCCCATTATCATGTTGTTTGAATTACTATCATTACAGCACGGCAGCATCAAAGCCTTGCTGTCGACAGGATCGCGCAGGGCTCACATTGCCTGCAGAGCTGCTCCAGTCAATTCAGTATCTACAGAGGTGGGGATTAACATATTCAGACCCATTCAAATGATACAGGGATGATGCAGGCTACTCTTACAGATTACATTGTGCCCCATAAATACATACATAGATGCGATAATATGAAATACACGCAAAGAATGCAAGCGAGCGCAATGACATTGAGAGTTCGAATGGCTTTGGATGTGTGAATGCATCTGTTTGGTCTTTGCCTAAACGCGAAGAGCTAATTTGCAAGAATTAATTTGCTGCTGCATTCCCTTTCCAACACATGCTCTGCATGCTCGACGCGCTTTATCTGAATTATTTTTTGCCTCTTTTACTGTATTTTGCATCAAGGCAAAAATACCAGCTGCAAATTAAAACAGCTGTGAGTTAAAACCAACAGTGCATCGTCTACTTAATCCGAAAACAAGTACACTACTGCTGTTTATGTGGAGGTTTCAATTATGGGGATAAGTCATCTTTGAGTCAATCCATATCACAAAAGTGGTGTATTATGTCCTTATTTTAGTGGCTAGAAAACTGTGGTGCCATCACTTTAACATAACTGGTAATTGATACATGATTGCTAAAAACATGGAACTTTAGCATCACAAGACCAAACTTTCGATTCTTGGTGCATATATGGTTGCCTGCGAAATGCACAGTTTAGGTGCCTGCACTTAAAAAAAACAAAAACAAGAAAGAGTTATTAGGAGCATTAAGATCTGATATTTCTTGCTGGAGGGGACTATTTCTATTAGCTGTGCAGGTAAATATCTAAAAGTTTTTCAAGAACAGTTATGAGAAGCTTCTTGCACAACATCAGCGGTGCAACAGCACCCCTAGTGTGTTTTCAAGGACAGAGAGCATATTCTCAGGGTCAGACGGATTATTACTGTGATCTTCTGCTTGCTGGATACACAGCTCTGTGGCATTACGCTGAATTTGATAGTAAATATGATCATAAGTTAAATCATAGGAGAAGATAAGACAATCATGAGTATGTTCACATAAAAGAAAAGGGCCAAATCAAGGATTTACCTAAGGTCACTGGAAAGACAGAAACATGGTAAATGTATACAAGACTAATCAGCTAAATATTTATATCGACTGAGGCACTGCGCACAAAGTATTTCAAATATTACTTCACAAGTCAATGATCCACCATCCTCCTGGTTTTGCAGGGAAAAAAAATTGACAGAACCTGTCTGAATCAATGAAACAAGCGCACACAAACACTCCATAGGGGAAAAGTAAAATTCTACTACTAAACTGAAAACTGCCTCTCTGCTGGCCGTACGGAGTTCCACTATTTCCTCTCCTCACCTTCCCAATGACAGCCGCGTGGGGAATTGACGGCGAGGCAGACATCGCCAGCGAACATGAAGATATACTTTTTCCGTCTTTTTTTCTCCCATTCCTCTATCCCTCCCTCCTTCCTCCTGCTGCTTTTCCTCTTTGATACGTGAGGGGGTTTTAACCTCTCCAGCTGCTGAGGTTTGGCTGAGTGGCTGGCTGGGGGATCTCAAGGCCCTGCTTGGTATGCACTGTCCATGAGTGCATGTGTATGTGTGCACATATTGCCTACACCACAGTTTCTGCAGACTGGGGGAAGAGCTTCGCGGCTGATAAGGCTGAGCCTGGCTGACCCACGCGGGCCCTTCACAAGCTGTCAGAGCCGTGGCCCTCAGAGGGGGGCCCTTCCATCTGCACTGCCCAAGCCAGGGCTCACCCAGCAGGGGGCTAGATAGGGGTGAGGCTGGGGTGCTACCGGAGCTGGTGGTGGGGGTGAGAAGGGCAGCTCCATATTCATGAAAGCAACACCAAATTTCGTGAACGCTAGAAGATATTGAGTTTTTGGGCTTGTTTTGTGACATTTCGAACTCACCAGCTACTTCTTCCTTTCCTATTTAGCTACTGACAAATCACCAAGTGTTCAGCCAGAGATTAAGCAGCTCCTCCAGCATTATTTGTCTTTCTCAGATCTAAAAAGTCTAGCTTTTCTCATTGTTCTTCATATTCAATTGTGCTAACGAGTTCTAGAGCAAGTAACATACTACATGTCTTGTATGGCAGAAACACATACATCTGTAGACTTAAGCTCAAGGTTTAAACCAAAAACACTAACAAAGAGCTATGAAGACAAAATAACAACAACAACGCCAACAGGCACTGAGACAGACACCCTGAACTGCTGGTGTTGTTAGCAAAGAGCACAGACAGTTACAAAGGTTCAGTGTGATGAAGGGAGTTAGACAAATGGAGTGGGATGGGAGAGGGGGGTGGCAATATGATGAAAAGGATGGGAGGATTTTGCAGTGGCATCCCTGTTGCTCCCGATGCTCCCGTCCCGCTTCAAACTATGCCCGCTGCCTGTCTTTCTGCCTGCCAGCCTGCCATCCTATCTGCCAGTTTAGCAGAGACAGAGAGGCAGCGAGAGCAGCAGAGATGAGCACGGCGATGCCGGGGCGGCACGGGGGAAATCAGCGGGGCACAGGCGCTCCCAGTTAAAAGTGACATGACCTTTTGATTTTGTCACCTGTCACCAACTGCCATGTCTGACTCCACACTGAGGAGTGCCTGCCATCCACCGCTGCTTTCCTCTGCCTCCATCTCTCTGAATGCCTCCCTGTCTTTTTCTGTCTCCTGCTCCCACTCCATCTCCTTTTCTCATTCCCCTTGTCTTTCCAGAGTTACAGTTTTATGAGCAAAAAATGGTGTGACTTCCTGGAGGAGTTGAGGTATAATAGGCAGCGCATTCTCTTTTCCTTCCAGCTTTTCCTAATATTTACTTCTACTCCACCTGCGTTGCGCGTGGCTCTTAATGAGGGCAGATGTCAAGGCACAGTGTTGCGAGCAAAGTTGTTTTGAGATGCAAAATCAAGGAGAAAATAGAACAGATAGAAATCGCAATGAAGACTCGCTCTAAAAATGATACAGTGTTCAAATAACATGTGACAATTCTGACTGGAAATAAACCAGATTTTATTTACACTAACGAACAATACGCTGCTGTTACACACAGCAGAGAAAAGTAAATATTAAACTAGTATTAGTAGATCCTTGTGACCTCAATAACTAAGCTCTGTGAGAATGATTCAAATCACCATGTGGCGAGAGCGGACTTATCATAGTCAGCTATTGTGCCACAGGAGGCGTATATGTAAGTGTGAAGTATCTTCAGGCCATTAAGGTCTTCTCTTCCGTAATGGTTTGGTGGATCCATTGGGTGAATCAATGTAATGGTCTGAAGCATGGGATAAAGAGGATGGTGCTCCAGTGTGACGAAGCCTAATTGCCCGTCATCCTGTGGTAGAAAGAGACATCACCGTGTTCCATATGTATCCTCTCCGACAGCCAGCACTGAAATTAACACCTTCAAAACATCTGGTAAGGGCTTTTCTGGGCCAAGAGAACGGCAAGGAAAGATTTCTTTTGGGATGTGTTCCTGCTTGTTAATCTCGGTGCCCATCATCTATTCATGCAAGCAGGCACACGCAAGAATACAACTCGCTGCTATGACATGCGTGCACATGTATCTAGCAGCCATCTCTCTCATCCAGCAGAGCAGCCGGTCCTCTGCTTGACCAAAGCCCAGTGTGAGGACAGATATAACCTCCAAATTGTCCCAGGTATCCAAACAAGCGTGAGATGGAGAGGTCATCTCATTGCGATGCAAACGGAGAAGCAGAAAAATAGCAAGAGTCTTTCTTAATAATACATTTGAATGCACAAATAAAAGGAGCATCATCCTCATATATTCAGCAAATATTCAAAAACATAAAAGGGTCCTCTTGTTTGCTCAGAGAGCAAGGGAGCACGTTACACCATGACATACAGGTCAGCCAACGGTGCTGGAGAGTCAGCATTCACGGGTCAGAGTGCTACATGATAAGAAAGGAGGTCGGGGACCTTACTGGTGCTGTGCCTCCTTTAATCGCTGTTCTTAAGGACGCTCTGACTGCTTAGCAGGTACCGGTCAAGGTTGGGGCTAGGCTAAGAAGCAGCTGATCCGGGATCTGTTTGCAAAGCAGCATGTAACCGCACAACAGTCAGTGACCCTGAGTGGTGAAATACAGCATGTAAAGAACACTGTGTTTGTTTATTCGCTATAGACAGGGATACGGGTTGTGGTTGTGGTGTAAAAGCGTCGAAGGGTAAGCACGCTGAACCCGTCAGATGAAGCAAGGCCAGTTCATTAGGAAGTCTGTACTCAAGTGTGGGCTTTTTTTTTTCCTGTTTTCTCTCATTCTCTCTCACCATCTCTGTTTCTCTCTCTCAACCTTCAGAGTGAGTTCAGCAGAGATTCCTTTGGCATTACCCTCACCCCAGACTGCTGGAAAACCGCAGCGCTCCGGATGCTGACCCTTGCTCAGCTCAGCACAATGCTTTAATTTGGTGTGTTGTTTAAAGTAATTAGAAAGCCTTTCCCCCTGTTTTCTTTTCTATTCTTTTCAGTGTCTCTGCCAAGTGCAAGAGGGAAACAGTGAGTCGTCCATGACTTCAGCTTGATAAAGATTCGGAAGAGGAATCCACGAGACCCCCTCACCCTCCTCCTCACCCCCACCCCCTGCACCGGGGGAAAACTGTCTGAAAACAAACAGGGACAGGACTCGAGGGATACTTGTGTCTAAATGTGTGTATTCGAGTGTATGTGTGCGTTTGTCTACGTGTACAGCATTTCAGCAAAATAACAAACGCTTCTATCGTACCTTACTTTTGCTTTTAGTCTTATTTGAGACGAGATATTAATATCAGGAGAGGACGAGGCACAGAGCTGATAATGAAGAAAGGAGAGACGGTCCTGCGCGTGCACTAACCCGAAGGCAGTGAGACAGCAACAGAGACAAAAGCGGGGCAGTGATCGCCAGAGAATTTTCTTTGTGTCACCTGTGCACAGCTGCCACAGCAGCAAGAAAGAGGCATTAATAGAGCCAATCTTTGACAATTTCAACTTTCATCAGATGCATCACTGCAAAGACTCACTCGCACAGCAGATTCAAACACACACAGACGACTTTTATCTGTATCTGCACACACAGATTAACGTTCTACACTCGTGTTCGTACCATGCAAACACACACCTGGAATGAATTGTGTAAATGTATATGAGTGTACACTGCAGTCCTTCATATTTATTTGTTATAACCTAGGAATAAAGGGAATATACTAATTGACATCAGACATACACAAACAATATTTAGTATCCATCCATTACGGATGCACCTGCATACAAACCTAGAGCACATTTACTTTAGTGCTATCCCACGATCTTATAGTGCGCCTCTAACTATCTCACCACCAGCCTCCTCAAAAACTCCTTAAGCCAGCGCCATCATCGACACTCCTACCCACACATATCAAGACTGTCAAACTGTAAGAGTTACACTACACACTCAGTTAAAGCTATTGCCAAATGCTGCTCATATTAGACAGTAAAGACATTTAACTGAAGAAGGTCAGATACCAAAGTTAAAGGCGGTGCTCTCGTGTCTTAAAACACCCCGTTCTTGATGATCCTGATGATCCTTTGAATTCAACCAAACACTCTCCAGTCTGAACGACAGTCTGAACGACACTCTGAAGACAGCGATATTAAAGCAAGCTTCAGAGGCAAAACCACTCCCTGGTCTGGTCTAACCCTTGGCATATAAATCCAGTAGAGTAGTTACATGACAAGCCTCAAGACATTAAACTCAAATGAAAATGGTTCTTAGTTGGTGGGAAATATTTTAAGGCGCCCTGCTTTCATCCCAACAAGCCCAGCTGAAGTCAGTCAAATTATGTGGTTTGCATTTATGCTGTAAATACAGAAGATCACGATCAAGTGTGGAAATGCTACTTTGAAAATGAAGCAGATAGATCCTAAATTGTATCTGCTGGACAGGTTTCTTGACCAGGTAAATCTCCAAAAGGAGATTTTTGGATAGGATATAATAACAATAATAATAAAATAGTAAGACAGCACCAGATGTTAAAACACCGAGTTTTAACATCTGACAGTTTTTGTCTTTGCTCGTAAGACCTTTAAGTAGAACTGGGCAGACCATTGTTGTCATACTTAAAGGCGCTTGCCATATGAGAATCAACAGTATGAACATGTCTTAAGGTTTCAACCAAGTCCTGAGGTACTTGAGACACAATAGTCCCTTTCAAGAGAGAAAAGCAATTCCACATGAAGTGTGAGTTACATGCACTTATTGGAATGTGAATTGAGTGCCACATTACGGGGATATGCAACCATTGTTGCCTCATTTTACTTAGGAAGTACACAGAAAAAAAATATCATTAGGTCTGGATAAATACAAGCAGCAGGTAGAGAGACACATAATCATGCCAGGTTTTGTCTTAAGGCATGTGTGGCTATTCTTTTTTTTTTTTTTGCAAGCAATGTCGCCATCTACAGGTGAGAAAAGTGTCTCTAAAATTAAAGTCTATGTTCTTCGCAAATGATTTATGTTGTCTGTGAACTTACCTACAATAGTAAACCTTTAATTCTTCACTTGAGCGCATGCAGTGAAAATGTGATTTTTAAACATGAACCAAAAACTGGAGTATAACTGCCAGTTTATTGTCAAGAAACACAAGGATCATTTTGCTAATTTCAATGCCATGTTTTTAAATGAACAAATATGGAAATGGAAGCTTATGAATAGAGAAGATTAGCTCTTGAGACGAAACAATAAATCTGCGCTATATGCTATGTAGAGTTCACATTTAATTCTGTAATATTGCAATGACACACAGCTATTAGATTTGGTTCATTATGATGACTGAATTTAATACCTCTTCCAAATCCAATCCAATCTAACCCATAGAATCCCTATGAAGAGATAAATATACACATATAGAAGGCAAAAGACTGCAAGGAAATCGGAAGTCTGTTAACTGGTTATTTCCAAGTGAGAAAAAGGCACTTATTAAAATTAATCACTTCATTGTTCACGCTCATGCCATAGTCCAGCTCGCTCTCTCGTTTTCACTCTCTACTCTCCAAATGTGCCTGGCCATGATTAAAACATGTCTGTTTCTCCATGACATTGCTTTGACATCACTTAATTGGTATAAGAGATAAAAAATAAATGAATTAAATAAATATACTACCAGGTAAGTGGCGTAACATTGCTCAAGGTGACAGCCTATTATTTCTCCCTTTTCTTTGCCTCAAAGAAGGCAAAGTGAGAAATGTGAGATTGCACTGAGAATGCAGCACCTCATGTGGCAGACGGAGATTTTTATTAAGAAAAAGAAAAAAAAAATCGGCAGAGAGTTTTCACATGTGAAATTCAAAATCTGTTCAAAGTTTGTGGCGTGCAGTTCAATCTGAGAGTATATTCTACATTTCTACAGGAAACTGCAACCCTCTGTTTCTCACTTATCTGTACATCAATGCTCATCAGCAGTCAAAATGTTACGTCCCAAATATCTAATGCTTTTAATATGTCTGGAAATGTATCATCGCATGATTAATGCAGTAAATCAATGTCCCAACAAAACAGCTGTGGTTGAATTTAACCTGCATTGTATGTGGAAATGGGCTTTTACAGTGAAAGGAAAGAAAGGCGGAGGGATATCAAGAAGCGATGGGGTTACTCACCACATCTTGCCTGGTGTCCTTCCCCGACGCAATGAGCATGTAGGTCCAGGCCAAGGGCAGAAGCAACGCCAGAGGAATCATGTAGAGCTCAAAGTTCCAAACGACAACGACAAAAAGCTGTTGAAAGACACAACGTGAAAACTGCTTGTGAAAGAAAAGCAAAAAGAAATCCGAGAGATCAACGCGGGCTAAAAATGTATATATTCAAGACGCCATACGGGCGTTCATGAGACAAACTCCTGAGAATCTAAGCTGGCCACATGTGCCATATGTGTGACTCAAAAAACAACACACATTCATATGCAGAATCATAAACTCCATGCAGTAAAAACTATTAAATGAGTCTTTGCTTTAACAAAGAAGTAGGCCTGGTGTCAGTGAGCTGAGGGTGAAGCCGCCATGACCCCTTAAGGATTCATTTTTCTGGGTCTCAAAGTTGAGGAGGAGGAGGATGGTGAGGAGGATAAGTATGAGCCGTCAGAGCCTCTATCGTCCATGCCAATCATCTCAGAGTCTGAGGTCATGTACCGTTTCAGCCGCAGCACGTCAAAGCTGACCCTTCTATACTCAACCCCAAACTCCAGAAGATGACCCCCGCACACCCCACAACCCGAGTCCCTAACCCTGTCACTCCAAGACCCAATACCCTCTCTCTTGGCCCAAAAGAGTCGTTCGCCCCATCTCTAACCTCCTCTGCACCCATCTGCCAAAACCATAACCTCTATACCTCCCCTCTCATCACCAAACAAGAAAAGTACCATCTGAAAATTAACCTTTCCTAAAACCTTGTATTCTGGTTTTGGCAGGACTCTTTAGCCTCTGACAACAGATTACTGCGGTGGTTGGGAAGATACGTGTGGGAAAGTAAAATTGCTAATCATGGAAGGCTGATGTTTTCTGGCAGCATTGTGTAGATTGTGAGAAAGCATTGTCGATTGTAAATGAAAGGTTGAGACGGGGCGTTTTTCAGGAAACAAAATCTGTCAGAAATAAATAGAGCGAAAGCATATTTATCTTATCGAATAATATCATGTTCAAGTACACAGAGATTTGTCGCGACTGATAATAAAAAAAACTGCAGCAATTATAACAAATGCCGAAAATGCAAACCATGCCTAATGCTTAATCTTTCGCTGTGAAACATATTCAGTGAATTCAAGTACGAGTAATCCATTATTTCAAATATGGGCACAGCAGATTTGAAATTAATTAGTCTGTGTATGGAAAGACAACCTTATTTAACAATCAGTGTTGATGACAAACTTTTAAAAGTGATGAAATTGAGATTATTACTGTATAAAGCTCATATAATGTCTGTCTACCAATTCTGATTTATCCTGTTTGGTTGTGCAAACACCGGCAAGAGTGAGCGCAGGCTCAATTATCAACAACGACACTGTTTAATATCTGCCTTTGTATGTGTGTAATACAGGGTTAATGTGAGTGAGAGGTTCAAGATCTCAGCACCATAGTGCATTCCAGGCTGTTGTTATTGTAGTAAAGCCAGTCAAACATTAAAAAACACAGACACACTCGACTGCTACGTCACAACGGACAAAACACATGCCCCTCTCAATAAAACCATGTTTACAAATTAAATTTTTATCCTCAACTTTTCCAACTTCATGGAAAAGTTCGAAAGGCTCGTATCCAAACTTTAGAGCGGAATTATAACTCCATGTAAAATTAACTAACAGACGCTGAATCCACAAAGCAAAAAAAAAGGAAGAAAAAAAATATAAGACATAAATTAAACATTAGAAATGTCCAGTACATTTGCATAATGCTCACAGCAAAATTTCTTCTTCAAATAAAACCTGAATGGCCTTGGTGAAACAGGCAAATCTCCCCAAAGGATCGCAGTCTTTCTCCGTCTCTCTCAGGCTCAACTTACTTTGTTACATACGCAGAGTCTCTCTCTGATACAGCTGTGTAGGAGAACTGGAAAGAAACTCTTTAATAATTCATATTTGTATACTAATAAGCAACACAACAATTTCCCTTCACTCATCAGAAAACACTGTTAGGATCGTGAAAAAGCTCGACAGCAGAAACTTGCGTACAGACAAACACAATAACACCATTGCGCACGTTTTCCCTACAAAATATAACTATTCTAAAATTATCCATCTGCTCCAAATTACTGTAATTTAGAAATCTGTATGATCTGCAACGGAGATAAACACTCTGACAATTTCTAACTACAAAAATGTGCAACAGAGGTGCAGAAAGTTGACTTCAATTGAGCAAACAGAGGAGCACATTTCTTTGAAACTATTCTAGTAGAAGCTATTAATAACTGCATACTTATAAACGTCTTCACACGCTCTGTTCTATACTCTACTATAAATACCACTTACAGTAGGAATACAGAACAATGCATTTTAAAAATCTTTGCTGTATGGTAGTCTTTTCACTCACATTTTCATCACAGAGCAGAAAATTAACTTGTACTTTACTGTCCGAATGTTTGTTCTTAAACATTGAAATCTTCTTTTTCAAAAAAATAAATAAATTCCTGCTCTTTTCTCTATTTGTCAGAGGCTATTTAACCTGTCATCTGCCTTTATTCCTCTTCCAGGTGGTTAAGGTGGCTGAGGGTGAAGTTTTGACTGGCAGCTAGAGAAACCGGACACCCCGGCTCAGCAGCGGCCGGCTCTGCACCGTCTATGTGCCCACCGGCCAGGCAGCAATGGGGCCCTACAGTGCCTGGACCTTTCCACCGGGCGATCACAGTCACCCCCCGTCGCTCGCTGCTTTTCGCCTGGAGAATAGGGAGTGGGAAGAAGCCTGCTGTGGATGTCAGTGACCAGAAAATAGCAGAGGAGGGAAAAGAAAAAAAAAAGGGAAAAAAAGGACGAAAACATGTTGGATCGAAAGGGGGGAAAAGCTAGATGAAGCTCCAGATGTGGTCTACGGGAATAATTTGTAAATGACCCTTTGTGGCCACAGATACATTATGTAGCGGCCGGTGATGGTTCACAGTGAATATCTGAACACTACACACGAGGAATGCTCATCCCGTTCTTGCTTTGTTTATTAATGCTGCATTCATGGTAATGTAATTTTTTTTTATAATATATGAACACAGTCTTTCTTTGCTTATGTTTTTCTGTATTATTCATATTATGAACGCTCTCTGATTTAGTTTAGCGAGTATGTAAATAAATACATTACAGCTATTTGTTATAAAAAGTGACTTGGACCCTGTTTTTACTTCTCCTGTAACAAATATTTTCTGTAATTATCAAACCTTTTGATAATTACATCTTTTTTTTTTCTTATGTGATGGATATTTGATTGTGCCACCAAAACTACTGTCGGCAGTGACAACTTGAAAACAATTCAAAATTAAGAATTTACTTTTAGACGACAAATCCGTTTAGTCAAAACAAAAGTCCGTCTCTTCTTCTAATCATCATTTGTGCTTCAGTGATCTTCAGTGAAATGCGATAAATTTCCAGGAACAAAACTATTCACCTGTCACAAAACAAAGTGAAATCAGGACTTCCACTGTCAAATCTGCTAAACCAGCTTAGATATAGTTAAAGGCTAAATTTGAAATGGGCTAACTTCACGTCTGAGTATGAGCTGATACTGAAATGAGATGCGTAATTAAAAAAGACAATTACAAAACAAACAAAGCAAAAATCACACCAGTATTATTTGTAACATTTTGGCTAAAATGAAAATAAAACACTAAACAGAACTTAAATTATTTTGACACATCTGTGTAGTTAAGATTTCATTCCAGCTGTAATGTTTAAAGCTTTCTATTAATATTAAAATATTCAAGCACGATAAGCTATATTAAAAATGTTAACAAAAGAGATAGTCAAAATGATTTATTCAAGCACTTAGTGCGGCACATTGAGAGTTGCTTTATTTGTTTCAAAACACAACCCGTGTCCTTGCGGCTCTTTGCCGCAGCACTGTGGGAGGGTAATATTCAGTGCTTTGGCTTACATTAACCACACACCAGGCTAACTTCCCCCTGCTCTGTCTCAGTGGAGTGAAACTGAAGTTTGGATTTCAGAGTTCCCCTTTATCTCTCTTACATCAATTTCCATGCTGGCACTAAGTGTTGCCAGATAGCAACTAGAAGTCCTGTTAAGTTCGAGGGAACAAGAGGGAGGGAGACTGTGTCCTGTTTCTGACCAGACCCACAACAACATTCGGTGGTGCTAGACTGCCCCCTGCTGTTCTCATGCAGAACATTGATCCACAGCACAATTAATGCTGTTCAATCGAAATAAAAAAGGAAGCTCAAAATCACTAAAACTGTTGTGTCAAAGGCAGTCATTTTGCAACATCACAGTTACAACAATACAATAAAGCCTGTGCTATTTGTGATCACAATGCTACAACTTCCCACGGGTACCAATTAGAAATAAGGGTGCTGTATCGCGACTTCGTATCAAAAGGCCTCACATTTTCTGTTGAGTCTCCATCTCTGGTGATTAAACTCTGACTTGGTATTCTCTGTTAGTCGTGCCACTACATTTCAACTATCATTCATTTTGGAAATGAGGAGAACAGTGAAACGTGAAAGCATATCTTTCAAAGCTGTCCCTTGCTGTGGGCAAAGACGAACTCCCTAACTTTAAAACTTTTAAAAGTTAGACAGGTTCTTTGAAGGGGAGTCAAAGGAGCAATTTAAAGAGACCTGGAGTGGTGTGTACTGCTGACTACTATAGTGTCTTCGCACTGTGTATCAAACCACCAGCCAGACATGTGCAAACACACACACATATACACTCCAATAGTTGCTTCTGTACCTGCCTTTGCTTCCCCCCCTTTTTTATTTCAGCAGGGTGAATTTTTATCTAAATGCAAAGCAGGTGATAGGTGCTCCAGTTTCCTCTAGAAGTAGCTCCCTTGTCTGGGCTCTCTTCCTGATAAGAGTCCTACTTTGCCTGACATAAAAGAGCCCGGTATCATTTCCCCTGCCTCCCCAACAACCCCCAGCTCGCTGCCCTCGCCCTTCCCTGAGCTTCACAAAGCTGCCTCTATTTGCTCCCAATTCAGGGCCCAATTGCAGATAAAGTTACAGCAAATTTGTTTGGAGGAAGAGCTGCTGAGGCCTGCGGTCCCTGGGGCAATAACAGCCTTGTCTTGCAGGGGCCGTGGGGAGAGCTGGCAGCAGCAGGAGAACAGAACCCTACACCGCTCAGCCCGACAATGGCCTCAACTCTCCGGGAGGGAAAAGCCGAGGGGAGGGAGAGATAAAGAAGAACAGGGATGCATGGAAGGATAGAACGGAGAGACACTCAGCTTGCAGGTGTGGAGAGAGGAAGCAGACGCTTAACCCTGAGACGGGGAATGGAGACACCACCCACAGACACACACACACGCACACACAAATACACAGACACCACCCATCATGCAGGACAGGAGGTAACTCCAGTCCCGTCCATTGTGCCAACGCCTCAGGCAAAGCTGCCACGGTGGCTGATTCACTGTCGGGATGGGTGGGTGACAACAGTGTGGGTGTGAGAGAGAAAAGAGTGAAAAGCTGCATGTGACACTATGCAATATCTCTACTTCTCACACATACACACTAGACACACGATACACATGCACACACTAAACACAGCTGGCACTAATGGATGATGTGTACATGCGGCTGGTATTTCAGAATTGGGCAGAAGGAGAGTAAGAGACCATGAAGAAAATTTTGATCGTTTTTGTGGAAGAAGTGTCGAGCAGTGACACAGTCTGACAACTGCAATGATGTACTCTTGCGTTCACAAAATATATACGAGCACGCTTAAATTTGCTCCCCCCCGGGCTCACTTAGCAGTTAAGGAGTGCGCACGTTGGTAAGTTTCTCACCTCTCTAGCTATGGCCATGTTTGGAAAGTTAAGTCTAACATCTGGATTAAAAAAAAAAAGACAGCCAGACAGAAACACACGTGCACATGTATGCAGACACACATGCCCATAATCACACACAGCAGTACACCTTCATGAATGCACCACCTTGGCCAGATGGCCCCCCATAAAAACCCACTTAAAGAGATGAGTGAAGTGATTAAGAGGCCCCTCAAAGTAAGGGAGAAATGAGACAGGGATGAAGAAATGGAGGGGAGGGAGGGAATACCTGTGTAGAGGAGAGGCCCTAAATACTCTGATGCTTTTAGCTAAGTGCTCACTCCTACGTTAACAGACTCCCAAAAGAGCCGGGGATAGGTGGGTGGACTACAATGACACCTAAATTTCTGAATTTCTCTAAACTATAAAACACTGTGTCCTTGGCCCAGATAGATCGTTCCTCGTCTCCTGAATCCAATCAGAATTTGAATAGTAGGAACTGTTAGAAATGGATATACTACACACTGTGTTAAAAAAAATAAACTTGGGAGGATCTATACAAGGCACATACATCTGTTTGGATGTGCTGACACAGAGGCTGTGCTGTCCAAGGCTATATTTTCTCCTCTCCCCATGTAGATTGGTATTTCTAAAGTGACCTTGTTTTGGGTGAATTCCTTGACATTTTATTTGTCTGACACATTCATTTATTTATAAAAAGATAAGACCCAAGGACTCCCGCCTAGCTCAGTCTTACATGAGAGAAAATACATGCACAAGCCAACTCTTGCACACAAATGTGCTCACTCACACAAAGAGGAAAATGTTAACTGATCAATACCGTGTCTCTTCTGACCCGTGTCTTGTGATGACACTGTGACCCGCTGTGCAAACACACACACACACGCGCGCGCACACGTACCCTCTGGAGAGATTAAACTGATGTCATCCAGCCAAATGCTGCTAATGTCTAATGTCTGCTGCTGAAGATGCTCTGTGATCCAATGGTAAAGGGCTGGGGCAAGTTGGGTCCACCTGTCCTGTAGCTACTTAAGTCAGGACACTAAACCAGACAGGATTAAATGTCTGCTCTGTCATATTTGGGGTAGAAACCTCCATGCAGCCGCTCGCTGCCCTGCAGGAGAATGTCGTTTTACTGATAGCTCTGCTGTCCAATTACACTTCACCTTTTAATACCAGACACAGATGACAGGGGGGGAGAGAGAGAGGATGAAGACGAGGCCAGTGGGCGACGAGAGAAGGAGCCTGCAATTTCTACTGTCTGCAAGAACAGCTTGTCACCCTTCAGTAGATTGTAGCTGCATTTTCTCAGTATTTGGACATCTGATGGGTCTAATAAAATAGTGTTTAAGCTGCAACACCAACCCTCCACTTACTCCTAGTAAGTGAGACTCAAGGCCAATAGTGCCAAATAAAGTATACGACATGTGTGTGTATGTGTGCAATTAATACAAGAACAGAAAAAAACTTAATCCAGTGTATCACAGCGTGACATCTAAGAGTGAGAGTAACAGTCTGCCTGGGATGCGCTTGACTGTGCTTGAGACATCAATAGTCTCTTGCGTTAGACTGTTAAATTATGAGTGAAGGATACTTGCTTTGTTAACAGACACGGTCCTGCATTCTCGGTGAGCGGTGTGTGCACGTCTCTATCGCGCGCACAAAGTGCAACCAGTTAAATATATGGTTATACATTTAGAATGATCAATAGGCACAGGTTATGTGATTTTTCCAGTGCCAAAAGAAAGGAGCAATTACATTTAGGTACAAATTTCTCCCTACATTACATCTGAAACAACACAGCACGATCCATCAATCAAGCAACTGCACGTAAGAAATAAACATATATTACACACACGCACGCGCACACACACAAATCTACCTGTCATGTTGTAAATGTGCAGCTTTATGTGTGGTATGCCACATTTACTGTGTATTTGATGGGACATGCACATACCACAAAGGCACAGATGCTCCTCTGCGGAGAGTCCCATTCGAAGCAGCTGTTTATGTAGCAGCCCGCGTTGATCAGGACCATGATGCAGCGTCTAACTCGGGTGAAGTTGCGCAAAAGCAACTGGGCGAAAAACAAAAAGGGAAACAACAAAAAGTAAAAAAGTTTATGCAAGCGAGGGTTTAAAGGTCAAAAATGTGCTAAACCGAGGAACGGATCATGGGGTTGTAAACATGCTGTGCGTGATTTATTGCTTCACTGTGAAAATGGTATATCCGGTATGTAAACAACCAGATGGGGGAACGAGGCTCGGTGTGACAGGTAGATGTGTTGGAAATAAAACGGGAGCAAAACGATCCATCTAAGCACAGCTGTCAGAGTCCCGCTGATAAGACACTTGAGGTGACCTACTGTTATAGGGGGTCACTTTTCTCTCTCGTTCACATTTAGTTAAGGTGAGAAATTACCACCATTTAGCAAAAAACACCAAAGTTTTTTCAAGTTATGTTAATCAGCACCATAGCTGATTCACAACATATTCTTATTAAGTCTTAATAAGCAATCTTCTAGCCCTAAAGTGTCTCATTGTACTGTCTTTGTAAAAATTAAATGAAGCCGTCGTAATACAGCTCGACAGTTGCATCTTTGACCTCACTTTGGATTCACTATTACATCACAGTACTTAAGAGCACCCTGAGGATGCCGATGTGATGTCTCTACTTAAACAGCGATATACGTTTTGGCATGGATCGGCCACCACTGCTAACTCACAGTGTTTGTTTAACTCTGTTATCCTAGTGATAAAGTTTAGCACAATAATAAAATAGAAAGAAAATCCAAAGCAGTCCCTGGATTCTCCTCCCTGGGCGTTTCTCCAGGCATTTGGCCAGAGATGAGATAGAACTGGCTAACTGCGGTCTCCCCCTGGGTTGCCAGCCATTCAGGGAATAGCATAACAGCAAGAACGCCAACCACCCAATCAGGTCACCAACAGGGGAAAGTGCTCCCACAGGAAAAAAAAACTCTCGCTTCAGTTTGCACTTAAAAATATTCCAGGGCATTCTTTTACTCCTTGGGAAATTGTGTGTGTTTTAATGTGTGTGTAAAGTGCCTATATAATATGTGTCTACAGCACTAGAATAAGGATTTTCATGTGTTTGGTGGCTTCAATTTATTGATGCTAGCTGATTTGAACTCGTTTCCACTCTGTGTCAATATTTGTTGCCAAACTATGGTTATGATTACTTTGTGTCCACATCAGAGGATCACATTCAGAGTTCAAATCATCCACTTGCACATTCTTCAGCATGTTTACTTCATGTACATGTTATACTTTTCTTTGCTATAACACCAACAGAGATTATTCATTTTTTATTATGTCAATCCCAGTCTGTAGTTATTTTTTTCGATCACTTATGAAAGTGGATAAGTCATTGGTTATGTTAAAAACCATAATTAGAATTAAATCTCGCCTTTGATGTCAGGCAGTGTGTGTGTGTGTGTGTGTGTGTGTGTGTGTGTGTGTGTGTGTGTGTGTGTGTGTGTGTGTGTATTTTATGTTATTTTTAGTTCGTGTCTACTCATTGAGCAGCAAGCAACAGCAGGGGAGCTGCTATCACACAAAAGAGTCCTCATGGGGCAATCCCTCCAAAGCAGCGAGTGACATCATCATTGCGAGACGCTGACATAGGTCATCTCTGTGTGTCAGGGGTGAAATGGAGATAAAAAAAAGCTCAGAGTGGGCCAAGATGGGAATCATCAGAAAAAGCAAAGGCAGAAACAGTGAGGAAAAGAAGGGAATAGATGGAGGGCTGACAAAAGGGTGGTGTGGGAGCTGGTGTCTGTGTTGTGCTATGTTAGGCAGGGCTGTGCTCGGCTGTGCGTGGTGCAACACTGACTGCTGAGCCCAAACGGTCACTCATATGACACGTCTGATGCGGGCCAGCCCCTACTATTCATCTCTTTGTGGTGCCGCCACACTGAGCAGCGTGACAATGAAGTGCAAAGCAGCAGTGGCAAAGAGGGCCAACTATAAGGATGGCCAATCTACTTATGCACCCCAGAGCTGACAGCTTGACATTTCTATTCACCACTCAGAGTGGATGCGAGGGGGTAGAGATGAGAGAAGAGGGAGAGGAGGAAAGGGAGGAGAAAAAAAGAGAAACAAAATGCTGTTTTTCCTTCAATCATCCTGTTGTATCTTGCCCACACAGTTGTTGTGCTTTACAAGATGCCACTCACCAGGGCTGTTGGTTTTGCTTCAGACAGTTAAGCAGAATAGGGGGTGCGGCGGTGGACACAGATAAAAATAAGGCGGAGTGGTAGAAGACACAGTTTGGCTCATGATGTACCTGCTTGGACACTCGAGGCTCCTCCTCGATATACTTTTGCTCAATAGGAATCAGCGTCCTGAGACCAGCCTTCACCTGGAATAAACACAAGCGGCGGCGTGAACCGCAAATGGTGAGAGAGAGATTAGTATATCTTGATTGTTTCAGATCTTTTTTTAAACAGACTGTGTACTGGCACAACATGGCAGCACAAGCATAGAGCGTGCCCCATGTCAGAGGCTAGAGAGAGTGCGAGAGAAAGCTGCAAGATGGCCGCTAAAGGGACACACACAGCGATGGTGAATGGGCGAACAAAAGCTGCTGAGAGGGAGTCTTCGATAATTAAAGCCAAAACGAGGATGAGGGACAAGGGACGAGGGATGAGACGGGAAGCGAGGGAAGGGGGGTGGCAAAGAGAATAAAGACAACAGCAGCGTAGAAGAGGGGGATGATGCTGGTGAGAACAAGAGAGGATAATAGGGGGTGGGGGGCAAAATAGAAAAAGAAAATCGGGGAGGAGGCTCAAAAAAGCAAAAGAAAGACTTACAGCATTAAAAATCACGTCTATTTCGAGAAAGATGACCCCTTTTGTTGGCCCTGTCAGCTCCTTGCTTTTCAAGGCGTAGGCTTTGCGTTCTCCATTTTGGATCTGTGGGAGAGGGACATGACAGGCGTCTGTCTGGCAATACCCGGCTGAATCGGCTCCCCGGGCCACCTTTGAACCCCAGCTGCTGGCGCTGACAGGGAACCCAAAACAACTGTGGCAACTCTGACAAGTACCTGTTCATTACCCACTGCAGCTCAGCTCTGTCAAACAGAAATTAACTATCCTGGGGAATCGTACTGTACAGCAGAGCACGGGTATATTATACACACAGTTCCTTCACAGGCTTTATTTTTATGAATATAAGACAGATGCTTATGTCTATATATACATTTATTTTTCAAATGACACTGTTCAGCGTCTCCATCAGTGTCATTTTCATATCGTCTCTCATCCCCTAACTTCCGTTCTTCACATCTATCAATCTCTTCTTTCGTCTCAGCCTCTCTTCCATTTTTTCCTCACTCCTGTCATCTCTTTCTCTTTCGCGAAATAATAACAGTGTCATAAGTAAAAGCTGCAAAAAATAACCTCTGCTCTTTATATCTCATTTTCATTTTTAGTTTTTGTTTCCCAAGGGAGGCGGAAAAATAAAGAAACACAGAAACAAGCCTTCGACTCACATTTAGTAAAGGAATAGCCACTTTTCCCAGGAAGTCTGCACTTCTGTCTCTGTCCTCATCGTAAACGGTGACCTCAAGTACTGAGTGGATGTCCTTCACATTACTGGACAATACACAAAGACAAACACCAGTGGTACACATACTGAAGGAGCATCACAAATAGGCTTTTGAAAATACTAAATACAGAGAAAACAGGCTAAAAACTGTATAATAAAACACAAGATATTGCAAATGCTTCACATTTCCTCATTACTTGTCAAAAAAATATAAACAGACTTAAATAAAATAATAACTATAAATAGATTTCCTGGTAAAATTCATGAAAATATAAATCTAAACATAGAAGTGAGACGATCAGATCTTTTCACTGCTCAAAATGGTCCAGGACATATTTTTAAAGTAGCAAATGAGCTGATGAAAGTCACAAGAAAAATTGAATAATTTCTATATACTTCTTTCTTTTTTAATGAAACTGTTTACTCAAGGATACGTGTCACTTTTTTGCCTGCATGCATGAACGTGCAGACATACGGGCACTCTTAAAGTCACTCACAAAGTGAAGACCTTGTTCCACTCTGGGTTCAGGTTTTTGTAGACGGTGTGCGTCTGCAGCCGATCGTTACTCAGCTCCACTACACAGAATGGGTCGCTCTTACCTGGCAAGCAAAAAGAAATAAAAATAAAATGTAATAAAACGAGAACAAAAAGAAGGAAAGAACATCCTTCTTAGTGAAAAGATAAAATTAAATTGAGAATCTTAAGTAATTCCAACAGCTTTGTTTATCTCAAATACCTCATACTGTTAAGACATATACTGTAGCATCCTTCCCTTATGTCACATGACAGTTCCAATACCCTGTACTTATCAGAGCTGTAATGAAATGATTCTTTCATTTTTAGCCCCAATATTATACAACAGTATATCAGTGTAAAAGCTGTAAGCCATTTCTATCAGCATCCCGACTCCATGGACAACTAGAAGATAAGCTTCAGGACGACTGCGCCTTGGGCAGTGGCGAGGAAAGGGTGAGAGAGAAAAGCCAGAGAAGACTTTGAAAATGGGTGGTGCGGAGAACACAGAGGTCGAGGTGCTCTGAAGGCCCGAGAATTTGTGAGCTGAACATAAAGGCAGCCAGTCACGGAGCGTGAGAAACGCAGCTCCTCCGAAGACAGCAGTGAGGGGAGCAGCGGCACGATGGCACGAGTAAACGCAAGCACATAATGTCAAAACTATATGATGAATGAACAACAGAGAAAACATTTCTGCATTTTTTACATGGAGAGATGAATAAAAGCACTTTTAAAAAGATTTTTTTAAATGATTAAAAACCGAAATTGATTAAGTTCGAGGACTAGTTTTCAAGTAATATTTTATGGTAATTAAAAGTAAAAACATACATCCAAATTTGGATTTATTATAAGAACTGAATCACGCTGAAAATTAAGGATCACAAATGAAGGAGTGCTGCTAAACTAAAACTTAAACAGACTTATCATTGTTATATGGTTTAGTATAAAGAATATTCATAAATGCTAATTAATTCCAAGAAAACTTTACTACAGTTATGTAACTGCGTAGAGAGAAAGTGAGAGAGACAGAGAAGGAGCTGCTTCCTCCTCCTGAGAATAGCACACTGTGCTATCATAATCAAAACCAGTAATGTCCTATATATTCCCGATTTGTTTACTAACATCTCTCACTTCAAATTCTTTGTACACAGAAAACAGCGAGACCGGCTCCCTATGTTTGCCAGCCCACCTACCTTCAGTGAACTAAAAAAACAACAAAACTCTTAATTTTGACTTTGATCATTATGTTTTATTAAAAACTGTCGGGAGCCGCTGCGAATGTTTTTTTCAAACCTATCACTTGAAAAGGCTGGGTCATTAAGTAAAAAGACGAGAAAAAAAAAAATCTCCCTGGCAAATTTCCAGGGAAAGTATTGGGAATACTGAACACTGAAAAGCAGCATTGTTGCATAATAAAACTCGATAAAAAAGAGATTGAGTTCAAAGCCCCTGAAAAGTGTGTGCCCGCCTGTGTTTGTAGGCCATAGGAAATGAGTGTGTGTATCTGTGTGTGTGTGTGTGTGTGTGTGTGAGCGCCATCGATTAGTGTGATTTTCTCCAAATGTTGTGACAAGGGCAGGACATTTAGTGGGTGTGCAAAGTAAATGTCACTGTGATCAATGCTGAGGCAGAGGCGTTGCCTTTCATATCTGTTTGTGGCGCTCCATTGATGTAGAGTGTTTCAAGTGGATATTGACAGCTACGACTTCTACAGAAAACAAGATACGTTAAAATAGACAAAAGAAAAAAGGCTCGGGCACCTGCTTCTCAGTGCCTCTCTGTTTACACCTCGCCGTCTCTCTTTAAATGCAATTGTTCTTTAAACCACAATTAAATACGGTTGAAATGATTAAACCAGTGAAAAACTTCTTTTTTCGCAGAAAATCTTTCTTAATAATCCCAGAGTGTCCATATCATTCACAATTATAATGTCATTGCCACAGACCAAATCTGATTAAATCTAGACGCAATCACCCAAATTAGGAGATGGAAATTATTTCTGCAGAAGTCCGTCCCTTCCCCCCCATTTTCTCTCTAATATTCTTTTTTTTAATGACACGGCAGGCTGTGTTGCTGCAGAGAGCCAGTTGTTACCGATGGTGAACTTTCACCTTACTGGCCACCAGCACCAGAGGCAGCTGTCTTAACCAATTACACGCTCGGGTTTGAGCTCCACTCAGTGATCATCCAGGTAATGTCTGAGTAAAGCTCCCCCACCACCACCACCACTACCACCACCACCGGGGTCCCATCTCTGTGACAGTGGCGAAGGGTTTGCAGCAAGAAGTGGGCTCAAATTAATTTCAGAGTGCTCTAAGATAAGTGGCAAATGGATACAGTATAGAAAATGAGGAAGCATACTGTAATTGCCTCAGAGAAAGCTTGGAGTCAGTGAGGAGTTTAAGGTTGTAGAGGCAACGCACGGCGCTCTCGTGCCCCTGAATTATCACAGTTAATTATAATTCATGCTTTAAAATGTAAACCAGTGCATTACCATGTTAATTTTAACAGGTCACTCGATATGAGCTGCAATATTTACCAACCATTCAAGTTGTTAAATGTAGACTTCACTGGCAGGGTACACATTCTGTGTCTCTGGTGATGCTGCTGCGGTAGGTACGCGCATGCGTGTGTGTGTGTGTGTGTGTGTGTGTGTGTTTCACTATTGAAATGTTCTAAGAGTATAGCATCCACTCAGAAGGACAAGAGCTGGTAGACAAAAGGGATTGTTGGTTTTAGAGACTATTTTCAGTTATCCTACTTGGGCTAGAGTGGAGCTACTCCACAAAAACACTCCAATTAGAGAGAGAGAGATGGCCAGAGAGAGAGAGAGAGAGCGAAAGAGAGAGGGGAGGAGTAGAAAGAAAAAAAAAAGAGAGAAGAGGAGACGGGCTGGCTGAATGGGAGAGAGATGGTGAACTCTTTCTCGCTCGCTGACCTCCTCTCTCTCTCTCTCTCTCTCTCTCTCTCTCCTGTCTCTGTCTGTTTGTCTGTCCTTCTGTTTCTCTCTCACCTTGCTCCTGACCCTCTCTTGGTCTGCGTTGTTAAAATGGGGTGTTCATGTGGTGAGGGCTCTTATGTGGCTCTTACAGAGCTATTGTTTCTGCCAGTGACACGCACACAAGCACACACACACACACACACAGCATCAGACTCAAAACAGGCACAAGCCATTTAAAAACAACCCCTTTGCCTTGTCTGTTATCAGTATCAGTCCACTGACTGTGGGGTTAGGCTGCTTCTGGAGCAAAATTAAAAGATTTGCTTTTAAGTTCGAGAGCAATACAAATTTAAAGGCATTTTTACATTCAACTGTCTTAATTTTAAGTCTCTCTGGCTATGACAAAAAAAAGTTGTAATGTTGAGTGTAAAAACATTTCTCCAGTGAAACCAAATTTTTTTTTATTTAAATTGCTTTTAAACTTTTTTTTACTTTGCTAATCTAATTAATATGTATCCCATGTTATAACGTCCAAACTATTGCAAATGTTAGATACCAGTCCAACCTGAGCACATGCTAAGTAAAATATTACCGCTAGTTCCCAAGGCATGTCATATTTTACTGTGAAGTTAGTCTGTTGCAATAATTTCAAACCTCCGCAGGCTATAGAGATACTTCTAAAAAAAAAAACATGTTTTCAATAACTGTATCAAACCGGCAAAGACAAATTGAAAGACAAACGGCTAATAAACAATCCGCAGTTTTCCTCCGTTTATATTCCGAGAGGAATTCATGAAGCTTAGACAAACAAACGATGAACTCCCCAATATGGTCGCAGAGCAAATTTATGCTCCAAGTGAAATACATGAACCAGGGAACCATTTGGGTTGCACTCTGACTGCTCCAGCCGCTCCCTGCAATAACCCAAAATCAACCAGCTCCGCTCTGTGTTTGCTAATGGGACTATGGATGTTTCAAATAGAATAAAACTCCAGACTCTCTTTCTCTCTCTCGCCATCACACACACACACACACACACACACACATATTTTCTCCCTTTACTAGATAATACAGAGTGAAAAACTAGGCCTGTCCACTGTAGACCTAATTAAAAGTAAGAATTAATGGAGAATGGAGGATTCAGAGAGAGCAAGCAGAGAGAGCGCGGGAGGAGGGATGAGAGTGATTTGTTGGTTCAAATGTGTACTTTTTCTCTATTATTCAAATGAGCAGCCTGCATCTTTTCTAAAAATGCAGAGACAAATTTAGCGTCCTGCACAAAGTCGACTTTAACTCTCTCTGAGGAGTCTCGTAAAAGATCATCCCTTAAACAAAAATTACGCCCTGACTTTATCTTTGGTGAGATTTATGGCAGATTGCTGGTGGAGGAAACTGCTGTCTAGATGCGAACATTATGCAAAAGTTATTTAGAGCAAAAGATATATATTTGTCTTGATAGTGTCACCAATCAGATGTTCTAGCAGTGCTCAAAGTGATAGCAGAAACAGAAATTGCAAAACATCAGCAAAACTTTTTAAGTGTATAAATATATGAGCATGAATCTAAGTTAAAAATAAATCTATATATAGAAACTAATTTATGGAAATGTACAGCAAATGAGGACTACAGAGGGCACAGCACTGTTGTTTGGACTACAGGTCAGTGTCTTACCTGTGACATCTGCTGCCATTAAGCCCTCAGCCCTGATAACCTTAACTTGGACCACGCCGACATCTTTCAGGTTGTGGAATGACCTCCAGAGGCTCTGAAACATCCCAGAAACAGGGGTGAAAGGTCAAAGAGGATGGCAAATTAGCACCGAAGTGAAAGGCATGTCAATAGCCTGACATTTCATAAAGAGAGGAAAGGGTAGATTATGTCCTTTACCAGCCTTTATTTGAAAATGTAGAGCTGGCATTTATCGAGTCGGGTCTAGTGGAGAAATGGCTGGATTTAAATTTAATGAAATAGTTGTGCATGTCTATTTCAAGTGTTTCCTAATTTTTTACCTTTAAATGTTATGATTTTACCGAATTTTTCGGTAAAGTAGAGGAGCAGTGCTGAAATGACAACAGCAAACAAAAATAATAGGAGTCTTTGATTTCAGAAGCATCTTATTAAGTAGAATAACATCAAAGTTGTACAGACTTTAGCATTGAAAGGGAAATTTGTGGAAGTTTGTTACAATTGTTACTGCACAACAGTTTTTGCTATCTCAAATGCAAAGACATTTATACTCTGTTTTAAAGAAAACTAGCTTTTTACAGAGCAAGAAGTTATTCTATATGGATAATGTGAAAAGAAACAACAACAACACTGAGATCTAACTGATATTAATGTGCCTCTTTTGTGTTTGCTTCACACAGAGAGATAGGGAAAAATATGATAAAACATAATGTGCTGAGGAAACATAATAGGTGACGAATGACTTGCAGGCAAACAGAGCACATGAAGTCTACAGTGAGAAGGGATGCACTGTATGCACAACGTTTCAATAACCAGGACGAGGATGACTGTGTAAAAATGAGTCTGTAAATCTCACGAAGACCTGTGGAGATCATCGGCGCGACCACGAGGCGTGACCAGTCGCGCACACATGCAACCGCAAAGTTGTGCTTTTGTTCACACCCAGATTCTCAGGTATAAACACATGCATAGAAAACCTACACTCGGGCCAAATTGAGTAGCATGTCGGCGTGTCTTAAAAGCAGAGTGGAAATGCACTTCACTTCAATTTATTTCTCTCTCTCTGGCAATAACCCCTTCCATCCCCAAAGGAGTAATTATAATTTAAATTTCAGAGTCAGGGCCAGGCTACAGACTTAATTCATTATTACCAACTCTGTCAGACTCTGCCTGTTTCCAGCGATATCATTGTCCAAACGCTCTCTAAAGGAGATGAGAGGGGAGAGTGTGCGAAAGAAAGAGAGGGGGGAGAAACAGAGTGCGCAAAAGAGAGACATACAGAAAGAGAGCGCGAGAGAGGGGACAACTCTCGATTTTTAAGGCACGATTTCTCTGAAGATACAGCTGCTTGTTGTGATTATTGGTGAGCAGCAAAGAAGGCGGGGGAGAAAGAGGGGAGAAAAGAGTCGGCAAGAGGGCATGTGGGGGGCGGCAGAGGAAGAGGCAAGGGCAAACTAATAGCTGAACAGTTTGTGTGCTAAAGTTCAAACAGTAAACACGCCGCGATCGGAATGATCCAGCTGTTGGGCTGGGGATCGAAGATCAATACTTTTTTGGCAATGATCAAAGTGTGCCTATAGCGAGGAGTATTAAGAAATGGCACGGGGGTCTGGACATTAATCTCTGTAATGTATCCAGTTTTGACTTTGTTATTGGTCAGATTAAAAATTGTGTTAAAGTCAGATTTCAATCAAAAGCAAATGTTGTAAATACGTGTGTGCTTTCCTCTCAATACACAGATATGCAAAAATGGTACAAGACTAAATGACTTCTTTAATGTATTGATGCTGAGACCCCCCCGAAACGTTCCTATGTAATTCAGCCCCTCCTCCCACCATACGGACTCCCTGAGGGGACCTTTAGAGTTCAGCCTCAATCCATGATTGGTAGAAAGAACACACCCGACCTCCACAAGGATTCAAATCCTCATCAGAAAGACAGACAGGAATAGATGGCTTGGATAGACAGGTAGAAGGAAAGACAGAAAAGAGGCCAAGACCGACCCCCCCCCCTACCCCTAGCGCCCCACTTATGGCTCCATCCACACCCTCATCAGCTCGCAGGTGGAATTATGGGGATAAGGAGGAAATGAAAAAGGAGGGTGGAGAAGAAAATTAAAGGACACAGAGTTGGCTTTCATAAGACAAACCCCCGCCCTGTCTTTGACTGACATCCTGTCACTATGATGTCTTCTTCCCGTCTCTGTCGCACTCCGCAGACACATAAACACACAAAGTGAATCAGCGCCGGCATAGACTTATGACTCACTGTCATCTTTTCAGCATGTCACCTTTCATCACCACCGCATAACATTTCACACTCACACGCAAACATATATACATGGTTCTGATTCGCTCTGATTTCATGCAAGGCAGCTGTAGGTTTTGGAGTCAAGCACCCCAGTAGCTGTCCACTAACTTCACATCCTCAGGGCTTAATGGTAAACATTTGGCTCTCACATAATCTAAACACTAACGGGTTTAGATGTGAGCCTAACTGAATGACATATTATGCACTTTATTTGTCTGAATTTTGTGTGGCTGATGATGATAAGCATCTGAAAAAGGGGAAGGCTATTGCCTGACTATACTAAAGCATTTATAGAGTTATAGGTCAGTTGGTTAACAGACACAGTAAAAATTATGTGATGTTCATTGATATGGAACAATCAAAGATTCCCTGCATAGGATTTTAATCGGCTGCCATCTCTTATTTAAAACAAATCGAGCCTGCACGCAACCTGAGGCGTGGTTATAGCAAGAGTTTTTCAAACTGGCATCACCTCTAGCAGCTCTAAGTGTGCTTCTGTGACAACCTGCACAAACTGAAGGCTGCTGTAAACTGTCTGCATCCCCAAAACCTCCTTTATTTTAAGAGTCTCTGCCAAAGTTGCTCTTTGCTCATCTCACAACTTAGCGCAGCCCCTTATTTCACTTCCTGTCCAGGTTGTGTCCTTTTGCTTCACCTTAGAGCAGTGCTCCAAAGTGGGTCGAGGGGTGTGCGTGTATGCGTGTGCGTGTGTATGCATGCGTGCAACACAGCACATGGGGGTGTATGGTGAAGTACCACCACTTTAGTGGAGGTCACCATGTCCTCCTCCTCTCATCCACCCATCTTGTGGCCAACTCAAGCCCATTAAGAGCCATTAGTGTGTGTGCTACTTTGCCATCATAATGCATAAATCTCTTTCTCTCATTTTCCCTCTCTGCCTTCATCCCTTTCTACTTCTGGGAAACAGTAATTAGGGATGAAGGAAAGGTTACAGTGAGCAATAGAACGTCTAAGGTAGTTGCCTATGAGTGAGTGCATTGCACCATGTTGCATATCTCCATTGTCAGATGCATTCAAATTAGTTGGCACAGAAAATCTTGTGTATTCATTTACTCGCACACATGCAGAAGCAAGCGCACGCAGGCACACAGTGACCTGGCAAAAACACAGACACAAAAATCTATTACAATTCAGAAGATATTAATGAGCTCAGTGCTATCAAAATGTCCCCGCACTCAGATGTCTGTTATCGTATTTCATCAATGGCCACAGATTGAATTGGGGAAAAAACCAAACAAATTGCAGCCATTTGAGGTGCGCTCGTAGCGTTTGTGTGGAACAAAGTGACAAGGACATTTCCAGTTTGGAACACAATGATTCTCTAAAACGAAGACAGTAATATCTTCTTAAAAACTCTAGATTTACATGTAGGTGTGTTTGCAATCCACTGCTACACCTAACCTTAAAGTTATCTTTTGTGCGCCTTTTCATCACGAGCAGAGTGTCCACGCTGCCGAAGGGTGCGACAAGCGGACGATTTTGAGTTTTCTCATGAAGGTATCTGCTTTTCAAAGCTGCGATTCCCTGCCATTTTATTAGTTACACACAGGTAGACGCTTTTTTTTTTGCACATGTCCATACATGTGAGCTTGTTTATGGCTAGCAGTAGTGCATGCTTTGTGCAGGCTTGTGCTGGACAGCTGATTTTTCAAGCAGATAATACCAGTCGGTAAAAATGTGCCTACACATACACCTACGCCTGCACACATCCACACATGCACACACTGGGCAGATTAGTAGGCTTTGAGCAGCACTGTTATGTATTACTGGTGGTACTTGGTCTTAGCAGTGCTCTTTGATAAGGTACATCTTTATTAAATTCTCCAACTGAAAGACTGCCAGTCTGAGGAAAAGGAATATGTTAATAGGTAAAGACCATTCAAGTCTCCAAACCGACCTCACCATGCCCCTCCATCTGCAACCCCCCACCACCTTCCTTCACCCTCTATCTCGCCATCCCTTCATCTAACAGGAGCCATAGCGGCAACAGACAAAGAACTGAGGTTGCTGGGAGAGCAGGAGAGAAATGGAGAGAGAGAGGAGTAGGAGAGAGAAGGAAGCAGGAAAAGAGGTAGGTGAGGAAAGTAAAATGTGTCGCCTTCAACCGAGCAGAAAAACGGGGTCTGCATGAGTTGTGAGAGAGGTGAAATAGCTTTTTCTTTTCATTTTACACGCCTTCCCTTTTCGGCGCAACCCTCACCCTTTACCCCTCGCCCCCTATTACACACATTCAGGCAAACACACATACACGCACCCATTCTCCTAGCCCTCATTTTGTGACTGTCAGGAGAGGCACAGCGTGTTTGTGTCTCAGTCCTCGAGCTCCCCCCTCTGATGTTGTGTGGTTTCTGCAACGCGTAGCAGAGCGGTCGACCTCCCGTGGCTAGCCAATAAGGCACCGCCACGGTTATGTAGGTCGTGGCACCGATGTTCGGCAACTGCAGCTTAGGCACACATTGAAAGAGGCATACACACACCAGCTAGGATGTGCTACTGGGTACCAGTTCAGATGTAGAAATCCAAACAAATTGTCTAATCTCACAAGTACCGACAGCCCGGGTGAAAACACACAGACACGTATGATACACCCACATGTACACAAGCAGATCTGTTTAAGTCAACATACGTTCCAACAACTCGCCCAGACAATTAAATCCAATAGGTCATAAAAATAAATAAATAAATCAGGGTGAAACTCAAATTAACCAATTAGGCAAACAAATATCCTACATATGGTAAAATGAAATTTTACAGTGAAACAAATTTGGCTGCAGCACTGAGAGATAGCATGACACATAATTCTGTTGATGGACAGAGAAATGTCCCCTGTGTGGAAGCTGTCACTGAATCAAATCCATTTAAGTGTGTGCATGTGTGTGTGTGTGTGTGTGTGTGTGTGTGTGTGTGTGTGTGTGTGTGTATTTTTTGCATCAAGATGTAAAGATGACAGGGTGTGAAGGGTTAACTAGACTAAGACAAAGACACAAAACCATTGTGTTGAGTGGAGGGCCTCTGAAGCAGATGGGGCCTTAGGGCTCTCTCCCGCTTGCTCGTTGCCCTTCACTTTCTCCCTCACTGTCTGTCTCCCTCTAGCTTAACGATAACTGGCTTATGAGCTCGGACATTTTCAGTCAAACGACTGAACCCGCTTGCACTGCTTTCTTGACCTCTCAACCCCCGTATCCGTTTCTGTATCTCCTACTCTGTTGCCTTTCACATCATCTAATTATAAATCAAATCTAAGCACACTGGCTTGTGAAAAAAGACATCTTGATGAGAGAAATTACTCTTCACAAAATGTGATTGGCCATTTTGCCACACTGTCAGGTATATGTCTATATACAAATACCTATAAGTATATGGATATAGAGTAGCTCTGATGTAATTTCTTTTCCTAAGCGCTAACATATTGTGTACTTTCCTCACAAAATTATTAACGCAATCACAGCTTAACGTAAGCTCAAATGCTAACTCACATATCTCTGCTTGATCTGGTGCCGCTCGTGCGGGTCATCCAACATGTTGACTGACAGGTCTGAGATGGAAACAGCAGCAGAAGCAGTGAGTGTAACCAGCAGCACCAGAACACCTTCACCTTCTTCCAGTGGCAGGTCCAATTTGTGTGTGTGCTCTTTACTAAGAAGCGACAGGTCAATGGTACACCTAGAGAAAAGAATAAACAGACACAAAATGAGAAAGTTGTAGACTTTGTGATGAAACTGACAATGAAACATACTGCAGGCCTTATATACTAAAAGAGACAAACAAAGTCATGGTAGGGGTTTGTGTTTACAGAAAGAAATGTGTCTAAATTACTGCAGAGCGCCCGTGAAATAAAAGAAGAATATAGAGAATCTCAGGTTTCTTTTGTTCATTTTTTATCACCTCACTAACTGAAGTTAAGCATCACTTAATAAGCAAACATCTTGTGTAAGATAAAAGCAACAGATGGAAATTCAGCCAAAGCTGACACCATTAATACCTTTTAGAAGACACTTGAAAGCATCTTCTCTTGATTGAATTGATTTCTTAGCATGCCTTTAATATATCTACAGCTAAAACAGAGGCAGGCCAACAGTAATTGCTTTACTTGGGCCAAACAGTTCAAAGCAAAGGTTTGCTCAAGTACATCCACTCTGATGAAAGACAAATGAAAGAAATCATTCTCACTATGAAAGACTGTAGGGCAGTGTTTCAATATGCACAGGATTGAGATGCTCTGCAATAATCAATGCTGAGAATTAGGCAAATAAGACAACTTTGTACTAAAACTAACCCTTACTAAAATGCACCTTTTATCAGCCTGAATAAGCAGTAAGCCTTAATCAACCATACAATTAAAAAAAACAAAAAAACAAAAAGCAAACAAAACAAAATATCCAGACGCTCCGGTAAAGACCATCGTACCGTCCCATGAAGTCGTCCTTCTTGCCAGCATCTTTGTCCCAGACTGTAATGTCCACAAAGCCTCCCTGCTCATCGTACAAGTGGAAATCAAACTGTTCTCTCCACTGAGGGTTCAGCGTTTTTGAAATTGTCTGAAAAAAAAAAAATCAAACAAGGACATTCACTCTGCCCATGTGTCCATTTGTTAATGTGAGCTATAATTTGTTAGATAATATATGAGCTGGAACCGCTATCAAAATAAAGAGAGTCAAATAAATAGTATAAAGAAATAACAAGTAAAATAAAGAGCATAAAAAATGTAAATATGCCTGCAGAAAGATAACACACAACTAGAGCTGATTTTAAAGACTGATACTGATATTTGGTGACTCGAAAATTATAAAGTTTTATCAAAATTCTATAATCTTAACATCATCTCATTCGTGTGGCTTACCTTACTCTTGTACTTTTGGTGACCCATCCTGAATTTGACGTAAGGGTCACTGAGACCATTGGCATCCATTGGCTGCAGGCCATGGCCCTCTATGAGACTGATGCTGACTATACCTCGCCATAACTGGGCTTTTCGGTGTACATCCGACAGACGCATACTCTGATACTGCAGCAATCACACACACACACAAACACACACGTACACATTTATACATTTGCATGCACATAGAAACAAACCCACAAAATAGAAGAAATTGCAGCATTCATCAATTTATCAAGGCTTGCATACACTTTGCACTTCATTCACTGGAAAATAACCGATATCAAATGCATTGAGGCGACACATAAAGAGCAGGCACAAGAAACAAGATAATACTTGAACATAAAATGTGGTAATTCAAGGTAATTTGCTATGTATGAGTTCACCTGACATGCCAGGGCCTCACTATAAATTACAGCACTGCATTATCCACTTACTGTGAACAATTTCTTGGCAATGCTAAAAAGCGTTATTACTGTGAGTATCAACATTTCATCCATATTTGTGCAAAAATGCACAATATGTATCATAACCTCCTTTTATTCTTAAACAGGGTACAGCAGCGTGAATATTCATTTTTATTGTACATATTCTAAACATTATGTTAGAAAAAGGAATAAAAGGGAACAGACTTGTCAGTTTTTACTCCAAAACTTGGGGAACCTCGCAGTTACTTATAGTTTTCCTCTGTACAGTACATTATTATTCCATCTGGCTACTGTAAACTACTGTAATTCAGATTGATTATTCTCCATATTTTAAGTCTTTTTTTACCCTCAACACTTTTCTTAGCACTTACAGGCCTATTTAACCTCTCTTTGAATCGTGTCAGTATCCTTCACTAAAACAAAGAGCAGGGTTATTTATTTGTCAAACAAATACACTTCCACTTTCTCCCTCTGCCTTGCTCTCGCCTCCTTCCTTGTTAGGAAGAACATATTAGCATAGCTTTTGTTTTGAGGGTGAATTTCATTAAACTCTGAACAAACCCTGCCTCGCAAGCGCAGGCCTTTGATCTAGAGATGGAGCTTCTTAATTTCCATTCTCCAGACATTAAACATTGGGAATAGCTCCCTGCATTAAATCCAACCTCCCATACAGCAACTCCCACATCCTCCATGGCTCCCGTTCACTGCTACCAACACGCTATATGCTAATGATGAGAGGTCGCTGTTATGTCCTACTGTATTAGAGCACAATCCCTTTTCCCTTGCATCCTTCTTTTTTGTTCCCACATATTTGTTGTTATAGAAAACCATGGGCTATTTGGATTAGGAATCCATATCTCACTGCCAGAACACAGCAGGATGGAGCGCATACACAAAGATGTTCACAGGCTGAAAGTCTTTTAATACAGTTTAAGAACTAATACTGTGTTGCACAGGGTTAAACTTTTGCCAGCCCTCTCGAAGCAGAAAACATATAAAAAATATTCCCAAAATCAGCATTTTGCCCTGTGGTAAAGTTAGAGAGACCTGTATTAACATGCCTCTGCCTCCTAATTATTATTTTAAAGTTTGCATCTTCTACAGTGGGTTCAATAGTCATATATGCTTCTTTAAGGAAGAAGCGGTGGTGTAAAAATAACTATGTACTGTATGCAACACAGAGGCAAGCAGTGCTTTTTTGGTGGGGTAGCAAAAGCAAATAGTTAGTGTTTCAGTGAATTCCCGAGTCACAGGCAGGGTGGCACAGTTTGAAGGCTTCAAAGGCTTGGTTTGGGGAGGCACGATACAGCAGGACGCCTGCCCATCTCCAACCAAACATACTTCAAATGTCTCTTGGTGGATATCATAAAGTTTCTATCTCAATAACACTAAAAGTGAAATGTGAGTAAAAAAAACAAACAAACAAAATAAAAGTGTGAATAAACTCAATTTTGAGCTCAAAATTGTTCCTGTCACTAAAATTGCTGAATTGAAAGAACAGACAAGGTATGTGCATCATGCACGAGCCAGTAAGAAGAAGCGGAACATCAAACAGCATGCTTTCTGTTCAACCTCACAGCCAACAAGAATCACAAAAAATGAAATCAAAAGTTAACAGCCCCTTATGTGCGGCAAGATGGGAACTCATAATGACGTCAAAATGTTTTTTCACTGGATGGAAAAGGGGTCTAGGAGTGTCCTGTAGTCAGTAAAAAAGTCAAAAGTCAACAATACTTCATATCTCACAGCGTATTTGCTGTAGAGGACTTCTTAAAAACCCCAGAATAGAAATCTGCCTTATTTTCCCACATAATAGCTGCAATGCACTGCAAATCAAGGGTGGAAGAAGCACAGAGATCTCACTGATGAATGATTCGAACTGCTTCAAAGTGTAAAAATCAGTGGAATCACAAAAAAGAAAATTCTGAAGCTGCATTATTACTGACTGATTTCACAAAAATGGCACCAAAGTTAGCAAGTTTTTAATAAAAGTTCTAACAATTATTGCTGATCTTTACAACTAGTACAGCAAGTGCTCTTGAAAAAAAATGCTACTGACTGTAAGGTATTTCCTCCACCCTTAATATTTATATCACATATAGTTAGGTCCATACATAGTTGGAGAGCTGTTCACAGAAACATATTTCAATTATAGTTCTATAATGGACATGGACATAATGTGCAGACTCTAAGCTTTAATCTGAGGGTGTCCACAGTCAGATCGGATGAAGGGTTTAGGAGTTTCAGCTCCTCCTGCCAACCTCTTTTTAAAGTGACTCAAAGGCTATTTCATGGGCAGATGGTGGATAATTCTTTATTATGTAATTATCATTCAAGCAGATAAAAGCCCTAGAGTTGATTTGAGGTGTGCAGCTTGCATTTGGAAGATTTTGCTGTGAACAGACAGCATGAGGTCAAAGGAGCTCTCCATGTAGTTGAAACAAGCCACCCTTAAGCTGAGAAAACAGAAAAAAAAAGAAAAAACATCTGATAAACTGCTACAATATTAGGAGTAGCAAAATCTACAGTTTGGCACATCCTGAGAAAAAAAAGAAAGCACTGGTCAACTCAGGAACGCAAAAAGACCTGGACATCTATGGAAGACAACTGTGGTGGATGATCGCAGAGTTATTTTCATGGAGAAGAGAAGCCCCTTCACAAAAGCCTACCAAGTGAACAATACTCTCCAGGAGGAAGGCGTATCGATATCCAAGTCTACCATGAAGAGAAGACTCCATGAAAGTAAGTACAGAGGGTTCACTGCAATTTGCAAACCACTCATAAGACTGTGGCTTATGAGTGGCTTGCAAAAAAACCAAAAAAAAACCCCCCAAAAAAACCATCTAAAAAAGAATATATATAACAGTTCTGGAAAAACATTGTCTGGACAGATTAAACCAAGATCAACCTCTACCAGAATGATTGCAAGAAAAAAGTATGAAGAAGGTGTGGAACAGCTCATGATCCAAAATATACCACATGATCTGTAAAACATGGCGGAGATAGTGTGGTGGCTTGGGCGTGCTTGGCTGCCAGTGGCACTGGGACACTAGTGTTTATTGATGATGTGTCACAGGACAGAAGCAGCCAAATGAATTCTGAGGTGTTCATATACGTACTGTCTGCTCAAAACCAGCTAAATGCAGTCAAATTGATTGAGCGGCATTTCATAATACTGAAACACACAACCATAGCAACCCAGAAGTTTATTACAGGCCAAGTCTGTCATCTGATCTTATCCCAGTTGAGCATTTCACTTGTTAAAGACTAAACTTTGGACAGAAAGGCCCACAAACAACAGCAACTGAAAGCTGCTGCAGCAAAGGACTGGCAGAGCATTAAAAAGGAGGAAACCCAGCATCTGGTAATGTCCACGAGTTCAAGCATTCAGGCTGTCATTGTCAGCAAAGTATTAGAAATGAACATTTTATTTTCAGTTATTAAATTTGTCCAATTACTTTTGAGGCCTTGAACTGATGGAATTGTGTTAAAACGATTTCGTTGCTCACATTTTTATTCAATGTTTTTGTTCAACACGCTGAATTAAAGCTAAAAGTCTGCACTTCAACTGCATCTGAGTTGTTTCGTTCAAAATTCATTGTGGTAATGTACACAATCACAGTCAGAATAAAGTCGTCTCTGTCCAAATATTTACGGACCTGACTGTATGACTTGCCTTCACATGTGCGAAGAATAGTTCACCTTTAAGCTCACTTGCATTCCAAAAATGAGCTGACATAACCTCAGCAGATGCAAAGTATATTGCAGCTTGTGGAAAATAAGCTGGTGACAATGAGAACTGGAGAAATATTAAAGAAAAAAAAAACTGCCAATACCACATTTGTGGAAGGAGGAAACGGAGGAAGGGAGGGGGGAAGGGCCACGGTGACTCCATCCATGTACCAGAACACCAGTGAAGAAGGACAGGTGAGGTGCAGTGCGGTCGGTAGTGGGGTTACAGTACAGTTAGAGGTTTCATGAGTTACATGCTGTTTTAGTTTACCTTACTAGATCGTTTCCAGTTCCTTCTCAAAAGCATGGTCTGTAAATGAGACAAAGCGGTTACAGAAAACCCCCCAGTATCTCCCTTTAAAGGCTGAACGGCCAGAGGTTAAAGGGCATGGAGGTCAGTGATAGGGGTGTGAGGGGGACAGGGAGAGTAGGGCAGCCACAATCATGCAAGTTAAGTGAGTGTACAGTATAAGCACTCTATGGAGTCAGAAATTATTTATTTGTATAATATACACTGGTGCCTGTTGATAAATTTCACACATTTTAATAATTATTTTCTATACACTTGTTCTTCCTGCCCTTTTCCATCGTAGACCCAAGCAAAGGCAGCACCTAAAGCTCTTACCTGCTTACATATTTGAATTATTCTAATTAAGTATTTCACTTTGCTGGACACACAAATAGATTTTGTGGTGGCAAGATATAAAAATCTCCTTAAAATGCATCGAGTCTTCTTCACTGCCTCGCACTATGTCACAGATTTTGGCCCTCTCTGTTTTTGAGAAAAAAATGAAGAAATAAATCCCATCGTGTTAAACAAACGCTCATCAACTTTAATATAACTGAGTAAAGTCCCATTGTTGATGCTGAGTTGTCATCGGTTGCTCGGGGATCTCAAAAAGCGAATTAAAATTATATATTCCATCTTACAGGTTCGTACCAGTAGATGGCAACAGAGAGAATTTATTACTATAACCTTGTACTCAATTTTTCACAGTGGGAGAAATCCAAACTGGTGCTTAACCTAAATAGAGTTTATTTGTTCTGTCAATTGTGGACTCTCTGAACTACAGTAGCAAATAAGCTGCAGAATTAAGACATCAGATCAAAAGGAATAAAATATTTCCCCCATGACTCTGCCTTGGTCTGAATCGAGCATGCAGGGGTCCAATTAACCAAACAAATAATTGAACATAAATAAATGCAACTCCGAAATCCATTGCACGTCCGCAGAGGCACGAGCTAACATAATTAGGAAAGAAGATCCAGTGCTCTTTGAACATGCAACTTTTCCACACAACATATTCATTACACTTTAGTTTATGCATATGTATTTGCTGAGTTGAGTTTCTACTAAGTGAGGCTGAACGAAACCAGCACATTGTTCTTTAGCACAACTTGAACTTCATTTATGTCCTAAAACTATTGACCTTTCTAGTGTCTTTCAGAAAAGTGATGCTAAAGTGAAGGATTAGGAATATGATTCATCCATGTTAATCTACTGTAGGGATGCGATACTCTTTATTTTAAAATAAAAGAGTGATTCCCCCGAAAAAGGAGGATTTGTGGTGTATGCATGAAAAGACAGAGATGAATGAAAAATCAGAGTTATTATAGATTTCCAGATTTCTTACAGCATCCCTCACGTCTCCCTCCTTTGGTGTCAGAGTAACGGATAGTTCCAGGCTGCCCAGGTTATGTTCAGGGTACTGTGGGTCCTTCAGGTCCAGTGTCACGTCCAGTGCCCTTTGGAGATAAACAATAAGCCATATTCACATGTTGTTTCCTGTACATATATAGTGTACAAGCAGTAAAATGCATTGTGGAAATCTGATTAAAAAAATTCACTCTGTGACGTTATTAGTGAATTTTATGTTAACATCAACACAGCCAACATAAACAAGTTATCGAGCTAATTTAACCTTTTACTAATTCGCTTTCAAGGTCTTTATACAGTTTTTACGGCAGGTGTCTTAACTTGTCATAGGTGTAAAAGCGCTGAGTTATACTTGCTCTATGACCTCTTACATGAGGTCATATTCTCCTCTGTAAAAACAGTATATTGTGTAAGCTGACTTCCCATCATACTGATTGCCTACTAGGGCAACCGATTAGACTGGACTCATCATTATTATCAGAAATAACACCTGCATATAGCAAGAGTAAATGTGTGCTGTTGCCAGTTTAGATTCACCCAGCCCCTATGTGACTAGAAATAAAACAAGCCAAGGTAACCAAAGTCATATTCATGTGCCTTTTCCCTGAGATGTTCACACTATATAATGCAAAATAATCAATTCCACTTGAGATACTATACTTTATACTGTAACAAACGGCTGTAAAAACACAGTACACTTAGATTATCAAAAATATTGATGGATCTGAGCTACTTTACAAACTTACATTATTCCTTTTGTTTTTGTAAGCTTAGATTTAGATGTACAGTACTTATAAAGCCAGTTACTCGATAAATTTTACTGTATTAAACTCTTAATATAGATTATAATGGAAACACGAAAATGACCATATGATACCAGTCTATCAGCTCATTGTATTATAAAGGTCATGTTCTATATTCTATGTTCTATATTATATTTAATTTTACAGTAACAAACTGTAAAAATAAATATGTCTGTACATTACTTTAAATAACAGGGATATTTGTTGCAGTGTATGTCTGTCTATGGTTTCACAGGCAAACGTTTAGCTTCATGAAAATATGAGCTGAAGTACCAAAGATTGCCACTAGAGGGAAGTCAAAGACTATATCTACTTGCTAGTACAGGCTTTGAAGGCAATCCATAGATACAGAGTCAATCAGACTGCTTACTTAATAGGGAATCAAAAAGACTAAGGGTGTAAAAGTGCATTAAAAAAAAGGCAGGTAATAAAATATTATAAGTCAAATAAGAGAAAGAGACCTCTGATGTTCCAGTGACTCCAGATAGAGGTATGCTGAGCCCATGAAATCATCCTGAAGTCCAAAGTCATAGTCAAAGACCTACAAAGGGACAAATATAAAGCAGCTACTTTAAGTACAGCAATGGTACAAATGAAGACCTTTTACCCTTTATAACTTCTACAGAAATATTTAACATTAACTTAAAGAAAGACATTTTAGAGCTAGGTGACATATAGGCAGCACGGTGGCACGGTGGTTAGCACTGTTGCCGCACAGCAAGAAGGTCCTGAGTTCAATTCCACCATCAGGCCGGGGTCTTTCTGTGTGGAGTTTGCATGTTCTCCCCGTGTTTGCGTGGGTTCTCTCCGGGTACTCCGGCTTCCTCCCACCGTCCAAAGACATGCAGTTTGTGGGGATAGGTTAATTGGAAAATCCAAATTGCCACTAGGTGTGAATGTGAGTGTGAATGGTTGTCTGTCCCTGTGTGTTGGCCCTGCGACAGACTGGCGACCTGTCCAGGGTGTACCCTGCCTTTCGCCCTATGACAGCTGGGATAGGCTCCAGCGACCCTGAAAAGGATAAGCGGAAGCGAATGGATGGATGGACTTATCTTCTGTACCTTTACATACAGTGGGTCCCTCAGGGTTTCCACCAGAAGGCTAACTCTCTCATCCCACACTGGGTTGAGGTTCTTATGGATGGTCTTGCTTCTAAACACTTCCTTCCCTGCAATCTTAAACTTCACGTATGGATCACTGGTCCCTAAGAAGAAGAAAAGCAAACACATAAAAACACACAGTCATATGTGATTAAAATACAATTCTGACATAGGCTGTCGATTTAAATATTGATTGGACAAAGGCATTTTTCATTTTCCCATTATTTTAATGGTCAAACTGGCATTACCTTCTTCACTTTGTGGAATTTACTGAAGAGCAGCAACTCTTTTGTGAAAAAATATTTGCTTCTGCCCACTGATAATAGAGTAATCAGGACTTACAGGATTTTGTCAAAATAAAAATAAATAAATACTGCCTCTGCACAATTTCTTAACATGAAAACTGTATTTTTTAATTTTATTTATTATTTTAGACTATTTTTATTTTGTATTATTTATGCCAAACCCCCTCAGATCAATTTTAAATACAAACATATGAAAAGCTTGATATGCTACTGTGAAGCAGGCTCGGAGAGAATCGGCCACGTGACTCAAAGTTACGGTCATGTGATACAAATATGAACGCTGGCTTTATATGACCACTAGGTGACGGCATTGGTTCGTATTGGTGTTATTCTGTGGAGCACAAACTGCAAACAGGCACCGATGCTTACAATGAATGCAAAAACAATTAACTTTAATGGGATCAACGAACCAACCTAACAAATTTCCCACGTGTGGGAATAAAGGTTATCTTATCTTATCTTATCTTATCTTATGTTGTCTTATATTACATGGAAGCAAATAAATCTAATTTTAACCCATACAGAAATAATTTTAGATCAAATCAATAAAATTTTATTTTACAGCTGTATCCCATTACTTAAAACACAAGCTGCACTCTGAGAGGTTATGTGCACATTTATACATGACTGGCTGTTAAACTTCTCGTATGTATCCACATGTATGTGAGCTACTTAAGCACTGATTCTACGATTCCTCAACAAGCATCTATATTGTTCAGGACAGTAAACCCTTCCCCTTCAGTCAATTAGTCAATTATAGTTTAAGGGCTTCACATACACAACAACACTGGGAAAAAAAACAAATTAAAAAAAATATTTATATATACACACACACACCCACACACACAATCCTGTTCAAATAAGTATTTAAGGAAGAAAAACTACTCTGTAAAGCCACTCTTAATGTGGCTGTACCTGACAGTGAGTAGTACAGTGGTACAATGAAAAGCACCAATGCTGATTCTATTCCTGTTAAGTCAAAACAAAGTTTAAATGCAAGAGCAAGGAAGTGTGTCATTAGGAGTTTCCTAAAACTGTTGGTAAAATGTGCTTCCTGAATCGAGGCTGTTTCAAAGTTTGGGGAATGAAAACCAAACTGCATCCTCAACTATTTTGTCTCTCTGCCTAACAGTTTGGCAGTGAAGGATCTCAGGGAGTGAACTGGAACATAACATGACAGATTGTCAGAAATGTTCGATGGTCCAAGACAGTGTAAGGCTTTATATACAAGAGCCTTTTAAAGTGGATTCTGTATAATACTGGAGGCCAGTGCAGAAACTATAGTGACTTCCTATTGGTTACTTGTGTTAGTGAACCTTGGAACCTCTAAATTAGCTACAGCCTGCTAATGTTTTTCTTTTCTTAGAAAATCCAGCCAAGAGAACAGAAATAATCCGGTTTACTGTAACTAAATGTATGAACAAGTTTTTCTGAATCATGGAGAGTCATTAAGGATTGCACTTTGGAGACAGTGAAAAGAAGCACATCTTGGTAATGAAATCTAAATTATGTGGGATTTGAAAAAAGAAGGTTTAAAATAACTCCAAGACTCTTAACTTGTGGCTTTAGTTTGTCAGCTGCCTAACTTACCACAAATGTACAAAGTTACAGTGCATTTTGAATGTGTCCCAATGCCAGCAGTTTTTGAAGACGAAAACAATTTTATTGTTGCAAAGTTATCATCTGTTGTCATTTAAAAGTTCCTCGTCATTTTTTTTTTGTCTTCATTTACTGCATATCTGTTTTCAAGCATTTTCTATATCTACCCAAGGTTTTCTTATTTCCCCTCTGTTAATGAGTCTGCTGGGGAGTCTGTGCTTATCTAACATGATGTTCTGAGAGTAAAGGGTAATGTACTCTATACAGATTGTTAAAAAGAAAAAACCCTAGAGGCAAATTTAGTGATATTGCACTATATCTAAACAAAATCTGTTTGACTTGGGTAACTATAATTATGATGTGTAATATCTTCCAATGAAACAGTACCCTGATGTGACTGTTTATACAGTACGTGACTTGAATCACTGTTGTGCTATCATCCACTGTGACCAAAACACCAAGGGAGGGAATGGTAATATCGAGCAATTCTGATTTATCTACAAACAGAGATGTGCAGATGCACTGCACGTTAACGATACTTTCCAAAGTCAAAGGAAAAATGTTGACTATATGTTGTACATTAACATATGCTAAATATTGACAAGCAACAGAGATCAATAGCAGCCACAGAGCATGTCTTTTATATCCAACAATTTGCTCTGTTTTCTCTTAAAGAGCTTGAACTGCTGACTGACAGCACGGGAACTAGTGGATAAAAGCTTCTCTGCTCAGTGTTTGCACGTCTCATCAGTTCAAGATAGAGTCTTTCCCTATCATTAGCATGACAATACCAGCGAATATCTGACTCCTACATAACGACATTGCTGATGCTTATGAGAGGCAGTAAAGAACAGTAATGACATGACTTGTCGACTGGGTTATTTTGTCACTATAATAAAAATGAAGCATGAGTAATTATGTTGACGATTATCGTCAGTATAATTTTATAATATACTCAATAGTTTAACATATGCAACATATTAAGTGGTGTGTGTTACACCCCGGCCTAGGCAACCGGGGTGCAACGCAGGAAAATAAAAATAAGGCACTTCAGTGCTAGGAGGCTTTGCTTTCATCAGGCCAGTGTCTTTGCAAAGACACTGGAAAAGGTGTCTATTTCTTCACATTTAAAATGACTCACACACCCTCAAGCTCACTTGCAGAGCCACTAGAGACACACACATGTAGCTTTTTACACACCGTTGCTCTTGACACGTTACTGCAAGGAAGCTGCGGCAGGAGGACACGAATGACAGGATAAGAAGAAGAAGAGAGGTAACCATATACAGCAAGTCACGTCAGAGAAACAAAAAGAAAAAAATCTAGAAAACGCTGCAACATCTTATATCACTGATATGAGCTGATAATTTATGAACTATCTGAAATTGTCCCAAACCACAGTGTGCAGCTAAAGGCATTATTTTCTAAAAGTGCTCCAACTTTCTTTCTCTATCTCGCTCTCGTTCTATATCCCAGCAGGTCAATATTCCTCAGACACACATCATTGATTCAGACCTTCTGCATCCCACAGTGCCAGCTTTATGAGGCCATAAACACATGCAGGCTGAAAAGTATGAAATAGAAAAGGCTTTTGCTGTGGGTGGCCGAATATGAGTGAGAGTGGGTACAGCACAGAGGAGCGAGCAGAGAGATGCTTTCTTGGAAACCGACTATTATGTATGACATTCATATCTGATTTTTCAAAAGACTGCACACTTGGGAAAAGCCCATAAAAATTAGGAGTTTTATGTCTCAAATGTGGGCTGTTGGGTAGATAGATCAATAAGCTATAGGTTTTTGTAAGAGGTGTCATGGATTGGTTGTCACGATCCTGGGTCAGCTGACCCAGCGTTTTGAGTTTTTATATATTTTGATGTTTATGGTTTATGTTCAAGTTTATTAGGTTATATTTCATTCTATTTTGCCTTGATTGCCATTTAGTTCAGTGTTTCTTAGATCCATTTGTGTCATCTCCCCCTGTGTTTAAGTCTGCTTGTCGGTTTGTCATGTTGAGTCTGCGTGTTTCAAGTATGCGTGTCCCATGTTATCAAGCTCTTGTCATGTCTGCGTCCCGTTATATTTCCCGTTTAATTTTGAAGAGGTCTGGGCCCTGTGCTTCGTACGTCGCTTACTACATCCAAGATCAAATGAAACATCCAAGACCAAACCATCGCGCTAACCGTGAGCGCGCTAATCCGGTTCCCCGAACACACCTGCTGTTGACGATTAGTACAGCTGGACGCAGTAATGTGACATCACTGGGTGTCGTAAAAGGGGTTACGCATCGATAGTAGAAACATTGATCGGCAACCCTCTGATTGGTCGGCGAAAATGTCGATGGAGCGCGCTCGGCTCGGTATTTTTCGGCAGCAGAGCAAGAACTCTTGAGTGAGGGATTTCAGGAGTTTCAGAGTTTAATCAGAACGCAAGGGAACACTGCAAAGGCTGCAAAAGCAAGGAGAGAGGGCTGGCAGGAAGTTGCTGACAAATTAAACTCGCAAGTAATTTAATAATAACAATAATAATGGAGTGGATTGATATAGCGCTTTTCAAGGCACCCAAAGCGCTTTACAATGCCACTATTCAGTCACTCTCACATTCACACACTGGTGGAGGCAGCTACAGTTGTAGCCACAGCTGCCCTGGGGCAGACTGACAGAAGCCAGGCTGCCATATTGCGCCATCGGCCCCTCTGGCCAACACCAGTAGGCGGTAGGGTAGATTTATTATATTACACTATATTATCCAATATTATATTACATTATATTATAATATGTTATATTTTATCCTCTTTCACATTAGAGCCACGACAGGACCCACTAGAACATGGGAACAGGTAAAAGTGAAATATAAGAATATTCTACAGAATGGTAATATTTATCACTTATATTGCTTTTAGTCTCTTGGAAAGAGACCCTGGAATAATCTGTTTGTTTATAACAGCAACCAAGAAAAGGGCAGAGCAACAAAAGACAGGTGGTGGTCCTGCACCCCCTCGTCAACAAGTTGGTTAAGTAAATAATACCCTCACGGGAAAATCGATATCTCTCTATGAGCACACTGTCGCGCTGAGCTAAAGGATCCTGTCTGTCCCGCAATATACGCTGAATTCTGAGGACTCTCCTTATCAATCTTGCACCTTCCGCAATGGGTGGCTCGCGTAAACGGACAGGATATGACTGCGACAGACTTCCCAAATCCACCTTCGCTTTTATAGCCGTGGTCTCTCATCTTGATTACACGAAGTAATTTACAATTGCTACTCTGAAATATGAATTAAATCTGTAATAATCACATACATGTAATAGAATGTTAATAGTACATTTCCCTTTTTTAGGAAATGACCTGTATGTATCTGTGTGAAATCAATAAATGGATCAGGTGCTGCATTGTCTTTAGTTACATTGATGTTATTTATTTATGGTGAAACAGTGGTGGAATATCGCTGTTGCTTTCGTATGAATGACGCGGGCATACCTGCGTGGCCGCGATCTAATCCTGTTTACATAAAGTAAACCTGCTCCCCAGCAGGTTTACGCTTACGGCTCTGTTGCTATGACAGCAAGTCCCGGATGGGCTTCGGGGAACCGAACGATCCAGGATCACGCGAAATCGTCAACAATCTCATCCAGCTAACTCACTTAGCGCGGTACGAAGAACAGGCCCCTGGTGTCCCATGTTCACTGTGTTTACTTTCACTAACCCTGTAGTGTCATTATGCTCATTCTAATCAGCTGTTTTCCCATGTGTTTCCACTTCCCCGGTCACCTCCTGTGTGCCTTTAGTCTGTGTGTTTTCATTCATTCCTCGTCCAATCGTCTGCTATCCTGCTATGTCATGCCATGTTTCCAGATCTATGAATCCATGCCAAATCTTCACGTTTCTGGTTTTCCATGCCAGATTTCTATGTTCACGTTCCAGAGTTTATGTTTAGACTTAGTTCTTCCCAGTTTAGGTTATTGTTTAGTGTCGCCTTTGACTTTTGTTTTGTAATGTTTTACCAGCCTTAATAAATGGCTCGCCTTCTGTTAAGTTTGAGTTTAGTTTTCGAGTATCTGCACTTGGGTCCACCTCCTCACTCCACACAGTCTGCATCCGCACACTGGGACACTGGTTTGCCAGGACATTTGTTCACCTTATGAGCAGAAAGCTACAGAACAGGAGGGACACTGGGTATAAGGAAAAACATGCAAAGGTCACAAAAATGGGTGCTCTGGGTACTGAAGTGCTACCATGGGAAAGTGATTACGAATCTCTGTCTTTCTGCCATTAAGTTGCACTTATGCTAATAAATATTGAGCAAAACATATGAGGTACTGAGAAGATCACAAGCAAATTTAAACTCTAAAGTCTTTAAATACACCATCTGGAAATCCAAAACCCAGCTTTCTGAGTCACATTTGCTCTTTCAGCTTTACACAAGGGGATTTTTAAAGCTCTTCCCTGGACAGGAAACAATCAGGTTGACTAGGCAAGTGGAATGAGGAAAATCTTGCTATCTGAGCAATGTTGATACTGGCTTGACATTAAAAAAGAAAGAAAGAAAAAAAACAGCTACTGAAGTGTGTGTTTTGCCTTTTTGCTTTAATAGTTATACTCCTAAGATAGCCTACACCTGTGAAGATTGAACAATGAAATAAAAAGAAATCATCTTATATGTATGTAACGTATTTTAACTGAACTGGTTTGGATGTTTAATTCATTGAATTGAATGGGTGGAAGAGTCAGCAAAGGAGGCTTATGGGACCAGATTCAGTAATGATAAAATTGGCTGACTCACATGAAGCTTCACCTACTAACATGATGCTTGTGTCAGCACTGTTGCTATGTTTGTGCGTCTCAGTTCATTTCAGTGAACAGGTCGGAAGCACTAAACTCTGTATTTGGAACAAGGGCTTTTCTCGAGCGCCGCCGGTGTAATCGAAAATCCATGATTTCCCCGAAATGAGATATTAAAGATTTGGTTTTCCTCCTAATCCTCCTTCCTAAAGCAAATCTTTGGCTCCACAGACCAGTGGGTAAGTGAGCAAAGAGATCTGACTGAGAGACAAGAAATTACCAAGAACACAAACAGCTAATGCGTGCTTCACATTCGCAGTGTTAATCTATTAATTTTGTATGATGCTTTTAAAACCAACCACAAAAACTGTGTAACAGTATCCGAGAGTAGAAATAAATGTATTTAAGAGAGGACTCAGAGGAGTACAGACCAGGTAAATTTGCCCCGGGAGTGGAACATCAACACATCTAAAAGCCCATGATACACTCTCAGCTCTCTGTCTTCTTGAAAGACAGCTGAGAACATAATCCACCAGACATTTATCTGTTCAGAACAACTAATGAGCACTGGCCATAAAAGCACTGCTCTCTGTGTCACTTTGCCAGTAAGGCAAACTGCCATGTGGGACACCTGGGCCTGCAGTAAGAGCACGCTATCCACTATCCAATAAATAAATAAACAAATAAATAAAAACACCCACTCCAACAAAATCTTCAATTTCACTTTAAACGGTCATTTGAAAAAGGATTAACAAACACTCCAAAACAAGAAAACATTATTAGCATTACTCACACTCTTCAATTAAAGTTCAAGAGCGTACCTTAAGAGAATAATGTCAGCCTTTACTAAATGGGCCTTTAATGCTTTATTTCACTATCTGGAGTGCTGTATTAACTGCAGAGTAAGTTTAGAGGGCAAATCTATGACTGTACTTGAAACAAACTAAAGTGTACTCCACCACTGTGTACTCGTGAATGTTAATCAAGAGTGGCTTCTCACTGTTCAAAGTATCAGTCTGAGCAGTTTTCAGTTGAAGAGCCCACAGCTCAAAGCCCGACTGCAGGTGAGGAGCGCCACGCTTGTTGGAGTTTAGGGCCTTTCTTTTTCCACCATTAAAGCTGTTGAATTTGTCAGCGTATGGCTCTATTGTAAAGTAAACTGAAGGTTCTGAGAAAGGTCAATGAGCTCAAATGGCCTGAAATGTGATGCGTGCCAGAAACACCACAGAGAGCCACATCAACTAAATCTTCACTCACCACCACCTGCGCCATTAACCAGATTTTCATCCCTGCAACTTTGTTGATTTCCCAAATAATTCAAAGAAATCTGAAGGATTACTATTTTGACACAGTGGAGACGATGCAGCACACAGGTTTGAGGAGACAGAGTGATCGAAAAACAGCAGCTCAGTTGATGCAGCTATTTTCCACATTTGGTATAATGTTGACAACCACTCTCATTATGACCTCTTCGGTTTCCTCTCTGTCTATTACCCCTTCATAGATCGCACAACATTCCCGCAACATTCCTGTGTTTTTCTTCTCTATTTCACTCCCTTCTGTCTCTCTTGAATAAATGTCTTCACTAAAACTCCCCAAAATAGTTTCAAGTTGATTTCTTGCTTTTGGTATTAATGCACAGCTTTGACATACACTCACATTATCAAAAATCCTATTCCCATCCCTCACGCAGCCTCTCATGTCATCATGTGGAAAAGCCCAGCTTTTCCTCCTGGGACAATGCAAACAGGATCTGCAGTCTCAATGTGACAAAAATCATGAAGCGTACAGCATCTCACTGTTTTTTCAGCTCATTGTTTCTGGTATTATGAGAAAATATTATAGACAATAACTTGTACGTATAATTTTCCAAAATGATGAACGGGAACACTGCCGACCTTGTGAAAAAAGCTTGTTTCTCATCATTTGCATTTGACTTTGCAGTACTCGTTGTGAATTTGAGACACTTTCAAAAACTATGAGTTCCAGCTCCAGTTAAATGAGGTTGCCACACAGTCATTACAGGGACAGAGTGAAAATATAGACAAGGTTCATCAAAGTCTAATGCTTCCATTTAAAAATCAATTCAAGTGGATGCAAGTATCCCAAACAATGCTCCAATCAAACCCCTGAACAATCACTAATGTCTTAGGAGAAAACTCATCAAAGGAAATGAAGTTTGTGATTGTGGCATTCATGCACTCACAGTGAAGCAGTCATTCAAACCCCACTACAATATTCCCTTCTTGCTTTTTTGTGACTACCTCATTTCCATGCTGATGTGTGTTTCTGTTAGACACAGCCACACATTTAAGGACAAACACGCCTCTAGTTTATTATTCACGCAGGGGCAAAAAATGGAACAGTTTTAAACTAATGTTGGAAACCAAAGATGGTGATGTCATGCCTACTATAACACTGATATATCTGATATAAAACTGATATATCGCTTGACCTGCCCTTGATAGTTCAATATAAACCAGGTGACATGTCCATATCTTTCTTTCTTACTTCCTAAACAATCCACAAAAGGCACAGACCACGCAATTCCAGTGCTGGTATAGTCCGCTCCACATGACACTATCTTAATGAAGGCTCTCTAATGACTTAATGAAAGGTGCTTGTTTCTGACTCCAGGGTGAAAGGTGTAATAAGGTGTAATAAGGTGTAATAAGACAACAATGGTGTCTGTCACATTGATTTACGCTGCTGTGCAGAATAATTCGTTATTCTTCTTCCTCATTTTCATCATCAATTACTAGATGCTCATTATACATTCATGATCAATAGCTTTATGTGTCAGTACAGGGCAGACAAACGGGTCTGAATTATTAAATGATAATATATGAACAGTTAATCACATGTCAGCATAGGAGAGTGTAATAGTATGCTCTAAAAATACGTATAACACTCAATAAGAAGAGTTTTAATTTCGCTGTGAGGGGTGGCTGAAGGGTGGAGGTGGAAATAAATGGGCCTTTAACGAGTTCAGCAGTATAATCTTGTTTTTATTTCCTTTTAACTTCACAAAAGTTGAGTCGGCTGCACAGCAGGCCGAATTGATACAAAAGTAAACAAGGGAATCGATTTTTAAAGAAAGGAAAGTTCCGAGAGGGCTGGATTTGCTGATAGGTGCTAAACAAATACAAATGTGGCAGACAAAAACACAGAAACACACTGAACACATCAGAGAGACTCAAAAGCCAATGAATGTGAATAAAAGAGAAAGGAGGGAGCACCTTAGAGTGTGTGGGAATGCTGTTCCATAGTTTGGGGGCACGCATGGAGAACACATGATTTCCTCTAAGTGTGAATCTAAAGTGTGGGACAGCCAGAAAAATCTAATGAGCTGAGCTGAGGCACCTAAAAATGGTGTAGGAGTGCAAAAGGTCAGTGATATAAGGAGCCAAACTATGAAGGTCTTTACAGACAAATATAAATCAATTCTAAACCTCACAACCAAGCAATGGCGAGAAGCTGAAATAGGTGTAATATGATCTTGTTTTTTGGGTGCCTGTGAGGAGCCTGATGGCAGCATTATGAACAAGCTGAAGACGGCATAGAGAGCACTGAGTGAAACCAGAGTAAAGTGGCTCGCATCAGCCCACGTGAAAGAAATGGAGGCATAAATGAGAGATCACATAAAGAAAAGTTTTGGTCGTTGTCTTGACATCGATGGACAAGCTGCCAAAAAAAGAGGCCAATTTCTGTTTTAAGCTCATACGGCTGAAGCTCAAACTGCTTAAAAGCAAGAACTCCTCCCAACATCAGGAAACCCCCCTCTCCTTCATGCTACGCTTGGCACAAATACCCACAAGGAGTCCAAAGTCCATGCACTGGCAATACAAACTATGTGTTATATTACAGATTATACACTAGTGTAGTACAAAATCCAAAAACATACAACAATAAACCTGCCAACTATTTTCCCAAAATAAAGGTATGCAAATACACTGAGCAAAAATTTACCAACAATCTGATGTCAGGTTTGTAGATCCTGGCCCTTTGCGCTAACATTTTCAGTGAGTAAAGCAGAATGAATATAAATGACAAAACACCTGCTGACAGCATTAGAAGTCCATCAATAATGCATTATGTCATAATAAAACACCTGCTCTGTTATTCAGTCAATGAGACTAATAGTATTTTTTAATTATCAAATACAACAAAATTAGGTAAACATAAGCCAAAATCACAGTGTATGTGACTACAATACATATTAATGCAATAATTTTGACACTATAATAAATATATATATAAAAACTACCTTTGGAAATAAGTCAATCTAACATCTAATTTGTAGCATTTAGGAATTCAGTGTGATTAATCTCAGAAAACGAGACCGTACAAAGTTCTAACCTTGAAAGGCCCAGCTTTATTAACCTCACTAATACAGTGTGAGAAGATTTATTAGCCAATAGGTTACCTGTCAAAACCTCTGTTATTAAGAACCACACTGGAGGAGGCTCACTGATGTGTGTCATGAGATCTGAGACAGGAGGAGAGAAAAATGCAGTAAAACTTCCCATAAAGCCCTCAGTCATGCTCGAGCTGCACGCCCAGAACGGGTTCACGTTTAGGTTGTAGAAGCTGTGTGTGGCTGCAAATATGACTGTGTGTGTATCCTGGTCTATGTGTAATGTCAGGACTGACTGATGGTTGCAGCTCTGGGGATTCCCATTAGGCAGAATGCAATCTGGTAAAGAGGCTGTACTGGGTGAGACTCCACATAAGGTACTTCATCTCGAGATAGTGAAATATTGGTTGAGAACCTGCTTCATTGCAACTGCACACAATCACACGCTCTGCGCCTCTTCTGATGTAAGCTTTAAGCTTACTTCCATGGCCTGAAATTTACCCAATATTAAGCTTCACTAATACTAAAGCCCAAAGTGACAGGTTAGATAGCAGCATGAGCATCCGACTCATACAGCTGAGCTGAACTAGCAGAGAAAGACAAAGAGAAGAGCGTGCACGGCTTGTAGGAGAATAGCATGGGAGGTGAGAAAGTAATTAAGGACACTTAAAATAAAACAAAACACAGCATGTTGCTAGTGGTGTCAAGCTCTGTCACTGTCACTGTACTTTGCAAACTGAAAACTAATCATTGCAAACCTTCACACAAATACCTAAGCCACAATCACAGTGCATACTGCCTCAAGATGAATTCATCTGCAGCTATCTACAAAGAGAGAGCCACAACACTGTTAATCACCCTGTAATAGTGTTTAGGCCTGCTTGTGCTCAGCTGTTTGTCTGTTCCTGCAGTAGAAGTGTACTTAATAGTCAAGTTTGCAATAATACAGGATGCATTAAATATTTGCAGCACCTGTGCTCCTCTCCTCCCAAATGTAGAAAAACACAAGGACAAACAACATTTGCATATTCAGTTACACTGTAGTTGCATGAAATAGTAAATTATTAACCCTCTGAGCTAAGCTAAACTCATCTATAAATCAATCAGCAGGAAGAAATCCTGGATTATGTTAAACATTTCTACAAACAGAGAGCTGGTGTTGAAAGTAATACTTCTAAACAAGAGACAAGTATTTTTCTAGAAGGAAACACATAGATGTAAATAATAACTTCAAAATGTACCCAAAATTAGGTTTCATAACATACGGCTGCATATTAAGTGCAAGATAGCGTAAGAGTATGAGTTTCGGACCGATACAGTTGAGGTGAATGAGCATGGCATCATGACAACGACAATAGAGAATAGGGCTGCCACGATTAGTCGACTAATCACGATTACGTCGACTATTAAAATCCTCAACGACTAATTTAATAGTCGACGCATCGTTTGAAGCTTTGTAAGATCCCAAAAAGATGCAGGAATAAGTAGTAGTATTTAAGAGTGTAATAACAGACTGAAACAGAAGATGGCAGCACTGCATGTACTACGGTGGCTGGGAAGTGCAAAGCGCAACAAATTAAAAAACAGCAACAAATTAAAAAACCGCAACAAATTAAAAAACCGCAACAAATTAAAAATCCACAACAAATTAAAAAACCGCAACAAATTAAAAAAACGCAACAAATTAAAAATCCACAACAAATTAAAAAACCGCAACAAATTAAAAATCCACAACAAATTAAAAAACCACAACAAATTAAAAAACCGCAACAAATTAAAAATCCACAACAAATTTAAAAACCGCAACAAATTAAAAATCCACAACAAATTAAAAAACCGCAACAAATCAAAAATCCACAACAAATTAAAAAACCGCAACAAATTAAAAATCCTTGACGGAAAGGGATTGTCTGAAATACCGGAAGTGGCACAACGATTAGGCTTACTCCATATTTGTAGCTCAGAAAAGTGATTCGGGATGTCAACAAACGTTGAGAAACTCACACCTCACAGCGCTTCCTTATCACCCTGACGGTGCTTGCTGCACTACATAGAGAACCGGAAAATGTTTTGCCCGTTTTGTGGCGTTAGCTTCAGCCTCTTCACCCCTTTTTGTGCTTCCTGTGGACGGTCTCTGGAGCTTTTGCGGGACACAGACCAGGCTGAAGGATCAAACTCCCCGGGGACATCAAAACAAACAGAAAATTCTGAACAAAGTAATTTTGATATATTACTCACTTTTTGTTCTCTTCAGACAGTCTATGCTATTTCAGTTAAATAGCACGTTTATTTACCATTTTGGCTCCGGTTTCTGTTTCTGTTTCCTTATACTGTATTCTCGTCTACGTTTAGTAATGGAGAGTGCTAACCCCGTTTTGATGTCAAACGTTTTTCATTCAACCAGAACAAACATGTCCGTCATACAAGCAGTTCATGGAGTACAAAAAATCAAAATCCAAAGAGCGTCAGGCCTTCAGCTGTGGAGCAAAATTAAAACTCAAGCAACAGAGTAAACCTGTCAAAGTAAGCCATCACAGGTAACTTTATAAACGAGGATTATTCTTAAAGTGATCTGGCTTTTATTATTTGTTTGTAGATCAATATCGGATTTATGGTGTCACAACAAACCGACTTAAAACCGCTAAGAGGGAAAACACTGCCCTTATTTATTACCCCCGAAATTACAGCCCCTGACCTCCTGAAGCAGGCTGTAGAAAAAATGAGAACATTCAACAAGGACTTGGTGGAGGGACCATATGTCCTTTTGTATCCTGACTGCACAGAGGTGATAAATGTGCCTGGGACAGAAAGGCCATTCCGATTGGCAGACTACAAAGAGGAAATAGGAAAGAACTACAACAGGATTTCTCTATTCATTTGCCCAGAGAGCCACTTCAAACGAGGTTTGTTAATTTTATATTTTGATGTGTTTACATATACAACAACTAATAATGTGTCTACTTTCTCAGCTCTGATTGCAGAGGATGGTACCTCAGACTCGGACCCTGAGATTGTGATTACATCAAGAAGCACAGCTGAGTTCAACCAGGCAGACACATTGGTGTGTACTTTTTTTCCCTCTCCACCATGCCAGAGGCCTGTGAGTGGCCCTGGCAGAGGTGCATGTCCTCTGAGTGCTCTATTTTTTTTCTCTATAATGATCATAATTCTGTAACATCCATGGGTCTATTATTTTCATTGTGTGATTATATGTTCTTTAAAAAAGTATTTTTTTTAAGTATTGATGAACTATCTAAATGCGATACGAAGTTGGTGAAAGCTTTGAAAAGTGCATGTTTTTCATCTTAGGTTTTCAAACCACAAGACCAGAGTACCCCTAATGGTAAACATGCAGAGAAGGAGTAAGTTATTTAAGAGCTTGTTCTGCTATATATTAGAGTTGGGCAATACAATATATGTCTTTGTTTTATTTCAGGGAATATTGATCACGATATAAACCGCTAGATTTGTACATATTAAATGTGCCGTTGCTCATGGTAAATGGTAAATGGCCTGTATTTGTAAAGCGCTTTATTAGTCCCTAAGGACAAAGCGCTTTACACATCCAGTCATCCACCCATTCACACACACATTCACACACTGGTGATGGCAGCTACATTGTAGCCACAGCCACCGTGGGGCGCACTGACAGAGGCGAGGCTGCCGAACACTGGCGCCACCAGTAGGCAATGGGTGAAGTGTCTAGCCCAAGGGCACAACGACCAAGACTGTCCGATCCGGGGCTCGAACCGGCAACCTTCCGATTACAAGGTGAACTTAAAATTTCACATAAGTAAGATGTGAAATCCTCAGAAGCTTGTTTTGATTTAAATATTTATTTCCTGTCATAAGTTCAGACAGACGGATGTATTAACATATTACATCCGTTTCAGATAACTAAAAAAAGGTACATGTTAAAAACTAAATCAAAAGTCAGGGATAAAGATTTCCAGTTTCAAAAGACAACAAACACCAGATCACTCAATTGCTTGGTCAATTACATTTAAAAACAAAAAAGAATGATTCTAAACATAAATCTTAGTTTACAGTAAGTTTTACAGGAGAACAGACATAAAATTGACAAAGTCTTTGTCAATATCAGATGAATAAGCTAAGAAATAAAAGCAAATTCTCCTAATCTCTCCTTGTATATTTATTTTAATGGTTGGTTTAGATGTAAATGGTGCCCAAACATCTCCACGGGTGGCGCTGCTACTTCACTGTGCTGCAGGTAACAAGTCACCCTAACTGGACATGATGCTGTTCCCAGAGCGATTGGTTGCTGCGCTACTTGATAAGGATTGACTATTCTTATGTCAATGAAAAAAAAGAGTGATTAGAGGAATAAGCAGCATATAAAATGGATGGATGGATAGCTCTATTGCAATAGTCTCATATTTCCTTTGAGAGAAAAGTATACTGCAATACATATTGTTATTTTATTGCCCCGCCCTAATATAAATATTTATTGGTTTCATAGCCTTTTTATAATGTTGGTATCATAAATAATATTGAACTGTATGAGCTTCTTATCTGGACATTTTAATTCCAATACTCTTATTCTGTTTCAGACATGCTCCAGGACCTTCATCTATCATACAGCCATGTCAGGTATTTGGGCAATTTATGTCAGCATGACGTTTTTTGCTATTGCTGAAATAGTACAAAGCTATGTATGTTTATATACAGTATGCAATTTTTGTTCTTTTTTTTCCAGATTGTAATATCTGATACAGAGGATCTTGATCACCAAAACGAAACGAATCCAGTCATGAGTCCCTATAGGTAAATAAAATTGTGTCTTATATGTAATTTTAAATCTGTAACTACAGTACACGTTTGGGTTTGTGAAATGGGTAAAGATAATTAAAGGGTGAATAGAAGTTATTCTAATGTTGGAATTATAATTTCTCAACAGTAAATATGCAGACCTGTGTGCCCCCTGCATTGAGGACGAGGATGAAGAGCTGGTTGAAGTTGCTTCACCGATTGATGACAGAGCACTGTAAAATATCAAATACTACTTCAAATAACAATGCTAAATTGTATAGTCTTGCATTCGGTCTTTCATTTTTGTGATTACAGGGAAGACGTTAACATTAATCTACCTGACATCATTGCAAACTTATCCAGTGCTATTCATCATGGAAGTGTCAGCAGATTCAACATCTCAAGAGCAAATGTCTGGGATGGAGCAGTCAGGGGTTTCAGGCGGTTGTCATACTCTGAAACCAATGACATGCTGGTTAAATTTACTGATGATTCTGGCATTCTAGAAGAAGGACTTGATGCAGGTGGCCCAAAACGAGAGTTTTTGAGTCTGCTAATGAAACACATGAAAGATCGTCCCATTTTTGATGGACCCGAAGGACGTCGATTCCTCGTCTACAATGCAAAGGGTATGCAATGATCAGATGTTTGATAAACTTAATTTAAAGACTTTTTTGGACTTTTAAATCAATTTGTTTTTAATTATTATCAGAAGCAACTCATAATAATTTCTTGGATTATTTCAAAACAGCATTAGTCTGTCTATCTGATCGATCTATCTGACATCGATCGGATCTGATCGATCGGTAGAGAGAGGTGTGTGTGTGAGAGAGTTTATCATTTACTGTATTCATTCACAGCTGTAAGGGAGGATGAATACTACCTAGCAGGAAAGATGATAGCCGTGTCAGTTGTGCATGGTGGTCCAGGGCCCCATTTCCTGTCAGAAGAGCTGGTACATTATCTTGCAGGCCAGACTTCAGTAAAAGCAACAGTTGCCTCAGTCACAGATGACGACATAGGGAAAGCTTTACAAGAGGTGAGGACAGCGCAGGATTTGAATGCAGGATAGAACTACAGCTTCTTCATCTGTATGACATTAAAAAATTCTTTCTTTGTGTAGGGAAAAAACAGGAATGAAAATCAGACACGTAAGCTTACATTGTGTATGTCCATTTTTATGGGTTTTTCAGATCGACAGTGCTGGTTCAGTGGATGTCCTGCGTGACTGTGTCATAAAACACAGTACTATGCTACAGGTGGCTGGTTGTCTAAGGCATGTTTCCACAGTTGAGGAAAAGAAAGACATTGTGTCTGACTATCTCCGGTGGTATATAATTGCTCGAAACTCATCTGTAATTGACAGGTGAGACAGGTGAATTATTGTTATGACAGTGTTGTTCATAATTTCCGACTGAAATATTTTACATTCTCCAAGGTTTCCAAAGTTCACAGTTTGTCCATAGTTTGTGCATGTACTATGAACTGGTAAATGACACAAAGTTCTCCTCATTCTTTAGATTTAAAGAGGGTCTTTCAGCACTTAATTTCCTGAGTGCACTCCAGCAACACCCTACTTTGCTTTCCCCGGTCCTGTGTCACATGGAAAAGAAACTCACAGCCCTTGAACTTGAGAGACTTTTCAAACCTGACTTCAGCCCATCTGGAAGTAACAGGAGACGTCTGGAAAGTCAAACTGTGGGCTACTGGTCAGACTATCTGCTGGACTGTGAAGGTTTATACCAGTATTTCTTTTAGTACTCATTACAAGACAATGTGTTGAATTCACATATACATATATAATTTTTTAATTTTTTTTTAAATTTTTTGCAGAATCACAAACTGCTGTGTCGTTGGGCGATGTTCTGATGTTTGCAACTGGGCTAACATCACTGCCACCTTCTGGATTAGATCCACTACCAAGCCTACAGTTCCTGGATGACTCTTTATTCCCGATGGCAAATACATGCTTAAACTTATTGAAACTACCAATGATAACTTCATATTCCTTATTTAAATCCAACATGGATTTTGGAATTCAAAACTCCCCAGGATTTGGATGTTTCTAGAATGTCTGGCCTTGTAGTTCAAACCTGCTGTTGATTTATTCCTCAAGTTTTTAAGTCAAATTTTTTTTTAAATATGTTATGAATAGGAGAAGGTGGGACATACTGGCGGTACAGCACAAATCCATTATAGTTTACCAGGTTTATTGTAGTTTTATTAGATAACCCAGTTACTTACAGCTGCTTCTTCTTGGCATTACATTGTAAATTCTGTAGGTTTTTTGCTACAGGACTTATCCAGAAATCTGTTATGTATTTGAGCATGTTTTTTTTATTCTAAAATGTAGGTACATATGTTCAAAGGAGATTTAAAATGCAATCGCTAGACTTGATTTGTTCAAAGTTTTGACAGTGCTACTAAAAGTAAAGGCATTTAAAGGTGTACTGTGTTCTACTCTTAAAAGTTGTAATAAACACACAATACAGTGCAAGATGTGATTTTGATTTGATTTATTATTTATATAAATGTTCAGGACTGTATCTCAACTTCCATCAGCTAAACAAGGACCAGAATTATCAAGACATTCAGTAAGAATATGCTTTTACAAACACAAACTTAAACTTTTGGCGTCTTCAGCCAACTCATGTAGCCTAGTTCAAAAAAGCAGCATATGCTATAGGTTTTGGTGAAAACAACAAAAAGCCAGGTTTTTGTTTTTTTTAGAAATTTGCAATTTCTATTAACTTCATGTAAAGTTCAGTGGCAGACTCCCAGCAGACGGGCTTTTGAAAATGATTTTGCTCCATTACAAAATTCAGATACTCCTGTATGTTTGAGTCCCCACATACAACTACTGACAGCCTAGACTCAGGAAAAGCGTCCAGTTCAGATTGTTGAATCAGGAATCCACAGTCTCTGGAGCCGTATCTGTGATCAATGGAAGACAATTGCATTAATATAGGTTTACACATAAAGTAATTATTTGATCATTATTATCCGTTACCTGTGGGGTAGGTAGTACAGTTCATTTGGCACACCTCCTGGACATGAAGCTGTGCTTGAGGGACGAATCCGATGAGTGTTCCACAGCTTCACACATTCATCAAGATCCTTCTGAACAATGACAGTGAAGCAAAATCTCAAAAGGCACTGATGCTCGTGACTTCCATTGAAGTGTCCAGCATCTCGAAGATCCGCAAACAGCTCCAACCAAAACTGAGCCCTAAAAAAATTGTTTAGAGATAGTTTAGTTTGTTTACATGGCATCGTTTCACAACACGTCATCGCATGGCACTTTACAGTTCATTTTAACTGAATCATATATAGACTCCAGTCAGTTTAAATGTTTTCTATCGAAAGGGATTGCATACAGGCAAAACTCTAAAACATTTCAGTAATGTGCAAAAGTTAATTTATTTTAGGAATTCTAATTAAATGTGAAATTAGCGATACTGAGTCATTACATACAAAGTGAGGTATTTCAAGTATTTCTTACAATGTTAATGATTAAGACGTAGAACTTATGAAAAACCCAAATTCAATGTCTCTAACAATTTGTATGTTCTATTTGTTTGGGTCCTTTTTGCATAAATTACTGCCTCCATGCAGCGTGGTATGGATGCTATCAGTCTGTGGATCTGTTGAGGTGTTATGGAAGACCAGGATGCTTCAGTAGCAGCCTTGAGGTCTTAGCCACTACACTATGTTACACCCCTTTCATCCACACTTACATTAGACAAAACTTTCTATTAATGTGCTTTGATAGTCTCTGTGAACATTCAAATTCTTTTAAGGTGTTCTTTATGGAGGGTGTCAATTATGTTTTTTTTCCCACAGCTGTCAGGACAGCAGTCATGTCCATCCTGTGAGTCCTCCTGAATTAGAAAGACCATTTAGAGGCTCAGGAACCCTTTGCAGATGATTTGAATTAATTAGCTCATAGTAGAGTGGCACTTTAAGTCTAAAATATTTAACCTTTTCACAATATTATGGTTTTGAAGTTGGGTTTTTCTTAAGTTCCAAAGCATAATCATCATAATTACTAAATGGGCTAAAAATGTATAGTTTGGCATACAATGAGTATTTAATATCGGTTTTACTTTTTAAGTTGAATTACTGAAATAATAATAATAATAATAATAATAATAATAACAACAGTAATAATAATAATGGATTGCATTTATATAGCGCTTTTCGAGGCCCTCAAAGCGCTTTACAATTCCACTGTTCATTCACTCTCACATTCACACACTGGTGGAGGCAGCTACAGTTGTAGCCACAGCTGCCCTGGGGCAGACTGACAATAAATCAACTTTTGCACGACATTCAAATTTGTTACGCCTTTAAATATCAGGCAAAATTAAATGTTATATTTACCTTCCTTTTCGATATATGGACCACCAGGACTCAATTCGCTGGTTATTCGTTGATGAACCAAACATGTGACTGGACTCTCCGCTGAAGTGGTCATCATGATGGTGACGTAGTGCGCACTGAACTGCAGCCATAATGCCGTTTTCTGTCCCACAGTCAGTTCTCAGTCTCATCGGTACAACACCAAGGCTCCCAACACATGACAAGTAATAGTAAGCTATAACCACTGGATTATTATTGGTTGGTCCACATTCTAGCCACAAAACCTTGCGTGAAAATCCATCAATGCACCCTGAAATGGCCAAACCGAATGGTTTGAGCTTGTCATAACCATCAGCATGCCACATGTAGTTGGGTCCCAGCGAATGATAGGTTCTCCTAATGAATCTTCTGCGTGTTCTCATCTGGCATCCATGAGGATTAAGCTCCCGGAGTATTTTCATCACATCATCCCTCTTCACTTTAAGATGATGCTTTTGTTTAAGTACCTGCCACATTGTTCGATACCCAAACAATCGCCCAGGTCCTTGAAGCTCCGCTCTGATTGCGTTAATGATCGTTGTTCTGGAGTGAAAATATTTTCTTCGGTAAAGTCCAGCATTATTAAGTTTACTTTTAAGACTCCTTAAACTTATCTTTACACCATGCAAACTTAACATCATGTCCATGATAACACTATATGAGTGACCTTCGTTGAAATATTTAATGTAGTACTGTAGGGTGTCTGATCCTTCAGCCTGGTATGTGTCCCGCAAAAGCTCCAGAGACCGTCCACAGGAAGCACAAAAAGGGGTGAAGAGGCTGAAGCTAACGCCACAAAACGGGCAAAACATTTTCCGGTTCTCTATGTAGTGCAGCAAGCACCGTCAGGGTGATAAGGAAGCGCTGTGAGGTGTGAGTTTCTCAACGTTTGTTGACATCCCGAATCACTTTTCTGAGCTACAAATATGGAGTAAGCCTAATCGTTGTGCCACTTCCGGTATTTCAGACAATCCCTTTCCGTCAAGGATTTTTAATTTGTTGTGGATTTTTAATTTGTTGCGGTTTTTTAATTTGTTGTGGATTTTTGATTTGTTGCGGTTTTTTAATTTGTTGTGGATTTTTGATTTGTTGCGGTTTTTTAATTTGTTGTGGATTTTTAATTTGTTGCGGATTTTTAATTTGTTGCGGATTTTTAATTTGTTGCTGTTTTTTAATTTGTTGTGGATTTTTAATTTGTTGCTGTTTTTTAATTTGTTGTGGATTTTTAATTTGTTGCTGTTTTTTAATTTGTTGTGGATTTTTAATTTGTTGTGGATTTTTAATTTGTTGCTGTTTTTTAATTTGTTGTGGATTTTTAATTTGTTGCTGTTTTTTAATTTGTTGTGGATTTTTAATTTGTTGTGGTTTTTTAATTTGTTGCGGTTTTTTAATTTGTTGTGGATTTTTAATTTGTTGCGGTTTTTTAATTTGTTGTGGATTTTTAATTTGTTGTGGATTTTTAATTTGTTGCGGATTTTAAATTTGTTGCCGTTTTTTAATTTGTTGCGCTTTGCACTTCCCAGCCACCGTAATGTACAAGGATGCCAGCTGCCGTTAAACCCCGAAGAAGAAGAAGAAACTGTGTCCCAGAATTCATAGCGCGGCCCAGCGCAGTAGTCAACAATGGCTGCAGCTAGTTAGTTTTATTATTCTTTTTGGGTCACAAAAAAAAGTTTAACGTGTTTTCAGGCTGACTGTAGCTGTGTAAACCTCAAATATCTGCTCAGTTTATCAAGACATCACATATTTTCAAAAGCGCTCTAACGTGAGACGTCTGTTACCCACTAGCTCGATAGTTAGCCGGGGTACAAGGCTCACTAGAGCCGTTGAGAACATCAGACTCCCAGCAAATCGTTTTCAAATCCACCGCCGTCTTTCACTACTCAGGTTAAACATGTAATATAAGTCACTTAGATAAGTTAAAAATGTTATTGTTTGGCTTTTTTAGTATTTTATTTGTTCCTGAGTAAATCGGTTTGGCTGAGATTAAAGTTATAGTTTTTACACAGCTGAATAAACGTCAAGCAGACAACTGATTATCAGAAGTGTGAGATGCTCGAGAATATACTCCGGTGTCCTGTTATATTTTAGATAGCAAGGAGCAGACAGCTGAGTTTATTAAACTTCACTGAAACAACCTGCAGATTTCATTAAAATTTAACAAACTGTCATCTTGTCTTTCTTTTTAGTTAGTACATACCCTAAACACTTCAAGCTGTAAGCTAATGATAGTTATATAAGAGCAGATGCGTGCTGGTGCAATAAGCTGTACGTTTTACGTCCAATGGATGCATGATCTGATTAGTCGACTAATCGCAAAAATAATCGGTGACTAGTCGTCTATCAAAATAATTGTTTGTGGCAACCCTAATAGAGAGTGTGTACGACTTGTAGGAAAATAACAAGGGAGATGAGAAAGTAATAAAGAGGACTTAAAATAAAGCAAAACAGCATGTCGGCAGTGGTGTCAAGCTCTGTCACAGTCACTGTACTTTGCAAACTGAGAACTAATCACTGTAAACCTTCGCACTAATAGCAGCACTTAATACGCACACACACTAGCAGAGCGACACGCACACACGGGTTCTCACAGTGAACACAAAGCAAGTCAGCACATCCGAGTAGCAGCAGCTACAACTGTCTAGGTAGCTATTACTTACGCTGGGATAAAATTAGAGTGGCTATTGGTAAGTGTCTGTAAGGATGAGGAATCACGCAATTTCTCAAATTCCAGATATTGTCTAGTCTCTAACTTCATAAGTTCCTAATTTATACTGTATCTTTATTTTGCAGAATTATGAAACTTTGAGCTTAACATCAGTTGTTGGAATACTGCCTTTAATTGTGTCTATAAGTGTAAATGGCCTGTATGGAGAAGCACAGTTGGGCTACAGTATTTCTGTTATACACCTAGATTTACTCAGTCTGTTTTTCTGTTTGATTTACTGGCTATAAACAACAACCATTCAAAACAACAATCACAATTCCTGTACTTATATAGCTATATTGATTCCACAATTGTAAATGTGGCATTTTGTGGCTGTGCACAAGTTAAAATCAGGGATGACTGATAGACATAAAACTGGCAATAAAGGTTGAAAGTCCCCTGTGCTTTTGTGGCCATCAGCTGAAATATTCAGAGCCAAAAACTGCAATGTTATGTGGGAGATCTACCGACCGGCATCTCAAACATGTGTTTATAACAGACAGAGACTGTCTGCATTTACAATACAAATGTGAAACTGCACAGTTATTTCTGAGAGCTGAATGCTGATGATAGGAAACGCTTTTCAAAAGGAAGGTTTTCTAATTGCAACACTTAATTTTCAGCATCCAAATGAAACTATACTAAATAACTTCAGTGCAATACAGCTAAATATGTGCACCACATAATTATCCTTCAGTACTTGAAAAGCAAGAGAAAGATAGGTCAAGAGGAAGTGCAGCACAGGAGAAACGTGCAGGAGTAACCACTACTACTCAGATATGCAGATGCTGAAATGACAACTATATGGTGTCTTTGAAAAGCTAGAGAAATCAAGCACAGCTTAACCAGAGTTTGCACAAAAACTACTCAACCAAACATGTTTAACTGCAACAACTACATCTTTATCGTCCTATAGCACTTCAGTCGCCTCTTTTATGACCAGATTTTCTCATGTCAAGGTTCAGATTTTCCTTGTGAGTAAGCATAACATCTAAAACAGTGAAATGCAGGATGTTATATCTGTTATGTTTTAGATTCTGATGGGCTTCACCTTTGGGTCAAACACAGGGAATTAGAGGCAGACATTTTCAACTGACCTCATCACTGAGCTATCATATATGACAGCTAAGATGAGGCTAGGACTCTAAGAACTAGATTTTTTTTCAGAAATATGATAATGGTCAGGTTATTTTCACCCATTAAACTAAGCATAATAGGCAGATGTAAAATTGTAGAAGCTTCAGCTTTCATAACAGACTGCTCTGTTTCTTCTTCATTAATACACATGTATATTGGTTTATAAAAGCACAAAAAAACACACTGGCAGCTGCCAGTGTTGCCTCTGAGCATCCTAGCAGATTCAAAATCCTACATTGCCTTGTTCTCGAGTTACTGCATTCACCTCTCACCTCTGATCTTGAAGTCAAGGTCACCAGATTCAAACTTGGCCAAGATTTTTAGTAGATACACCTACGGTATCAATTTCAAACTCCTACTTCTTCTCATTCTCGAGTTATCAACTTCACAACCTGTGTGTCCACGCTGCTTGCCCACACATGCTATCGGACTTTTAAAGCTGAAGGCAAAAAGCACTCCCCTGGTGACAATTTATAAAATAATTTTACTCTGTACATGTAAATGAGAGAATGTTGAGAGTTTTACTGTGATAAAAATACTGAAATGTTTTTTCATTTAACACCTGACAAGTTATTTTTTAATCCTGGATGAATCCTGGATGTCTTTGCACTATATAAATATACACACACACACACACACACACACACGCACACGCACACACGTTCTTTTTTGTCAGCAGTGGTTTTCATCTTGGAATTCATGGCTGCCATTTTTGCCCAGTCTCTTTCTTATTGTTGAATCATGAACTCTAACTTTAAGTGAGACATGTGAAGCTTAATGTTGTTCTGGGTTCTTTTTTGACCTCCTGGATAAGTTGTCGATGTGCTCTTGGAGTAATTTTGTTCAACCGGTCATTCCTGGGAAGCTTCATCACTGTTCCAAGTTTGATCCATTTGTGTATAATGGCTCTCACTGTGGTTCACTGGAGCCCCAAAGCCTTAGATATTGCTTTGTAACCCTTTCCAGACTGATAGATGTCAGTGTCTTTGTTTCTCAGGTGTTTCTTTAGATCGTGCCATGATGTGTTGATTTTTGAGATCTTTTAGCTTCAGTTTGTCAGACAGGTTCTAACAGGTCAGCTGGTAATCAGGCCTGAGTGTGTTTAGTGAAACTGAACTTAGTGACAGTTAATTCACGATTTAACAAGAGACGCAGTTACTTTTTTTTTATACACAGGACCAAATAGGTTTGGATGACTTTTCTCTCTTAATAATAGAAATCATCATTTAAAAACTGCATTTTGTATTTACTCTGGTTATCTTTGTCTAAAATTTACACTAGTGTGAGGATCTGAAACATGTAAGTGTGACAAATATGCAACACTAGGAAATCAGAAGGGGAGGGGGGGGGGGGGGGGGCAAACAGTTTTTCAAACCAGTGTATATTGTTTGTATTTTCCTTGCTTTCATTTCCTCAAAGGAGGGAAATTTTGTTAAGGCAGCACATCTCTAGAAATCTATCGAGCCTGTTTCTTTAAAGAGCAAAGGGGATAAAGGAGGACACGGCACTGAACCCCTGTCCTCACTCTCTTTTCTGTCTTCCAAGTCAACCTTGTCTGAGTGCATCCATCACTTTGATGCATGGATCAGCACTAAGGTGACAAACAAAACATTTCACCTTTTCTTTTACCAGTATCCTCCTGTTATATCGTGTGAAGCTCTGCATTGTTAACAGTCTGCTTAAATTAACAAAGTCTAACACTCCAAAATACTTCAGACTTGTAGTCTAATTAAAATAATTTTATTGTTTTCACTTACAGTTCTGCTATGCACAATTAAAAGTTTTTAAAACAAATTTCTTTTGGTTTTTGTTGTTTTTTTGCTGACAAACTGCAGACTATTTGTAACATTTATAATTCATGCCAGAGCTTTTAGTGAATCAATAAGTAGCAGAATTAAATTGCTTCTTGCAGTAAACTCCCTTTATTTGATAATCCTGCTCTACTTCAGGACACATGAATGAGAAGGGAACCTAGAGAGATGTGCAAATAGAAAATCTTTTTCTGTATTCTTCAGTTTACCTATTTCCTGCTGTTTAAAGGGGGGGAGTAAACATCCCGGTAATACAGGCCAAGAGTTAAGATGTGCCATTGTAAATATTAGGAGGAAGACACCCTGGCTAAAGACTGTGAGACGAAACAGCACTTATTGTTGTTTTTGCTAATATTCCATTCATTCCACTCCTAGGTTATATTCCTTTCTCTCTCTCTTTCTTTCTCTACCTGTCTCTCTCTGTGTCTCTAATGAGCTGTCTTGATGGGCTAAAACAGGACAGGTGAGCTCAGCACCTCAGTGCTCATTATCTGGGTGGACAGGTAGTCAGGCAAAATGCATAGGAGAGACAAAGGCAGCTCATTCTGATCTGTTGTCATGGTGACTGCTACAGCCACTAATGAGACTTCAGCATCCTTCACCATGCAATCCACTGTGAGAGTCTGTGAGAGTTTATGATGTGTTAAAGCTGAGCATATCCACCTTACATTAAATCACATACTCCAGCTCCAGAGAAGCAGGCAAACGTTTGATTGTGGCTCAAGAGTTGGAAGTTCACCTTGTAATCGGAAGGTTGCCGGTTCGAGCCCCGGCTCCGACAGTCTCGGTTGTTGTGTCCTTGGGCAAGACACTTCACCTGTTGCCTACTGGTGGTGGTCAGAGGGCCCGGTGGCGCCAGTGTCCGGCAGCCTCGCCTCTGTCAGGCGTGGCTACATTGTAGCTTGCCATCACCAGTGGGTGGATGACTGGTTGTGTAAAGCGCTTTGGGGTC